>NC_057864.1:134107210-135307210 GCF_019393635.1 Dromiciops gliroides
ATTTAAAAATAGATTTGGTTACAAAACTCTTACCATAAATGTGGTCTCTTCCATGCAACAACAAGTATATTGTGATTTGTTTTGCACCTAGTAAGGTATATTCATCAGAATTCCAGGAGTATTTTATGGTACACAAATTCAGGAAGTAGTCCATATTGATTTGCTCTTGCCTAACTGAACTATCTGCTGTCCCCCATATGTGACCTGAACTTCCTACCTCCATGCCGTTGCTCATGCTATTCCTGAACCTGTTATACTCTCTCCCAACTGCTCTACCTATTGAATTTCTATCCATCCTTTAAAGCTCAACCAAAATGCCAATTCTCCAATGAAATTTTTCTGACTCCCTGAGAACTTAGCTACTTTTATCTTTTTAAACCTTATGTGTCCCTTGAAATGTATGTTTATGTACACTTATCACATACAATTTTATAGTTAGTTATGTATGTAGATGTCCCACACTGAACCGTAAGTGTAAAGACGGGAGGGATCACAACCTAACTGAACTTTGTCTCTCCTCCAGTATCTAGCACAATGCTCTGAACAATTATTAAACGTTCATTGTTGGCTCGTCAAAATATTCCAACTTAGCTGTTTTGTTTTCAGTGAATCAACTTCTCAATGTCCTTGTTGTTTTATCTCCACTAGTTGTCTAACCAGGGGGTGTGAGGGCAGATTGTTAAATTTTAAGTGAAATTGGCAAATTTTTCAAAGCAGTGCTTGATTCATTGTTTTGTTGATTATCTATAGTTAAGTAATGAACAAAACGTTAATAATGCAGACTAAAATGAAAAGTGTATTGTCCTTTTTGTAGAGCCAGTTGTTAAACATTTGCCAACACACCACTGTACTTAACCTTCCCTACTTGTGAGCTGTGGCCCCCAGGGGGAAAAGAGGAGTATTATGTGCACAACAGGAGCTGTCATTCTAACCCTTTAAATCTCTAATAAAGCACAAACTTATTTTTAAAACATTACTGAATTCATAGCTCTTTTTATCATTATGCAATTTCTTAATCAGTGGATACTAATAGTACAATTGATATCCTGTGAGGGTCTTTTTTTTTTAACCTCTTAAAAAAGAGATCTTCATAGTCGAAAAGGCTGGGAAACCCTGGCAAAAACTGGACCTTGCTTTGGTTCATGGAATAAATAGACTGACCTTAAAACTCAGTGAAGAAAAAAGGCAAATAGTTATTAAATCGATCAACAATCTGGATCCAGTCTTCAATCCAATCCAATCCAACAAACATTTAATCAAGTTCCTACTATGTGTGAGCTGGGCACAGGGGGTACAAAAATCAAATTGCATCAGCAAAGCATAGAACTAGACATGGACAATCCAAAGTACATTGCAGCCAAATTTCCCTGATGTTTGTTGGGGAGCAGAGAGTGACATGCGCACAGTAGGTACTCAGTCAATACCATCTGTTAGCTATTCATCCATCATTAATTCTGGATCTCTTTTCAAGCAAACCTGAATGGCTTATTAAAAAATCTTCCTTTTGATTCATAAAGTCCTACTGATCACGGCAAACTTTTCCTATACCACTGTGCTTAACATCTTTGCCTGTACATATTGGGCAGCACCTTGACATGTTCACCTATTTATAGATTTACTTTAAGCCCTTTGTATTGAGAAGTTGTGAGATTTTTCTTAGTGCTCCAGCTAAGGCATTTTGCTTTTGAATGTAAAGCTAAACCAAATTATGCCTTAGAATGATTGTATTGTTATATTCAATCAAGCCTCCTCTTAACCAGGGTCTATGAACTTAAAATTTTTTTTGATAACCTTTTTTGATCTTATTGATTTCCTTTATAATCCTTTGAATTTTATCTCATGTTTGTGGAAACATTGTTCTTAGAAGGGGTCAGTAGGTTTCAGCAGACCGCCAGAGGTAGCTATGTCCCCCAAAAGGGTTATAAACCCCTGCCCTAAAACAAGTGTCCTTTACTGCACCAGGCAGTTGGGGTTATTAGAACCCTGTTCCTGTGAGCACACCACTCACTTCAAGCACACTTTTTCCATATTGCTAATTCACACAGAAGAGAAACAATAATTTGCCAAAAGGTGTCACTTATATCATTGTCACTGGCACTTATAGATGCCCCCCATACTAAGAGCCCAAAGTGTTTGACCAATATTCATGAATTCTCAGATTCCCCCAGGGAGGTAGCTGAACATTCCTGTTTCATGGAAGGGCAAACTGATAACTGATTTGTACAAGGTCGCCACACAGCAACTTAGTGCAGGCAGGATGGGAACAAAGACACAAAAGTTTAGGATCCTGACTATACTTAATAATAACCAGACAATTGTCTCAGTACAATGAGCATTTGTGGGTGTATTTCCCTATTAGGGCACAGGTTCCTACTGACTTTTTAAACGATTTCACTGAAATTATCCTTGAAAATACTCCGATTTTACATAATCTTTGGGGTGTTTCACAAAACTAGATCAAAGAACATACCCAGTTGTTCATATGACATTTCTTTCACTGAGTCCAATGAAAATTACTACCTTGCAGAAGAAACTACCTTGAGCCCCTGGAAGAAAACTTGCTACATTGGAGTCTAGGGCTTTATAACCTCAGCTAAGTGAAAAGGGATTGGCTTTGGGTTTAACTCAGTCAGGTAGCCATATTTGTGGTGTAATCCTAATAGTTAAACCATATCCATTTTTGTAGATACTCTTCTGGTGGAAGTCCAGTGGTGACTTTGCACATGCATAGGAAGTGTTTGATATTGAATGAACTGTGAGACTGTGGTTAATCCTTGAATTGGATAGAGTTCTGCCTCTTGCCAATACTGTCTCAAAGGCTAGTCTTCCCAGAAGAACTCATTCATGAAAAGAAATTAGGATTCTCCTGACCTTGCTGATGACATCATAAATAATTTCTTTGAGAACTTTGGAATTGGACTGTAACTCCCTGCCCCCCCCCCCAGGTACTATGATACTATTGGAAGACCCCTGGTTCTGAAGTCAGGGGGTCTGGGTTCAGATCTCAGCTCACCAACTTGCTTCCTGTGTTACTCCTAACTTCCTGAATTTATACAAGTCATTTTGCCTCTAGGCCTCAGGTTCCTCTTATCTCATCTGAATCGTTTGTATATTGTTTAGATCTTACTTCCCACATTAGATCATGAGTTCCTTGAGTGCAAGGACTGGTTTTTGCCTTTCCTTGTATCCCTGATACTTAGAAAAGCATCTGGCATATAGTAGGTGCTTAATATTTGTTGACTTGAGAGGATTGGACCAGATGACCTCCAGGTTTCTTTCAGCTCTCAATCTGAAGTCCGATGATCATTCCATTTAATTTATAATCTCTAACTCAGCCTAACAAAATGCCTAGAGGGTCTAATATCTTCTTCTATTCCCTACCTTTGGATGGGTCTGTACCTAAAGTATTCCAAATAAATGTATGTTCTTCCAACTTTTAATCATCTCCGGGGAAGGAAATTTTTCAATTTCCCTAGGAAATCCTTATCTTCAGAAGACAACCTAGCAAAAGAGTCAGATCTGCATACTTGGGTCAGCTTTTCCACTCCAGGGTCATCTCTGGCTAATCACTTTAGCTCAGTTTCCTTGTCTTGAAAATGAGAACCTTGGAGTAAATGATCAAATGAGATAGTACTTTGCTAACTTTAAAATGTCTCATAAATGTTAGCTAGTCTTATTTTATTGTACCTCTTTTCCAACCCTAAAATTGTTTGCTCTTACCAGAGCTTACACTCTGAGAGGGGGAAGGAAATAAGCAAAGGGAATAAGCATTTACTAAGCACCTACTAGGTGCCAGGCACTGCTAAGAACTGTAGAAATATTAACTCTTTTGATCCTCCCAACATCCCCGAGGTGCATTTAATATCTCCATTTTACAATTGAGGAAGCTGAGGCAAAGGGGTTAAGTGACTTGCCCAGGGTCACACAGCTAGTAGATCTGGTGACAGATCTGAATTTAGGTCTTCCTGACTCTAGGCCCAGCATTCTGTCCACTGAGGCACCAAATTGCCTTCCGGGGGCAAAACATATTGGCAGCCAAAACCCTTTGTTTGGGGATATCAGTTTTGTACTTGCTGTTTCTAAAAGCTTCCTGGCCTCCATTTACCATGCCCATCTTTTTCTTTCACCCTTTATTTAAATACGATCTTGCTCATATGTTTTCATGGTCAGTAGAAAGTTACTTTGAATATCTGTTATTTACATGGGTTTTCAAATATATATATATATGTGTATAATTTGAATTTTGCCTTGACCTGTAATGCGTGTCAATTGAATGAAAGAATTTTGGATGATGATATTTGTAAAGCTTAGCAAGTCCAAAGCAATGTTGACACTCTTAGATCCATGTATGCTAAATATCTCCTGACTTCAAGACTTTTTCAGGAATGATAGTTGCCTCCCTTGGTCCCAAATTTGCAGTTCCTTGGCATTTTTTAATTTGCTTATTTTCTTTGCTAGAAATTTATTTTAATTATAGTATTGATATAATTATTTCTTTTCAAAGCCTACTCCTGCCAGTGGTCCTAGAGGCAAAGGAAAAAATAAATCCAATAAGAACTGATTGGGAAAGTTAGGAGTTTGCCTTTATCCACCCCCAGAATCTCATACTAACAAGGTCTGGATAAATAGGGAATGAGGGGGACCAATTTCAGAAGATTAATGAGAACAAGGTCATGATAGCTGTGTTGTCCACTTCCTCTTAGGCCAGGTACAATGTAAATTTCAATGAGGAAAGTTGGGGAGAATGATGCTTCCAAAATTTGGGGCAGCTGTGTCAGCAACACTATTATTTGCCACACTTGGTATTTGCTGTATCTAAGTTTTATTATATTTTACAATAAAAGGATTATGAAAATTCTCATGGCACCACAGGTATTTTTGAGAGAGCAAAGTACCATTGCTGGCTAATAAGCAGTTTGCAAGTGCTGAGGAATGCATGCTTTTGTTATTGGTCTATGCACTTTGTGTTTCTGAATGGGGCAGGTGGTAACATTCACCATACCCTAATAGATGATTTTATTAGAGGAGAGAGAGACAGAGAGAGAGACAGAGAGACAGAGAGACAGAGAGAGACAGAGAGAGAGAGACAGAGAGAGAGAGAGAGAGAGAACACATCAATAGTCAGCAGAATTTACAGGGAATGATCTTACTGTCCTTCATCACATTGATGGACATGGCTATTCTTAGTAGGAAGGCTCTGACAGGAAAATCAGCTAAAGGCAAACTTAGGGACTTAAGTAATGGGTTGTATCTTCATTCAGGTGAGACAGCTGCAGGAAGCATTTGTTTTCAAACACTTGCTGAATCACAGGATCCACCCCTCATTCTTGTAGGAGATGAGGGCATTTGTATAGAAATGAAGCTTGGTTTGCAACTCCATTTCCTACCTACTACCCATGACTTGTCTCCCCAAGATGGATCCTATTTTGATTTCTGATTTATTAAAAGATAAAATGTTGGAATGTTGGAGAGACTCGATTCATTTGTCAGATCACGAAGTCCTCATAACATTTCTCAGCCTTAATAACACATCTGCTCTTAGAATGTGGTCTCTTGATAATAGCTGTCTGAAAGTGTCTGAATTTAGGGATTATTTGAGACAACAGATTTCCTTCTATTTGGAATTGAATGAGGCATCTGCTCCCTTACCGTTAGCTTTGTGGGATATTCTCAAGGCATTCATAAAAGGGCAGATCATTTTGAACATTATGGAAAGGGAAAAAGACCTTTGTTGTCAATATGAGATTTGGAAGAAGGAATTAAGGACCTATAAGAACAGTATTTCATCTCTGGACACTGTACTCCTCATAGTTTCTTCTCCAATTTGGGAAGGAAATGACAGATAGAACAGAGGGAATAATGCAGCCTTCCAAGACCAACAATTTAGAGAAGATAGTGTTAGAACACCGCACAGAAACTCACAAAGTGATTGATATTAGATTGTTAAACCTTTTGGAACTTAATGAAGATAAGCAACCAGGAACTACCAATGGCCTATGCCAAATTAATGGCTTGATTCCATGAATAGATAAGATGGGAAATGTACATAAAGGTGAACTACTCCCATTTATTTTCCATAGGAAATGTGAAAGACTAAACTATACCAAGATCAAGGATGGTGAAAATAGGGACAGCTAGATGGCACAGTGGTTAAAGCACCGGCCCTGGAGTCAGGAGGACCTGAGTTCAAATTCGGCCTCAGACACTTGACACTTACTAGCTGTGTGACCCTGGGCAAGTCACTTAACCCCCATTGCCTGCAAAAAAAAAAAAAAAAAAAAGGATGGTGAAAATACATGATTAAGAAATTATGCCACTAATTTGTTTTACTTTTCACAGTATTTGAAAAATAAAGGAGGGGGACCAATATTGACTATTTAAAAAAAGATTTCACTATAAAGATCAGAATTTATAATTGGACAAATCAAATGTAAAGCAAAAGAGTTTCTTATTCTCTCTCCCTCAAATCAACAAAAACAAAAAAGAAAAACAACCTCCCTGTTTTGGAAAGGAAAAATTTGAGATTGTCACCGAATCTTGGCACTCTTCTCCTTGGCCACTTTTTACACTTTCTCTCCTTTGAAGAGCTCATACATTCCCATAATTTCAGTTGATAGGCATTTGCTGGGATGGCTCCCATACCAATATATTTTCAACTCTCCAACTCTGAATTTCTAACTACTTACCAAATACCTCTACCTAAATGTCCCACCAAGTATCTCAAACCCAATATATCCAGAGTTGAACTCAAAATCTTCCTCCCAATCCCTGCCAAAACCAGTTCTTTCTCCTAATTTCTTTATTGTTATTGATGGTTTTACCATTCTCATAGTTGCCCATGTTTTGACTCATCCTTATCTTTTTGCCCCTTATATACATTCACTCACCAAGTCAATTCTGGAGCCAAAATATCTTTTGAATCAACTTCTTACTTTTCATTTCTTTTTCTTTTTTTTTTTTTGACCACACTAACTTAGACCCTTCACTTGAATTGAATCTCTCCAATATAACACTTCATCCCTGACAAGTGCTCCTCTAGCTTCTTCTTCAAGAATTTCAGTGATGGAAATTAACTATTCCCCCAACCTTTTCCCTTCCACCCCACTTCTTGTACGATCTGATTGTCGGTGTGGGAGACCCTGAATAAAGGAGTGGCTCAGATCCACAACAGTATGAAGCTACTGAATTATTCCTAGTCATCCCCAATGAGAGTCAAGTGGATTGGAAAATGAGCATTTCTACCTCCTCTACAAAGAGAGAAAATTTCCCATGCCCTACTCAAGTTGTTCAGGGAACTCCCTTGATCAACCCCTTTCCTTAGGAACATCTTCCTTGTGTCAAGCTGGAATCTGACCCCTATAATTTGTCCCTGTTTCTTCTCATTCTATTCTCTGAGCCCAAGTACCACTTTTGGGTAAATGCATGGATCTGATCATTTCAGCACCAGCAGTCTGGTCTGAACAATCTTCAAGACACACAAAGTATAACCTCTTTAGCTTGTATTGAAGGCCTCCCACACTTTAGATAATAGCCTAAAAAATCTTATCTTGCACTACTTGTCCGGCCCCACCTTCACTCTAGGTTTTAGTCAAACTGGGTTACTTGTTGTTTTCTGAACACATTCTGCTTTTTCCCACCTCCTTGCCCTTACTTATACTGTTCCCTATCACCAGACCCTCATTTCTACTATTCAAACCCTTACTCATTCTTTTTAAAAAAAATTTTTTTTCTGCAGGGCAATGAGGGTTAAGTGACTTGCCCAGGGCCACACAGCTAGTAGGTGTCAAGTGTCTGAGACCAAATTTGAACTCAGGTCCTCCTGAACCCAGGGCCAGAGCTTTATCCACTGTACCACCTAGCTGCCCCCAACCCTTACACATTCTTTAAAGTCTAGTTCAAATACAATCTCCTTCACAAAATCTTCCTTGAGTCTGTTAGCCAGAGGGAAACCTCTGAATTTTCAGAGTGCTTTATTTCCCATAATTCTAGAGGGAGAGCTAGAGGGGATCTCAGACACCTCATAGTCTAACCCCTTCCCCTTACAAATCAGGAAAGTTAGTCACAGGGAGGTTAAATGACTAAAGTCATACAGGTAATAAGTGTGAGACAAGATTAGAACCCAGAACCTCTCAATCTAAAGCTTATGCCCTTTATACTATAACACGGTGGCTCCCACAATGCTGTACCTCTATTGTGCGGTTATTTTCATCTGGTCAATATTCTGTTTATTTGAGTGCACATTTGTTTCCCCTCTGAAATTGCAAATTCCTTAAAAACAGGGACCCTGATCTATTGATCTTCTTCCTTCAGTACATAGCACCGCATCTTACACATAGTCTGTACTTCATAAGTATTTGTTGAATTGAAAGTACTGCCATTCACTAAGTGGAGAGGGAACCATGCTTAAGGTAGAGAGACCCAGAATCAAATCCTGTCCTTAATATTAGCTGTGTTACCATGGCAAATGACTTAGTCTTCTTGACCCTCAGTTTCATTAGTTATAAAATGAGGATAATAGTATCTGTGATGACTATTTATAGGGTTATTATAGGGAAATTGGGTTTTAGACCTGAAAGTCTTATATGAATATGAATTATAATTATCAATCAACAAGCATGTATTCAGCACTTGCTATGTGCTAGGCACTGTACTGAGTAAGCGCTGAGGGGACCAAGAGAGCTGACATCCCAATGGGGGAGATGATACGTACATACATATATGATGAGTCTATCCAGAAGAGACAGGATGTGAAAACAGGATAGTCTGTGGAGGGAGTGAACTAGCAGCTGGGGGACCAGGGATGGCTTCATGTGGAAGGCACTGCTTTAACTGAATTTTTAAAAGAAACCAGAGACTCCCCAAGGTTTAGGTGAGGAGGGAGTACATTCCAGGCACAGAGACAGCCAGAACAAAGGCATGGTAATAGGAGAAGGAGCATCCTGTGTTCAGAATAGAGAGCAGGCCAGTATGGATAGATCACGGAATGAGAGAAGGAAATTAAAGTGTAAGGAGACTGAAAAGATAGGAAGGGAACAGGTCAAGGAGAGATTTAACGTCGAGGAGTTTCTATTTGATCATAAAGGGGATAGGGAGCCACTGGAGTTTATTGAGGGTTGGTAGGTGGGGTAGAAGGGGGCATGATTAGAACTGCACTTTAAGAAAATCAATTCAGAGGTTATGCATAATAGCTAGCATTTGCATAGCACTTTTAAGGTTTGCAAAGCTTTTTATATGTATTATCTCATTTCATCCTGAAGACAACACTCTGAGGTGAGTGCTATTGGAAACTGAGGCTGAGAAAAGCTACTTGGCCAGGGTCATACAGCTAAGTGTCTGAGGCTAAATTTGAACTCGGATGTTCCTGACTTCAGCATTCTATGAATTGTGCTACCACATGAATATGCAAAATAATGGGAACTTGCATTCTTATATGTTTATGAAATCAGAATCCCTACGTTTTTAGTTCTGTTGTTTATGACAAAAATATAGCTAAATTTCTATAACAATAAGAGAGAGAATTAAGAGCATGCTAGGAAACAGTTTGACTCTACCTGGAGAATTATAGGTATCTGGTCCTTTACACATGTGACAACATCCAACTTACTTTGGAAAAACAAATTTTAGAATAGGTATATGATGTTGGAATTATTTTTGTTTATTTGGTTCAGACCTATGGTTTCATCAATGTGGGGAACTCCTATAGTGGAAACTATTCACATAAATGCAGATAAGAATCTCATTTATAATACATCATCTTCAAGCTTGACCTGGGGCAATGAGAATCTCAATAACTCCATCCCTTGACCCCAGGCAAAGTGTGTCAGAGGTAGGTCTTCCAAACTTCTAGGCTGGCTGTGCCACCCCTCTGGTAAGAGTTTACCAGTGATATGTTTCCTTTTGCATCTCTCCTTTACATTTATTTGACACCTCAGACTTTCTTTCTTAAAATTCTATCCTTGGGTTTTTCATCTTACAATAATCTCTTAGTTCCTTCCCTTCACCAAAGCAAAGAGCATTTTTAATGACCTACTATGTGTAAAGCATTGCATTAGGAGTTAGAGATCCAAAGGCAAAAAGACAAAAAAGTGGTCCCTGAGCCCAAGGAGCTTACCTTCGACTAATATTCTACAACATAAAAGCAGTAAAACATACGCATGATTATTAGATATTGTACTTGCATTCCAGGGTGGAAGGCAGCTTGTGCTAAAGGTATGGAGGTAGAAATTAGGATGCCAGGTCTGTGGAATGAGCAGGCCATTTTGACTGGAATGAAGAGAGCATGAAGGGAAATAATGGGAAGCAAACCCAGAAAGGTCAGGTTGTGAAGTCAGTTTGTGTCCTATCTATCTTTCAGCTTCCTAGGAGTTAGAGTTAGAAGGGATCATCTCATTCAACCTACTCATTTCACACATGACGAAACAGACACACAAAGTGGTCCGAATGACTGCCCAAAATCACACAGGTAGTAAATTGGATTCAAATTTCATATTTTCTAATTCCAAATGTAGTGCTCTTTCTACTTTTCTTTCCCAGTCTTCTTTCAATGAACTTTGAGTACATGGTTTAGAAGTCATAGAGGACTGTCCAATCTGAATTTTCAGCCCTGAATTTTCACTCTGACTCCAATGCCCTGTCTCTAGTTGGGTAAACTCACCATTTTCAAGAGCATATGATTGATGAAATACTACTGTGCTTTAAGAAATGATGAGCTGGTTAGTTTTAGAAAAACATTGAAAGACTTTCATGAAATAATGCAGAATGAAACAAACAGAACCAAGAGAATGTTGTATACATTAACATCAATATTGTTGGAAGAGTAACTGTGACTGACTTTAAAAAAAGAGAGACTATGATGTATTTTCTCATTTTCTAATTCCTCATCCTGACCCTTACAGCTTCTTACCACTCTTCCTCTCTGCCCTCCCCAATCTAATTCACATTCTATTTCATTCAACGAATACTTTCTATGTGCCAGACATTGTTCTATGAGCTGGGGATACAAAGTAAAATATGAAAAAAAGTTCCTGCCCTCAAAATGCTTACATTCTAGTGGAGGGAAACAATATATACGATTTAAGTAGATTCTATATATAAGCACACATATATTTGTAAACACATACACAAATCAAATATAAGTAATTTCACTGGAGTAATGGAGTGAGCAATGTTAACAAGTAGGAAATAGGAAGGGCCATGTGTAGGTGGAGACAATTAATCTGATCATTTTATTTCTCAATCCTCTACTACCTCTTGGACAAACTAGGTGTCACAATAGAGTATGGAATTTGGAGTTAGAACCTGAGATCAAGTCCTGCTTCAACAATTATTAGCTGTGTGATACTGGAAAATTCACTAGCCTCACCTTCCTCATAGGTAAAATGGGGTAACCCTGGGCAACTCATTTAACTTTTCTCAGACTCTGTTTTCTTATCTGTAAAACTGGGATATAATAAGAGCACCTATTTCAAAGGGCTCCTATAAGGATCAAGTGAGATAATGTATATAAAGCCTTTTGGAAACCTTTAAGTATTACAAAGGGATTATATCGTCATCACCACCACCACCACCACCCATCATCATCACTTGGCTTCTCTTTGCTTTCAACCAAGCTTATCTGTCCAGTACTGTCAACAAGCAAATTTCTTATTCTCTTTTCTCAGTGCTCTAATATGAATCTGTGACACTAATTCCTATGGGGCATCACTGCTCTCCTTGTACCAATCTATGTCCCATGCTTCCAAGTCAGCTCAAAAATGACCTCCTTTAAAGAATCTTCCCTAATTTCTCTTCTTCCCTCCTCCTGCAACCAGTTCTGATTGCTCCAAGTTCCTGTTGTTTTTATAAATGTTGTCATTCCTTAAGTGGACTGATGCTGAGTGAAGTGAGCAGAACCAGGAGAACATTATACACAGTAACAGCAACATTGGACGATGATCAACTGTGATAGACTTAGCTCTTCTCAGCAATACAATGATCCAAGACAATTCCAAAGGACTCATGATGGAAAATGCTCTCCAAATCCAGGAAAAAGAACTGTGGAATCAATGTAGATTGAACCATCCTGTCTCTACTTTTTTTTTCTCTTTTTGAGATTTTTCCCTTTTGTTCTGATTCTTCTTTCAGAACATGACTAATGCAGAAATATATTTAATGTGATGGTACATATATAACCTACATCAGATTTCTTTCTGTCTTGGGAAGGGGGGAGGGAAGGGAGGGAGGGAGAAAAATTTGGAACTCAAAATCTTATAAAAACAATTGTTGAAAACTATCTTTACATGTAACTGGAAATGATTAAAAAATACTTTTAAGATTTAAATAAGATAGGGGACAGCTAGGTGGTACAGTGGATAAAGTACCAGCCCTGGATTCAGGAGGACCTGAGTTCAAATCTGACCTCAGATACTTGATACTTACTAGCTATGTGACCCTGGGCAAGTTGCTTAACCCTCATTGCCCCACCAAAAAAATTTTAAAAGATTAAAATAAAATAAAATAAATGCTGTCATTCTTAATTTGTGTATATTTTGATTCTGCATCTTTAGCATGGAGACTATGTTCTCTATTTTTCTTTGCTTCTACCTCCCATTGGGGTTACAATAAGTTTCCACTTATACTTATATCATGGATATAGGATTTCCAGTCCTGTGGATTATTTCTCTACTGATATGGGCCACAAACCCTTCTCATGTTTGAGACTGGTCAGCATGACTCCCTCTTTACTGGTCTGGTCTTTGGAGAAGGAATAGCATTTAATCACATGAAACCTTTCCAGCTTGAGAGGACCCATCCATGCTTGTATTCTGTGCCTGTTGGCATAACAATCTAAGGTGATGCTTACCTCTACACCATGATTAAACATCTGTGGACTTGAGCAAAGTCATGCTATTCACATAATGGATAAATACTGCATCGACTGAAACTTCAGATAAAAGAGCCTCATTTTAACACTAACATCGCAGGATAATTATTGGTAACATAGAAGAGTGTGGCTCTGCAGTCAGAGAACCCGGGTTCAAATCTTGCTTCTGATACAGACTACTTGTGTGACCTTGGAAAAGTCACAAAATCTCCTGGAGGGCCCCAGTTTCCTTATCTATAAAACTAGGGTCTTGGTCTATACAACTATCCCTTCCAACTCTAAACCTTCAATTCTGGGATACAGATCCAAAAAACTGGAAATGTAATACTCAAAGAAACCCCAGAAAGACAAGAATTTTGTTGTTCAGTCATTTCAGTTGTGTCCTACTCTCTGGGACCACATTTGGGCTTTTCTTGGCAAAGATACTGGAGTGGTTTGCCATTGCCTTCTCTGGTTCATTTTACAGATGAGGAAACTGAGGCAAATAGGGTTAAGTGATTTGCCCGGGGTCATACAGTTAGTAAGTTTCTGAGGCCAGATTTGAATTCACTAAGAGGAGTCTTCCTGACTTCAGGCCAACCAACAACAAAAGAGACCTCAGAAAGAAAAGAATTACAATATTCCAGAACTGTTTGTTTCTTTAAATATTCTCTACTGCTTACCAATTCCCCTCAAAGGATAAGATCTTAAATTGAGAGCCGGAAGGAACCTTGGAAACCTAGTCCAACCCCCTCATATTACTGATGGGGGAAAATAAGTAAAGGGGATCATGGGGGTGGAGATGGCAATCTGTATTGGCCCAATGACAGCATAGGATGCTGTTCTGAGGCAGCTCTGAGAACTCCCTGGCCTGGGCACTTTTGCCTCCAGTTAGCTGAGTCTTCCCACAACTGTCATCCCCAACTGTCACAGAACCTTTCAGTTCTAACATTCCATCTCCTCCTACCTCAGCTCTGAAACACATGGCTATCAGATAACAAGGTTAGGCATTTCTGAAGCGTGTGGCAGAATAAATTAGCTTCCTCTCCAGTAAGAATAAAGACATACATGCTTGAAGCTCAGCACATGTGCATCTGAAGGTGGCCTGTCCACAACCAACTTGGACTTGGGTGATTTAGTCTGGGAAAGGAGGAGGATCAGGATAGCTGGATGAATTAATGTAATGCCTCTGGAAGTTAAACTCCCTTCCCCCTCCACACTTAATTGAGTTGTGATATTCAAAGAATGGGCAGCTGGGAATCTAGGTCAAACCTGTCCCTATTGAAGCTTTGTTCCCTTCTCTCTATCTCTACCCTTCTCAGTACCCCCCTCCCCACACCAAAGAATCCCCCTTTTACACAAACAGGCATGATTAGCAACCCTAATGATTCAAGAGAAAACTGAAGTAACAAAGTTAAGGATAATTATTTAGATGTATTTGACACCTTTCTAAGTGGCCTCAATGCAAGGCACTTTATAAGCATAAAGAGATATAAATTATGCATGGGATTCCTTCACTCTTGAAATGCAATCAGTTTTGCATGAGTTGATTATTTTGAAGGTTATATAGGCAGTACAGAATACCTTTTCTAGTAACCACAAAATAACAAGGACAAGAATGTCAGTAGATAGGAAACAGTTGGCTGCTACTTAGGATAAAAACACCTAACAATTCTGTAAAGTAACTATTAAAAGAAAAGAATCCTTTTGTTTTTCATTCTATTTGAAAGTCAGTGTCCTGGGGCAGCTAGGTGGTATAGTGGAAAAAGCACCAACCTTGGATTCAGGAAAATCTGAGTTCAAATCCAGCCTCAGACACTTGACACTTACTAGCTGTGTGACCCTAGACAAGTCACTTAACCCTCGTTGTCCCACAAAAAATATAATAATAATAAAAAGGAAAAAAATGAAAATCAGTGTCCTGTTCAAGGCACTTACCTTAACATTATACTGAGGCATTATAGCATTAGAGAAAGGAGTCCAGTGGTAAATGTTTCCTTCAGTTACAAACTCCTAGTAACTTCAAGTAAGCACCAAGATCCCTCCCCAAGCTACCTAATTTCTGTGATTGGCATCAGGAAGAATAGTAAAATTCTTGTACTAACTGAACAAAAGTTTTATTTGTTATAGTTCCTGCAAAATCAGCATTTATAAAAGTCAAAGGAAAGGCCAAAAAAAAAAAAACCTTAATCTTACCTCCCAAAAAGCTCCAAAATATCCAATCCCAAAGGAGAGACATCTAAAGAAACCAGTGTAGCTACACAGGAAGCTCTTTAATAAGCTTTTTTTTTTTGGTGAGGCATTTGGGGTTAAGTGACTTGCCCAGGGTCACACAGCTAGTAAGTGTCAAGTGTCTGAGGCTAGATTTGAACTCAGGTCCTCCTGACTCCAGGGCTGGTGCTCTATCCACTGAGCCACCTAGCTGTTCCTTTAATAAGCTTTTAAAGACATATTCTTAAATGGCAGGAACTGCATATAACCGAGGAAGAATATAAGTGTTACAAGAGGTGGCAAAGGTTGTGTCTAAAAGATAAACTATCAGAATAAATGGAAGATTGCAACCTATGTCAAAGATGGCACAAAGACCCAATTTATCTATGTGAAAAGCAAAATGAAAGAAGCATAGACTCATTGCTTGGGGAATATGATGACAGAGAGGAAATAGAACCTCTATTTTACATTGTTTCTATCTTCTCCAAAGTAAAATAGTCTTCAAGAATGTGAAAGACTTAAGAATGCTGACCAATGACCAAGAATGATTGCAAAAGACAAGTAATAAAGCATGCTACCTTAAATTAAAAAAGTTTTATACAAACAGAAACAATGCAGCCAAAATTAGAAGGAAAGCAGAAAGGTGGGAAACAACTTTTACAGCCAGTGTTTCTGATAAAGGCCTCATTTCTAAAATACATAGGGAACTAAATTAAATTTAAAAGAATGTAAGTCATTCCCCAGTTGAGAAATGGTCAAAGGATATGAACAGGCAGTTTTCAGATGAAGAAATCAAAGTTATCAGGGCAGCTAGGTGGCACAGTGGATAAAGCACCAGCCCTGAATTCAGGAGGACCTGAGTTCAAATCCAGCCTCAGACACTTGACACTAACTAGCTGTGTGACCCTGGGCAAGTCACTTAACCTTCATTATCCCACAAAACAAAACAAAACAAAAATAGAAATCAAAGTTATCTATTACCATATAAAAAAGTGCTCCAAATTGCTATTGATTAGAGAAATGCAAATTAAAACAACTCTGAGGTACCACCTCATACCTATCAGATTGGCTAATATGACAAAAAAGGAAAATAATAAATGTTGGAGAAGCTGTGGAAAAATTAGAACACAAATGCATTGTTGGTGGAATTGTGAACTGATCCAACCATTCTGGAGGCAATTTGGAACTATGTCCAAAGGAGTATAAAACTGTGCATACTCTTTCACCCAGCAATACCTCTACTAGAGCTGTATCCCAAAGAGATCATAAAAAGGGGAAAGGACCCACATGTACAAAAATATTTATAGCAGCTCTCTTTGTGGTGGCAAAGAATTGAAAAACAAGGGAATGGCCATCAATTGGGGAATGACTAAACAAGTTATGATATATGAATGTAATGGAATACTATTGTGCTGTAAGAAATGATGAACAGGGGCAGCTAGGTGGCGCAGTGGATAGAGCACTGGTCCTGGATTCAGGAGTACCTGAGTTCAAATCCGACCTCAGACACTTAACACTTACTAGCTGTGTGACCCTGGGCAAGTCACTTAACCCCAATTGCCTCACTAAAAAAAAAAAAAAGAAATGATGAGCAGGCAGATTTCAGAAAAACCTGGAAAGATTTAAGTGGACTGATACTGAGTGAAGTGAGAAGAACCAGGAGAATATTGTACACAGTTGTGTGATGATCAACTCTGATAGACTTAGCTCTACTCAGCAATACAATGATCCAAGACAATTCCAAAGGACTCATGATGAAAATATTTTCCACATCCCAAAAAAGAATTGTGGATTCTGAATGCAGATTGAACCATACTGTTTATAATTTTGATTCTTCTTTCATAACACGACTAATGCAGGAAAAAAAATGAAGCATGTTCCCTACCTCCTGACAAAGGGGTGATAGACTCATGTTGCAGAATGATAGAAACATTTTTGGACATGGCCAATGGAAGAATTTATTTTGCTTGAATCTGCAGATTTGTTACAAGGAGAGAGAAAACAAATACTTCTTAATTGAAAAAAAACATTAATTTAACTTTAAAAAGAAAAGGTACATAAGAGTTGGTTTGTAGTCAGGAAGACCTTGTTTCAAATCCTATTCTAGACATTTACTAGGTCTGTGACCACGGACTTAACCTTAATCTCTCTGTGACTAGTTTCTTCCTTGGCAAAATGGGGTGATATTAGCATTGTCGTAAGGATCAAATCAGATAATGTATGTAAAACACTGTATAAATAGAAGCTAATGCTATCACTAGCAATTACTAGTACTTTGTAACTTAGACTCCTGAACATTGACAAGTTAAAATCTTTTTAGACCTGTTCACTTATAAAATAAATGTATTGAAGCAAATCTCTAAGCTGTGATCCTATGATTCATAGAATTGATTATACTGGGTTGAAACCAACAAGATGAAATTTGATGGGGATAAATGTAAAAAGGTTGGCATTTAAGTTTTTTAAATGAATTGCACAAGTAATTGGCAACAGTTCCTGTAAAAAAGAAAAGAAACAAAGCAATGAGGCTTTCAGTTGACCATAAGCTCAGTATGACAACCAACAGTATGATAAAGCTGTTAAAAAGCTAATGAAATCTTAGGCTATATTAAGAAAAATATAGTGTCCTAATTACAGGAAGCAGGCGTCCCATTCTACTCTGCACGGGTTCGACTACACACGGAGCGTTATTTAATTCTGGGGAGTGTTGTTTAATTCAATATTTTAAGAGACACACTGACAAACCAGAGCATACCCAGACTTGTGTTACTAGCATAGTAAGGGGTCTAGACATCTTGTAATATGAAGAATGATAGAAGAAGTTGGAAATTCTTGGAAAGGAGAAAACTAAAGGGAGGACAAGATAACTGTCTTCAAAGGGACAGTTCTGAAAGACCCAGGAGTAAAAGCAGTTGGAAAAGAGGGTTTTCTGGACCATACAACAACTGCCCATGGGAATAAATACAAAGTATCTTTCCATGGAAGAGGGAACACACTGGTCCTGTGTCACTTCAGAGAAAAGAACTAGGGTCAACATGTGAAAGCCAAAGGGAAGTGAATTTGACTCAATATTCGAAGGAATTTTTGCTAGTTTATTTAACCATTAGAGAGACACAATACTGAAATGGGCTGCCTCATAAAGTAGCAAACTCCCAGTGACTAGATTTGTTCATACTGAGCCAGGATGACTGTAGAACAGAGATTATTGTATAGATGGGATTGTTTCATTTGACAGTAGATTGGTTTAGGTACCTCTAAGCTCTCTTCCGACTCAGTAAGCCTATAATGCTATCAAATTCTCATTAAATGGGTTATAAGATAGCTGTAAAAACTGACTGGGCCTGCAGTGAGACTTAGAATCACAGAAGCATAAATGTAGAGCTGGACAGGACTTCAGAGGTCATTTAGTCTTCCTTTTCAGGAAATGAGGCTCAGAGAAGTTAGGCCATCTGTCCAGTTTTGCACAGCCAGCATGCAGCAGAGGCAGAGGAAGGACTTGAACCCAAGTCTTGCTGATCCTTGAGGCTGGCTCTCAATCCATTACTACACAGCTGCCTCTTGACTCCCAACAATTGTCCCTCTAATACTTCTTTAAAACAAAGATTCAGCATGACTGTAGCATTTTGAGTCTTTGATACATTGTACTTTGATTTTCTTGAATTTGGAGGCCATCGTCTCAAGTTTTGTTTTGGAGAATGTATGCACCTTCAAATTGTCTGAGAGTTTCTTTCCTGAGTTTGTAAGGAACATTAGGTTCTCTAACAAAGTAGGGACAATATACAAATTCCTTCTTCCCACCAAAAACCCTCCTTCTTTTGAAGGATAACCTAGAGATGATTTGTATATAGTGAAAAGAGCCCAGAACACAGTCAATTCCAGTTCCACTTCTGTTCCTTGTTAATTTCAAGACCTTGGGCAAGTCTTTTAGCCTCTACAAACCTCCTACTCTTCATCTGTAAATATGAGGGAGGTAGTAGTTACCCTTACTGTGGACAAGTCTACTCCCAAGCTTGCTTGGAGGAAGGCACTTTATACTCCATTATGCACTAAATATTGCTAAGATAATTTTACATCATTGTCTATGTTGTTAAGCATAATGACAGAGATGGACAACATGGTATGAATTAGTCTTTTCTTTCCCATCCTCTCTTTGAAGAAAACCATTCTCTGTCTTCCACTAGATATTTGTTGAATACCAAGGCAGCATAGCGAGATGAATGGCTAGAGAGCTGGTCTCAAGGAGCTGGATTCAAGTCTTCCACCGATATATAACTGTGTTATTTAGCTGGTCAAGGCAACTCTCTAAGATTCAGTTGCAGAGCAAAGTTGACTTGCTTTGGTAGAAAAAGTTTCCTATATTAATGAAATCCCAGGTCCAGTACCTACCTCTCTTTGTTAAATAGTCCAGAAAACCCTCTTTTCTAATTATATACACCACTGTGTCATGGGAATCTTTAAAATGCAACCATGCGCTATTATAAAGAATTTCAATATTTGTATTTCCAATTCTAATCAATTATAAGTATTCATTTTATTAAACTTGGAAAGATCACTATTTTGACTCAAATCATACCAGTTCTGTGGGCACTGCACCAGAACACAGAATTACAGAACATATGAGATTGAAACCTGACACTCAATTTTCCCTGTTGAGATGTGTTAAACAGAGAAAAAAATGTACTGCTTTATAAAAAGCTGGGTAATCAGCTTTAAACCTCAAATAATAAGCTTAAATCAGTAAAGGAAACATTTAAAACAATATACTCTTCTCAGAACCTTAGAAGAAAATCCAGGGAAAATCAAATAATGAAATAAAACCAAAGAATTTATTTCTTACATTGCATTTGGATTTAGTAATCTAGTTTTTTTAAAAAATATTTTGTATGAACCTCCATTTATTTTTTTCTAGCAAAGATTTGCCTTAAAATAGTGAAATAAGTTTGGAATATTTCTGATTTTTCCCCACAAAGAGACAGCTGCCCTTCATGACAGGTAAGGAATGTTGTTTTCTTTATTTAAAAGTGGAAAAAGGTAATTTCATCTTTTCTAGTAAAGTACCCTTGTTAAAATATACCAGCCCACAAGCAATTTCCAGCCTACTAGATTTCCTTAGACCTTCCGCTGTACATAGTGGTATCAAAGGAATGATGCATCTGGTTGCAGAGTAGAGAGAGAATACTGTGGATGATATTTTAAATTGTAATTAAAATCCGGATAGACATCTGGCCTCAGAGGCAGGAAGACCTGGGTTCATGTCCTGTCTCTAACATTCTGGCTGTGTGGTTTTGAGCAATTGACTTAACCTCTCAGTGTTCTAGGCCAGGGCTTCTTAAATTTTTTCTACTTGTGACCCCCTTTTCACCAGAGAAATTTTTATGGGACCCCGGGTATACAGGCATATAAAATAGGTATACAAAACCTTTTACAATTGCCAAAATTTTTGTGACTCCCACGTTCAGTTACCCGATCCACAGTTTGAGAAGAGAGGCTCTAGCCTAGTGTGGTCAAACTCAAATAGAATGGGATCACAGTGGTCTTCACAGTGACTTAGAAAACCACAAATTAACATTACCAATATTGTATTGTATTTTTATTTATTTTGTCAAATATTTCCCAATTATATTTTCATCTGATTCTGCTAGTGCAAGCTCCCTAATAGGCCTTGAGCTTGACATCTCTGCTCTAGTGAACCCTAAGCCTATATACCACAGAGATGATGCTTACCTGTAGTAGTAGAGTTTACTCACCTGGTTGCTCCTGGGAGCTACTATTTTCTCCCTATTGGTGAAAATCTGGTAAAGGGTAGCAGCTCTTCTTGTCATTTCCTCTATTTTCTAGAGCAGCTCTTAACCTTTTTTTGTGTCCTGGGACTTCCTTTTGTGTCTATGGACCCCTTCTCGGAGTCTTGTTTTCAAATGTATAAAATAAAATACATAGAATTACAAAGGAAACTGATTATATTGAAATAATTACCCCCCCCAATTTTTTTTAAATTCATGGACCCCAGGATAAGAACCATTATGCTAAAGAATAAAATTGTGTGTAAAAGGGACAGTTGCCAGTTGAGGTGCCAGTTTGTAGCCCTCCCCCTCTGATGTTTCTAGTATTTTCTCAGGGTTTATTGAAGTCTTGGGGCAATTATTATGGCCAGACATGAGTTATCAGAGGGCATCAAGGCACTGCTTTTTGAGAAGTAAAGAAGTGAAAAGAGGAATTTACTCTTTTCAAAAATGAATATGGGGCAGCTAGTTGGCGCAGTGGATAAAGCACTGGCCCTGGATTCAGGAGAACCTGAGTTCAAATCCGGCCTCAGACACTTACTAGCTGTGTGACCCTGGGCAAGTCACTTAACTCCAATTGCCCCCCCCACACACACCCCCCAAAAAAAAAGAAAAAGAAAAAAAAAATGAATCGGGCAGATACTCAGACCCACAGATGAGACATTTGTTAGATGCTTATGGATGGGCTCACCAAGGATCAGAAAACTTGCTTACCCAGGCAGCAAGAACATTCAAAAGGTAGTTTTCTCTCCTCGGTGACTGAAGAAGATACATTGTTGCATCTTCAGTGTAGGCAGAGGAGTTTTGGTCTAAAAGTTCTTAAATTAACAAGGATTTTTAATCAACATAAAATCATAGGCCTTTTGGGTCTTCTTGGATCTTCCATGATCCCTGCATAGTGACAAATTTCTGTAAGACAGGGATTTTGATTATTAAAGATTTCCTTTTGGAGCCGGCATACATTTTGTGATATCAGTTTTGAATCATCTCCACCAAGAACTAAAGGAAAAATGTTGCCAATTAGATAACATTTTCTTTTATTGTCACAGTATCTTGAGACTGATGGGACTGGAGAGGGTTGGGGTGGCTGCCTTTAAATCGTAGGGTCATAGATTTAGAGCTCAAAGGCACCTTACTGGCCACAGAGTCCAACCCCTCACCCCCCCACATACACTTTATAGATGAGGAAACTGAGGGACAAAGAAATAAAGTAACTTGCCCAGGGTCACACCATTTTTAACTGTCCAAGGTAGGATTCAATTTCAGGTCCTCTTTCCTATAAGTCCTATGCTCTATCCACTAGGTTGTCCTGTGAAAGAGGAATTTTATTTATTCTGTTTGGCTTCAGGAGGAAAAACTTGGATGAGGGAGCTGGAATTTCCCCTAGGGTTAGGGCTATGTCCTATTTATCTTGGTGTCTTCCTCTATGAATGGCAGATTATCGGAGTTTGAAAGGATGTCAGAGGTCGTCTAGTCCAAACTGTACTTTAAACAACAATTCTCTCCCCAACATTCCAGACAAGTGGTCATAAAGCCTCTAGGTAGCAGGACATTCCACATTAGGGTAGTTCTGCTGAGGTTAGAAAGTTTTTCTTTTGATTCTAGCCAAGATCTGTCTCTGCAGTTTTATCCTTTTTCTTTCCTCTGCCTAGAAGAACGAGACCAATCTGTCCTCTCCATTCAAACCCTTCAAGTGTTTGAAGACAGATATGCACCTATACCACTCTGAGTATTCTCTCTGCAGGTGAAATCCCCAGTCTCTTTGTTTCTTATGCTCTAACAGTTAGACCAATGAGGCCATGCTCTTGAGGTCTTTTAATTGCTCCTGGTTGCTATTCTCTTAACACTTTCTCTTAACACAGTTTATCTTTGACTCTCCTAAAATGTGCTATGTAGAACTTACCACTCTAGGTGTGATGTGACCAGAGCAGAGTCCAACACGATGATCACCTCCCTCTCTGTGGACATCATGCATATTTTAATGCAGCCCAACATCACAGTGCCTCTTCTGGCTACCTAGTACCTCTGGTCTCTCATATTCCCCGGGTTTTTTCAGTTGAACTTCTATCTAATTGTGTTTCTACCATCTTGTCCTCATGAAGTTGGTTTTATTTTAACTCATTTAAGAAGTCTCATACTATCAAGATGGGGTGTATGGCGTGTTCTTAAGGGACGAGCACCTCTGGCATGAGGCTTGCTGACCCACTTTCAGGCTGTTTCATCTACCTTCGGTGTCCTACCTGCCACCCAGCTTTCACCTGTGGCTCCAAGAAGCATGGCATGCCCAGTTGAACACACTCTGGTAAAACCACCTCTGCAGATGGGCCAAACCACGTGGAAGGTAACTGACAGTTATCAACCCCATCAAGTGAGTAAGGAGAGGTGCCTAGCCTAAGCATGTGAACACTTCCTCAGTGAATGGCAGATAACAACAATGTTCAACAGCCATGAAGTGGCTGAAGCAGGGACTGTTGAGTGGCTTAAAGCTTGGTCAGGCATCAAAGACACCAAAGTCATTCACTACATCCCAGTTTAGCCCCAGTTGTCTTGACTTTGGGTCCTGCCACTGACTTTAATGACTCTGGAAGAGAGAGTGAGGCTGACAACTTTGCACAACTCTGCCTCACTTAAATCCCATTCAAGCACAAGTCAAGACATTACCCCATGATATCATTCCTCCTCTTCAAAAATGAAAAAGAAGGACAAACAACAGCTACCAAGATCTTTTTGGAATCTGCCTTTGGAATCCATTGCGTTAACTCTCCTAATGTTTTTGTCATAGGTAGCAGTGCATCCAGCTACCTATCTAGCCGGATATGCTTGTCATCTAGGGCTTTATCTACATCACTGATAATCAACATTTTTTTTGCAGGGCAATTGGGGTTAAATGACTTGCCCAGGGTCACACAGCTAGTAAGTGTTAAGTGTCACACAGGGTCACACAGCTAGTAAGTGTTAAGTGTCTGAGATTGGATTCGAACTCAGGTCAGGACCTGAATCCAGGGTCAGTGCTCTATCTACTGCGCCACCTAGCTGCCCCTACATCACTGAGAAAAGTGTTAAATAGCCCATGAACAAATACAAATCCCAGAGGCACTCCACTAGACCTCCTATCGAGTGGACCTCAATTTATTATCAACTTACTTTTCTTTGGATTTGATCATTCAACCAGTTCTCAATCTGTTTAAATGTAATATCATCTAATCCATAAACCTCTATCTTTCC
The DNA here is from genome assembly GCF_019393635.1 of Dromiciops gliroides. Lineage (NCBI taxonomy): Eukaryota > Metazoa > Chordata > Mammalia > Microbiotheria > Microbiotheriidae > Dromiciops > Dromiciops gliroides. The sequence goes on from NC_057864.1 coordinate 134,131,268, forward strand.
TACAAGAATATTATAAGAAATTTTGTTGAATACTTTGCTAATATCTAGATATAATATATCTACAAGACTTCCTTGATCTACCAACCTAGTTATTCTGTTTAAAAAAAAAAAAACAACAGCAATGATGCTAACTTTTGATTATCACAGTTTCCTTTTTCTAGATGCTCATTAACCATCCCTTTAATAGAATTTTTCCAAAAATCAAAGTCAAGGGGGCAGCTAGGTGGCACAGTGGATAAAGCACTGGCCCTGGATTCAGGAGGACCTGAGTTCAAATCCAGCCTCAGACACTTGACACTAACTGTGTGACCCTGGACAAATCACTTAACCCTCATTGCCCTGCCAAAAAAAATTTTTTTTTAAATATTCAAAAACCAAAGTCGAGCTCAGCAGCCTCTCATTCGCAGATGTGGTTTTGTCTTTTCTTTAAAAAAATCAGAACCTCATTTGTTCTTCTCCTGTGGCACCTCTGCCATTCTCTCATTTTTTTTGAAAGATTACAACCAGTGACTCAGCACTAATGTTGGTCAGTTATTTCAATATCTTGACATGTAGTTCATACGTGTTGGGTGTTTTTTAATTCAAGGGCAGGTTAGTGTTGTATATTTTTCTCTATATATTTTGGATTTGAACTTTCTGTTAGTTGTTTTTATTATGTTTGTTCTTATCCAAATTATCATTCTCTTTGGTAGAGAAAATAGAAGTGAAATAAAAACTGGATGGTTTTCTCTACTCTCACTCTTCTATTATCATTATCTGATCCACCTCTAGCAATAGGCCTATCATTTATTTGATCTCCCCTTTTCCTAAATCCAGCTTTAAAAAAAATCCCTTTTGGGGGGCAGCTAGGTGGCACAGTGGATAAAGGACCAGCCCTGGATTTAGGAGGACCTGAGTTCAAATCCGGACTCAGACACTTGACACTTACTAGCCATGTGACCTTGGGCAAGTCACTTAACCCTCATCTAATTGAATCCATCTACATAATTCTAACTCACCTAAGGTTGAGGAGGACAACAATAAACTCTTACAGCTGCCTGAGAAACCTTTTTGTATGTGTGTGTGTGGGGGGGGGGGCGGTGGTCAGCAGGGATAAAGTTATGAAGCTCACAATAGACCTTGGAATGTGTTGACTAGTCCCTAGGGATGTTGGCCAGGGTGGTCCCCCTCTAAAACTCAATGACACTTCCTTAAGGCAGTAGCAGGAGTAGTGACAGCCACAGAAAAGTCAAGCCAGTTGTTGGGAAATGCTGTTGTGAGAACTCAGACTAGAGAGGTTTTCTCAGCTGTGATTCAAAGCAAATGACACTGAAACCCTTTCTCACCATAGAGTGTGAGGTTTCCAGGGATTTATTCTTTTTCCCATTAATGCATGACTCTACAGGAAATTATATTCATTTGTGTATGGGAGCTAAGAATGATCCTAATATAAGATTTTACTATTATTTACTTTGCTATCCTGTTCCAATTAAGTATTTTGTTATTAGATTTATGGTTACTTCATGGTCTATTGATAGAATAAGCACTGGCTAAGTCCTCAAGCAATATTTCACTCCCACAGTGAATATAAATAATGTATGATTCCAGGGGTGAAGGGATACATGGTATATGTTATTAAGGCAAGCCAGAAGTCATAGCTGTCCTGCTTTCGCAAGGAAAGAGGTCCAATGAAGTGCCCCTCACTACTATATTGTTAACTCCATGCCAGGGCTTGGGTTTTCAGAGCTGCTCATCTTGCTCTCTTCTGTACATGTGGTCTATGGTTTTACCCTGATGGCAATATTACTTTGACCTCCAATGACTTCATTCAAATGCTCTCTACCATACTCCCCATCCCTTGAGTTTCATCAATGGAGTATGTCTTCATATGGAATCCTAATCTATCACTTTTACCTACCTGTTTCTTTTGAATGAAGATTTATCTTTCAGTACATAGTCTAGTCATGAGCCCATTTCACTGCCTCAGTGATACCTGTGAAGTAAAAATTTTCCTGCTTAATTTGGGCTCAGTAATTATTCATACTTTGTTTATTTTGCAAAGACATCTGAGGACCAAGGATTTTATTGTTGACTCCCTTCTTGGACTTGGTCTTCTGTGAATTTGGGGGCTATCTATGCTACTATTCTCCTTTGCACTTTGTAAGTAGTCCCTGGAAGTCAAGTGGGGACTGTGGTCTGACTCCTAAGGAGCATGTGACCAATTCAAGTCAATAAGCTCTTATTAAGGGCCTATTATGTGATAGGCACTATGCTAAGCACTAGGGATACACTTAAGAAAAAGAGAGTCCCTTTCCTCAAGCTGCTTACAATCTAATGGGGGAAGACAACACACAAAAGGAAGCTGGGAAAAAAAAAACAGAGGGTGTGAACTTTCTGACAATTAGAACTATCTCATAATGGAAGGATTGCCTCATGGGATAGCATCACTGGATAGCAAAATACTCCCATCACTGCAAGTGTCAAAAAGAATCTGGACAACTACTTGTCAAGGTTTTTATACAGAGAATTCATCAGTAGGACTGACCCAGATGGCCTTAACATCCTTTCCATTCTGAGATTCTATAGTTCTAGTTCATCTACTCTTTCTGGATTAATAGGAATATATTTTTAAGACCTCCCTAGCAGGAAATTCTACCACTTCCCTAGGGCGATTCTTTGAAATGTTTCACAACCCTCCACCATGGAGTTCTCCCTCGTAATTAACCCAAATCTCTCATTCTCCATTTAATATTAATTTCCTTTTGTTCTGTACACAGTGGAAATGAAGAATAGCTATTTATCATTCCCTGGGTAAAAACCCTTATATCCTTTATTCTCAGCTCTTTGCCACTATCCATTTCCTCTTTTTGGATTTGCTCATTTAAAAAAAAATTAGGGGCAGCTAGGTGGCGCAGTGGATAGAGCACTGGCCCTGGATTCAGGAGGACCTGAGTTCAAATCTGGCCTCAGACCCTTGACACTTACTAGCTGTGTGACCCTGGGCAAGTAAGTCACTTAACCCCAATTGCCTCACCAAAAAAAAAAAATTATAGATTTTTTTATGGCAGCGAGTTAGTAAGCATTTATTAAGTGCCTACTATGTGCCAGGCATCTATCTCCCTAATCTGTACAGTATCCAAGTCAGGATTTATGGTCATTGGATCACAGATTTAGGGATAGAAGGGACCTTAGAGGTCATAAAATTTAACCCCCTCATTTTCTTCAGATGAGGAAACTGAATCTTGGAGAGGTTAAATGACTTGCCCAAGGTTACACATCTCATTAATGACAGAAGTGAGATTTGAATCCAAGTCTTCCTGACTCTTAAGTCCAGAATACTGTGCATCTCTTACTCTCTTGTCCTGAGCTTGATTCCTCCTTGTTCTTGCCACTCCTAGAAGTTCTATAACCAACAATACTGCACCAGTAGCCTAAAAGAATTACAGTTATTCTTTCCACATTTCCAGGGTTAGGGGAGTGGTGCCCCCTCAATCTGGAAAGTACACATAATATTTTTTGGCCCTCCCTTCATACCAGGGAAGAAGCCTGAATTTCTTCTTTTTCTTTTATGGAATCTTTACCTTATAGTAAAATTTGGGTTAAATACTTGGTCACAGAAACTGTGTCATCTGCTGGCCTTCACATGTCATCTGTGGCTTCTGCAAAACTCTCTCCAAATTCCCATAATTTCTTATGCCAACCCATGATATATTGAAACTGCAATGGTTCCCCAAGATGTGGAAGGGATAACTGTACTGTGCTAGGCAGGACTTAGTACTAGTATTAAGCACTTAGGTGCTTAATAAATGTTGATCTGATTAATAGAAGATACATAAATGATCAGATGGATTCTTCAACTTTATTGAAGTTTAGCTACAGTCCTGTTTCAAGGCAAAAATTTAGACTTTTTAGCCCAATATTTCCTAAATTTTTCAGCACAGCTGTAGGAGGGAAAGGGGCAGGGGGTGAGGGTAGGGGTAGTGGAATGCCTGACATCTCTGAGCAAAACTTGCAAGGAAGGGAATCAACCACATTGGTACAAAGGGTAAGTATCCAGGCCAATTAAATATATATTCAAAAACACTATTGAAACAGAGGATAAAAGAGATGGGCAGATGTGCACAAAATCCAGATACAAAGGCTTCTTGGGCATCCTTAGGTAGAATAAGATCATGTCAACTACTTCAGATAGTTTTATTCTCAAGAAAATGACATTTACAGTTGTGTAAAATGGAATAGATTAAGGTATTCACATACATGGAAATGGAATGGACAAGAATAATAAAAGTTGGTGATATCTAACGCCTCTTCAATGGGCAACTAGGTGGCACAGTGAATAGAGCACTGACCTTGAAGTTCAAATTTCACCTCAGACACTTACTAGCTGTGTGACTCTGAGCAAGTCACTTAACCCCCAGTTGCCTAAAACATCTAGGACCATCTCCAGTCGTCCTGATGTATATCTTGCCACTGGACCCAGATGGCTCTGGAGGAAAGAGTGAGGTTGGCGACCTTGCACAGTCCTCCTCACTTAAATCCAATTCAGTGCAAGTCATGACCTCACCCCAATGTCAAGGTCCTCTTTGAGAACAAAAGACAAACAACTCCTCCCCATTACACAGATGAGAAAATGGAAGCCTAGAAGAATAAAATGATTTTTTCAAGACCACGCAACAAATTAAGGGCAAAGCACTAACTAAAACCAAGTCCTTCTGATTCTTCCAGTGTTATTTGCAGATAGATATACATGACAGACTCAGACCAAAGAGGCAAGAACATCTCTGTGTGGAAAAGGATCAAGACCCAAAGTTGCAAGGAAAGCCCATCTTGTTCTGATATAATAGCAAAATCTTTATAATAAACCCATGTGTTTTTACATGAGTGGACAAAGACTGACCAAAAATGTGTTTGTGGGTTTAAAAGTAATTAAAAGTTTCTCCAGGCTACATACAGCTATCTGAACATTTCAAAGGTGCACAGTTTTTGCATATTATGGAAAATTCTTTAATTTGCCACATTGTTAAAATGGATATGGCATCCATGTTTAATGGGCAATACTACCATGGAGTCAGTTGCACACACATTTCATCTATCTTGACCAAACTTGATTTGTGGAACACAGGCACATCTTTCTTTTGTTTATCTTTTTTTATGTTGGTCCTTCTTTTCCTCCCTCCCTCTCTTCCTTCCTTCCTTCCTTTCTTCCTTCCTTCTTTCCTTCCCTTCTCTCCCTTTACTCCTTTCTTCCTTCCTTTCCTTCCCTCCCTTCTTTCCACCCTCCTTTCCTTCCATCCTTCCTTCCCTTCTTCTTTCTTTCCCTCTTTTTCTTCCTCCTTCCCTCCTTCTTTTCATTCCCTTCCTCCTGGCCTCCCATCTTCCCTCTCTCCTCTCATTACTTTCTTTCCTTCCCTTCCTCCCTCCTTTCTTCCCCTCCCTCCTTCTTTCTCTCCTTCCTTCCCTTCCTCCCTCCTGCTCTTTTTACTTCCCTCCCTCCTTTCCTTCTTTCCTTCCTTTCTTCCTTCTTTCCCTCCTTCCTTCCTTTCCCTAACTCCTTCCCTCCCTCCTTTCCTTCCTTTTCTTCTTCTTCCCTTCCACCTGCATGTTAAAATGGAAAAAATATTGACTCTGGAATCAGAGGATGGGGGTTCCAATATTAACTGACACTCAACTCTCCCATGTGACCTTGAGCAAGTAACAACCTCCCTGGGCCTTAGTTTTCCATTCTGTAAAATGAATTATTATACCAGATCACTCCTAAGTTTCATACCACCATTGGATTTACAATCCTAACAACTGACCTCTCTATAGGTCATCAGATGTGCTGTGTAGTTGATCTGAATTGGCTCATTTAAAAAAATATCAAGTGGATTTCATGGTAGAGACACAGGAGGGTTAAAGGGCAATAGGTAATGTGTTGATTGCAAAGTTTTAAAAATCAGTAGCAGGAAGGTTCTTGAGGATAGGAAGTATAGCAGAGAGGACAGGATGTTGATATTGGATCCAGAAAACTGAGGTTCATGTTTGCTCTGTCACTTATTTGTATGACCTTGGGCAAGTCACTTCTCTAGACCTCAGTTTCCTAATCCTTAAAATGAAGATGTTGGTCTAGAGATATAAGGTCCTTTCTTACTCTACCTGTCTATAAATCTCTGTGTCTGTTCTTCTTGAGGTCTCCATGACAAAACTATCATGAATATTAAGTTCTGACTATGTGCCAAGCACTATTCTAAGCCCTGAGAGGAGCAGCTAGGTTGCACAGTGGATAGAGCACTGTGTTTGGAGTCAGAAAGACATGAGTTCAAATCCAGCCCCAGATATTAACTAGCTGTATGACCCTTGGCATGTCACTCAACCCTGTTTGCCTCAGGTTCCTCATCTATAAAATGAGCTGGAGAAAGAAAAGGCCAACCACTCCAGTATTTTTGCCAAGAAAACTCCAAATGAGGTCATGAAGAGTCAGACACAACTGAACAACAAGAAAGCCCTGGGAATACAAATATAGTTGGCGAGATAGCCCATTCCCTCAAGTGAGTAAAATTTTAATAGGGGGAGGCAACATATATATGGGACCAAGGAAGGGAATTTTTATCTAGGAAATGAAATAGTTGGTAAATCAATTGATTGACATGTCCTTTATGGAAACAATAATAATATTGATTTGCCTCAGTTGCTCCCAGATGAAGAGAGCATGGTGGCAGGATAGGCAGCTAAGGAGCCCCCCCTATACATGACTAGATGTGATATGAAGCATGGTCTGGTCTAGAGCTAACTTGTGAGCTGGGTGAGTTTGCAAAAATACTGACTCGTCATCCTCACAGTGAGAGCTCTGATCGGAGAGGTTCAGCTTCATGATTAAGAAGTTAAAACTTATGGCATAAAGAGAGTTGCCTTTGAATTCAGAGGACCTGAGTTCAAATCCTGATTCCGTCACTTCCTATCTCTGTAGCCTTAGGCAAGACACAATTTCTGTGGGTCTTGGTTTACTCACCTTTAAAATAATGAGAGAAGAGTAAATGGTCTCTAAGCTTCCACCCAGGGACTAAGAGCACGATCTCAAACAGTACTCACCCCCAACATGTTGCACAACCAATAGCTTCCATTTCTCATCATCTTAACATTTTGTTGTTGAAAAGGGCCTTAGAAACTACTTAGTCCTACCCACTAGTTTTACAGATCCAGAGAGTGAGTTCAAAGAAAGCCTGGTCTAAACTCACCACAGCTAGCTCATGCTAGCCCAGGGCTCTGGATTCCCACTCTGGGGCTCTTTCCACCACATCATGTTGCCTCTCTTGATGGAAAGGAACCTTCATGGGGAAAAATCCTCTTGAGAGAAGCCATGTGGGGGTTTTTAAGTGTGATGCATTTTTTATTCCACTTTGAGCAAAATGCTGCCAAACTATTCTCTGGGGAGTAGAGCCTCTATAAGGAGAGGAGAGCTCCCTTGCTTGGAGATCACAATGAATAATCAGCCATTTAACACCTAAACCGCATCCCAAAGGCCAATAACTACCCTGGGGGAGGTTGATCAGATGGAAAGCATGACAAGGAGGAGAAGGAGAGAAGCAGACACCAGGGAAGTTGAAGGAATGAACAAATGAGGGTTATTGAAATAGAAGTGAGAAGTGAACAGGACTAAAGAAGGGAACAGCTTTAGGAAGTGGGAAAGGCACATTCTCAGATCCAGATACATGCATACATACATACATATGTGTGAATGTATTGTACACACACACACACATATATATATATACAACACAATGCCTGTATGTGTATATGTACATATATGTATGCCACGTGGGTATACAATATGTAACATAATATAAATATTATTGTACATATACTCTCTGTGTATACACACATTTATTCATTTATTTATTTGTTTGTTTATCAGTCTATCCGTATCCCCTTAGTTTTGGTCAGGTCTTTTTCTTTTTCTCTTTTTTAATCCATTCAAGCCTTAGGGACTGGGGAAGAGTGTGAGAGAATAAAGGCGTCTGGAAGGGGTCAGATGAAAATAAAAGCATCAGGCGATGAATAGAATTGGAGTACAATAGCAGAGAGAGGAGAGAGCAAAGCGGAGGATTACATTGTGTCTCAGCTCAGCCATGGAACACTGATCAGTTTCCATACTCTAGATGGAAATCCATGGGATTTTTCCTGACCTTTACAACTTCTATTTATTTTCTATTAAAGTATTTGAAAGTGACTATTGCTCAATCTGTGACTGTGGATCTGTCTACATTATAGAATGTATCTTGGGGGAAAGTTTAGACATCCAGATATTTCTAAATGGTACAAGCTCCTCTGTGAAACTGTAAGATCCCCAAGTGCAGAGACGGTCCTGGGTCTCACTTGTTTGGCCTAGCCCAATGACTCACAAATTAAATAGTTCAGAATAAATGTTGGTTGAAGTGAACTCAATCATACGTATAATTGTCTGGCATTAAACCCAGTCAATATATCTGTGCTTCTGTGGAATATCCATAAAATTAGAAATACATTTTAGGTAGCACCTTTCAGGAGGGGGAAGGGAAGGAGAGGGGAGTAAGAATTTATTAAGGACCTACTATGTGCCAGGCACTTAAAAAAAATCTTTCATTGGCTCCTCACTACACCCCTGGGAGATTGATGTTAATCTGTCCCTTTCATAGGAATGAAAGTGTAATAATCTTTTAAGAGTTTAGTTATAATGGGTTTATTTTCTTTGGAATTACTGAAAAATCTAGAATATGCTGCCTCAGCTAGAATGAGAGATCAAATCATCTAATGCCTCTTCACTTATTTCTTTGTCATGAAATTCTCATTTAGTGATATGCTCCCAAATACAAAATAGAGTAACAAAAGAACATCTTCCTCCCTTCTTCCCTCCCTCCCTTCCTTTCCTCTCTTCTTCATTCTTTCTTTGCTTGCTTGCTTCCTTCCTCCCAAACTCCCTTTCTTCCTTCTTCCTTTGCTTACTTGCTTCCTTCCTACCTCCCGCCTTCCCTCTGTTTCTTCATCTCTTCTATTTTTCCTTCCTCCTTCCCTTTCTTTCCTCCCTCTTTTCTTCCCTTCTTCCTTCTGTACCTTCTGGGAAAACAAAGGTAAAAATTTAATTGGTCCTTGCCATTAGGGAATTTCCATTCCACCACTTTCCTTTCATCTCTTTCTTCCCTTGTTTTCCTCTTCCTTTGCTTTCCCTCTTCCACTCTCTCCTTCTTGTCTTCCTTTCTTCCTTTGAAAACAGATAAAAACTCAATTTAAAAAAAAAATTTAAAAAAGAAAAAGAAAACAGATAAAAAGACAATAGTCCCTGCCCTCAAGAAGCTTATATTTAGTATCTTCTCTTTCTTTTCTTTTCTTTTCTTCCTCTTTTCTTTTTTTTCTTTCCCCTTTCTCCTTCCTTTTCCTTTCTTCTTCAAGCATTTGTGAAGCATGTTCTATATATGATGTACCATGTTAAGGGCTAGAGATGAAAAGATAAAAAGGCAGTTGGAGATGACTTCTGAGCTCCTTTCTCCCAACTCTAATAATCTGTAATTCTCAGATAGCTTTATATCAAGCCCTAAAAGAGGCAGTTCTTGCTTGAATCTCTTCCCACAGAGCCAAGATTCTGAAGGTTCAGAGGGTCAGAGATACCCTTTGCTGAGACCACTCACTCTGTTTTGGCTGAGCAGAGCTGATGGACGTGACATTGTCTCATGTTGGCATACTCTGTCTCAGGGAAGGACCATAAATTGGATCATGAATCGAAAGGGAAGCCCAAAGGTTTTCAGCCAAGTCCTCTTGATTATTGCTTCTTGTTGTGTGAAAACAGACATCCAAACTGAAATATACATACACATATGTATGTACACACAAACATACCTGCATACACAAGCCCATATGTAGATACATACACATATCTAGAAAATTAATTCCCATTACACATTGTTGAAACATAAGCATCCTGGTTGGGCTTCTGGTTTATTTCTGTCTTATTAAAAAAGACCCATGGCCTGAGAAAAATGAAGCCTTGAGTCTCCGAAGTGATCATGCCATCCTACAGTGAAGAATGTAGGATTCTTCACTATTTATATACATTATAAAAGGATGAGGAGGGACGGCATCCCCCATCAGAAGAAATCCCATGCCAGGCCAACAGAAAAAGCCTCAGTCCCTTGAAGATGTATTCAAGGTGACTTTCACTGAACTGTTTGAAAATGAAAATACATATAGCCTTGTGTCTAACATCTAACGCTGGTACCTTTTCTCCTCCTATTCAGATAACATCTGATGGGACTCTATTTCCATATCTTTGGTTTGGGTGAGCTTAAATTTGAGCCATGGTAGAAAACACCATTGCATCTGGTGATTCAGCTGAATGAAAGTGCTTAGAGCTTGATATCAACAAACAATAAATGACCTTTTTAAACACATCTAATTTGCCAAGCCCATTAGGTTTATGATAATAAATAAAACCTCTGTAATGCTTCATAATAGCAATAATACCCTCCCAATCATTCAGCACTTAATGGCCAATTTAAGAGCATTAAACATTGCTAACAATCAATTTACCAGGTATTATTGTGCTTCTGTTTATAAATATCTAATTATATAGGTCATCTTGCTACCTTCCCTGGCCAGTTGAAGCACTTAAACAGAGATGCACTGTGAAGAATAATTGCTAAGAATTCTATTACGATGAGTTCATTTGGGGGGAAAAAATCAGACCTTCGTTGGGTTCCTCGGCTTTTATTTTGCACTGACACTTTTCAGAACTTTTTTTTCTTCCCCAGGATCAGGTAATTAAAAGGGTATTGATGCAAAGGAGAGCAAAGCACCACATGGCTTGGCAAAGTGTTTCCATAAAGTTCTGTCCTGTAGCTGTGGATACAAACTCAAGCTGGTCATGTGCAGAACTCCAGCATGTTGAGCCCACTACCCCTCGGCACAGCCAAATGTTTCAGCAGCTGCCCTTTTGTCCTGTTTCTTAAATAAACAAAGAACAGATACAAATTAATGACCTAAATTTATGGCAAAACACACTGCCTTCCCAGAGCAAATAGCCTTCAAAGAACAGATGTTAAAATAACATTTCTTCCTCACGGACAACCCAAAGTAGCTACTTTGTGAGCACGTTAGTTTATATCATATAGAAATTAATAATTTGAAGAAATGTAATCGGGTTGTACAATGTCACGCTTCCATTCCCACTCCCCCCTCGGGTTTCCTAAGCTCCCCAAGCCTGAGCAGAGCACTGTGATGTACCCTGTTCTATGGTTTTTGTTGGATAGCAGAATAGGTTCGTTTCACTTTGTCGATTTCCTTTTATTTTATTCTGTTTGGAGGGCAAAAAGGGATTAGGTGATCATTTTTGCCAGGGTTTTAAGCAACAGCTAACAATTTGATTATGTTAACATCACAGCAACAACTCTGTTTCTACAGACTCCCCGATGTCAGCAAATCTCCTTATTCCATTTACTCTGAACGGCAGTATCAAATGCTGAGGAAAATAGGATTGTCCCTGATAAGCATTGCTTAGAATTTGCTCACGGATTCTTTTCCCCCTCTACGAGCAAATGTCAGTGACACATGTGAAAAGACAAAAGCGGCAGAGGAGTCCCAAATCCTCATTTGGGGACAAGTGAACATTTTCTCTATCCAGGGACTTCATGGTATCCTCATAATTTATGGCAAATGGGGAGGCAAGCTAGGTCACCTCTATGCATGCAGTGGAAGCAAAAGGTACAGTATGTTCATCGGCCACACGTTGCGTATTCTCTTTAGACCACACTGTACAATATTTCCAATCTTATTCAATAATTTAATATACATTTTCTCGTCAAGATTTTTGGCAGCAGGCTATGCAAGCTTGCAAGATGGACTGAAAATTCCACAGGTGGGCTGATTAGTGGGTGGCATTTCTGAATTCTAACAAGCTGTTAGCATTATGTCTGTTTGCTTTAGGTACAGATGTGAAATGATTTGACAGTAGATTTCAAAAGTGTGTGAGTACATTTTTGTATGTCAAATGATGGAAATATATTTTTTATATTTCACACGTCGATGGGATGCATTGTATTTATTAATTTCAGAAATTATATGCCGCTGACGTGGAACAAAAAAATCAATGCAGGCTCCATAATGTATAAAATGAACAGATTGGAGAAGCATCCCACCCCCAGCTAATCAGAAAGACTTCTCTTGTGCCTTAGAAGAAGTCAGAAGGTGGGAATATCATAGCCAGGAAATAAGAGTCTTGGAAAAGTTTGTTTTAATTGGTGATAAGACATCTAACAAACACTCTGTGGAATGATTGTGTGCCACAGTTTTACAGTGACATCCACCCTATTCAAAACTGGTTTTCTAAAATTATTTCTGGATTTATAAATGGGATGCTCATTGAGACAATGCACGAAGAGTTAAGGGGCTTAGTAACATGGCGTCATTCCCTGGGCTTTTTCCAAAACTACAAGAGTTGGAATCAGGAAAAAAAAATGAGTTCATGTCTGGAACTGATTATATGACCATGGGCAAGTCACTTCATCTTTACAAGTCTCAGTTTCCTTATCTGTAAAATGGGGAGAGCATACTTCCTTCCTCAGACACTGACTAGCTGTGTGACCTTAGGCAGGCTAAGAGTCTCATCTCTGCAAGTCAAATGGGGATAAGAGCACTGGTGGCACTTACCTCACGGAGTTGTTGTGAGGATCAAATGAATTAAGTATGGCAGGTGTCTTGTAAACCTTAACTCACTCTGTAAACACCAGCTGTTCTTCTTAGCTGCCTCTCCAGGTTATTGTGAAGGAGGCCTTTGAGAACTAGGCGGAACCATAGCAATGCGTGTTCCTGATGCCACATAGAACAACCCTATTAAGTGCTAATAATACGAAGAAGGAAGCCAGGTCCTTCTCCACTCTGGCGTGGGCTTCCTTGTCTCCAAAGAGCTGTGAGACCAAACATTAGCCCAGATATTCAACTAGGGGCCTTCTAAAACAAATCCTGATAGGCAGGAATGTTTCAGGTGCTTTCTTTTTCCTAGGATGGCATTAGGCATTGGGGCAAGAGGTCTGTAAGTGCTGGTGATTCAGACATTTGATAGCATCAGCACTTCAAGCACCCCTTCCAAAGAAGTACACTGACTATAGGGCTCAATCTGTGGGTGCCTTCCATCACTGTGGCCCCCTTCAAGGTTGGGCTTAGGAGTTACTTCCCCTCCCTCCTCCCCCCCCCCCCAAGCTCTCCACATCTATAGCTAACATTTATATAGCATCTACTATGTGCTGGGCATTGTGCTAAGTGCTCTTTAAATTATTTTTTCATTTGATCCTCACAACAACCCTGGGAGGTACGTGCTATTATTACCCCCCTTTTTCTAGATGAAGAAACAGGGGCAAACAGGATGAAATGATTTGGATAGGGTCTCATAGCTAGTAAGTGTCTAAGGCCAGATTTGAACTTAGGAAGATGAGTTTTCCTGACTCTGGGTTGCCTGGGGTCAGGAAAACTCAAGTTCAAATGCGGCCTCAGACACTTACTAATTGTGTGACTCTGGGGAAGTCACTTCATCCCTGTTTGTCTAAGTTCTTCATCTGTAAAGTGAGTTGGAGAAGGAAATAGCAAAGCACTCTAGTATCTTTGCTAAGAAAACTTCAAATGGAGTCACAAAGAGTCAGACACAATTGAAAAAAGACGAAATGGAGGTTTCCTGACTCCAGTCCTTATGCTCTATCTGTTACACCACCTACATACCTAGTTACTTTCTATAGAAAATCCCGTGTTGGAACAATTATTTCTCCTTTTGGAAGGTAATGTCTGAGAAATCCCCTTTAATAATTCAATCCTACCAGGCAAAGAGAGGTGTTTTGGTTTTTGAAATATCAGATACATGGGCAGCTAGGTGGTGCAGTGGATAGAGCACCGGCTCTAGAGTCAGGAGGACCTAAGTTCAAATCCGGCCTCAGACACTTGACACTTACTAGCTGTGTGACCCTGGGCAAGTCATTTAACCTCAATTGCCTCACCAAAAAAAAAAAAAGATAAGAAAAGAAAAAAAGAAAAAGAAATATCAGATACTACTGTCTAAAGACTTAACATCTCCCAATCTGTTCTATACAGAATTCCAGTTCTTCATATAAGAAACTCTTGAATGGAAGCCAACTAGCATGAGAAAGAAATGCCCCAGAAAAATGGTGAATACAAGTCTGGACAGGTAGGGCAAAACAGACCAATTAGCACCTTAGAGCATTTTTTTTTAACCAGAATTTTCATAGAAGTTGGGAGATTAAAAGAACCTTAGAAACAATCTAAGACAGAGGTTTCCAACCAGAATTATGCATATCTTCTTGGAAAATAAGAAGCACCTCAAGAAGGTAGAGGGAGTATTTGGTAAATAGTTATTTTAACCTACTGAAATATTCCAGAAACTGAACAGTGATTTCCAATCAGTAAAGTTACATTTTTGTTGTCCCCTTGGAGAAGAAAAATTAATCCCTTTATATTTTTTCTTATATGCATGTGCATGGGAATCTAGAATTAATTTGCTTTCATACTGAACAGGGCATTAGAAAAAAAAAGTAATGAAAATCCCAGGAAAAGAGGGACCAAAAACAAAGTTGGAAACCCTTTGATCTAGGCAACTAGGTGGCACAATGGATAGATCACAAGACTTGGGAGTCAAAAAGATCAGAGTTCCAGTCTTGCCTCAGGCGTATATTAAATAGTGACCCTGGGTAAGTCACTTAACTTCTCCCAGTCTCAATTTCCTCCTCTGCCAGAGCCTAGACCAAGGCTTGATCTCCTCATTAGAAATCCTGGCATTGTTTGAAGTACATTCTGCTGGCTTGGTTTGTATCTTTTCTACTTCTGTGCCATGTAGTTGGCAAGAGGCATCCTTTACAGGTCATTCTCATGCTTATCTCCTCAATAGGGATGTGAATAATCAATTATTCTGTTATGCCTGTAAAACCTTTATTTTATCTCAAACTCATGTTTGAGAATGATCCTAGGGAACATTCACTGTAACTTATTGGAGTTCTTTTTAAAACACTAGCACACAACAACAACAATAATAAAGACAAGGAAAAACATATACTAAAATGTATCCATCTTATGTAGCTAAGAAAAATCAAAAGAATTTAAATTATAAAATTCTTCACAATTAAACAATTTTCTTAGACTCTAATGAATTTGATACAGTAGCCCCACGTTGGTAACAGCTCAACTTATAAGTGTCCTTTCCATATTAACAGACTTCCTGGATGGAGCCTCCCCTCTGGATCATATCCACTGTTTGGAATGTCCATCCCTTTTCTGCTATTGTAACCATCTTGGAGCTACACAAACTATGCTAAGTACTGGGTAAAATACAAAACAATTTAGGGAAAGAAGGGCACCATTAAGAGTCTAGAGGATCAATTAAGACTTCTGCAGAAGATGATTTCCAAGCTGAGTTCTGAAGGAAAGAAGGGATTACAAGAAGTAGTGATGAGGAGAGAATGCATTCCCAGACAAGGCACAGAGAGAAATTGAGTTAGGGGTTAGTGTGATATGTTCCCACTCCTCTTCCCTTCCTATCACTTGGAAACCACTCATTTTATCTCTAATGGAAGATGATGAAAATGGCAACATCTATTCCCTCTTTCCCTCTTCTACCTTGCCACTGGCATCATCAAACAGTCCCTTATGTGATTCCTTCTGTTCCCAGTTTTTGATGCTCTGGATGATAGTAGAACTGGGCAAGGTTGGGAGGGAAGGGTCAAAATCTCTACTATTACTGCTAAGGTTCATCAGGAGAAATGTGGTCCTAGAATCTAACATAGAACTCCTTTTCCCAAATTAAAAACATGATTAAGGATGGTTAGAATCTATAGTACCACTAATCCACTAAGATCATAGTATAACTAATTTTGTGTGGGAATCTAGCCACTGTTTCTACTAGTTTTAACTGGGAAAATAACTGAGTTTCAAACAACTGACTTTAAAATGGCCTCTTGGAAAACAATTCCTTTTTTTTTCTTTCTTTTTTTGCAGGGCAATGGGGGTTAAGTTACTTGCCCAGGGTCACACAGCTAGTAAGTGTCAAGTGTCTGAGGCCAGATTTGAACTCAGGTACTCCTGAATCCAGGACCGGTGCTTTACCACTGTGCCACCTAGCCACCCCCTAAACAATCAATTCTTAAATCAGATCTTGCTTGTGAATGTGAAATGTAATCCAGAAGAGCAGAGAGTCTAGGCTCAACCACTTTCTCTAACACATACTGACTATGTGAGCCTAGGAAAGTCACAAACACTCAATGCTCTGGGCCGGAGTTGTTGAACTGTGGCCTCGAGTCTCAATGCTCCCAAGTAAAAGAACCAGACAGCAACATTGTCCAATGAAGAACTGTGAATGACTTAACTACTCAAGGCAATACTATCTACCTTCAAAGAAAGAACTGATATTGATTGAACACACACACACAAAATGTAATTAGGAAATATTTAGCCAAAGAAGTAAAAATACAATATAGATAATGTTATTTTGTGGTTTTCTAAGTCAATATGTAGTCTTCAGGTATTTCTTTCTCTTTGAGTTTGACACCACTGTTCTAAGCAACTATATGATATCAGTGAGGATGCTGCCATAAACTGTCTGAGGGAGTCTCCTCTTCTGGGAGTTCCCCAGACCAGTGAAATCACAGGTCTGGCCCTTTGTCCAGTCCCTTATCTATACCAGGTTCATAAGCTGGGTACAGCAGCATCATAAGGCACTCTGGCTGTGGTTTGTTTTGTTTTTTGAAATATCTGTTACTATGGTCTGAAGACTTAACATCTCCCTTTCTATTTGTCCAATGAGGTACTGTTGCAGAGCTTTTTGTGTCTATGCCAACAACTGAAATATAAAAGCCTCTCTCCTGGGACAGCAGAACTATGTTTGAGCTTTGATTCCACCACTTATAATCTAAGCAACGTTAACAATTGACTTCATGTCTCAGCTTCAGTGCCCTCATCCAATAAATAGGGCATGGAAGGGGAGGGTTTATAATGTTTGCAGTTAGGTGGCTCAATGAACAGAGTGCTGGCCCTGAAGTCAGGAAAACCCAAATTCAAACCTGGCCACAGATGCTAGCCATATGACCCTGGGCAAGTCACTTAACCTCAGTCTGCCTTAATCCACTGGAGAAAACAATGGCAAACCACTTCAGTATCTTTGCCAAGAAAACCCCATGTGGGGTCATGAAGAGTCAGACACAACTGAACAACGACAAAAATAGTACTGCCACCTTCGCCTTTATAGGGTAGTTGGGAAAGTGCTTCATAAAGTGTTTATCATATTACATTACTTATCATATTATATATTATGTTATGTTATATTGTGTTGTGTTGTATTACATAATTGCATTATATTGATCTATTTGTCTTATACCTTCTCCAAGATTGCAAACTCCCTGAGAGCAGGCATTATGTTGCGTTTCATCTTTGAATTCCTGGTACCTAGCACTATGCTTTGCACATGGTTCTAAGTTATATATAGCTTCATAGCTCTAGAGCCAGATGGGATGTCAGAGTCCATCTAGTTCAATCTAGTCATTTTACAGATAAGGAAACTTAGACCCAAGAAAGTTGAATGACTAGTCTAAGTCATATAGGTAATAAGCATTTGAGGTGGGATTTGAACCCAGCTCCTTTGGTCTCAGAGGCAGTGCTCCTTACACTGAAACACACTGCCTTCATATGTTTCCACCAATACACCAAGGACCTATGACTTCATGGGTATGGGAGTTCCTTCTGTGACACAGATCACAACCTGTTTATAACTTATCTAACAGAGCTGCCTGACCTCAGGAAGGCTAAGTGACTTATGGCCACATAGGCAGGAGGTTTCAGAGGCAAGTCTTGAACTGAGTTCTTCCTTAGAGATAGTTAGGTGGCTCTGTGGCTAGAGAGCTGTAGCCCTCCGTGGATAGAGAGCTAGACCTGTAGTAAGGAAGACCTAAGTTCAAATATGACTGCAGATACTTACTCAGTCCTGAGGAAATCACTTGTCCTTCCTCTATCTGCCTCAGTTTCCTCTGCAAAACAGGTACCATAATAGCACCTACCTCCCAGCATTGTCACAAGAATCAAAGGAGATGAAATTTGTAAGGCATTTGACACAGTGCCTGGCATATTGCTGTTGTTTGTTCTTTGTTCTCAAAGAGGTCCATGATATGGGGAGGTGATGTCATGATTTGGCATGAATCAAATTTAAGTGAGGCAGGGCTATACAAAGTGACCAGCCTCACCCTCTCCTTCTGAGCCATCTCAGTTCAGTGGCAAGGCATAGATCAGGATGACCAGGGATGGCCCCATGCCTGGCATATAGGTGCTTACTAAATGCTAATTCCCTTTCCCTTCCCTTCCTGACTCCAAAGTCCAGCATCTCATGCCCCCTTTCATGCTGCATCCCATCCCATGATGACTCTCTAACTAAATATTTCCTGAGCAAAATTTACAAATGAGATTCATAGAGATCACTGTCAATAGATACTTCACATAGAGAGTTGGGTATTTGTGATGAGTCTATTGCCTTTTCAGTCAAATTAAAGTGTGCCTTACTCTACCCCCCACCCTGACTATCATGAAGCTCACTCCCAGAAATAACACAGGCCAAAGGCATGCAACTAAAACACAGTATACATGAGAGGGCTGTAGCTATGAGGGGATCTCATTATTCTGGGTCAACACTGTGAAGGGGTTTTTTTTTAGGTACAGAAAGCTATCCTGTGTTATTGTGAGGTGGAGTGCTTTGATGTATTTTCCCATCCAAATGACTCTTGGAGAGAAGTCAGTGTTCACAAACATGATATGACCTTTCTTCCATTTGTCCAGCTGCTTTGGATTGTCTCAGTTCACCTGTTGGAGCCCAGCTGCTTCGTGATGCCATCACATGCCTGACATCGACTCTAGCCTAGTCCCAGCTATCCAGAAAGACTCCTGAAGAACTTGGAAAAGAAGCCCACACGCGTGACCTGAGCTCCTTGTCTGATCACAGTCAATCAAAGCCTTCGACTCTGGCCACAAAATGCATTTATTTGCCACATAGGAGGAGATAAGATTCATATTTGAAAAAGTACAAATATTGCTCTGTTGAAATACGCACCCCTTCCACATGAAGACGTTGTCACCACTGACCCACTGACAGTGGTATGTGTCCGTTGAGAAGTTCATTCAGTAGAAATGATGGATTTGCGTGGACCCATCCACACGCTCTTTTTCGTAGGCCCCCCTCTTGCCCAACGGCATGCATTTGTGAGACAGCTGGTCCTGTTGGAAGAAGCTACCTGCCCATACAGGGCCAAAGCCTCACTAACACAGTGCTCTAACCAGATCAATTTATGGGCTCAAGCAATAGATTCTACTTGAAACCATTCCACAGTTCCAACATTTATAATCAAGATGAGAATTTCCATTTGAACAGTTTCTATCAAAAAGAAGAAGAAGAAGAAAAATATAACAGAAAGCCACATTCCATGTGGGGTCATTCTAATTCTTTTGGCAAATGAAAACTCCCAATTATTTTCCATGGAAGAAAAGAAAAGTAATTTTAGATTTTAAAACATGACAAACAGCAAGAAAACTGGGGAGGGGAGGGACTCTCCTAGGAGAGCAGTGACAGAGCATTAAAGTTCAGCTTTTATGGTTTTCAATTTCTCAAGAATCCCTTGAAAGATGAATAAATTAGTAAAATTTACAACCTGGCAGGATATTTTGTGAGCTTATTAACTACTACTGCTCAGCGGACTACATAATAGTCAACTACTCAAAGTTCTTTGGATTCTAATTTCTATCTTATCCTTCACTTGCTATGTGACTATTAGTAAGTTACTTAGCTTCTCTGAGCTCTAGCAGTTGGAGGGTTGTTGTTTTTTCTGTGATTAAAAAAAAAAGTCAGACTGCCCTGTTGATGCATTTACTCTATTTTTTTTTTTTTGGCAGGGCAATGGGGGTTAAGTGACTTGCCTAGGGTCACACAGCTAGTAAGTGTCAAATGTCTGAATCTGGATTTGAACTCAGGTCCTCCTGAATCCAGGGCTGGTGCTTTATCCACTGCACCACCTAGCAGCCCCCTATGCATTTACTCTAAGAGGAATACCAGTGAGAAGAATTAGTGAGATAAGAAAACTTTAGCAAGTATAAAAGGCCCATTAAAATGTTTTCTTTATCAAAGTTTTCTTTTTGTTGTTGTTGTGTTGTTTTGTTTTGTTTTGTTTTGTGGACCAATGAGGGCTAAGGCTAAGTGACTTGTCCAGGGTCACACAGCTAGGAAATGTAAGTGTCTATGGTCAGATTTGAACTCAGGTCCTCCTGAATCAAGGGCCAGTGCTTTAAAAGTTTTCTTTATCAAAGAAATGCAACCATTAATTCCAAAACCTCCACATCTTGGGGGTACGTCTTTTTTACATTTAGTATTTTAACATGACTTTTTAATGTTTTAAACAATATCTAACAATTCCATGTGGCAGCTGTCCAGTGTCTCAAAAGTAACAAAGAATTCCCCCCTTCCCACTCCTTGTTTTCATTCGAAGCAACCTTTGGTCCATGTTATATTTTTGCTTACCAGGGGGTGGGGAAAGCCAATATATTTTCCATTTAGGTACCACTGCTTCCTGGATATTCTTAGCATTCTCCAAATACAGGAAAAGATGCAGCCTTTGTGAATCAAAGCCTTCCCTCAAATTACAGTCTTATTGTCAAGCATGAACTCTTTTGCAAAGACTTAAAACAGCTATATTTTTTACTGACTTGCCAATTCTATTTCATTCTGATGAACTTCAAAAGATAAGTCTGTGACTCTTGACATTGCATACTGGTTTGGTCAAATCAAATGCCGTAGTGATAAAAATAGCAGTCATTTGGTTAGTTCCCAAATGGGAAATTCTAGAAAATATATGAAAATTTCCAAAAGGGGGTTGAAAATAACCCCATGCTGCACACAGTGTAAGCTGGAAACAGCTGTTCAATGGAGGGGATAATGGATGGCTGGTCTGGAGAGCAGTGCTGGGGAGATGGCTAGTGATGCTGGGCGTAAAGCAAGGATCCTCCTGTTAGGGAGAAGGGAGAGCGTCAGGGCAATAAATCAAGTCAGAAATTCAAATCATTGTATTTGCAATGAGGATTTACTTCTCAGTGTGTTGCATTTTTCTGCTCATAATTCTCTACAGTGGGAAAAAATGATGGAAAGACAATTTATGTAACCATTTACATTATGGATGATTTAGGGAGTCTTTGAGCTAAAATGTGGTCGTCATTTTAAAGCTCTCTTCTAATGAAGACTCATTGGAACTTCTCTTGGCTAGCTACAAAATTAGGCACAGGAATCCTTAGCACTTAAATAAAAGTTATATCCATCAGATACAAATTTGCTTCTTTTGAAACAGACTAAAAATTGGCATTACTCACCACCTGAGCCTTTGGTTGTTTTCTGAGCCTGTTTCGGGTTCCTTTATCTTAATAGCTCTGCCCTCTACATGTCCATGCAGTATTTATTGAACATTAACTATTATGGTTAAAGGGACATTAGCAGTCAATCTTATTTTAAGATCTTCCATTCAACATTATAATTACCATTGACTATGCATTGGCTCTTCCAAATGTTCGTGTCATTTCTTCATCCTTCCTTAAAATATATTACATGTCTCTCAGAACCAACAATCAGCTAATTCAAATAGTAATAATAATGATTTAGAAAACAATTTTTAAAATACCATCTTATATTTTCATTCTTCTTTATAGCTTACAAAGCAATTTCCCATCTGTTTGGGGTATGTTATTGATTCTATAGTGTTTCTCATTGTTTTTCTTTTTCCTTAAGTAAAAACCCATACATTTCACTCTCTTCTCCCCCCCGCAATAAAATTGTTTTAGTTTAGTTTTTTATGTGGTTTAGTTAGCTTGTCTAAATCCATCCTCTCTCAGAAGTGAGTTTAAGTTATATAAAAATTCAAAAGCCATATTCAACAAAGAAAAAAACCTCAAAATTAAACCAGTTACAACCATAGAAAGCAGGAACACCTTGTGACTCAGGCCGCATCTTATCATCTTCTTTTCCTAGGCTGGGGAGCTTACGGTTAAAGTAAAAAAAAAACAGATTTGGAGCAAAACTGGCCCTTTTGCTGGGTAGACGAGAGGGTGGCACTGTGCTCCATAGGGTACCAGCATTCTCTTGATGCTGATACAGAAAGAAGGGTCACCATAGTGCCAGGACAAGAACAGCAGGGTCAGCTGCCACCTTATTGGCATGTCCTCACTTGACACAGTGCCTAAAGATAACAAAACCAGACCATAGGAAAAACAGAAGAATTCCATTAGATATAAGATACATCTCATGGGAGAGGTGAGCAGCCTCCAATCTGCCAAAGTTTAGTGAGTAATGAACATTGCCCCTGAAAAAAAAACCATGGATTCCACAGTTTTTAACCATGCTCCGTGATTTTTCTGTCCCGATCAGCAATTTTAAATGTATGCACCTCTGTTGCCTACCCACTGCAGTGCTGAATTGGCAGCTTAGAAAAGTGTACCTTCTCTTACCTAGAGGGGCTGCTTTCCTCAGTGTGAAGAGATAAGAAGCGTTTACCATTTGATGTGATCCAAAATGAGAGGTTGGGTGGCTGTGGAGACAGTGGGGAGAGTAATAGAGACATTGTTGAGAAAAGTAGAGATTTATAAAATAAGGAAGGACAAGAAAGTAGGCAACATCTCACTGGTATTTGGCTCTTTCATGGAACATCTCAACCTGAAGAGAAGAAAAAGAGACACAAAATATTGGAAAAGTTGTTGTTGGTTTTTTTTAAATGCCTAATGAAGGTGATGACTTGAGATACACTACAGTCGGGAGAGTTGAAGTATTACACCTTTGGAATAATAACTGTGACACCCAAACAGTGACAAGGACATCAGAAGCAGTAGGTACAACCACCCACGTACTGTATAATCTAACTTCCACTTGCTGAAATGCTTTGAGGACTGTGGGGTTCTGGGTAACCGAATTTCTAGCTAACTAAAAGTTGACCTGTTTCAACCTGTATGTTTTAAGAATGAAGGGTTCTGGGGCAACTAGGTGGCGCAGCGTATAGAGCACCAGCCCTGGAGTCATGAGTACCTGAATTCAAATCCGGCCTCAGACACTTGACACTAGCTGTGTGACCCTGGGCAAGTCACTTAACCCCAATTGCCTCACTAAAAAAAAAAAAAAGAATGAAGGGTTCTAAAGTAGCTCAGTCTACTTTCCTGCCTTTGTAAATACAGTCATGAACACAACTGAATCTTTCTTTGAGGACTAGAGAGTATGGCCTTCATTAGAATCATTATTATGAACAGGAATTCCTAGCATACAGGACTATGGATGATGGTGTGATGGTTTAACAGATTGGAATGAGTATGTACTTAGTCCTCAGGACATCCCCTAGAGGGCTTTCTTAAAATAAATCCTTAATACATACTTCTCATCTTGTCATCTGGCTTTCCACTAAAAATGGAGAGAATGAAAACAATTCCAATGAATTGAAGCTTCCAATGAGTTGGATCACAGTTTATTGAAGATTCACTATCCTTCAGATATAGGGAATTATGGTGTATATATATATATATATATATATATATATATATATATATATATGTATGTATGTATGTATGTATGTATATATATCCTGTCATTATCCAATGAAAAAATTGAAGTTGGCATAGCATAAATCCACCTAAACATCCCGTTCTCCATATTTTTCATGACTTTACACCAGCAATTCTGCTGTTTGTAGTACCTAAGGTAGGTAGAAAAATTCTCAAATGTTTCTGAGAATCACATTTATCTTGTCGATATAATGAATTTAATGTACTTCATGTAACAATTGCTCCTCCTCCCTGTCCCTACCCCAGGTGGGAGGGTGTCAGGAAATCAAACAAACAGTTCATTTTCCAAAAAAGCTGGGAATCACTGCTGTTCCCCTCTCACCACTGAGATGCCACCATCTGTGGATGGGATGAGGTGTATGTGCATTTACCAGGTCCAGAAAAACCAAGCAGTATGAGAGACAGAAAGCAAATAATACATATTCTGATTGGACCTGGGAAGGAACTTTGCAAGGCCTGAAGTGGAGCCAGATTTCCAGACTAACCAGAACAGTCTAAAAAATCAGCTGTGATATCTTCAATGACTGTAAGTGGTTAAAGTCTCCATTTTTGCTTTCATCTGCAAAATAGCATTTTACAACCCAGGGGCTTCTCACATTATGTTGAGGAAATGTCCCAATACCAGTCTTGGAAGGAAAAGTACCCCCTCCTGGGCCCTTTGAGCAAATCTTTCTATCCAAGGACTGACCCTACTTAGATTTAAAGAGTTGACAAGATCACAGCCCAAGATGGTATGACAGCAGTTTTATTAATAACTATTATCACAGCAGATGGAAAAACTGTAGACAAAACTTTGCATATAATGTGTCTACCACAAAAAATACTCGATGAAACAGAAGGATTGTTAGCTACCACAGAATTTTTTTTATGCATTTTTCTTCCTAAATGGAATGAAAATGTTGAATTTTTACTCATTCTTTTGCAATAATTTTCACAATTCTCCAATGCCCTCCCTTGAGAATCATTATTAACATGTGACATGCACTACTTAATCATTGTAGGTATAATACTTCTCAACAAAGCAAAGTTTTAAATACATACATCCAGTATGTTTGAATGGAGGGGGACAAGAGAGATTATCTTGGTATTTCTTCTGCTTCAGTGGAAAGAGGACTGCACTTCAGGCCAGGAGAACTTGGATTCAAATCTGACCTCTGACCCTGGCTGTGTGACCATGGGCAAATCCCTTAACCTCTCAGGTTCAGTGTCCTTATCCGTAAAATGGGGCTTATATTAGCATCTATCTCACAAGGCTCTTGTGAGGAGCAAATAAGATAATGTCTCTAAAGTGCTTCGCAAACCTCAAAGCACCACATAAATGTTAGCTATTATTAGGTGTTCCCCGTCTGCTCCATCCAGCTGTCCCTCTGGTACTGAGAGGAATCAAATTCCTCATCACCAGAACATCTTTCTCAAGCCTTTGGATTGTTCTACTTCGTTTTTGTCTTTTGTTTTTTAATTTAGTTTACAGCACAAACAGCCATGGGCAGACTCTCATTAATTCTGGAGACTGGAGCCAGCATCTATAGGTCCCCCTCTCTTCTTCCTCTCCCGTCCCCTCCCACCCCACCACCCTGTTCTCTCACTGTCCAGCTCAATTCAGCGAGGCTCTTACTCTCCTCCCTCCATCTTCTGCACATGTGCCCTAGGCCGGATAGTCTGTCGGGACTGCATGAAGGCAGGCTCGGCTCTTAGCACTGGCATGCAGACAATGGGAGAATGACCAGTTCCAAAGCAGAAAAAAAGGAAAAACATCCTCCTGTTTCTGTTCCAAAAGAGCCTTCCAATGCTCAGCAAAGTTGCCAGTGGTGGCCTGGTTCTTCAAACACAGACTGGGCTTGCCTTTTCCTGTACCAAAGCTTCTGAATCAGGGAACCCACTCCAGCAGCTTAGCTTAATTACCCTGATCTTCAGAGAGGCTAGAAAACCCCCTCAGCTGAATGCTTCACAAACCAAACCTCAACTGCCAGGAGATGTTTGTCATGGATGCCATTCCGAGTATTAATTCTATTAGTGAGCACTGGGGTACGAGGGGCCTTCCTATGCTGCCTGCCCCCACTCTTAAATGGGAGTCAAAGGTGAAGAGTGGGGGATGGGAACCCAACAACTTTAATCTATTCAATAAACAACCAAGCCTTGCTGTTATCTTTGTTGTTCATCATTTCAGTCGTGTCTGACTCTACGTCCCCATTTGGGATTTTCTTGGCAGAGATACTGGAGGGGTTGGCCATTTCCTTCTCCAGCTCATTTTACAGATGAGGAAACTGAGGCAAACCGGGTTAGGTGACTTGTCTGGGATCACACAGCTAGTAAATGTCTGAGGCCAGATTTGAACTCATATCTTCCTGACTTCAAGCCCATCACTCTATCCACTGTACCACCAAGTTGCCAGTATATCACTGAAAATCTAGTAGATGGAAAATATAGTAATAACAACAACGAACATTTATATAGCACTTGAAGTTCTACAAAGCACGTTACAAACTTTATCTAAATTTTATCCTTGCAACAACTTTGGGAGGTAGGTGCCATTACTGTCCCTGTTTTACAGATGAGGAAACTAAGGCAAATAGAGGTAAAATAACTTATCCAGGGTCACACAGCTCACAAATGTCAGAAGTTAGAGAGGTATGGCTATTTCTGTTCCTCCATCCCAGTATGCAGCCTGTCCTTGCAGCCTGACCTTTCTTCAGACCTCCTGACTCATGTGGGTGAGTTGGTTGATATTCATCAGTGTGATCCAGTAGAAAGACCCAAGGTTCTGGAGTAAGAAGATCCAGGGGCGGCTAGGTGGCGCAGTGGATAAAGCACCGGCCCTGGATTCAGGAGGACCTGAGTTCAAATTCAGCCTCAGACACTTGACACTTACTAGCTGTGTGACCCTGGGCAAGTCACTTAACCCCCATTGCCTGCAAAAAAAAAAAAAAAGATCCAGATCCAAGTCCCATCTCTGATACTTGCTACCTGTATGACCTTAGACAAGTAACCTAACCTAACTTTCCTGGGCCTTCATTTCCTCAGCTATAAAATAAGAGCATTGGACTAGAGAGCTTCGTATGTTCCTTTCAGCTCTTATTTACTGATTCTCTCTTTCTCTCTCAGTCTCCTCTCTCTCTCTCACCTTTCCATACTTCCAGGATTCATTTCTGCTGTGCAGAACCAGTTCCTCCCCCCAACAGCATTTGGCCTAACAAGTGGGTGCCAGGAAGCCACTTAAGTTTTGTGATTTGAGGGGTGTGAGGTAGCCCTCCATCTTCCCAAAATATCTCACTGACCACCTCTCATGGGCCTTGAAATTCCATCATGGGGATTTGTTTCTTTTAGTTTTGAAGGCCTTTTGGTCTCTAAGAGTTCCCTATAAAAGACAAATGCCCTAGGGAGGTGTAATTCCTAGCTAAGCCTTTATCAGCCAAGGCCGTAAGGGTGAGCTATTACAGCTCTCTGAGAAGAAGCCCTTGCTAACACAGGATAAGTGGTTGGGGCCAGGCAAGGGACCTGGGAATGGGAGGTGAGGTGGAGAAGGGGGTGCTTAAGGATGCTGGAAGAGAAAGGGGAAGGCACCAAAAACAAACTTCACAATTGTGTGAAACCACTTCATTTCCCAGGACCTCAATCATATCCTTGGTAAAATGAGAAGTGACACAAGCCAAATCAGAAGGGAAATGGTGAACTGCAGGGAGAGGGGTAATCTTTTCAGCATGCTTCTTTATTAAAGATCTGGTATCCAATATATAGGGAGAACTGAAATAAATATATGATAATAAAAGCCATTAGGAACAGCAGTTTTCAAATTAAAAAACAAAACAAAAAACAATCAACGATCATATGAAAAACTTCTCCAAATCATGTATAATAAGAGAAAAGCAAACAACTGTGGTTCTACCTCATGCTCAACAGATTGGCTAAGATGAGTAAAAATTTAAAATCATAATCATTGGAAGGGCCATGAGAGGACAGGAAATTCTTTTGCACTGTAAGTGGAGCTATGGATGGATCCAGCCATTCTGGAAAGTTCTTTGGAAATATAGGCCCCAAATCTAAACTTTTCATAACCTTTGATGAAGGCATATATCCCAAAGAGACCAAAGAAAGTGGGAAAGAAACCCTATATACAAAAATATTTATAGTACTTTTTCTTGACCAAAGAATTGAAGACAAAGGGGGTACCCGCCAAATGGGGAAGTGAATAAATTGTGGCATAGAAATTTTACAAATATAACAAATTTAAAGATAAAAATGAAAGTAAAATTCATTTAATTTAATAAGTTTAAGAAAAATTTTAATTGTGGTATAGAATATTACTGTACCATAAGAAAAGATGAATATGACAATTTCAGAGAAAATAGGAAGATATTTATGAACTGATGCAGAGAAAAATGGAAATAATCAAAAGAACAATTTATACAATTATAATAATATTGAGGAAAATCACTTTGATACAGCACAAAATTTAGATCAATAAAGTGACCGATCATGACTTCAAAAGACTGATGAAACAGGCCTCCTGTTTCTTGGCTGATGTACTAAAGCAGTGGTTCTCAAACTTTTTAGTCTTGGGGCCTCTTTACACTCTTAAAAAATTACTGAATATACCCCAAAGCTTTTGCTTATGTGGTTTATAGCCATCGATATTTATCATGTTAGAAATAAAAACTGATAAATTTTTAAAAATATTTATGTTGGGGGCAGCTAGGTGGTACAGTGGATAAAGCACCGGTCCTGGATTCAGGAGTACCTGAGTTCAAATCCGGCTTCAGACACTTGACACTTACTAGCTGTGTGACCCTAGGCAAGTCACTTAACCCTCATTGCCCCACTAAAAAATAAATAAATAAATAAATAAAATTTGATATTATGCTAACATGCCCAATGTTAAGCATAAGTAATACATTTTTTATGAAAATAACTATTTTCCAGCACAAAAAAATTTAGTGAGAAAAGGGGCATTGTTTTACATGTTTTGGTAAATCTCTTTAATGTCTGGCTAAATAGAAGATGGCTGAATTCTTTTATCTACTTCTGCATTCAGTCTGCTATGATATGTTGTTTTGTTAGGAATAGGCAAAGAAAATCTGGCCTCCTATATATATGTAGTTGGAAAGGGGAAGAGTATTATAAGAGGCAAATAAAATAATATTTTAGCATTGTTATGAAAATAGTTTTGACTTTAACAACCGCTTGAAAAAGTCTTGCTTGGGGACGTCCAGGGGTCCATGAACCACACTTTAGGAACTGCTGGACCATAGGAACAGAATGAGACATGCATTTCTAGACATAGCAAATAGGTTGAATTATTTTTCTTGGCCATACTTATTATAAAGGAGAACTTCTATTGGGATTCAGGAGTGACTTAGGAATAGTGATAGAGATGAAAAAAAAGAAAATATCATCAATAGAACATCTAAAAGTACAAAAGAAGTCAAAAAGAAGTCCCAAAGGGGACACAAACAAAACAATTTTGTTACTATTATTTAAATTTAATATGCACTCTCATTCCTCCCTAGGCTGTACCCAGATTTTCTCTACTATGTCTCAGCTCTTCATTCTGAAGTATCACTCCAGATCTGGAACTCACACATTGGCAGTACCCTCCTCCGTTGTGGCCTCTCCCTCTGATTGGATGATTCCTCCCAAAACTTCCATTTAAGGAGGGCAGGCCAGCTGCCCTGTCTCATTCCCCTCCAGGTTGTATTTTGGACTTCCTCTATGCTTCTCCAACCCATATTTTCCCTCCACCATATTTTCACCTTCCTTTTATGTGTTATGTGTTCTTCCATTAAAATGTAAGTTCTTGAGGACCTGAAATCCAACTCATACTAGCTCAGCTGACACAGTTGTTAAATTTTTCATTGATACTAAAGGTACATTTACACCTTGGGAAATCCCAAAATGACATAAATCAAGGCTTGATTGATTGTTTTATTGACCACCTAGAGTTAATAAAGTGATAGAAAAAATATTAATAATGCAAATTAAACTTTAAAGTGTATTGTGGGGGACAGCTAGGTGGTGCAGTGAATAAAGCACTGGCCCTGGATTCAGGAGGACCTGAGTTCAAATCCAACCTCAGACACTTGACATTTACTAGCTGTGTGACCCTGGACAAGTCATTTAACCCTCACCACCCTGCCAAAAAAGAAGAGAAAAGAAAAGAAAAGTGTATTGTCCCTTTGCAGAGAGACAATTGTTAAACATTTACCAGTCTTCCCCTGGCAGGGACTGTCTTTCTACTCATATTCCCAGGGCTTACTTAGCACAGTGCTAGACATGCAATAAGTGTTTCATAAATGCTAGCGAACTGACTTTTACAAACAACAACTGGGGGCAGCTAGGTGGTACAGTGGATAAAGCACTGGCCTTGGATTCAGAAGAACCTGAGTTCAAATACAGCCTCATACACTTGGCACTTAACTAGCTATGTGACCCTGGGCAAGTCACTTAATCCTCATTGCCCTGCAAAAAAACCCAAACCAAACCAAACCAAACCAAACAACACAGGAACAATAACTATATAATAGAAGTTCAGTTTCACACACAATCCTCTTTTCTGGTCTTTGTATACTGACATTTTTATATTTGTTGATTAAGCTCACAATAAAAAAAGAAAAAAAACTTAAACAAAGGGGATTGGACTAGCTACTAGATGAATTTCCTCCTAGTTCACAATCTATGATCTGTTCCTACCCATCAGTGATTCATATGCATTTGCTTATCCTCTTTTTCACTCATTTTTGTGCCTTCCATTTATAGGTGATAATACCAATGTTGATGAATCCTCTCAGCCTGTGCAGCGAATGTGCTTATAAAGATGAGTATTTGAGTATCCAAAGTACATATCATAACTGGGGATGGAAGGTAGCATGGGCACAGTCCAATGCTCTTTGGAACTTGCCTAATTGACTTGCAGCTAGATTTGCCCAGTCAACATAATAATGCAATTCTGGGAAACTCTTCTTTATCCCTTATCCACCCACCCCCTCCTCTCCTCCCAGCATCCAATCAATTGCTGAGACTTGTGACTTCTACCCAGACAATACCCTTCACATCCATTTCCTCTTCTCCTCTCCAATTCAAGCTAGTTCAAGCCCTCATGTGGGACACTCTAACAGCCCCCTAACTGGTCTCATTCCATCCAATTTCTTCCCCTCCTCATTTTATTCTTCCTATAGCCAGTAAAAGAAATCTATTTAATCCTTATGTCTGATCATATTAAGCCCTTGACCAAAGACCTTCAGTGTTTCTCCATTGACCACATGATAAAATATGAATTACTTAGCCTAATATTGAAGGTAGAGTCTGGCTCTGAACTGGCTCCATTTTTCCTTTCCAGACTTATTTTCTCCTAGTTCCTTTCATATACATCGTATTCCAGCCAAAGTAGCCTACTATGCCCAACCCTGTGCTCTTCTGTCCCCCTGTTTGGTAGGTACTCACCACACATCTCTGCCAATTAAAGCTTTTCTCTTCCCTAACTCACATGCCATTATCTCCATGAAGCCTTTTCTGATCACCACACCTCATAGTGATCAGTCTCTCTTCAGATTTCTCTTAGTACCAATCGCATTCTTCATTGTATCATAATTGTGCTTGTGTCCTTA
Organism: Dromiciops gliroides; assembly: GCF_019393635.1. Lineage (NCBI taxonomy): Eukaryota > Metazoa > Chordata > Mammalia > Microbiotheria > Microbiotheriidae > Dromiciops > Dromiciops gliroides. The sequence continues at coordinate 134,162,455 of NC_057864.1, forward strand.
TTGAATATAAGTTGCTTGAGGAAAAAGACATGGTTGTGTTTTATTTCTGTATCCCTACAGTACACCATAGGTGCATAATAAATGTTTGTTGAATTGTTTAATGCAACTGGGAGAATTTCTATGGGTAGGGAAGTTTTCTGATATTTCCCTTCAATAGAGAAGAAAGGAACATGGTTTCTTCTTTAATATCAAAGGAAAGAGGGGCAGCTAGGTGGCGCAGTAGATAGAGCACTGGCCCTGGATTCAGGAGGACCTGAGTTCAAATCCAACCTCAGACACTTGACATTTACTCACCGCCCTGCCAAAAAAGAAAAGAAAAGAAAAGAAAACTGTATTGTCCCTTTTGCAGAGAGACAATTGTTAAACATTTATCAGTATTCCCCTGGCAGGGACTGTCTTTCTACTCATATTCCCAGGGCTTACTTAGCACAGTGCTAGACATACAATAAGTGCTTCATTAATGCTAGCAAACTGACTTTTAAAAACAACAACTGGGGGCAGCTAGGTGGTGCAGTAGATAAAGCACTGGCCTTGGATTCAGGAGGACCTGAGTTCAAATACAGCCTCAGCCTCAGACACTTGACACTTAACTAGCTATGTGACCCTGGGCAAGTCACTTAACCCTCAATGCCCTGCAAAAACAAAAACAAAAACAATATCAAAGGAAAGAATAGTTGGGAACAAAATGACCAAGTGAGTGACTGAGACATCAGGAAATAAAATAAAGGAGCTTCTTGGGTCTCTCTCTCTCTCTCTCTCTCTCTCTCTCTCTCTCTCTCTCTCTCTCTCAATCTCTGTCTGTGGGGGTGTGGAATATGGGAGGGGGGAACCAATGGGAAGAGGAGAATAAATGTCTGCTTAGAAGCTGGTCCCTTCTAAGATTATTTTAGGAGACCAGCTGCAAATTCCAGAGAGCTACTAAGTCTTCTTATAGATTAGACCATCAGTCAATAAGCATTTATTAAGTACTTACTATGTGCCAGGAACAGACAGGCAAAAACAGCCCTACCCTCGAGGAGCTCATATCCTAATGGGGGAAACAAACATGAAAAGAATTAGGTACATACAAGTATAGAGAGAGAGTAGAAAGAAGATGGTTTCAAATGGGAAGCTAGGGAACTAGGGAGACCAGGAAAGGTCTCCTGCAGGTGGGTTTGAGCTAAGTCTTGGACAAAGCCAGGAAGGCTAAGAAGCAGAGTTAAGGAAGGAAAGTATTCCATGTATGGGGGCTGGCCAATGCAAAGGCACAGAGGTGGGGGATGTGGTGTCCTGTACAAGGAAGAGAAGGTTGGAGAGGCAACAATGAGTTTTGTTTTGAATATGTTTGTTTTTAGATGTCCATAAAACATCCATGTGAAGATATCCAAAAGGCAAATGGTAATGCAGGACTGGAGCCGATGGGAGACCAAGGCTGGATATATAGATATGGGAAACATCTGCATGGAGAAGATGATTGAACCTGTGGGTACTGATAATATCACAAGGGAAATAGCATAGAGGGAACACGGAAAAGGGCTCTGGACAGAGCCTTGGGAGACACCTGTGCTTAGTGGGTGTGAGATCAATGAAGACCCAGCAAAAGACGTTAAGAAGGAACGATCAGAAAGATAGGAGGAAAATGAGGAAAGATCAATATCACATAAACCTAGAAAGGAGAAAGTTTCCGAAAGAAGATGAACAACAGTGTCAAAGATTGTAAAGAGGGAGAAACAAGTAGGGGACTGGGAAAAGTCCTTTAGATTTAGCGATTAAGAAAGCCCTGGTGAATTTAGAGGAGTTGGTTTCAGTTGAATATTCAGTTCAGAAGCTAGACTACAGAGGGTTATGAAAAGAACAAGAAGAAAGGAAACAGACAACTTTCTCAAAGAGGTTAGCTAAGAAATAAAGTCCAGGAGAAAGGAGTAGAAATATATGACAATATCTTGTGGAGATGGTTAGATCAAATGAAGGGGTTTTTGTTTGTTTGTTTGTTTTATGTTTTTTTCATTTTTTGTTTTTTTTTTAAGGACGAGGGATACATGGACATGTTTTAGGCATCAAACAAGTTTGTAGCAGACTGGGAAAAAATGAAGATTAGTGGGAATAGAAATGATAGTGGGGGCAGTCTACTGGAATAGATAGGAGATGAGATCAAGGAAGGGTATGTTATATCAGGGGTGGCTTTGGCAAGGAGATGAACCCCCTTTTCATCTGATGCAGAACTCATTGGTCTTCTTTGAAAACAAAGGATGAATGATGACAACAAAGGCAGTGGGTAGTGCAAGAAGTCGAGATGAGACAAGGATACTCTAAGCCAATGGCCTTGATTTCTTTGGTGAAGCATGATATCAGGTCCTCAGCAAATAAATGATAGAGGGGGTTGCAGTGAGAGGTTTGAGGAGAAAAGAGGATATTTAGAACAGCAGCTGTAGAGAACAGAACTGATTACGGAGGAGTAGAATAACTGCCTTGCTTCAGTGAGGGTCCAGTTGAGATTATATAACATGCATTTGTAATGGACCCAGTCAACATGGTTTCATGATTTTCTCCAGCTTCACTCAGCAGCACATAAATAGGCATGAAGGAGGCAGATGGTGGAAGTAGTCCAGGATTGAAGTTTGGCTGATATCTTTGCTCTAAAAAAAATCATCCATCTTTGATTGCAGCACATATAGACGGTCCTGTCATAGGTAAAGTTGCCAAGTGGTAGGATTTTAGGGGTGCCAGAAAGGTCCTACATCCCCAAATATCTCCCCCACTGACTTGTCAAAGTTTCAAAAATTTCTACCTTTAGATACTCATTCTTTTAGACAAAGCTACTACATTATATCCATTATACTTATACTGTATGTGTATGTCTCTCCCTCCCCCATCAGAATGTAAGGCTTCTTTTGAGTAGGGGTTGTCTGATTCTTTATTTTTTTATGCCCAATGTGTAACACGGTGCCTATTGATTGATTTATTAATAATTTAATTTCACAAAACCTTAATTTCCTCATCTGTAAAATGAGGTTAATAATACTTAGACTACCTATTTCACAAGAAAGGAAGAAAGTGGTTTGCAATAAATTGTGAAGAAATTGGTTTGTAAGTCTTAAATTGTTTGATAAATATGAGTTATTTTTTTGTTGTTCTTTTGTTATTCTCATCATTTCTAAGAGTCTCTTATTAAAAATCCAAGTACTTCTGGGAAGGGTAACTGCTTAAGGCATGAGGTACATGTTAACATGATATACTTAATAGAAATGAACCAGTCAGTCATCACCTAGCAAAGTTCTCAAGGAAATGAGACACATGAGAAGTTTTGAACAGGAGGAAAGATGGAGGGATAGAAGACTATAAGGGGAGAGCAGGACCAAGAGGCAGAAACTCAGAGCAAAAATGCAGCAACATAAGACCATGGGATAACCAGGGGGAAGCTAATAGGAAAGAAGGAGGCCAGAAGAAGGGAGGAGAGAGGGCACAGGGCAAACAGCCTATTTCAGAGTTCTAAGGAGACCAAGACATCATCTGAATTCCCATGTCAGTATGTTCTGATTCACTCCATTACAAGTGCCTTTGTTTGTGGGGCACCTAGGTGGCACAGTAAATAGAACACTGGCCCTGGAGTCAGGAGGACCCGAGTTCAAGTCCAGCCTCAGACACTTGACACTAGCTGTGTGACCCCAGACAAGTCACTTAACCCCAATTGCCTTCCCAAATAAAAAACAAAACAAAACAAAAAAACACGAACACCACCACCACCACCACCACCAACAACAACAACAACAAAGAAACATACACAAGAACCCTTGTTTGGGCCCTTATTTCTTCTTGTGGAGAAGGAAACCTCACTGGCCTTCCTGTTGTGATGTCTTCCCATCTCCAGCCCACCCTCCATGGCATTGCTGCCCCGGTAATCTTTCTTCTGCATTGCTATGATAATGTTGTTCTTCAAGGCATCCAGGTAGCTCAGTGAGTGGAGCACTGGTCCTGGAGTCGGGAAGATCTGAGCTCAAACCTGAACTTTATGATCCTGGGAAAATCGCTTAACCTCTGTTTACTTTAGTTTCCTCAACTGTAAAGCAGGGAGAATAGCAGCAACTTCCTCACTGGGTGGTTGTTAGGATCAAAGGAGATTATCTCTGAAAAGCACTGATCACAGTGTTTGGTATTTAGTAGGTGTTTAATAAATGCTTATTCCGGGGCAGCTAGGCGGCACAGTGGTTAGAGCACTGGCCCTGGATTCAGGAGGACTTGAGTTAAAATCTGGCCTCAGATACTTAACACTTACTAGCTGTGTGACCCTAGGCAAGTCACTTAACCCCAATTGCCTCACTTAAAAAAAATGCTTATTCCTCCCTTCTGTTCCCCTACACAAACATATGTCTAAAACAAAACATAGAAGGAAAAGGAATAGAATGGAGAAACACCAGATCTAGAATCAGTAAGTTCAAAACCCTTCTCTGACACAAGAACAAGAAGCCAAAAGGCACTTATTAAGCAGTGACTACACAGCTAGGCATTGCTTTCAGCACTGAAGATACAATGGCAAAAAGTGAAATAGGCCCTTTTTACAAGGAGCTTACATCCTCTTGTGTTAGACATGGTCATATACAAGTACATATTTTGTCACTGTCGTGGTCACTTCCTACTTTTTGTGACCCCATTTGGAATTTTCTTGGCAGAGATACTGGAGTGGTTGGCCATTTCCTTCTCCAGCTCATTTTACAGACGAGGAAACTGAGGCAAACAAGGTAAAGTGACTTACCTAGAAACACACAGCTAAGTAAGTGTCTCAGGTCAGATCTGAACTCAGGAAGATAATGAGTCTTCTTGACTTCAGGACTGGCACTCTATCCAATGCACCACCTAGCTGCCCCATAAGTACATATATATGTAAACTACAAGGTCATTTGAAAAGAGAGTACCAGTCTGAGCCTTACTTTCCCCATCAGCAAAATGGGTCTAAAATAACTCCAGTGAGTTATAATGAGAAAAGTTCTGTGTAAATCTTAAAGTACTAATATAAACAAAGAATATTGATATTTCAAAACCTTCAGCGGCTCCAATTTTTTTCTTCCAGGTAAAACAGATCTCTCCCTCTTAAAATTTTGCAGACAATCTTTTCTGGCTTTCCTTTGCCTCCATCATCTTCTGCCTTGTGTTTATTTGTGAATGCAGTATATGCCACTGCAGTTAGACTGAAAGCTCCATGAGGGTAAGAATTCATTTTTTTTCAATCTTGCATCTTCAGTGTCTTGAATATAGAAAGTTTTTAATAAATGTTTCCTGAGAAGAATTGAATATAGTTGAATTGAACCAACTCTTCTTAACATCAGTAAAAACAATTATACTTTGCATGTGTATAGATGAATCACTTTGTGATTTCTGAAATGCTTCAGCATCCATTATTTAGTGAATTTGATTGTCACCTTGTGAGCTCTTCAGGGATAGTTATCCATGTTTTCATGTGAGGGAAAAGAGTTCTAGACAGAGTAAGTGAATTAATCACAACTCTGTGTCTAGCATGTGGCAGACAGGACTAGAGCACAGGATTCCTGACATCCAGTGTGCTTCCCATCGCACTGCACTTTCACCTCTTAAAATTATCATAGTATTGAGGGGAAAACATCAGGGTAGGATAGCTCCAAGTGTCAGTGCCTCCTGAGGCTTATCAGCCCTGGTAAGAGAAAAACAATTTAAGAAGTTCTTGGCTTCCAGAAATCCCTGGGCAAACAAATGTTTTCCCTATTGCTGTTTCACAGACTCTCTGCTCACTGTTGTATTTCCCATGGTTCATTGAGTCTAGACTGATATATTAGTTTTTTCTCTTTCAAGAGTGAAAATCTCTCTCTCTCTGTCTGACTCTGTCTCTGTCTCTCTGTGTCTCCATCTCTGTCTGTCTCTTTGCTTCTCTCTCTCTCTCTCTCTCTCTCTCTCTCTCACACACACACACACACACACTCTTGCTCTCGCTCTCGCTCTTGCTCTCGCTTTCGCTCTTGCTCTCTCTGACTCTCTCTCTCTCTTTGTCTCTGTCTCTGTCTCTCTGTGTGTGTCTCCATCTCTGTCTGTCTATGTCTCTTTGTGTCTGGCCCTTTGCCTCTCTCTCTCTCTCGCTCTCGCTCTCGCTCTGTCTTTCTTTTTGTCTCTGTGTCTCTCTGACTCTTTCTTTCTCTGTGTCTCTGTATTTGTCTCTGTTTTTGTCTCTGCTTCTGTCTGTCTCAGTCTGTCTGTCTCTGTCTCTCTGTGTCTCTGTCTGTCTCTGTCTCTGTCTCTCTGTCTCTTTCCATCTCTGTCTCTCTCTGTGTCTGTGTCTGTGTCTCTCTCTGTCTGACTCTATCTCTGTCTCTCTATCTGATTCTGTCTCTGTCTCTCTGTGTCTCCATCTCTGTCTGTCTATGTCTCTTTGTGTCTGGCTCTTTGCCTCTGTGTGTGTGTGTCTGACTCTTTCTCTGTGTCTCTGTCTTTGTCTCTGTCTCTCTGTGTCTGTGTCTGTCTCTGCCTCTCTGTCTTTCTCTGTCTCTCTCTGTCTCTTTCTATCTCTGTCTCTGTCTCTGTCTCTCTCCTCTCCCATCTCTATACCCTATGACTATATATTCTTTGTAGGATTCTGACTCTCTTTTGGCTCTCCCTATCACATTCCCCTTAGCACTATGTAGACAAGAAACATGGAAAAAAAACATAACAAAAAGTGTCTGGTCTGGATGGCGGGACATCCTGATTCCCTGAGTTGGTTCCTTCCTTGGTACTTCTCACTCATGTTTCCCTCCCCATCACACTTGAGGATGAACTTTCTGGCCAGATAGTGACTTGAACTAGGGACATCCTGCTCAGCCCCACCTCACTGTACCCAGCCCTGAAAGCAATCAGGCATTTTTCCAGTAACTTGTAGGGTAACATTTTGTACTTTTCTAGAAGTGGGGGAGGAAGCTTATAACCCTTTGGTTGAATTATTGCTAGTTATGCACATTTCTCTCTCACACTATTCACCAATGGGTTAGGGATTGTATTCTTCATCTTTTTAACTCCCACAGTGCCTTGCACATAGTAAGCATTCAATAAATACTTGTTGAAAGAATGAATGAACAAATGAATGAATGACTGATTAAAGAACATTTATCAGTCCCTCTGGTCTTCATGGAACTGTGCCCTCTACTCTCTGACCCTTCCTTGGCTATGTAGTTTACCTCCCACTGCTCATCAAAATGAACCTTCTGCTTTAACCAGGTTGGCCCTCACTGTCCCTTGAACATACCGTGCTTTGTTCTGCCTCCATGCTTTTGCCCACATTTTTTTCAGCCTCTGATAACCTCCCACCCTTATGACCGCCAATGTAAAATTATAGCTATCATTCAAGATCCAGCTCAAAAACTGGCTGCCCCATGAAACATACCCAAACTATTTGAAACCAGATCAATTTCTTTGTTCTTTAAACTCCTGTTAACATTTTATTGTTTGAATAATTCATTTCTGTATTGAATCAGATGCTATACTGACCTCTCTCCCCAAACTTCCTGGGACACATTGTTTAGTACCTTGCTATATGCTTAGGATATCATTTTGTGTCTTATACAGTAACTCTTTTTGTTGATGTCTTATCCTGTAAAGTCCATGAACTCTGGCACAAATAGCCTATCCAAACTTTGTATCTCTTCTGGCTCCTATCACTCTGCACATAGTAGGTAGTGGGTAAATGGTCTACTCTTGTTCTATATTAGTTTATATTAGTATGTAATCCAAAATTCTGACCTTTATTCCAATATTTCCAAATACATGTTGAACATCTCCACTTGGAAATGCTGTTGTTTCCTCAAACTCAGTGTACTGAAAATAGTGTCTCCTAGTCTAACTCCTCTCTTTATATAATTCTCCAAATAACTTAGAATTCTAAGAATTCATAATTCATAAATATTGGAGACATCTTTGATCCTCCCTTGCCCCTGTATAGTCACTTACCAAGTCTCATCCCTTGGTTGTTGTTTTTTTCATAGAGATAAAAAATGGACCCATGATTTCACTGGTCTAGAGGAGGCTGCCTTTTTCCACTTGTGACCCTTTTCACCTGATAAATTTTTACCCCAGGTATATCTTTTAATAAACCCTTTAAAAAAAACCCTAAACTCATTTATCAGTGATTTTAGCCAGTTTCCCCCAAAACTGGAGGGACATATTAGAACCCACATTTAGAATTTAAAAATACACAATAGGTATGTATAACCTTTTACTGTTGCTAAATTTTTCACAACCCCCAAATTCAGTTACACAATTCAAATAAGCTAGGATCTAAAGAACTCCTGGATAAAGAAAATGTCTTTGTGTATGCAGTTTTTGTATATGTTTCTCTGAAACTTATAGTCTTAGAGAGTAATCTAGAACACTTAAGAAGATTAATTTACTTGCACAGGATCTTACAACCAAGTATATTGTAGAGGGAAGACTTGAACCCAGGTCTTTCTGGTCCAAGGCCAACTCTATTCACTATATTACACTACCTTTACTTCTCTTATATCATCTGTCATATCCATTTCTTCCTTTCCCCATGACACAACTGGAGTTCATGCTCTTTCTCACCTTAGCCTTCAACTTTAACAGCCTTCCTCCAAGCTCTTTCTCCTCCAGTTCATCTTACAACTAATGCCATGCTAATCTTCACTGAAGATCCCCCAAATCATATCTATTACTAAAGAATTATTCCCTACCTCCTGACAAATCAAGACTAAACCACCCAGCCTGGCATTTTTAGCTTATGATAAGCAAGCTACAACCCACCAATTTATCTTCCAGTACTCCTGAGTGTAGACTCTGTGCAGCAGCCATCAGACAATTACCAGCTCTGTGACCCTGGGCAAGTCACTTAATTTCTGTCTTGCCTCATTTTCCTCAATTTCCTCAAATTGGGCTCACAATAGTATATACCTTATAGGGTCATTGTAAGGATCAAATAAGATAATACTTGGGGGGCAGCTAGGTGGCGCAGTGGATAAAATGCTGGTCCTGGATTCAGGAGTACCTGAGTTCAAATCCGGCCTCAGACCCTTGACACTTATTAGCTGTGTGACCCTGGGCAAGTCACTTAACCCCCATTGTTCTGGGGGAAAAAAAGATAATACTTGTAAAATTCTTAGCACGGTGTCTGGTATATAATAGGTGTTTAATAAATGCTTATTCCTTTCCCCATTCTCCCTCCTCTCCCCAATTCTGTATCTTTCACTCTTTGTCAGCTCATATATTTTCCCATGCTTCTTTGAATTCTTTATACTTCTCATTCCTTACCGTGTATTTATATTCTGTTACATTCATGTTCTACAACCTATTTAACCATTTACCAATCAATGAACATCAGTTTTATTTCCAGTTCTTTTATAACACATAACTCACACACACACACACACACACAAATGTTTTTATATATATGGGACCTTTCTTTCTGTCTTTGATCTCCATGGCACAAATGATCAGCAGTCAAATGCACCACCAACTTTTAAAAGAATTATTCAGTATCTCTAGATTTAATAATATTGTCCTTATTTGACTTAATTTTTGCTTCTTGTCTCTAGGATGTAGTTTCTGCTATTTATTAATTTTGTCTTGATTATACTTTTCTCACTGGAAAAGGAAGGTACACTGGAAAATATCACCAAGTCATTCAAGATGGAACCTCAGTATCACATTCAATGAATCATAGAATCATAGTTTCATATAATCTTTAAGTTGTAAGGGACCTGAGAAGTCATCTAGTCCAATCTTCATACAAAGCATTATTAACAATCTGTTAAATAGTCATCTGGCTTCTACTCAAAACATAAACCTATGAAGTTTCCTTTATAACTTCATCTCATAATGATCCCACCATTCTCAGAACTGTATTTCACAATACCACTGATTAAATATTGTTTTGTTCTCCCATTGCTTCACATGCATTAGTTTTGTCTTTCCATCTACATTGTAAGCTCTTCTGAATGGGGATCATGTCTTATACTTCTGTACTAGTATAGGTCCCCACATTAACTATACAATAAATGGTCTTTGAAAGATTATCATTCTTCAAATTTTGTCCAAATATGTTCCACCTAATCATGAACATGGAAAAAATTAAGTGGATGAAAAATATGTATTGCTCATATTATGAGATGCAGTTGGATGGGAACTCATTTAGTTAGTCTATAAGTATATATCTCTTGGACAGGTACTATAGATTGACAATGAGCTGGCACATGAAAAATATTCAGTACTTTCAATGATGCCAGATTTTTCACTGCCACAAAAATCTCATTTAAAAAAAATTATTATCCCTGTGATTCTGGTGTGAATTAGCCATTATCTTATGAGAATTAAAAAATAGATATCACCTCAAGGGTATTATATCAACATCTATGAATTATGTAACACTAATCTCAAAAAATGCAAAATTGAAGGTGCCTCATAAAGCAATGCATAATTGGCTGTAGCATATTACTACTAAAAATGTGCATGTAAAGAATGGCATGACAGACATGATCATATTCATGTCCCCAAAAGGAAGCGATACAGTTATGTAATAAGTGTGAGGGATAACTGCTTTACAGTGAATATGCTGGTATCTATAAAATGTTAAAAGAACCAACGAAGGCTAACATCCACATCTTCTTACTACTAGACCCCGGACTTCACCCCTAGGCCAATGGGACTTAAATAGGAGAAATTGAAGCTTATCTTGCCTTCAACCAGGCTTCCAAGCAAGGGTGTACTGGAGCCAGTTCCAACTGATTCTCCAAAGCCAATTGTTAAATGTTCAGTGGGAATATTTATACTTTTAACACATTTATGTTTGCCTATATCCCCCTTGCTTACATATTTTGTAATTTCCAGTTACTTCTTGCACATTTCCAAACCATTCTACCTTGCTGTGCCCAATCCTTTATAACTCCTAAGTGTTGTCTTTCACTTTGGAAAATAATTTTCTTGAGAGCAAGGAAATTGCTGATTGTATATGGATACCAGGATCTAGTACAGTGTTTAGCGTTTAGTAGGCAATATGTGCTTCATTAGAGAAATGTCTATCTATCAGCTTGTTTGCCTGCCTGACTATTTGTCTACACATCTATCTATCTATCTATCTATCTATCTATCTATCTATCTATCTATCTATCTATCCATCTATCATCTATCTATCCGCCTGCCTAATCTATCTAATCTGTCCTCTATCTATCATCTATCTAATCTATCATCTATCTATCTGGCTGTCTAATCTACCTATCTATCTATCATCTATCATCTACCTATCCATCTGTCTAATCTATCTAATCTATCCTCTATCTATCTACCTACCTACTTACCTACCTATCTTCAGATGAAGAAACTGAGGCCCAGAGATGATACATAATTTGTCCAAGATCATAGTTATATAGAAGTTTATCCAGAATTGGCACCCAGGTCTCCTGCTTCCCATTTCAGTGCTTTCCCTACCACATTATGCTATCCCTTGCTGTATGGCCATGCCACATAACCTCCCTAAGTCCCAGTTTTCTCATCTATAAAATGTGAATAAGAATATAGTGCCTACCTCATAGGTTGTTGTGAAGTTCAAATAACAAAATGTTGAGGGCAGCTAGGTGGTGCAGTGGATAAAGCTCCGGCCCTGGATTCAGGAGGACCCAAGTTCAAATACAACCTCAGACACTTGACACGTACTAGCTGTGTGACCCTAGTCAAGTCACTTAACCTTCATTGCACCACAAAAAAAGCAAAAACAAAAACAAAAAGGAAAAAAAAAGATAATGACAAAAAGTCTTTTGAAAACTTTAAAATGCTAAATAAATGTCAGCTATGGTTATGGAAGATTTCAAATGCTCCCTGACAAAGTGTGAAAGTTGCATTGTTGGTGAGCTGTGAATCAGTACAACCATTTTGGAAAGCAAAGTAACTAAATCGTTCAATACTCTTTGACCTAGAGATTTTATGAGATTTTATTACTGTGCCACCTAGCTGCCCCTCATTTTCTTGTCTTTTAAAATGATATTCTAGTGCTAAAAGAAACCATTTCACTAATTCTATAGGGAAGAGAACTGAAGTTCTAGGAAGTTGGGTGACTTGCTCAAGGTCATACAGGTAATAAATATCAGGGGTAAGATTTACACTTGGATCCCATGATGCCAATGTTGGAACTCTTCCCACTACTCCATGTTCCAAGATGAACTAATTTTGGTGTTTCAGCCTTCCTGAGCTCTGGGGCAGAATCTTATTCCTGGACTCAAATTTTCAGAGCCTTGTGCGAGAATATGGTCCTTCAGGGGAAAAGAAAGACGTTTACCATGGTCTTTGCATATACAGAGACAACATAATTCCAGGCAGCATTAGTTCATTTAAAGAAAAAAAAAACTTTTCAACAGGAGTGTTGTTGTTGTGGGGTGGAGTTTGTTTGGTTTTGTGTTTTAATCCTTTGAAACTCTGCACCATCTCTATTCATCCCGCCTTGGCAGACAGGCATCTTGTTTCTCCTTCCCTAGGCAGCTGCTGCCCCAATCACCCTGTAAGGCCTCAAACATAGAGTGGTGTGCAGCTGGATAAAGGACAACAATCACAGAGCTGATGATGCACCAACACAGAGAGACAAACTGTAGGCCCGTAGTATCTAAGGAGAACATGGCTTTCTTTTTAAAGGATTTGGCAAAAAGTTCAGGTATCCCCAGTAGGGGCCCACCAAAGGCAACCTTTACCTCTCAAAGCTATTTTAAGAACAACAATTATAATATTAAATGGTATTTTTATACTATTTATATTTGCAAAACACAAAATTTTTTCATTCATTCATATTTGCAAATGGCTTATATGTGTATATATACATGTACATATACACATACACACACATATATATGTTTGATCCTCACAATAACCCTGTGAGGAAGGTACTATTAATCATCCCCAGTTTACATATGAGGAAGCTAAAGTTAAGAGATGTTAAGTGACTTATTCAGGATAACACAGCTAGTAAGTGTCTGAGGTAGTTTTCACACTCAGGTCTTCCTGATATCAAAGCTAGCACTCTGACCACCATACCACCTAGCTGCTTGATCATAGCCAGCATGCCCTTCATCACTGGAATAAAACTCGTGGCCTCAAATGTTTAAGTACAAATGTTCAGAATTTAAACAACAAGCAAAAAAGCTAGGGACCTTTGTGTAAGTAGGAAAATTTGGCCCATAAGAATCACTGAGTTCTGGGGGGGGATGCAACTAGGGGTATCTTGGAGCCAGCTCTGGAGAACCAATTGTTAAAATTTCAATGTGAGCATTTGCCTCTTGAAAAACCAGCAAATTTCATAAATCAAGGCTTGATTTATTATTTTATAGATGACCTAGACTTAAGAAACTGATTGATAAAATGTTAATAATGAAGTTTAAATTTTAAAATGTGTCTTGTATGTGTTTTTCCCCAGAGAGTTTGTTGTCAAACATTTATCAGCATGCTGTTGTTTAAAACCCACCAGGGTTGGGGAAAAGGGGTTATGAGATAGTATTTTATATTAAAAACACATAATTATGTGAGAAAATCCATGAACTCAAGTGGAAAAGGATGATGGAGAGCACTTGGATGAAGACAAATGTGAACGTAACAAATGATGGTATTTTGTCATCAATATATATATAATTAATAATATAATAATATAATTGCCCTAATAATAAGTTGAGCCTTCAAAGATACATAGATACAAATGGAAGAGCATCATTAGCTGCACTTACTAGCTAAGTTAATAAGCATTTATTAGGGGGCAGCTAGGTAGCACAGTGGATAGAGCACTGGCCCTGGAGTCAGGAGTACCTGAGTTCAAATCCGGCCTCAGACACTTAACACTTACTAGCTGTGTGACCCTGGGCAAGTCACTTAACCCCAATTGCCTCACTTTAAAAAAAAAGCATTTATTAGGTTCCTACTATGTGCAGGACACTATGCTAAGTGTTTGGGCTACAAAGAATAGTAAACACAGATCCTATTCTCAAGGAGTTCACAATCTAAAAGAGAACATGCAAACAACTAGGCACAAATAAGATATAAACAGGATAAATGAGATCATCTCTGAGGAAAGGCACTCACAATAGGTGAGACCAAGAAAGGCTTCTTGCAGAAGATGAGATTTAGCTGAGACTTGAAGGAAGCCAGGAAAGCCATGAGATAGAAACAAGGAGAGAGAGAATTCTGAGCATGGGAAAAAGCAAGAGAAAATGTACAGAGGCCATCAGCCCTGGATTCAAGAGGACCTGAATTCAAATCCGGCCTCAAACACTTAACAATTATGAGCTGTATGTGACCCTGGGCAAGTCACTTAACCCTCATTACCCCACCAAAAAAAAATATGCATATATACCTATATATATATATATATATATATATATATATATATATATATATATATACCTATACACACACACACACACACACACACACACGCACAGAGGCAGGCATGGAGCCATCTGTGCAAGAAACATCAATCAGGCCACCAATTATGCTGAGTTTTTGTTGTTACTATTTAAATTTCCATCTTTTCTTGTGTTGATCAGTTGTTCTTACAAACTAATTAGAAGGGGCAACATTTTTATCTTTTTCATAACTGCTAGGGAGTGTAGGTATGTGATGGAATATCTTTCAGGTACATTCAGGAATAACCACACCAAAGCCCATCGCCCTTCTGCTACTTGTTCCTTACCAGATTAATTCTTTCTATCCAGATTCAAAGGCGGTCAAGTATGAATGCTCTAGAATAGCTCAGAAATTCTACCAGTAGGGGGCAGCTAGGTGGCGCAGTGCATAAAGTACCGGTCCTGGATTCAGGAGGACCTGAGTTCAAGTTCGGCCTCAGACACTTGACACTTGCTATTGTGTGACCCTGGGCAAGTCACTTAACCCTCATTGCCCCGCAAAACAAAACAAAACAAAAACCAAAAAACAAGAAATTCTACCAGTTGCAGAAATTCTCTAATTAGCCCAACCCCCACCTATGTAAAACCAGATCTTTTCTTCTGTGAAATAGTTTCCCCTCTTTCAAGCTCAAACCTCAAATTAGTTATACAAAGGCTTTTACAAAATTATTATTAATGGTCATGTAATTTAATAACATTATCAAGTAATATCAATGTGCAGATGAACAAACAAGGTATGAAACCAGCAATGGGGTTTATAGCTAGGGTCTCCCCCATTCCACTCCCAGCCAGCCTGAGAGGTTTTGAAGAAAGAGATGGAGATTTAAACTCTAGATAAAAATGTCTCTAAGTGCTGTCTAGTCCAAGTATTCTTTAGCATCCTAGGAAAGCACTGTGAAGTCACTTTGATCCTGAGGGGGTCTTCCAAAGTTCAATAATAAATGGGGTCAAAATCCACTGATACTCTTCATTTGGACATTTTTAGTCAGTTTTGAAAATTAAGTTTCCAAGGGCTTTGTGCATGTGTATGTGCATGCAGGTATGAGAATTTTTAAAGGTGACATTGTCAACAACAGAAATCACTAAATGATAGAAACATTTCCTGGCATCCATTTTCACAATTCTTTCTCCATAGCATGAGATTCTTTTGAAAAGGAGTTATTTTATCCTCCACTGTTAAAATGTAACCTTTACCTTGAAGGGACAGATTAAGTATGTTTATTTTATTGAAAATATCTTCCACATAACCTATTACTGACAGTCACTTGTCACCCCAGAAAAGGTCAGTAAATCTGAAATACTTGTCTTTTTGTAAAAGAGAAATTCATAACACCTTTAAGTCTAATAATTCTCTGAAGCATATTGCCATGAGATTATGACTTTGTGATACCAAGTATTTTAATGGCCTCTCCTGATCTGAGTTTTTGTCAGATCTGATTAGATCATCTTTGTTTTTGCCTCATAATATGACTCATGAAGAAGTTATACTAAGAATAAAACAAGTGTCAGTTTCCGCCATTTTTCTTGTTGGTGGCTCATGTTCGAATTATTATATTGTTGTTATCTTCAATTGGCATTTTCTTTGCAAGAACCTTTTAAGGTCATTAGTTCATTTTGTGAAGGATGGTTTAGCTAAAATTATGTAATATAACCTGTAAACCTACTTGAGTAGCACATGTAAGTTGTAATCTGTTGCAATACTTTGAAAGCAAAGGATACCACTATGAAGTCCTTCATATTGTGGAGCTCCCATTTTTCCCTCTAAATATCTTGAAAGCTGTACATGACATATGATCACATGCAGATGGAATGAGAGTGCCAGTTTCAGTCCATATATTAAGTACAAGGTTTATGAATAGAGATGTAATTGTACTGGTATTGGGAACTCCCAGGTGAGGAAATTCCTTCTACTAATGCAGGTCAGTACCTTTTTGTACCTTGTAGTCCTAGTCTTCCTCATCTGGGACATTGTGAAGTTGTGATTTTTCCCATTGCCATGAAGATAATACATAATAGAGGGGGATCTTGGACCAATGCCTTCCTGGTTCCAAGGCTAAGTTTTTGTCTATAAGCCCAGTTTGCCTCTATTAATAAAGCTTAATTTTCTCCTTAGGATAATATTGCTGCTACTGTATACACCATTCTCTTGGTTCTGCTCATTTTGCTTTTCATTGTTTTGTGCAATTATATTCCTTAATACACACTCTCTCTCCTTTCCAGCCTGTCTCCTATACATCTGCCAAAACAATTTTCCTAAGGCACAACTTTGAGCAGATAATTCTCAACAGTTGGCAATGGCTCCCTATTACCCTTGGGATAAAAGACAGATTCCTCAACATGGCATTTAAGGTGCTCCATAATCTGACACCAGCTGCCCCTCTCTAGCCTTGTTTTATATTACCTCCTTTACATGTTCTAGGTTCTATAGTTATCCCTTCCACATCATGACTTACCCCATTAAGGTTTCAATATATCTTGGGTTGGCATAAGAAAGTAAATGGGAATTTGGGGGGGGGGGTGTTGTGGAAGCTACAGATGATATGCAAAGGCCAATAGACAACACAGAGCCTATGACCAAATACTTAACCCAAATCATACAATAAGGTACTGGAAACATCCCACAAAAGAAAAAGAAAAAAAATCCAGACTGCTTCTCAAGTAGGAAGGGTGGATCCCCCAAAATTTAGATGTATTTTCCAGATTATGGGAGATCCTGTGCCCCTAACCCCTTTGATGTGGAAGGGATAACTAAATGGTACTGCAAACCTGTTCTTCAAACTTGATATTCTATCTCTTGCCTCCAAACATTTGTAAAAATTATCTCTCATGCCTTGAATATACTTGTTCCTCATGTCTACCTCTCAGAATCCTATCTTTCTATCCTATCTTTCATTCGTGAAGCCTTGCTGGATCCTTCCATGTTACTACTGTAACCATCCTCCCAATACCTTGTATTTACTATGTGAGTATATGCCCTTCCCCACCCCCACCTACCCTTAAGTAAAACATAAGATCCTAAAAGGAAGGGGTAGTTTTATTTTTGTCTTTGTTGTCTCCAGTACCTAGAATAGTGCTTTGCACTTGGTAATTACCCAATAAATTCTCTGTCTAATTGAACTGAAGTATGTCTGTTAACTCTACATAGATCATATCCAATTCCTGGTATAAATTACAGAATGTCCCAAAAGTCTTTGTGCTGTTTTAAGCTTCTAGAGCTTAAAAGTTATTGGAGGTTCTAAGTGGCATAATGGACTTGAGTCGGGAAGACCTGGCCTCAAACAATTACTAATTGTGTGACCCTGGGAAAGTCTGCCTCCATTTCCTCAACTCTAAAATGGGGATATGATAACATAATTCACAGGGTTTTTGCGAGGATCAATTAAAATAATATTTGTAAAGCACTTGGCAGAGTGCCTGAGATGCCATTCCCCTTTCCCCCATGGAAAATACAAACAATGGGGCAGCTGGGAGGCACAGTGGATAAAGCTCCAGCCCTGGATTCAGGAAGAACTGAGTTCAAATCTGGCCTCAGACACTTGACACTTACTGTGTGACCCTGGGCAAGTCACTTAAAAAAAAAAAAAAAACGACTATGTCCAAATGTGCAGGACAATTGTTTTTAGCTAGAATGATGATTTCACCATCAAATATTGTGCTGTAATAAGAACTATTCTAGTAATAATTAAAAGGGGACATTAAAATACTCATTTCTGTCGCTTCTAAGTCACACATGATTGGTTTAGTGCATGGAGGTCAAACACAGGGAGCTAGTGCATCTTACTGGACAGGGCGATGACTGGGGAGTCAGAAGGCCTGGTGGGTCTAGTTCTGGGTAGCCAGGGTTCCTGTGCCTCAGTATTCCCATCTGCAAAATGTGTGACTTGGACCATGTGACCTCTAAAGTTCCTCTCCAGTTTTTATTTTATTTTATTATAGGAGTCTTTAAAACCATGTGTCCACAGCAATGAAATCAAACAAAAGCTAGCTACTGTGTTAAACCGAAAGAGCTCAGTGAGCTAGACATTATAAAATTTCTGTTTTAGACACGGGTTGTGTCTCGCCCCTCTTCCTGAATTGTCCCTGGAATTCTATAAGGGCACAGATTTCCCACCCCACCATTGAGTAGCATCATTGAGTCATGCATACAGTAGGTGTCAGATAAAAGTTTGTTCAATTTAATTATGAAAATATCACTGTGTAGCTAGAAACATACTGACTGGGCGTGTGGCTTGATGTAATAGATGTGAACCTGAAAAGTTATGTGTAGATCTTTTTTTTTTAACTACAACATATGTTAGATGTGGTGGAAATGATTATTTAAGGAACTCAAGGTGGATCTTTGTGCAAATGGAAGAATCATCTTATAATGTGAATGATCCCTTATTAGCCACTTTATGCATTTGGATTTTTTCATTTCTCATGCTTATTTAAAGCAAGGCTCACCTGAATAAAGATGGTAATGAAATGATAATTTTGGACTCCGTTGAACTTTTCCCTACCCACAGCTCAAAGTATTTCACAATTTGGTATTGCATCCATCTTCACAGTTATCCCTGAAAGGTATTTGGTTGTTGTTCAGTCATTTTTCAGTCATGTCCGACTCTTTGAGACCTCATTTGGAATTTTCTTGGCAGAGATACTAGAATCATTTGCCATTTCTTTCTCCAGCTCATCTTATGGATGGGAAAACTGAGGCAAAGACAGTCAAGTGACTTGCCCAGGGTCACACAACTAGTAAATTTCTGAGGCCAGACTTGAACTCAGACCTGGTGCTTTATCCACTGCACCACCTGGCTGCTGAATCCCATCTATAATATCCCAAACAAGTTGTCATCCAGTCTCTTCTTGAAACCAAGGAAGTCCATCCCATTTAGGGAGAACTCTAATTGTATTAATGTTTGTGATTTCCACTTTTCCCCTGGTTTTACCTCCAAGGTCCAGGCAAAATAAATTTGGTTTCTCTTTCTCTTGACAACCCCAAGAGCCTTCAAATATTAGAAGATAGCTATCATGCCCTAAATCTTCTTTCCTCCGAACTCAACATTTCTAGTTCTTTAAATCAATGCTCATTGGCATAGCTTCAAGACCCCTTAGCACTGGGGCCCCTTCCTTTGGATGCATTCCCATTTGCCTATGTCCCTTCTAATATGTGTCACTCAGAAGTATCCACTACAACTCCAGATAAGGCTTGACAAGGGTAGAGAACATATAACAGGACTAGTGCCCTGCCAGTTCTGGATAGTACATGTCAGCAAGGCAGCCCAAGACACCATTATCTTTCTTGGCTGTTGCAATAT
The DNA here is from genome assembly GCF_019393635.1 of Dromiciops gliroides. Classification (NCBI taxonomy): domain Eukaryota; kingdom Metazoa; phylum Chordata; class Mammalia; order Microbiotheria; family Microbiotheriidae; genus Dromiciops; species Dromiciops gliroides. Next base: position 134,182,109 of record NC_057864.1, read on the forward strand.
ACTCCTTACTCATCTCATGCTTTCAATTAACTAGAACTCTTAAGGGTTCCCCCCATGTAAATTGTCTTCTTACCACATCTCGCACTCACTCCCAACCAGGGTAGGACTTGTATTAGCTGATTTTTTTTAAGACACAGTGAAATACTTTAAACTTATTCTGATTGAATTTCACCTAATTTTCTTTAGCCCATTATTCCCACTTACCAAGATCTCTTTAGCTTTCAAATCTGTCATTCAATATATTAGGTGTCTCACAGATTCCTATATTTCACAAATCCGAAAAGCATATTGTCCAGAATTTTTTCCCCTATTAGAATGTAAGACCCTTGAGAGTAGAGTCTCTTTTGTTTTCTTATTGTATCTCTAGTACTTAGCCGCGTGCCTGAATAATCAATATTCTCTCTGTCTCTGTCTCTCTGTCTCTGTCTCTGTCTCTGTCTCTTTTTCTCTCTCCCCACTGTCCTCTCTCACATACTAATAAAAATGTTGAACAGAACAGGGCCAAGGACAGAAGTCTATGACCCTCCTCTAGAGACCTCCCTTCAGTTTAATATCAATCCCTTAATCAACACTTTTTGGGCCTAGTGGATCAGGCCACGTCTCTAGATCTTGTCCAACCAATCAAGTAATGAGCTTTTGTCAAGTGCCTACAAGATGTCAGGCATTGTGTTAGGTACTAGGAATACAGAGCGAAAAATGGAATAGTCTCTGACCCCAAAGAGTTTATATTCTATCAGGTGAGACAACATGATTCTATGTAAACAAGAATGTCATGATAGAATTTTTCAAATGCCAGCTTGCAATTAAAATATATGATACCCATGGAATTCCCCTATCAAACACTATACATGTATGTACATATATAATTTTCCCCAATTATATATATAAAAATACTTTTATTTATTTTTTTTAATTTCAAGTTCTAAATTCTCTCCCTCCCCTCCCACCTTCTCCTTCATTGAGAAAGCATGGAATTTCCTAGCAAACACTCGTTAAAAAATAAAATTATATTCATCTGGAATGAACTGATCAATCAATCACATACTTATTAAGTTCCTGGGACTTAGGGAAAAAGACAAGACAAAAATCAAGCAGTTTCTGTACTCAAAGAGCTTACATTATCTCAAGGGAAACAACAAATTCACACACACATGTATATATACACATACATACATATGTACATACATGCATACATACATACATACGTACATACATAGTAAAAACAATAAAATAGAGGTGAGCACTACCAGCTAAGGAGAAAGGCACCATGTAGTAGATAGCAGTTGAGCTGAGTTTTTAAGGCCAGGGCTAAAAGGAACCTCTTAGTTCATTCATCCATCCATCCATTCAATAAACATTTATTAAACACCTACTATTTGCCAGGCACTGTGCTCAGTGTTCAGGATATGAAGACAAAAGACTAAATAGTCCTGACCATCAGAGCTTTTATCAGGAATCATATCTGTCCCTTTAATGAACCATTACTGAATTTTATCATATGTGTGTGTATGTATATGTATATACACACTCATATATATGTATATATATATACATACATACAAACAAATATATATGTTTCCTGTTTTTGAAAATCATGTTATTTGCCCATCTCCAGTCCAGTAGCACCACTCATGTTTGGCAAAATTCCTCAAACCTTATTGACAGCAACTAGACCAGCAATTCTTAATCAATAATATAACATATCAATAATATAATCAATAACCTAAGATACCAGGCAAGTGACTTGAATTCATCAGAGAGCAACTTGATGAATGAATCAAACAACCTGTCTGTGGGAGATCTACCATCTGATGCACGGAAGGGCAAGGTGAAACTATCAGCAAGTTTCCAAAGGGCTAAATTGCAGGCAATATGGAGAGATGTTTTGAGGTGTCTGTCCCCAAGACCTGGAAATCATCTTTGCCTGTTTGATATGTTTCTGTCAGGGAGGAAAAGGAAAGCAGAACTCTGGTGGATAGTGATCTCTCTCATTGCCCTAACTGCGACCATAGAAGAGGTGGGCCATTCTTTTCTCTGACAAACTTCGTTTGAAGTTTTAGAACTTGGCTCTTCCAGCCTGACGTGGGGCTCTTAGGGGAAGGGTGGCAGCAGGAGGAACACTTCCTCCCTTACTCACATACTGTCTCTGATGTCTCAGAGAAGTATAGTTGGCTCCTATCCGAGCTATTGACTAAACCGTTTAGCATACACTTGCTTTTTGTAGCTTGTTCATAATTCCCCAGTTCCTCGCACCTAGTAGGCATGTATTTGGCAAGTGTTAAATTGAATTCAATTGAATTTGTTGCTCACAAAATATGGTTACCTTCTAGCAAATGAAAAAGACTCAGCATAGGTGGAGAATCTGATATAGTTTCCCTTGCTGGGGGGTAAGGAGGAGGGGAGATTGATTCGTTGGCGGCGCCTTAGAAAGGGAGATTGCTCTGGGTGGAGCAGCAAGAAAACAGGTGGGTAAGAAACAATGGCAGGTACACAGGTGAACCAAGTGACAAAGTTCACTTGAGGAGAGGGAGTGTTAACTGAAGAACTGGTCCCAGACAAACCTGTAGATTGAGGTAAGTAATTTGCCTTTAATTCTCTACCACATACCATTGCTTAGCCCCTCTGTCTTATTTTTCATGTTAAAATGGGAATCGTTCATAGGGATATCAATGGGAATTGTTACGTTTGGAGTCAGTGAGTCTAGGATTCAAATCTCCATATGCTACTTATTACTTATGACCTTGGGTAAGTGCTGTTATTAGTAAAATAAGGTTGTTTTACTAGTTACTCCCTGAGGTCCCTTCCACTTCTGAATCATATGATTTCTCCATAGCTCACCCACCACTGAGTTCCCAGTGCCCTCCTACTGATCCCTGTCTGTCAAGAGGTTTCTGCTCTAAGGTCCCATGTAGATTTACCCTCTTTAGTCAATACCCTATGCTCTAGAATTCTTTCAGTTATTCTTCCACCCATGAAAACATGACCAGCTAGATTCCTGAGAACCTTGTTTTCCTGGATGACAGCTACCTGACATGATGAACTGCTCTGTGCTAATATATTAATGGGTGCTAATGAGCAATACCATGTTACTGTTCCTAGGTTAATATATGCATAATTTCATAGGCACCTTCTAGAGATGCAATACTTTAACTCAAAGGAGGTACTCTAGGATAGAAATCCTAGTTCCTTAGCAGTCTCAGGGGAAGGAGGGAGATATTTGGGGCCATTTTGGTACCCCTTCAATCAAATCACGTGTGTGGTTCATTTTGTCACCAACAAAGCAACAGCCTTTGGAGTTGGGTCAGTGAGCTCAGAACAAACACAAGAGAAGAGAGGCAACAACATGGTGTAGTAGCAAAAGATTTCTGGATTGGAAGTCAAGGAAAGCTGGGTTCAAATCCTAACTTCTCAGGTGACCTTAGACAAGTCATATCACTTATTGTGACCTTAGGTTTTTCCTCAGTAAATGAGAGGATTGGACATGAGGATTCCTAAACTTCCCAGGTCCAGCTCTCACATTCTCTGACTGACTCTGTATGGAAGAAGTGGGAATCTGGAAGTGACCAGGGGAAACTGACTGAGAAGCACATTCATAGGAAGATTCTAAAATGCAAAACACACCCTCCCTGCAACCCTTCACCATGGATAAATGACAACAATTTGGGCTAAAATGAGTCCACTTTCTATATGCTAGCCAAACTTGCTCTTAAAAGACTGTCCTGAACTTGTCCAGGAAACAGGCAAAATTCCTCTCTATGTTACATCTCTGTGACAGAGGTTACAAGCAGCAGTATTTGACAGTCCCTCGGTAATATACTGAGAATTGGTCTCAGTCTAGTCATTTTGCAGTTATAGAACATTATGGACCATCTACACAATTGTGCAAAAGTGCAATGGGGACCTCAGCATGACCTTTCATTTTAAAACAACCAATGTATTCGTTTTCCCTTAGATCACTGATTGTAAGCACCTGTGCCTCCACCTTTCCTCCTTAATGTGTATGGGACAGGTGCATTTCAGGATTGTTTATTGCTTTAGATGAGATGGTCTCAGTGGCCTGAAGGAGTTCATAGTGGCTAGTTAATCATTAATTGCGCTTAAGAGACTATCTTGAATTCAGTGAATAAATGTACACCTGTCCTCTCTATTTTGGCTTTTTGGAATCAGTTACAAACAGGGATCTCACCCAATACAGGATATAACATGATTATTTTTTATCTGCAGAATGATTGAGGGGTAATGAGATAACAAGCTTCTAATATATTACTGATGCTCTCAAGAGCATTTCACCATAAATATTCTGTTTGCACTGCTAAGTATGTAGAAGCCCCACTCCCATTTATAAATGTCACCACTTCCCCCCAACCCAATGCTCCATACTACCAACTACTATTCCCCATATCAGTGGGTTCAGAGACTCCTCACTCTGCTTCACACCATATACCAATCAATTGCCAAATACTGTTGATTTTAACTCCACATCTCTTATATCCATCCCCCTTCTTCCAACAAATAGCCACCACCCTCTTTCAGGCCCATACCACCTCTGTTTTGGACTATTGTAATAAATTCTTAATTGATCTACCTGCCTCAAGTCCCTTCCCACTCCAATTCATCCTCCATATAGCTCCAAAAGTGATTTTCCTAAATCATTGATCTGACCATGTCACCCCATTGCTGACTAAATTCCACTGGCTCTAGGATTAAATATTATTTCATCTTCATCTCATTCTTTTTTAATTTCTATTTTTGTGTAACTTATATAATGCATATAATTATTACATAGTGGTACATGTGTATGTATTTTTTGTTGGTTTTGTTTTTGGTGAGGCAATTGGGGTTAAGTGACTTGCCCAGGGTCACACAGCTAGTAGGTGTCAAGTGTCTGAGGCCAAATTTAACTCGGGTCCTCCTGACTCCAGGGCTGGTGCTCTATCCACTGCACCACCTAGCTGCCCCCATGCTTATGCTTTTTAAATAAGTAATTATGCATTTTGTGAGGGTGCATGTTCAAATTTTTTATAGGTAAATGGTGCTCAATTAAATAAGTTTGGAGACCACTGATGTAGAGACTATTTTTAAAAATAAAAATTAATGATGGGGGGCAGCTAGGTGGCACAGTGGATAAAGCACTATCCCTGGATTCAGGAGGACCTGAGTTCAAATCTGGCCTCAAACACTTGACACTAGCTGTGTGACCCTGGGCAAATCACTTAACCCTCATTGCCCTGCCCAAAAATAAATAAACAAACAAATGAATGAATAGATAAATGAGTGAGTGAATGAATGGATAAATAAATAAATAAATAAATAAATAGAAACTAATGAAATCATGGAACTTCTGAAACAATGTGCCCACTGAAGTCCTCTTCTTATGCTTCATCATGGCCTAGGAGAAGCCTGGAGTTCTCAAAGGCTATGCCAGGAGGGCACAAGCTCTGGTAGGTCTTACCAAAATGGGAAGGCTTCAGTAGGAATGCCAAGCAGTGGAAAGAGGCCCAAACTTGGAGTCAGAGGACCTGATTTCCAATCCTGGTTCTGCCACCTATTGCATGTATGACCTTGGGCAAATCACTTCATACTTCTTCAACTCAGTTTCCTTATCTATAAAATGAAGGGATTAAACTAGATAGCCCCTTCCAGGTCTAGATATAAAATCCTATGGTCTCAGAGATGAACTGAACATATTAGAACTAATTTGGTGGAGTGGCTCATCAACAAAAAGCTGGTCATAGATTATTTATGTTGATATATGCATTCAGACAGATGTATAGTTATACATATATAGATGTATAGCTCATATAAATATATGCATATAAGTATGCACATTTCTGTATATGCATACATGTATACCATGGTGGGTATAATGTATATATATATATATGTGTGTGTGTGTGTGTGTGTGTGTGTGTATACAGAGTGCATATACATACACGTGTACATACTATACCTGCATGGTGTATTGTATGTGCATATACATACATATATACACGTGTGTATACATATACATATAGGTTGATGAGGTAGAGTGTACAGCAACTCAGGAAGTTATCAATGAACATGTAGAAGTACCCAACCAGTGAAACCATGGATATTTTTGAAGTTGAAATATTTTCAAATATTTCATCTTTCAGAGGTGCCATGGAAAGAATACTGGCTATGAAATCATAGGACCTGAGTTCAAATCTTGGCTCTGTCACTTATTTCCTATGTGACCTTGGACAAGACACTTACCTTTACTAGGCTTCAGTTTCTTTAACTGTAAGATGGGGATAGGAGTGGGAGTACCGATAAAATGGCTTCTAAGGTGCTTTCTAGCTCTAAATCTAGGATCCTATGGGATCCATTAAATATGAGTTACTAAGAGACAGGAGGCTATACTAAAGGACCTATCAAAGTTATTCTCATTTGACATCTTTTAAAATCACATCAAAATGTGAGAAAATGCAAATTTATCCCTCCCATTTTCACTCTTCCCCACCCCCATTCCTAACTTCATATATTAATAGGTTTTTAAATCACAAAGGCCAGTGATAATGTTCACCAGCCCTTGACACTTCCCTAATTCACACAATGGTCTCTCTGATCTTAATGAGTCTCAGTAGACCAATGGACATATCTAGTCATGATTTTTATTCTGATTAAAACTTTTTCCTTATTCATAGGTTAATTTCAGTGAGATTCATAGTCCACAAATTATAGAAGCAACAAGTAGTTCTAAATGGCCTTAGAAAGATGACCTGGGGTTCTCACTATTTAGAGAGTCACAGAGCCATTTACTATCCATCAGATCCTGGCCCCCACCATGATATGAATGTGGATGTGGGCCAATTGAGTTATTCTATCAGTCCATACTTGGACCAGCATTGCAGAGAAACATAGAGCTAGACCCAGAATTGAAGGGAGAAGTTTAGACTGGAATACATTTACCAAAAAAAAATAGCGCTTTCAATGACCCCAAGCTAATCCTTGACCATCCCCACCAGCTATCAAAAAAAAAAATCCCATTTTTAAACACTGACATTCTCTCACAGTAAATCATGCATGGTAACCTGTGATCTCAAAAGAATTAAAAGTGTAAGTGAGTAAAAGGATAATGGGGGAAAAAAAGAACCCTTTGGGCAGTAGAGGGTGTACAGCTCTGTGACTTCATTAGAATAGAAACTTCAAGGGGCAGCTAGGTGGCGCAGTGGATAAAGCGGAGGCCCTGGATTCAGGAGGACTTGAGTTCAAATCTGGCCTCAGACACTTAACACTTAATAGCTGTGTGACCCTGGACAAGTCACTTAACCCCAATTGCCTCACCCCCCCAAAAAAGTGTGAGATTCAAAATTTTATATATATATATATATATATATATATATATATATATATATATATATATATCCCAGGACAATAAGAAAGGGAACCTCTGAGCTTTAGTTCATATAGGATCATGTTTTATTGCTTGGGAATTAATTAGATCACAAAGGTGAAACCAATTAAGGAAATAAGGAAGTAGAAATGCAGATAGATAGTCTTAACACTAAGCTTAGGTTTTTCCTTCATTAACTCACCAACTCATTCAATCTGCAGTAACTCAGTAGTAGTCCAAAACAGAGTGTGAAACATGTGCTCCACCAGGTCCCCCGGACGTGCCACCATGACTAAGTCAACCCCCAGCCCCTATTTCAGCAGGTGGCATCATTCCAATCATTACATTAGCTTCCTTTACCAATGCAGATCCCCACCTACTCTATTCTGATGCCCCAAAATGCTAATGTCCTCCCCCTAAAATTACTTCATATACATTTTCAAAGTCTTCTGTGTATATGTTATTTCCCTCCAATAGAAAATAAGCTCCTTAAGGGAAGAGACTTTCTTTCTTCCTTCCTTCCTTCCTTCTTTTCATTCATTCTTTCTTTCTTTCTTTCTTTGTATGCTGAGGCCCTAGCACAGTGCCTGACAGAGAGTAGGGACTCTATAAATACTTCTAATAATAACAATGGTGAATGTAATAAGCAGCAGCATACTACCAAAAGGATTTCCATGTGAGAAGTGGCATAAAACATCTTCAAAGAATCAATCAAGATACATTTGAAAGGAATCTTTATGTGTTGAGCACTGTTCTAGGCATTGGGGATAGAAAGATAATAAGTGAAACAATACCTGTCCTCAATGAGCTTATAGTCTACTAGAGGAAGACAACATGTGCTTATATAAGTATATAAAAATAAAAAAAGAATAAATACAAGATAGTTAATGATACAGTATTTTTGGGAAGGGATGCTCTAGCAGTTGCGGGGAGAGGGGGAATCAGAAAAGGCTTCCTATAAAGGGTGGTCCTTGAGCTACTTTCTTTTTGTTTATTTATTTTCTTTTTAATTTATAGACTAAAGCAAGCATTTCCATAATATAGGATAATAAAAAGATGATTGCACATGAAGCTATAAATCTATTGTGTACAATTTGCTATTTCTTTTGAATATATAATAAAATTATCATGTAAATTTCCTTTTTTTCCCTTTTTTCTTCTCCCCCCCCCACACTAGAGATGGCTACCATTAGACACAAATAAGTATAGATAGATGGATGACAGATAGATGATGGATAGATGATAGATAGATAGATAGATAGATAGATAGATAGATAGATAGATAGATAGATGATAGATAGATAGATAGATAGATAGATGATAGATAGATAGATAGATAGATAGATAGATAGATAGATAGATAGATAGATAGATAGATAGATAGATGGATGGATATGAATTTAAATTTATTCTATACAAACTTCTATTTATCAGCTTTTCTTTTGAACTAGTTTTCAAAGTAAGTGAGGTATTCTATATGGTAGAGGTGAGGAAAGGATGTATTCCAGACATAGGGGATGTTTTGTGCAAAGGCACTAAAGTAAGAGGAACAGAGAGGACAGTTTGGCATGATGGTAGGGTGGGAATAACACACAAGAAGGCAAGAAGGATGATAAGCTATGGCCACATTGTGAAGAGCATTAAAAATCAAATAGGGAAGGGGCAGATAGGTGGTGCAGTGGATAGAGCACTGGCCCTAGATTCAGGAGGACCTGAGTTCAAATCTGGCCTCAGACACTTGACACTTGCTAGCTCTGTGACCCTGGGCAAGTCACTTAACCCCAACTGCCTCACCAAAAAAATTTTTTTTAAAAAAGAAAGAAAAAATTAAATAGGGAAAATTATATTGTGCTCTAGAGGCAATAGGGAACTGGAAATATTTCCTGAGTATGAGAGTGATAGGGTCAGACCTGTGCTAAAAGAATATAACTTTCACAACCTTGAGGGGGAAGCATTAGAGTGACAAAATATGAAATAGGATCAAGTGGGAATCAATGGAAAAGTCCATAGGAGGAGTGATGGGGAACATAAACTAACCTGGTGGCTATGGGAGTAGAGAGCAGAGACTGGATGTGAAAGTTGTCCTAGAGATTGAAATGAAAAGGTTTGGCAAATGATTAGATATATGAGCTGAGGGAGAGTGAGGAGTTGAGAATAACATTAAGGCTAGAAACCTCGTCGTACCCTGTTGTTTGTCCTTCCTTCTGGAAAGGGCCCACTGACCTCAAGAGGGTCTTGACTTGCAGATGAATTGGATTTGAGTGAAACAGAGTGCACAAAGTCATCAGCCTCATCTCTCCTCCAGAATCACTGGAATCCAGGGGCAAAAAGAGTGGCGATGGCCCCAGATACAGCGGGACACCCTGGCCTTTTTAAGCTAATGTCTTTTCCAGGTCTCAGTTTGTCTAAGGCAACACCCATTCAGTGATTAAAGAATTAGGGAAGTTTTATAGAGGAGAGTGTGAAAGGAGGGAGGAGATACAACTATCTACTTTGGACATACTGAGATTTCTGCCAGACAAAGTCCGCCAGCAGTCAGTACATTCAGCAGTCAAACTGACCCTTTAGGAGGAAACTGGAGCCAAGAGCCAGGCTTAAGAGAATATTCTGGATGCGTGGTGACTGAGGGTCAGAGCACAGAATGGGCATGGGTTGGGGTACATTTGGTCAAATCAGAAGAGGGGAATACTATATTTCCTCCCCCCACTGGAATGTGGGGGGAAGCCTTGGGAAAAATAGCACTACTACTTTGAAGTAGATGGATAGATGATAGATAGATAAATAAATAGATATATAGATAGATAGATAGCTCACTGCCTGTCTTCCACAATCAATCAGTTGATGAAAATCAATTAAGTACCAACTATGTGCCAGAAATGGTGCTAGGTGCTGAGAATGTAAAGCCAAAAATATGAAATTCTTTCGACTCTCAAAGACTTTGCATTCTATCAATTGACATAAGACGAGAGCTGACTGAGGAATTAAGGGGTATTATTACTTCTAAATTCTCCAGAATATTCTGGGGGAATATGACTGAATTTCCAAAAGGCTTCAGTGGGAACACTGGCAAAGGACACTTCCAAGCTGTTGCCAAATCCTATCTAAGTATTCAGTGCACACCAGGTTCTTGTTGTGGCTATCTACTTACTCTGTAGACAGAAAGAAAATTGGGTTGACATCCCACCTCTGACACTTACTAGCTGAGTGACCTGAGTCAATCAACATCAATAAGCATTTGTTAATCACATTGTTGTCATTCAGTCATTTTCAGTCATGTCTGACTCTTCATGGCTCCATTTGGGGTTTTCTTACCAGAGATACTGGAGTGGTTTGCCATTTCCTTCTCCAGAGCTTTTTACAGATGAGGAAACAAAGGTAAACAAGATTAAGTGACTTGCCCAGGGTCATATAGCTAGTAAGTGTCTGAGACCAGATTTGAACTCAGGTCCTCCTGACTCTAGGACTGGCATTCTATCCACTGTACCACCTAACTGTCCACTTTCTAAGCCTCCATTTCCATCAGTAAAATAGAAATTACTCATTTCACATGGTCATGAGACTCAAGTGAGATAGCATACACAAAGTGTTTTGCAAATTTATTATTACAATAAGATCACCTAGAGGGAGAAAGGTATAGTGGTAAGAACATTGATTTTTATAGTCAGGAGACCTGGGTTTGAGTCCTAGCTCCAGCAGTCATAAGCTCTTTGATCACATCCAAGTCACTCCCTAGCCCCAAGCCTCAGTTTCCTCATCTTTAAAAAGGAGAAAATGATACCACAGAGGAATACTAAGCAAAACACTGTGATCTTCCCAGTGTAAATGTGAGCTGTCACTTGGGTTTTTAATTATGCAAAAATGTTATCTGATAATGAATTTTTTTAAAAAGGCAAAAGGAATTTCATTTATGAGGAGAGTATACATATAGGTGTGCGTATATTGCTGTCCTTTTCCACTCGTATTCTTCTTCCTCCATTTGCCTACTATCGTCCATGTACACTTCACTGTAGGGCAGAACATAACAATGAACTTGCAGTGCATACAGAAATATAACTGAGACATAACCACACTCAGAAGAGAGAGGCATGATTGCTAAGCAGCTTGAGTTGGAATGTGAGAAAATCATGGGGCTTTCACAGAGCATGTGGAGTTCAGTGCAAACAATCCCAAGCATCTTGCTAATCATCAGGGATGGCACCTTTGTTCAATTTCATGAATAGAAATTTCAGGGTATTTCTACTTGAGAAAGAAACTTCAAAAGCAGCAATTGTGGATTATGAGACATCACTTAGCCTCGATACATGACATAGAGCTACATCTTACTGCTTCAGTTTTGGTGGGCTTTTTTGTTTGTTTGGGGTTGGGGTGGTGGGCTTTTTGTTTGTTTGTTTTGGGTTTTTTGACAGTAAAGGGATGACAGTGCAGTTTAGAATTAGCCAAAGCAAGGAAATACCTGAATGGAGCTGGAGACTGTGAATGGATCCCCACATTTCTATATCACATGGGAAGAAAGGTTGCAGAAGCAGGAAAGAAGAATCTTTGTTATGATTCTGTGTTCAGGTGTTAACACATTTGCAGAAACACATGTTTTCTTCCTTACCTATTGGACTGTGTAAGTTACATGCCCAGGATATGTTTTCAGACATCTCAAATTTTTAGCTCCCAGACCCTTAAATTTTCATGCCTTTACATGGTTAATGTTGAGATTCCCCCTAAGCAGAGATAACCACTTCAAAGCTAGCTAAGAGGAGAAAAACAGTCTTGCAGTGTGGAGACTTGAGGCTAGCATCAATTTAGAAGTCCATCAAATCCAAAACAAAATAAGAAAAATAAATCTACAGTAGAACTGATGACATGATTTAACTCCTGTTACGTTCCACTCCACAAATGCATATGTTTTACAATATCTTTAATAATAATTATTAAACATAGTAAAATACTTCCAAACTTGGCGCATTGCATAATTGTACTTCTAGTGAAAAAAAAAAATGATCTGAAGCCTTGTCAATATGCCGCTTCCTCCTCCCCCAGCTTTTAACAGAAGCAGCCTCCAGTGAAATAATCCAAGCTGTGTTCAAGAAGTTGGCAAGTGGGTCCAATTAAATGTGGTTTTACTGTATTCTGGCGTTTGCATATCTAGTTTGCCAAGAAGTAATCTTTCAAAAAAAAAAAAAGATCTGTGCTGGTTCAGACACAGACTGGATGGTGCAATGTATCACAGAGCTTTACCCCATGACTCAGATAATCTCTTTTTCTATTTCTTTTTTAATCCCTGTGGAAAATATATCTTACATCCTTCATACTCCTATTTGAGTTGCAAACACTATTCATTGGGTTAGCAGGGAGGTTGGTGTAGACATATATACCTGAAAAAATAAGATAGTTTTCATAGAGACAATGAGCCATTTTGGTCAGCTCAGTGCACTTTGAGTCAGAAAGACCTAGGTTCAAATTCTGCTTTAAGTACTAATTAGTTGTGTGACTCTGGTTAAGTCATTTAACATCTCAGTCAGATTCCTCATTTGTAAAAGGGTGAAAACATCTAAAACATATTTCAAAGAATTGTTGTGAAGATGATTGAGACAATGTGTGTAAATTTGACTATTTGTATAAAATCGAGATAATGTATGTAAAGCACTATCTAAGCATAAGTTGTAGTTATCATCCCTATAGTAATTACTAAAATCCCTCAGACATTAGCTTTTAATCATGCAAACCTGATGTATTCATTCAAGTCTAGTCCAGTTGGATTCTTTTTTAAATGGTTCCTTTGAATATTAACTACTCAATTGTCAAAGCAATAGGCACACAGACACACAGACACAAATGTTCAACATGTGAAATGCCTCCCTATTCTCTATACTTGACATTTCTGACATGCCTTCTCTCCTCTAAGGGGCATCTTCTGGTTTCTCTTCTTGGAGAAGTGATGTTCAGGAGTACCTTTTATTTAACTAATGCCATTTAGTAACATTTGTAGTGCTATACATGAAAGATGGGCTGTATTCAAAGACCAGATGGAAAGCTGTCAACAAAGGCCTCCTTCCGCTCTGCCTGGTGCATGATTCATCAACTGGCATTAAGACAATCCCTGAGATGGCCCCTTCACCTTGACTCCCATAGACAAACCAGAGAGGAAACAAGTAAAATCCCATTCCTGAAGTCAGTGGAGAAAGGATCACATTTCTAGAAAACATTGCAAAATTAATAACCTGGCCTTCATCACAAATGACTACAAGCCCATTAAAAAATGCAGAAATTTTGTCAAACAAAATCCTTTTAAAACCTTTTTTTTTTTATAAAATTGCCAATCTATTAGTAGAACTGTGCTCACAGTAAACTCTCCACTCCAATGTGTGCAACGGAGCAGCTAATGTCCTTTGGACTCAGTCTATGGCACCAAGCAGAGGGTTGGTGGGGTTTTTTCTGTGTTTTTTAAATCTTTAACCAAACAAACTATTAAATAAATCAACAAAAACAAGAATATTTCACCAAACATATATAGTTAAAGCCACTACCATCAAAAAATCTATGAAAACAGCAAAATCAAAAGGAGGATTTGAGTTATCATATGAAGAAGAGAAAGAAGAAAGGGAAAAATAGATGATTTGTGGCTCAGATATTTTTTGTGAAGTGGCATCGCATCAAAGAGAGAAGTGGACAACCAGGACTCTGACAAGCTGAATGGGAGTTCTGAGGTCATCCAAGACTTGCTCCTATTATGTTGAGTCTCAACTAGAAAGTTGAGTCTCGACTTTGGACTGCTCAATATTTGTTAAAAGTTTCTTTATGTAAGGCATTTCATTACTCTGTGGTATTATATTTCCCTCTGTTGTGGATTTGCATTGTATACAAATCTCCCCTACTCCTACCCCAAGGGATTCTTTCACTATTAGGCAGCATTCTTTGGGCCCCCAAACTTGATATATCATAGAATCTAAAGGGGAAAGGGACCTCAGAGGCCACCTAATCCAACTTCCTTATTTTTTACAAGTAGGGAAACTGAGGCCTAGAAATGTTTTGGATTGACCAACCTAATACACCAATAGTAAATAACAGAGAGACAGGCTTTGAATGTAAGTCCTCTGAATGCAGAGGAATTGTTCTTTTTAAGATACATAGATTCCAGGTAGGTAGGTGGTTCAGCCTATAGAGTGCTGGGCTTGGAGTCAAGGTAGACCTGAGTTCACATACAGCCTCAGACACTTACTAGCTGTTTGACCCTGGACAAATCACTTCACCTCTGCTTGTCTTTTTGTTTTTTAGTGAGGCAATTGGGGTTAAGTGACTTGCCCAGGGTCACACAGCTAATAAGTGTTAAGTGTCTGAGGTCGGATTTGAACTCAGGTCCTCCTGACTCCAGGGCCGGTGCTCCATCCATTGCGCCACCTAGCTGCCCCACCTCTGCTTGTCTTAATCCACTGAAGAAGGAAATGACAAAGCACTCCAATATATATCTTTGCCAAGAAAACCCCATGGACAGACAGTGTGGTCCCTGGTGTCCATAGGGGCATGAAGAGTCAGATGCAACTGAACAACACTAGAATCAAAGGCTGAGGTACAGGAACTCTGAGCCCCACCCTAGAATGCCCTGTGTGATTTGAGAAAATCAGTTTATTTCTTTGTGAATTATGTAAACTATATGAGCAGCAAAATGTAGCTAAAAGAAGCCTAGAGTAAGGAGGGCTGGGTTTGAATCCCACCTCTGATAATTAATATCTTATGGCCACAGGTCATCTCTGAGCCTGCTTCTTTATTTATAAAAATGGAAATAATAATAATGTCCTATCTACCTCACATTTCGGGAGGAAAATGTCATCCTTAAAGCACTATGTAAATGTGAATTATTATTAATAATAACACTGATCTGTGACATTATAACTATAATAGAGTATTTAACCTCAGCTTTGAAATGCAAACATGTACATGCCTTAATCTGAGGCTCCACAAATTTGCTCTGGATCCAAGAGCCAGCACCAAAATTTAGGAATCAGACAAACGTTCAGTTCCCCAAGAAAGGTGGGGGGGTGAGGGGGAGCCGGGGTGGGGGAGAGGAAAGGGCTACAAGTAACTATAGGGTAATGGAACTTTAGCGTTGGGGCGAGGAGAGTTGGAGATAGTCAAGAGCACTGGCTTTGTTGTCATTCAGTTATTTTCAGTGTGGCTGACTCTTCATGACCCTATTTGGGGTTTTCTTGGCAAAGATACTGGAGTGATTTGCCATTTCCTTCTCCAGCTCATTTTATAGATGAAGAAACTGAGGCAAACGGGTTTAAGTGACTTGTCTAGGGTCATACAGCTGCCAAGTGTCTGGAGCCGAATTTGAATTCAGGAAGATGAGTCTTCCTGACTCCAGGGCTGGCACTCTATCCACCCTGCCACCTACCTGTATAGGGTTTAGCAGTTTACCTCAGGCATTATATTCAACCTCTCAACTTCTTTTAAAAGGATAAGATCCCTTTTATTTTATTTATTTATTTGGGCAGGGCAATTGGGGTTAAGTGACTTGCCCAGGGTCACACATCTAGTAAGTGTTAAGTGTCTGAGGCCACATTTGAACTCAGGTCCTCCTGAATCCAGGGCCGGTGCTCTATCCACTGTGCCACCTAGCTGCCCCAAGATCCCTTTTAGCTCTAGAGGTATGGTCCTAAGTCCATATCTGGAGTCTTTGGTACAATCAAATGAAAGAATTCAGGGGAAAATGCTTTGCAAATTTTAAAGCAATATATAAATGTTAACTACTCTTCCTGTGCCAAAAACACAAGGGGAGCCATTATGAAGTTACTAGGTACTACAGCCGCCCAGGGATTTATTGAACCTTGCTCTAGAATATTGGGTTAGTTGAATCAGATAAAGATTGTAAAGGGCTCTGAGCAACTTATTGAAAAGAAAAAATATATATACACATTTCCATTTGGTATTGAAAGTCTTTTACCACCCTAGCTCCGACCTACTTTTCTATACTGGTTAAGTGACTTACCCAGGTTCACACAGCTAATAAGTGTCTGAGGCCAGATTTGAACTCATGAAGCTTTTTCCTCACTCCAGGCTTGGCACAGTGAATAGAGTTCTGAGGTTATTCATGCTCAATAAATATTATGCAACAATTTACAAAGCCCTATGATGAAAAGGCCTGAAGCAAACAAACTTTATAAAAATAGATTTTTTTCTAACTCATGAGTATTTCATACTTGCCTTTAGAGCTTGAAGGGATCTTAAAGGTCACAGAGTACAACTCCTTCAGTTTATAACTGAAGAAACTAAAGCTCAGAGAGGTTAAATGACTTGTTCAGAGTCACATAGCTAGTAAGTCCCTCATGTGGGATTTGAACGCAGGTCTTCTTCACTCCAAGTCCAGTTCTCTACCTATCCGGTATTTCCATTTTACAAATGAAACAATCAAGGTATAGTAATAGTTTTGCTTTGTTTTGTTTTGTGGAGTTTTTTGGGGGTGTATGTGTATGTGTGGTGGTGGGGGGGTCCTAACCTATGATTTCATTGGTGTAAGGAATGTTCAGACAGAAAGCTCCCTTTACCAGTAAAGATCAGCAACTCATGTATAACTTATAGGCTTTAAGGGTTGCTTTAAAAAGGCACTGAGAGATTAAATCATTATTCTAGGCTCAAATAGCAACTGTGTGTCTGGACTAGAACCCAAATCCAAGACTTTAGGTCTCAGGATTTTTCTCTAGCCCCCTTTTGCCATGCTGCCTCTTTTGTAGTAATGATATCATTTGCAAGTCACATTTATACAGAGTTTCTGCTTGCAAAGTCCTTTATATATACTTTCATTTGATATTCCCACCATGTGAAGTTGTTAATTATCCCCATTTTACAGATGAGAAAATTGAGACTCAGTAAAATGCCTTATGCATTTAGCTCTCCTGACTCTTGTTTGACAATTCCTTCAAGTAGTTGATACTTGGGGGGGCGGAGATGAAAAAGCAAGTCCAGGAAACTAAGGTTCCTTTTCAGATTAAATGGAGAAATAGTCAAAGCTTCTATTTCAGCAGCAAAAAAGGCTTAAAGTTGTTCTTTGGCTTTTACCCTCTCATCCTGGGGAGGGTGTGTGCATGTGTGCGTGTGTGTGTGTGTGTGTGTGTGTGTTTGCGCGCGCGCATATTTCCCCTTTACTTATCTATTAGTCTGGTAAGAGCACTATCAATCACCATGGGAGTCCCATCCTAAAAAGTATCATTTCCTCATTGTGAGGAAATAAATTGGATGCTTTGGTAACCCATTCAGTCTTGTTCTTCTTAGCTCAGAACTAAGGTAAGAGGATGATTTGAAAATGGAGAAGGTTAAGGCTTCAGCCAGTGGAGTTGTCAGAGCTCAGTACTGATTGGGCAGGAAACAATCAAAAAAAAAAGTAACCCCTCAAAAAGCATTTAGGAATGAATCCTCACCTACATTTTCTTTCTTTCTTTCTTTCTTTCTTTCTTTCTTTCTTTCTTTCTTTCTTTCTTTCTTTCTTTCTTTCTTTCTTTCTTTCTTTCTTTCTTTCTTTCTTTCTTTCTTTCTTTCTTTCCTTCCTTCCTTCCTTCCTTCCTTCCTTCCTTCCTTCCTTTCCATGTCTTTGTGTGTGTGTGTGTGTGTGTGTGTGTGTGTGTGTGTGAGAGAGAGAGAGGCAATTGGGGTTAAGTGACTTGCCCAGGGTCACACAGCTAGTAAGTGTCAAGTGTCTGAGGCCAGATTTGAACTCAGGTCCTCCTGACTCCAGGGCTGGTGCGCTCTCCACTGTGCCACCTAGTTGCCCCCTTTCCATGTCTTAATGGAAAATGCATCAACCTTTCACAGTCCTAATCTTGAATTCCTAAATTTGAAGTTTCCACATGGATAGAAGTCATTAAATGTAATTACAGATTTTTTAACCCAGCACATTTTATTAATCCTAGAAGCTTTTCAAAGATAACAAAAGAGGGAAACAATCAAAGTTGGGGAGGGGGGGGGTTGTGGAAAGACAGATACACTAATACATTATTGGTGGAACTGTGACTAGGCATGGTCATTTGAATCATGCAAAAAAGTGATTAAAATGAGGATTCCTTTGTAAATATTCCACTACTAGACATATATCCCAAGGAGGCCACTGACAAAAAGAAAGGTTCCATAGATACCAAAATATTTATAGTACGGCTTTTTGTGGAAGCAAAGAACTAGAACCAAAATAGATGCCCATAGATTGGAGAATGGCTAAATAAATTGTGGTATGTGAATATAATGGTATTATTACTGTGCTATATAAGTCAATGAGTATGAGGAATGCAGAGAAACATGAATTGATATAAAGTTAAGTAAGCAGAGTCAAGAAAACAACAAATTAAATGTCTATAGGATAGTATAACATACTTTGTCATAGTTGAATTTCCAATCTGCATCATGGAGTTCTCTTCAACCAGTGAAGTTATACAGACCCCCCCCCCAAAAAAGGAGAAAACAAAAGCTTTGTCTTTAAATCAGAACCTCAGTAGCAGAATAGCTGATACAGTGATGTGCAAAAGGGATATCAGGAATAGAACAGGGTACTTTAAAATGGTGAATGACGATAGTCATTGACTTGTCATTTGAATCACAAAATCAATTATTTCGAAAGGAACTAGTCCAGGATGCAAATGTTTTAAGCCAGGACCACAGAATGACGCTATATGTCATTGTATTTGCAAGGCTTATAACTGCTATTATGGTACTTTTAGGAGAAAGGGAAGAAAATTATATGCATATATTGAGATCTAAGTAAAGAATTGATATCAGGATTATCTCACTTTTCTAGATTTATTTATTTTGACTCAATGGTATATTGGGAAGAGATTTAAAATCCCAACTCTCATCTTTACTAGATAGTTGTGTGGCCTTGGGCAAATTATGTAATTTCTCCAGGCCTCAGTTTCTCTATCTGCATCTACAAGATGGGGGTACTGATATTTAAGTCACCTGCTTCACAAGGTCGTTGTGAAGAAAGCACTGTGATTAATCAAAAAGGCAGAAAGAGATTAATTTGTTTCATTTGGACATTGTGAGGGTTTTTTTTTTTTTTTAATGAATGAAAAAGGATGAAGAATCAGGATATCGGCCATTCAGAAGCTGTTACATCACAATTACTGATGTTACATTGCACTGTCCCATTGTGATGTTATTTGTGTTTGGTGGCCTCAACTCTACTAAGATGAGCCAGTATGCCACAAGAGGACAGGAACTGCCATTTTTTTGTCTGTGTCCCCAGACCCTAACAGAATCCTGAAAATAGCAGGTACAATTGTTGAATTCAAAGGACCTGGGTTCAAATGCCAATCCTACTATGTCATCATAGGCAAGCTCCTTAACTTGTACAATCTTTAAGACACCTTTCAGGTCTAAAACCATTCAATTCTAAACTTCAAAACCCTAGGTAAGGTATTTTTTTTCATTAATGATTATAAATCATTTAAGGTCAGCCAATGTTAGCCTATAAACCTCCTGTTATTCTTTGATTAAAATATATTTCACTGTAATTAAGCTCATTAGAAAGAAGACTGGTTAATCAACTTCTTTTTTGAATCTGAATTGTTCCAATACTGCTTTGAGGCATCCCTCAAGTAAAGTAACATAAATAGAATGTGAGAAAGCACATTTTCTAGACTTTGCACTTTTCCTGAAAAGTAAGAACTCATTGTGTCCCTAACACATGCACAGTTGTTGGGTTTTCTTTTTTCCCTTCAAAGAAAGGGTTTCATTTGAAGGGGTATTGAAGTTAATTGTCATACCTTGTAAGGAGAATCCTGAAATGCCTTAATGCTCTCCTTCTTATCTCGATCCTCAGTGGCTGATAACCATTAAGGATGCTGGTGCTGAAGTGTGAATAGATCAGATCTAGAATTTGATTTTGATTTCAAATCTGCTTCCAGATCTAAAATACACATGTCAAAAAAGCAAACCAATTTGCCTAACCATAAATTAAGGCTCTCAAGGTAGGAGGGATGGAAAAGTAAAGCTGTGTATGTTCTTTCAATTGATAAATCCACAGTGCTCTGGATCACTCTATCAAGTGAGTCATACAGGGCAAATTCTCCACCTCCAGTAAAACAGACTTAAAAAAAAATGTTGACAGTCACAGTTCTGAGTCTTTTCATAAAATGGAAAGCTTAAGCAAGCATCCTATCTGTGCCTCTTTGGTAAAGGTTTATATCCATGCAGTTATTATATCAAAAATGCCTGAGAGTGAGGGCAGATATTATATGTCTTATAGGACGTATTTAAACCTTTTTCCTTGGTATAAATAATTCTTGCAAGTTTTAGGCCTGTATCATCGCTCTTTCCTATCATACTTTTTTAAAAGACTATCATTCTGAAAACCAGTTGTTTAGAAGCATTTTTTGTAATTATTTAGAAGATGTTCCTGGGCTAAATATCTTTTAATCAATTAGCACTTTAAATAAATTGGAGAAGCAGAGATGAATTAGAAGGAATGGAATTTTTCACACTAAATACAAGTAAATGGCACTAACTTTTAAAAGCATGGTAGCTATGGTGCACGTGCAAGAAATAGTTTTCATAAATGTTTTAATTACACATTATTGTGCCAATATGCCTTTCCAAAAATTGTCTAAATAAGCATCCTTAGGAAGCATTACTGTCTGTCTGGTAAATATGTAATTGGCACTTAAACATTTACCAAACAGCTAATTTATATGATAACCCTCCCAACAGTTCCAAAGGAGTGATTCCATGGAAAAGGTCACTGTATATTTTAAGTCTGCAAAAACACATTTAAATAAGACTGGATTCAGATGGAACATCAATAATGCTTTTGTATATGTATATTTATATGTGTATATGTATAAGTGTGTATTCCATCAAAGATATACAAAACGTTTTTTAGGATTATGAGAAAAATACTCCTAAAAGGTAAAATTGTACCAAGTGTATCTTTTTAAATGTTTATGTATAGATCTATATGTATGTATATGTATTTTGAAGTTCATGCTTTTAACATGGGCAATTAGTATTCTAAGTGCTTTCAAATACCAACTTAGCTCTAGTGAGGTAATGTATACAAGGCCATGCTGATCTTTCAAGTACAGTATAATTGCATATGTGTTATGTGTTTAAACAACAGACTTAATCCAACCTATAAATATTTTACCAATATTCAAACACATTTTTCATGCAGAAACTCGGAGCGACTCCAAACACGCATTGTGCAAATCTGTGTATTGGCATACTTATACCATGACTTTTTAAATTCCTATGTATACATTAAGTGCATGCTGACACTTAATAAAAGCTATTTGACTTAATTTTAATTACAGATTATAACTTCAAAGAAATTATTTCTATCTATACAATCTATATAGATATACCCCTGGCCTCTCAAACTCATTCTGAATATCCTCACTGAAACTCTTACTGAATAATGTGTTGTACTTAAAAGCCAAACTAGGCTTTCCTGGCAAAGAAACTAGATTCTTTCCTATGGCAAAAAGGTAAGTTTCACTGTAAAACCATTTCTGAAGTGGAAAAGTAAAGGAAGGTGTCTCACTTATCTTGGGGGTAATAAATAGAATATCCGTAAGTTTTCCCTTGAATTTAAGAAAAACTTAATCTTAGGCAGTGTATGGGAGTTAGCTAGCTTTGGCCAAGGGAAGGTATTGCAATGACCTACTTATAAAGTCTTAGAAATTAAAATTTGTAGTAGAAATACCAGCTAATCTTGACAGTCAAGAACACAAATGTGACCCATATAGAACTAAATTGGATATTTTTTTTCAAATGTTTATTTAGGGTGAAAGTTTTTAAATGATGTTAACAATCTTAAAAAAAAAACTTAAAAAAAATTAGATTCTAAGAGCCATTGTCCCAACTCATTATATCGCTAAATGCAACAACTAATTAGAGGTAATTATATAATTCAAACAGGAAATACTGATTTGTCCTCAATTATCTGAATATTTCAGGCAAAGGTGTTCTTTTAATTTTTAATTCCACAACTACACAGAGCTTTAGTACTCAAAGGATTTTGGCTTAAATAAATACTTTTTGTTAAGCCATTAAATTATAACTAGACAGAGTTTTGATAAATTCAGTGTAGGGTACCAATTCATTCTTCTTGCCTTTTTTAATATAATACTTTAGCTCTACAAAACAGCAACTTTTCCTTTAAGGGATAGAAGTATCAACAAAGAATCCAAAAAAGTTTAAATTGGAAAAAAAAAAGATCTTTTTTAAAGCCCCTATGGAAAAGGGAAACAAAACTATGAAAAAAACATAACATTAGTGCAACCTGAAAGATTTAACTGTATTTTCTGTCATGAAAATAGGTTCTAGATTTTGGCTATAAACCTGAAGCATTTCCATTTGCATAAGTATTTTGATTTGTGATGATATTTGCTATTGTATATTCCAAAGATATTCCTATAAATGGATTACAGGTAGGTTGTTCCTATAAAAATACATTACCTAATTACTTAATGATCAAGTAAAATAATTTTAAGGGCAAATTTATTTTTGTGATTGTAGAAATGTCTACTTGGTGATAAGAAAAATGAAGTTAAGCAAGAATAATTTATTCAAATATTTCTAAAAATGCTGAAAACTAGCATTTTGATAAAAAGGAGATAGTGGATAAAAACACTGGGCTTTTGTATTTACAGCTACGGAGGGTGGATTAATATCTAGAAATTCTAATTACAATTAAAATTCTTTGAGCTTATTTTACGACAGGCATGTGTAAAACTAAGATGAAAATCAAGGAATGGTTTCCCTTTAAGTCTTTATGGAAAGGCAAGATTAGAAAATGATTTTTTTACAATGAAATGCTAAAATTTAATTTTCTCTACATTTATTATTAAGTGTCTAGTTTGACTATTTGTAGCTAAGTTTATAATAGCAAGCTTTACCAAATATTGATATGTGAAAAAAATAAAGAAAAAAGCTTACTTTGATAGCCATCTAGAATAAAACACGAAGAAAAACTGTCACTTAAAAATCAAGTTATGAATTAATTTTTAAAATCTGGACTCCAATGACATCTTTGCAAGTATTCATGAAAGGCCAGACACACATATTAATACTCCAAGTAGGATCCTTAACTGAAACAACCAATCCAGCTCCCTGTACAGGTGAAAAAGCATCTTTTGTATCCCCCTACAATATTTAGTATCACTGAGTAGTTTAAACTATTCACATTGATTAACTGAAAGCTTAAAATAAATGAAAATATATAGTTAACAGAGAAAAGTAAAATTATTTTAAATGGTATCCCTATGTTAGAACTAATTCAACTATTTCCTTTTTTCACCTCAAATATAAATGGGCCCTTCATTTAATGTAGCAAAAAGCAAATTTTGTGCCTAAAATGTTTGTTTGGGCAATATGCAAATTTTCCATTTTAAATGCTTCATCCTCCCTGTTTTGTATAAAATTGTTTTTGCTCTCTATAAAAGTTTTTTAATGTGTCCACATAAATCTCTTGAATACTGAATCCTGGATGGCATAAAATTACCAAAGTTTTAATTTTTAAATTGCAGGTGCTGACAATGAAATCAAGTGATGCCAAATTATTGACATGGTGGATAATCTTAATAGAGTATATTTAACAGCCATTAATCTTATGTGAATATTGGGACTTATTACTGATCAACAACTAGGGTCATCCCGACACTCAGATGGAAAAGGTAAGGGAGCAGGTACCCAGAAAGGCTTTGGAGTTCTTTATTGTTCAATGCAGGGATTCCTTAGTGACACTTAAAATATAAAGCCTTATGAAAGGTTAATAGCCATGCAAAAAAAATAACTATTTGGAAAGATTCGATTGTATATTCCCCTTTTGTGTGAAATGACGTTTGCTTGGTTACAGTGAAATAGAAGTAACATGCAATACAGACCACGTCAACAAGCTGAAAACGAAATAAAAGTTAGTACAAGTTGTATGTTATGAACAGAGCATGCTCTCCAATGAACTCTCGTATTTCAGCTCTTTTCAGTATCAGCCCACTATTGAATTTAAGAACCACTGCTGAACTGATTTTCAAGATCAGTAACTTGCACACTTCCTTTGAAGTTTATTATTATTTTTTTAGAAACCAACATTAATATCTTTATAATTCAAACAAAGAAATAATATCCATCAACCAACCTAATGAAGGGTTTTGGTTTTTTTTTAAGTACTGGCAGCAACACTTAAGTGGCGTTTAACTTTCATACATTTCAAAAACTAGTTTAAGTTAAATTAAAACAGCCAGAGAATATAACTTACTGTTATGACAGTAAAGCATTTCTGATAGCATTATTATGAAAGCTTCTCTAGATTTTTATAAACCTGTCAACTATCTAGCTCAACTTGAGTTAAGTTTATCAAACTAAAAATCCCAGCAAGAGAACTTTGAAATCACCATTCAGAGAAGTAATAAGAATATTTAGCTAGGTTCAGTTACAGCAAGAAATTTTTTTTTAAAGTGAGAATTAAAACTTGAGTATTTTGAGTTCTCTCCTCTCAAAAACAAAAAGGGATGTATACAGCTGATCAACAACATTCTGAATGCCTGCTAATTCTATTGCCCAGAATTCCAGTCATTAGCCAACCAGTCCTCCAAATTAAGACATCCCGTCTCCTTCAATTTTCCACTTAAACTAGAACACAAGAGGATAGATTTGACCAATCTACTTAGGGTAAAATTACACATGAAAAGCGACTTACAACGTATGGATTGGTAATGTAGCACAGAATATCCTGAAAATCTTATGATGTCACTTGGCATTTAAAAGAAGCTTAAGTTTCCAGACAATCACCTCAATATTTCTACCTAGAAGATGGGCATTTTATGCACAAATCTTTTTAAATCAGTGCCTTTAGTAACTTAAATGGGTGGATGAAAAAACTTAGAACCTCTTCCAAATGAAAGCTTCTTAGTCAAATTATTTCATAAACTGTCAATAGAAGCTATTTAAAAAATGGTATATTTCATAGGATACAAAATTACCATTTATAAGATACATAATCAAACTTTTAAAGAACACACACCAGGAATCTGCTTCTCAGGTCATATAATTTATTGCAGTTAGCACAGTTTAAAAATTCACCAACACACCAAGAGTACAAAACTAAACAGCATCATAAGTTATTCCCCCCTCAGGAAAATAAAACATACTATGATTGTCAAAGCTAGATGTCAGTCTAAGTTTTAGAACAAAGGAAGAATGTGAAACTAATAAGAGGAAAAAGCAATCACTCACAATGACCACACAAAAAAAATCCAAAAGAAAGTCCGTTTTCTCACAGACATTGATTGTCTTCTCTAAATTAATAAAAATGTTTCTTAACATAAACTGTATTAAAAAAAACAAAACAACTAGAAACTCTTCAAGTAACTAAAGATAATGCTCCAAGGCCATTTTCACAGCTTTTTTTTTTTGTTTGCTTTAAATGCCATTACAGCCAAATTAACACACATTTGACCAAATATTTCCAAAACAGTCCAGCAACACACAATGGAGTTTTCCATTCAGTATCTTAAGCACAAAAATAGGCTATGTTTACAGTAGTTAAGGCGATCAAATTTTAAACAAAAGCAAAGGGGAAAAAAAGGGAAAAACAGCAAACGTTTTCCATGCTACTCCCATAGACCTTATTTGTAAGTGCAAGACAGGAAAACAAACACTGTGCAAAATGCGTTCACCCTGTGTGTTGGTCATGAAAACCACACGTCGGGCTGCAGCCTCGGCTGCTTGGATACACATAGTCTGCTCACCCCCCCCCCCTTGTCAATCAAGGCTTCCCAGTCCTTTCAGCCTGGGGCTTTTTCAGTCTAAAGAATCTTTTCATGGGAGGGAAGGGTTAGGGAGGTGGGGAGGGGAGGAGGAAGAAGAGAAAGAGAAAGGGTGAGCAAAAAAAAAAAAGAGAGAGAGAAAGAGAGAGCAAGAGAGAGAGAAAAGAAAAAGAATGACCTATTGTCAATTTGTGCAGTAGTAATTCTAAAAATGCTCAACTGGGTAAATGTAGATACCTAAACTTTGAGCTGGCATGGGTTCTGTGCAATTAGAAGTTTGTTATAAATGCACACTGCACATGCAAATCTTTAAGCCATTTGTAAACATTTATATTTTCCTTGTTATGTAGCTAAGTTATCAATTTGTAGCTTAATTTTTATTCAACTTAACAGCTTCAACTTAAAGACAGTGGGAAAGTAGATTTAAATTATATAAAATAAAATAAAAACAGTGCATTTATGTTCTTCATAACACCAGTTTTTTCAAATGGTGCTATTTTCCTAAGGAAATTAAATAATTTTAAACTCACTCGTTAAAGTTATACAATGCAAACAAAGACAAAAATATATTGAAACTCATGCATTTCTGTAGCGTTAATATTTACTTTTCAAGACTCAACTATGAGCATCAACACAACCTGTCAAGTTCTTTGACACCCCCCCCAGCCCATGTAATCAATTACAGTATACAATAACAGTAATTCACATTTTTAAACACACAGTTCAACACTGCTGAAGCTGCAATATCCTTTTTTTCATCCCAAGCAAACCTTCACAAAAGACAGAGTCCCAGTGATCCCAGTGTACTTTCAGAATTTTTCACATTGGGAACTGTCAGAAAACCAGAAGTTGCCACAGAAAGTTTAAGTCAACTGCTTGTTTAAAAATAGATAATCCAGCATTTCAGAAATTTTCCATTTGGGTCTAAAAGCATTCAGGTTTCCAACAGCCAGAAAGGATTCATGCAATTTTATAAGTGTAAAGAGGCTAATAAAACTGGAGGGAATTTCTACAGCATTTAAAAATCATAAAAAAATTACAGAGCTTAAAACACAATTGCAATGTTGAAGAAATAAAACCATATATAAGCATTTTTGTGATATGAGGGTTTGTTTTTTTTAAAAGTACTTACTGGCTTACCTTCCCTACTCCACAAAAGAAAAACACCTCTCTATTTCTGACTTGCTCTAAAGTTTTCTTATCAGAATGCTAAATTAGTGAAATTGTTCATGCTATCCTAAAGTGCAAAAAACAAGTTAATATCCCAACTTTTTTTTAGTTCAAGGAAACAAGACTGCTTTTAGACCGTACCACAACTATATATAGATTTATATATATATATATATATATGTATGTATATATATATATTATTTATATATATAAAATTATTTCCAAAGTTCTTGAGAGCTATCTTCTAAGGTCCAGTCTCTGACAGTAGGTAAGCTCAGTGCTTCACTTTTAACAGACAAGGAGTTCACCAACTCACAGTGAAACTTCCGAATATGTCTGTAAAGGTCTCCAGACTGTGTGAACCTGCGTTCACACCACTTACAGGCATGTGGCTTCTCCCGTGTGTGAACCACAGCATGGCGGCTCAGGTTGTGGGAGTACTGGAAGCTCTTCCCACACTGGGTACAAGTGTAGGGCTTTTCCCCTGAATGAGTCCTCTCGTGGCGTTTCAGGGTGTACATGCAAGAAAAAGTCTTACCACACAAGGAGCATGTTGGGACATTGACATCAGTAGCAGGCTTGCTGCGGATCCCATCCTGCTCTCGAAAGTGCGTGCTTAAATGAATTTGCAGAATATGGGGACTGGGAAACACTTTGTTGCAGAGAGGGCACATGAATATTTGGCCAGCTGGACTGAGTATGTTTGAGACATAAGGGAGTAAACTGCTGTCCATGTTCCCTTCCACCTGGACTCTCTCATTCTCTGGAGTTATCATGTCATCATCACTTGCTTTGTCCTCCCGATCTAGCTCCCTCAAGACCGAGTCTTCCCTCATAGGAGCCAGATGGGCCGGCTCATACTGTACCCTGTTATTAGTGCTCACACTTTCTTTCACAGTGCTATGTTCCATGTCATAGTCATTAGTGCCAACATCACTCTCATCACAGGAAGCCTCTTTCTCCACCTTCACCTGCACCAGGTTGTTTCTCAGCACGTCCTGTGAAGAGAAATAAGAGCTGTTCAGATTTTCAACTCCTGAAAGGCTGGACTTGACAGACAGGTCCAGCACACAGTCAACATCTGCTGAATCCCTCACGGAGGTGACAGACCTCTGGGACAAAGACTCTGTAGAGCTGCAGGGGCTGGCTACTGTTTTTCCAGCTGCTGTTGCGTGTGTATCTGCTTCTCCGCCAGTCTGGGGAATGCCTGCTGAGTCTGAGGGCAACCTCATCCACATGTTCCCAGGCTCAGACGCCAAGTCCCTTTTGCTGGGCAAGATGTTCAATTTTTCATCTTCTCCTTCATCTTCATCACTGGGCAAATCACCTGCCATGTGGCTACTGCCATCAGAGAGGCTCTCCACTTTGTCCGAACAACTTGAAGCATCTTCTTCCTTTTTGGTACTGTCCGCCTCCGTGGTAGCTTTCTCTTTCAGCTTCTTTTTGCAGACTTTGACAATATCATACATGTGGAGATAACTGGCAGCTGCTAGCACGTCTTCAATGGGCAAGTCTTTGAACTGGAGTTTCCCTTCATACATGAATTCAAGCAGGAGAGCGAAAGCTGGGGCTGTAACAATGTCGCTGTTCAGATGAACAATGTCTCTTTTGTCCAGCTGGTCCTTGTAAAAGAGGTGGAAATACATGCTGCATGAAGCCAGTACAGCTCGGTGCGCTCGGAACTGGGCATCTCCTACCAGAACAGTGCAATCACAAAGAAAACCCTGATGTCTCTGCTCACTCAGACACTGTAGCAAATGTCTACTATGGTCTGGAAACTCCATACTGTCTTCATAACCTACAAACAGAAAAATTCTTCATTAATGTTGGGTAGGAAACAACTTTTTAATACCATAGCCCTCACACTTAAGGGGAAAAAAAGTAAACTTTGGCTGCCATTATACACTTCTTTGAATTTTAATCAGGCATACCGACCCAAGAACTACCAACTCACTATACCAAACTGCAGATGTGAAAAGAAAATGTAATCTCTCAACTTTTTCTAGTTCACAAAAATTGTCTTACTAGCTTCTACCTTACTTCCAGTGAAGTTTGAAAATGCTTAACTGTAATCGCTTCTTGAAAATACTAGAATTTAAATCACTTTCAGAAGAAATTTAATTAACTTTACTCAAATTATTTCCTATAAAACATCCAAAATGGCTTTAATTTCTAAGACAAAGCCTTATGCCAATGAACAAAGAACAGCCTAACTAATGCTGATTAAAATTAAGGAAACTTGTTCAACCACCCTTTTTATTTTATTACTTTTGATGCTTCCATTACTGCACTTAAAACTACACACAATAGCTCCAGTACACACATTAAGTTTAAAGGACAATTCTCACTGAAACAAGAAAAAAAAATAAATAGCATAATTAGTTCAGAAATTAGCAAACAATTTACTTTTAAAGTCAGAGTGTTATAACAACAAAAGCCTAGTGTATGAAAACAGATGTTAATACCTTAAGATTTGCAGGTATAGCACACATGTATGAGATCAGAAGGGACTACACTAACAGATGGAAAAGATCATTTTTACTATGAACAAATCCAAAGATTTTAGAAGTGAATTAAGAGAAAGAAAAATGACTGCATTTCTTTGTAGAAACTATACTTCTGGTTTCTCAGGAATCAGAAGGAATTTAAATTCTGAAAATTCTCAATTGAACTTTCATTAGTTGCAAAAGCAAAATAACTTCTATACTGAAATTCATTCCAATTGTGAAGTAAAGATATCACTTTCAATTAAGACAAAAATGACAGCAAGGTAAATGCACATAGAATATGCATTTCTAGAAAGGGAGATAGACTATTCTGCTACCTGGGTCTAATATTACCATAACCAGTAGAAAATGTTTTGTTTCAACATGACTTGATATATTTCATCTCCTCCCTATGCCCTCAACTTCCATTCTTTCAAAATGCATTGTTTCCCATTGTTTTCTGGGAGGGAGGGAAAAAGGAGGGGG
Source organism: Dromiciops gliroides (assembly GCF_019393635.1). Classification (NCBI taxonomy): domain Eukaryota; kingdom Metazoa; phylum Chordata; class Mammalia; order Microbiotheria; family Microbiotheriidae; genus Dromiciops; species Dromiciops gliroides. Next base: position 134,212,345 of record NC_057864.1, read on the forward strand.
TGGAAGAGAGGCAAGGATGTACAAAGGGTCAAAATTCAACTGTAATATGTAATGCCTCTACAAATAAATAAATAAATAAATAAATAAATAAATAGGCAAGCAAGCAAGTTCTACTTCCCCTTTCCTCTGACCAGATGCAAAGTTCTATGCCATTCATCTTAGAATGTGCGTCTTGGGGACTAGAGCATATTAATACTGTACCAAGAAATTACTTTCTGTATTCTCCCCCCCAACTTTAACCAAAATATATTAAAACTTCCATTCAACCCTTAAATATATTCTGCAAAATACCACTGCTGGAATAACCCAAGAAGATTTACAATACAATCACTTTAAGTGCCCCACAGCCAACATCAATCCTAATCCTTAAGAGGGCTAAAAATAAAGATTGGAGGGCAGCTCACAAGGTAGCTGTGATCAAATTAGGAGGCTGAGAGGACAGAGAGGGACGAAGAAGGAAGCTTATAAACATCTGATCCAGCTGACTGTGGCCATATGGCAGCTGCTGCCCAGATAAAGAGATTAAGAATAGAGGAGTGCGATTACAGCTGTCTGGCCAATTCAGGCAGCTCAAATCTACAAGTTCTAAATTAGTCGCTAACACAAAAACTCCTTCAAATAATTATTGTTATGCTGAAATAAAAGATCTCTTAAATATATATCTGAAAGAGAAAAGAGGAAACCAGTCAAGCTATTCTCCTGGGGACAAAAAGTTTTTTTGCCTAAAAAACAAAAACAACTGTTCTGTTTCAAAAGCACTACAGCTGTATGCTTCAGTAGTAGTGCTGCTGAACCTTTAACAATAAAGTTTAAGAGTGTAAAAGTGTTAAGAGTATAATTCATTATACAATTCATTTAGTTTCTTAACTAAAATAATTTTAACATAAAAAGTTTGAATACTTGATTCCATACACTTTGCTATTTAATATTCCTCAAAGCAAAAGGGATCTAAAATATCAGTGAAAAAATAAAGCAATTTAACTTAAAGTGAGCTCCATAAACAATATATTTCAAAGCCCTACTTACATTTCAAAATTTGCAATACCTGTATGTATTTTTTAAAGTTATTGGTTCAAGTGTAAAGGGACAGATAATGCTGCAGCCCAAGCCTTTCAACTACAGTAAGATGTTCATTTAATACTCAATTTCATATATAATCCCTAAACTTGGTTAGAAAAGTAATGTGATTTTTCCAAATTAAATAAACAAAACACCAAAACAGAAATATGCTGAATCTAATCTATTGCTACTCCTACCTTTAGTACACATAAACCTGATTAAGTCCTTTCCTCTGAGTCTTGCTGGCTCCAGGTCTGTTAGATCGGTGGAAAAAAAGCAGACTAAGAGAGACAGATGCAAAGTGGAGATGATGTTAGAGAGGAATGAGATACCTTCTCCACACACAGATCTGCACACACTAACTCCCTGTCTGTGTGTTAGAATAAAAGGCTGAGGGATGGCAGGCTGTCAGCTGCTCTGACATCATGTTCAGATGGAAATGCTACCTCCAGCTGTGCTCCTTTTAATGCCATATGCTACTCCTCTACACTCCTGCCACCAGCTTTTTCTTAGGAGAACTTTTCTCTTCTGTTAGTATAAACAAAATACTTCAAAGTCTCCTTTTTTTCCCAAACTTTCTAACAGAAGAAATTGAAAAACTAAACATATGGAGCTCTACTGTATTTATGGAATAGCAACACTTGTGTCTTAAGTTGGTGGACTGGCTTATATATTGACAGGATACTCAAGCCACAGTGCTATTCAGGAAATCCACAGATTCACTTTTATTCAACTCAGAGATTTCGTTTCAAAGGCAGCTTCCTTGGGGATATTTCTAAATCAAACCCATTTGACTCTAAATCTATATTCCCATTTTAATGTTAGCATAGGACTTCCATTTGTTTTTCTGCTGAGATAATAATATATATGTCACAGGAATGTTGGAAGACTTATTGGAAACTATTACTTCAGCCTGGTTCACCACAATTATTCCACTCATACTTAACTACTTATCTCCAACTACCTTCTAAGTATAATTTCTTATACTGTCATAACCAATATCAACTCCAATTCAAAATACCAACAAACTGAACGTGTACTTTTCTAAAAATGCTGAAAAAGTGATTCCATTCAGTGAAACACACTAACAAACTGTATACAATTTGTAACAGAGGATTACAATGGCCATTGCACCTGCATATCTGATCTGACTTTCTGGCCAGAAAAGTAGAACCTTGTCTTCCCCTTGATCTGCTCCCCATAACAATATTTTCTGGGGTCATGCTGTAATTTTAATGATCACAATAAAGAGGTCTCTCATATACAGAAGTCCAGTTAGTTTAGAAAGTTTTTGTTTTTTTTTTTTAATGGCTGATGAAATAGAAGTGTAACCTCAGCTGGACAGAATGGTGTTGTGCATGGTGCTACTGACATCTGTGAATGTCAGATTCATCCCCAAAGACCTTTGGAAGGGCGAGGTGTGAAAGGGGAGGGGGGGGGACGGGGAGAGAAACATGGCCTATAGCTCAACTGTAAGTGCCGCAGCTTAAATGTTAATGAACTGCATCCTCCTTAGGAAAAAAGTGAGGAATGTGAAATGAATGGCAAAGTCAACAGTTCTCCCATTCCTCCAACCCTCAAAAACGAACTTTTCCTAACACTGAGTTTATTACTAAAGTCAATTAGACTTACTAGTATAAAGGATACACTCCTCAACTTCTCCACAAATGCCCTCTCCCTGTTCCAAGTGATCGGGCATTAATCACCCCATTTACCCAGTGGGGTGGGGGTAAGTGACAGTTTAATGAGTTCCAAGCACCGCAATGAGTTGGTGACTCTTACTTCAACAAATCGACCCCGTTAACTCTCACTGTTGCTGGTCCAGAGAGGTTGTTGGAGATTTTACTTTTCGTTTCTAAAGGGGGTGGGGGTGGGGGGTGGGGGGTTTGGAAGAAGGAGAAAGATGCGAGTCTCTATGTAGTATACTCTATGTAAAACATATTGGGCAGGGCATTTTTAAAAGGGAGGGGGGTGGGGGTTAAAGCAGAGGGAAAGAATTGGACTCTCAGCCAGTCCAGCAAGAAAACACCTTCAACAACCGACAAGAAAACAGACCCGGGTCACAGCAACAACAAAAGAAAAGTCGCCAGAAGAAGCCAAAGGGAGACCAGCGGTTGCTACCGCTTCCCTAACGCCCCACTAGACGGGCCCCCGGGGCCTCTCCGCAACTGCACCAGCACCCAGCCCCCCCACCTCTGCCCGGGCACCACTGCAGCTGCACCGGTCCCCGGAGAAGCCTCGTCCGTCCCGGGCGCCGCTGCAGCTGCATCGGCTCCCCAGCCTCCCCCCCGCTACTTCCATCACCCCCCTCCCATCCACCCCCGGAGGCTCTGCAGCTGCACGGGCCCCCTGCCCCTCCATCGCAGCTGCACCGGCCCCGAGAGGCGAGGCGAGCAGAGGCGAGGCGAGCCCCCGCACCGCACCCCCCGGAGGGGGGGGCGCCCCGCAGCTGCAGCGGTCCCCGGGGCGCCCCGCCGGCCCCGGGGGCCTCCCCGCAGCTGCACCGCCCCCCGGCGCGGAGCTCCAACAGCCCGAACCACACAAACTAACTCCGCTCCTCCGAGACGAGACCCGCCCGCGCCCCCCGGCCCGGCCCGGCCCCTCCTCCCTCACCTCGGGCTTACTCTCTCCCGGCCCCCCGGCTCCCCGGGCTGGGGCTGGAACAGCTGGTGCGCCCTCCCCCCCGCCCTGTCCTGCCCCGGTCCCGCCCTCCACTCCCTGACCCCGGGCTGGGCGGTGGGGGAGGGGGCGGGAGGGGGGCCAGGGTCAGGGGGAAACGTGCCGTAACCGGGACTCACACCCTGGAGCGGCCCTAAGTCACCGCGTCCCCGCCGCCGCCGCCGCCGCCGCGTCCGCGTCCTCCTCCTCCTCCTCCTCCTCGCCGCCGCCGCCGCCGCTCCCGGACTTGGTGGGCTTCCTCCTCCTCCTCCTCCTCCGGCCCCCCTCCCTCCCGTCCCCCCCCCCACCCCCCCAGCCCCGGCTCCGTCGCCCGCTCCCCCCCCTTCCCCCTTCACTCCCGCCCCCGTTGGCAGCCGGAGGAGCGCGGCGGAGCGAAGAGGGCCCCACTCTCAACGGCTCCCCATGGCAGCAGCCCAGCGGCGGCCGCAGCCAGCCAGAGACACAGCGAGCGCAGCGCCGGGCGGGGGTGGGGGGGTGGGGGGGGAAAGGGAGGGGGAGGGAACGGAGAGGGAGGGGGAGGGGGCTGGAGAGGGAGAGGGGGAGGGGGAGGGGAGCGCGGGCGGGGGGACGGGGGAGGGAGGGGGTGGGAGGACGCACCACGCACGCACGCGGCGGCGCCGGCCAGATGTTTCCCCCCTCCTCCCCAATCCGTCCCCCCCCACCCCCCCTCCTCTCCTCCCGGCACCCTCTCCCTCCTCCCAGCGCCGGCTTCCGCGATTGACAGACGGCGGCTGGACCGGCGCTCTTAGCCCGCCCCTCTCTCCGTTCCCCCTCCCCACCCCGATTCCTCCAATAAGAAAGTGGCTTTACGGGAGGGTGGAGGGCGAGCGGACGACGGACAGTGTGCCCCCCCCAATGGAGGAGGCGAACTAAAGCAGTCGTCCGTGTCGGCCAATTGGAAGGTGGGAATGTCGAGAGAGGGCGGGGGCCCGGGCTGGTGGGAGGGGCCGAACGTGGAGGCTCGCAGCAATGCCGTGTGGGGTGGAGTTCCTCAGTGCAGCAGCGGCAGAGGCAGCGGCCGGGGCGGCAGCGGCGCTCCTGGGTGACTTGGCCGTGAGAAAGTGAAAGGAACCCGCAGGCGGCGGCAACAGCTGCTCTGGGAGGAGCTTTGTTCCCAGCCCTAGACTGCTGTGTTTCTCCCCCTCTCGGGGTGCCCAAGGAGGTTTTCACTGTTCCCAAAGGGAACAATAAATACACTCTTATTTAGTTGGTCTTGGCTGCTGCGAACGAAGCAGGTGTCATTGAGTCCGCATGGATGCACAAGAGTCGCAGGAGCCTGTATAGGTTTCTCCTCCTTTGCAGTGTTATTGGTGACATCTAGTTCCATGCCATCTGAATCGAGCCCTGAAGGACAGTTTCCTAAGCTCTGCAGTCTTAGTTCACGGTGAAGGCTGAAGTTGCTAGAGATAGTCCCGAGTGGCACATTTCCCATAGTCACGAATACAACTTCAGTTATGTGAACTCTTGTATTTCCGGCAGAATTTGTGTATTCATTCCTGCACATTTTTCTTATGCGTTCCCAAGTGACTGGGTGCTGCGTGGTTGTACTAAAATTGATTCGAAGATTTCTTGCAAACATAGGCATTGTCATATAAACCTTTCCTATGTCCCCTAACTGGTACCTAATAGGTCACGGTTCTAAACTTTAAAAAAAAAAAAAGGAGACTTTTTCTATTTCTTTTGTCGAAAAATAAAATCAACAAGAGGATTTTGAGTACCTTCTATTTTTAAGATACCCTGCTAGGCCCCAAGGGATTGTTTGAAAGTATAAAGAAGCCCCTACCTTCAAGCATCTACCTACTGTTGCTAAATGATAACATAAATGAAAATTAAATGACAATGGAATATAATTTAAAACAAAAAGCATCCCATAAGGCTGTAATTAATCTATAAATGAATGGTTGGGTGCCACCTATGCCAACTGGGGACAGGTCTGAAAAGACAAGCTGCCAATGATTCATCAAATGTGGTTTGACTTTGACTAGATAATGTGAAGGTACTTTAAGTGTACTATTTTCAATTAACCAAATTGTTAAAGAGGTTTTAAAAAGGCTTAAAAAAAACCAGTTAGACTTGATTACTGTTTTAATAATAGAAAAATGTTAGAGCTGCAGGGGACTTTGAAATTCTGTCGTGAGGCACAATGAAGTTAAGCAACTTTTGCAAGCTTCCACAGCTAGCTTACAGAATCGAAACTTGAACCCACATCCATTGACTTTCAGTTCAGTGTTCCTTTCACTACACCACGGCCTCCAGAATTTAGAAAATTAAACTCATTAAGAGTAATTAATGTTTCAATGTGTCCAAAACCTCAACCAGTTTTTATGCTCTCTGTGAACGTGCTAGTGAATTAGACTATCACCAGTTTTTTAGTCCATACAACCTCCTGATAAAGCTGTACTTTTGAAGAGTCCTAGATCTACTGGTGGAAAGTTCCATTTTTAATAGACTCCTATAAAACTTGCCTTTACTACACAAATGACCTATTAACAAACTTTGTTAAGCACCTACTTTGTGCAGAGCAGAGAAATGTAGTTCTGATGAGACATGGTCCTTACTGAACTGACATGGCTTACCTGCTAAGAATTATTTAAAATAATCCCCAAAAGTTATAAGGTATAGGTCACTAAATAAGGACATAGTAAAATAGTTTAATGGGAGGAGATGGGCAGAATTCAGGTTAGGAAAAGCAAAGTATGGAAATGCAAAACATCAGTGGCTAGAGGAGTAAAATATGGACCTGAAGTTTTTATAGTACTCTTGTCAGAGGCAGAATAGCTTAATCACCAATTTCATAGGAGATCAGATAGATCATAGACTATTGGGGGAAAAAGTTTTAAATCTAATTACAAGGTGCTGGTTTTCTTCCTAATACTAATACTAATCACAGCCTTCTAGCTCTAGAGCCAAACAGGACCTCAGAGACCATCTAGCTTGCCCAGATGCTCTAGATAAGGAAATGTAGGCCTAGAGAAGTTAGACGACTTCTTAGGATCATTTCTCTAGAACTCCTAGGCCATCCAATCCCACTTCCATTGCCTTCCTCACTGTACCAGAGGGCCTTGCTTTTGAGATGTTAATAATGGACAACTCTTACAATGCCCTGTGCCATAATCCAACCTTTCCCATTATGTGACTGACTTGTGGATTTCAGGGAATCATGGGTTTAAAACTCAGGCACTCAAGTAAGTTCTCTACTATGAGTAGCACATAGATTTTGTCCATAGCAATTTTGTATTAGAAAACTGAATGAATAAATTAATTAAATTGGACAGTGTCTTAGAATGAATATTAGTATACTTATAAAGATCTCATTTAAATACTTGAAATACCTCCTTATGGCATAGATGCATTGAAAAGTTACCTATTAAAATTAATTTATGTACATTGAATATGAAGCAGCAGGCTGCTACAGTGGAATGAGTGCTGTACTTGGTGTCATAAAACCTGAGTTCAAATCCCTGCACTGCCACTTATTAACTTGTGTGACCTTGGGCAAATCATATAACCTCTCTGATCCTCGGTTTCCTTATTTGTACAATTAGGCTGTCAGACTACCCACCTCAAAGATTCCTCCCAACTTTAATGATTTTATGACAAAAATAAATCCAGAGTGGCAAGATTTAGAGTCTAAAGGAAAAGCAATGCCTTGATGGAATGGAAAATAAATGTGTGAAAAGTCATCCAGAGGGGCAGCTAGGTGGCACAGTGGATAAAGCACTGGCCTTGGATTCAGGAGGACCCGAGTTCAAATCCAGACTCAGACACTTGACACTAGCTGTGTGACCCTGGGCAAGTCACTTAACCCCCATTGCCCCGCCAAAAAAAAAAAAAAAAAGGCATCCAGGTTCCATCAAACCCATTTTCCGTTATTCTGTTACCCAGATCTTATTTGGTAGAATTTGGCAGAAATTCCTGCCTTTCAGAGAGGAATAGGTTGATCCAGGATAAAGAGAAGAAACAAAACACAGAAACAATAATAGTATGGTAACCTTAAATGAACAAACTGAAAGACATTGCAAAAAACTAAACAGAGGGTACAGCCACTAAAACAGAGTCCAAAAAGCCTGAACATCCAATAAAGTGAGTTGTGTATCACAGCAATTCCCTAATTCATAAATCCTACACTATTGAATTTCCATAACAGAAGTTTTTGAACAATATAATATGCTAAATGACTCCCTACTGCCTGCAAGAATAAAATACAAACTCCTGTCTGGCATTTAAAGCCTTCCACACTCCACAAGATACCTTTCCCAACTTATTTCATCTGACTCCTTCAAAAACTCTGTTCTAGTCAAATTGGTGTGTCAGGTGATCGATCTTTGAACAACGTGACATTCCATCTGCCATCTCTGAGCCTTTGCTCTGAATATCCATTGGGTCTGAAACGAATTCCATCTGCACCCTCTCCTCACTCCCTCCAATTATTAACTCACCTCTCCTATAAGATTTTGTATATAATTTGTATTTGCTAAAATGGTGGCCGTGTTGTAACATTAGAGTATAAGTGCCTGGTAGACAAGAATTGTTTCATTGTTTGTTCTTGCCTGGAGGTTCTGTGCATTTTTTTCAATGCCTGCTAACAATGTTTCTGCTTGCTTTTTTTACAGCCAGAAACATGACTGTAGCTGCATGCAGTGGGTTGATTCTCTAGGGGTACTTAGACATGAGCCTGGTTACTTTTCAGAATTTCAGATTTTTTTTTTCCTTTCTTAGGTTTTAAGAGCATGTTCTGCCCTGTAGCACTCAAAGGGAAAAAATGTACACTGTAATTCACTTTGTGGATTATACCTGGCAACTTTTTAATTCTGAGCTATCTTTCCTTCACCACTGAAGATACTCTGGAGATTGTCTTCACCCATTAACTTATCTGAGTGCAAGGAAATTAAAAGTTATTCAAATATCATCCTAAGTAAAAACATTTAGGTAGGTCAATCTTCTATTCCCTCACACCACAGCAAATGGAGTCTTTTTGTCTTATGATACCTAAAAAGATACTTGACTAAATGAAATTCTGGTGACTACCCCCATTTTCCAGTTGGTTAAGTTCTAATATGTGAATCAGTGACAAGAATTTGATATAGAAAACTGAGGTCTCCTAATCCCAAACCCCTTCCCTGGCTTACCTTAGGGCTTCTTGACCTGGGTTGGATAGATTTCAGGGGGTTCTGTGAACTTGCATACGGAAAAACAAAAATTACACATCAATTTTTACTCACCTTTATCTGGAATTTAGCATTTCTTTAGATTATTTAAAAACATTTACTCTGAGAAAGAGTCCATGGACTTTGACAAGATTGCCAAAGGGGTTCATGAACAAAAACATATTTAAGAACACTTGTATTCTACCATACTGCTTAGGAGATTAATGCTGAGATGAATGTTTAATTTGTCACTTACAAGTCTGCTGCTTTCTAGATATTTCAATGGTGTTAATTTGGGTCCTTAAAAATTATTTCTCTGAAATTCTAAGTAATTATTTGGAGTCTGCAAATGTTATATAAGCAATTGCTTAACATGAGCAAAATAAAGGGTTAAAATTCCTAAATGTTGAAGTGCTCATATTCTTTACTGTTCAATCATTTGGTCACAGTTATTCATTAGTCTAGTGGGTTGGGGTCCTTTCCTTTTCAGTCTTACTCTTCCATTTAGGTGATTAGGGAGAACAAAGATTTCTAGACTGAGGGCAAAGCATGATGATGGGTGGGGCTAACAACTCCAGGAATTTTTTTTTTCCATTGGAGTGGGGTAGTGGTGGTGACATCTGGACTGGAGATTTCATTGTTATAGGGAATTCACATTGAGAACACTCCCTCTCCTATGCAGATCTGCAACTGCTAGGTAATTTATAGTCTCAGAGAGTTGCCTGGGGACAACACTGAAAGGTTGTGACTTGCTCTGGGTCACTGGAGGAGAACAAAAAATGTAAAAGAACTTGAGAAAGAGGAGTCCAGGCATCCCCAGAAAAAGGGGGACCTCTAGAGGTTCTTCAGTTATCTTGTAAAGGGAAGAAATAGCAACAATTTATTGAAGAACATTAAAAAATCCTTCTTCCCTTAGCAGAGACATGACCCATACAGCTGGAGAGGATAATACAGTCTCCATCCTCCCTTTGGATTGCAAAAAATCAGTAGTTGGTGGGAGGGAGGAGGAGAAGAGAAAAGAGCAAAAGATCATTTTATATACAAGCTTATATATATTTTATATATTGTAGAAAGAGATCTGGACAGATTGTCAGAGGACATGAGTCAGAACGACTAACCAGGATAGTGAGGGGTCTAAAGATCATGCCATGTGAGAATCAGTTGAATAAAATGGGGATGGTCAACCCAGAGAAAAGAAACCCATTCCAGTGTGGGATGAGGGGAAAGGGTAATAGGATAGTGTTCAAGTATTTGAAACACTTTTTTTTTTCTGGATCCTCAAAGGTAGAACCAGGATGGGGAAATGAAAGTTGCAGAGAGACAGATTTAGACTTAATGTAAAAATTTATTAGGAATCTTTCTAACAATTACATCTATACATAAGTAGAATAGTCTGCCTCAGGAGATGGTGGGTTTCACTTTGCTACAGATCTTAAAAAAAAAATGTAAATGTTATAGAAATGCTAGCAATAGTAATAAATCCAGAGAAAGAAAGAAATTAAAGGCATAATGATAAGGAAAGAAGCATTTATTAGTGCCTACTATGTACCAGACACTGTGCCAAGTGCTGTATAAATAATATCTCATTTAATCCTCACATCAACCCTGGGACGTAAGTACTAATTATTATCATCATTTTACAATTGAGGAAACTGAGCCAGTCAGACCTTAAGTGACTTGCCATGAATCACACAGTTAAGTGAGACTGGATTGGAACTCAGGTATTCCTGGCTTTAAGGCCAGTGCTCTATTCACTGTACCACCTAACTGAAAGGATGATGCACAACTATTCCTATTTGCTGATGATGTGATGATTTACTCAGAATCCTAGGGAATCAGCAAAGATATTGATTGAGACCATTAATTGCTTCAGCAATGTTTTAAGGTACTAGATAAACCCACAAAAATAATATATTTTCATAATAATAAAAAGACCCAGGAGGCAATAAGAGAAAAGGAAGTCCCATTTAAAATAATTACAAAATGCATAAAATATTTGGGAGTTAATCCACCAAAGCCCACTAAAAATCATAGTATCAGTATGGATACAATTACAAAAGCATTCCTTAAAGAAATGAAGATCAACTTAAATAGCTGGAGGAGTATTAGTACTCATGTCTGGGCCATGCTAATATAATAAAAATGACAACACTATTGAATTTACAAACTTAGTGATATATCAATTAAACTACCAAAAGGGAGACTTTACAGAGCTAGACAAAATAATTTTTTAAAAATTCATTTAGAAGAACAAAAGATATAGAATATGAAGGGAATTGGGGGAAGAGGTAGAAATGAAGGGGGGAATAGTACTTTCAGATCTCAAATCATATTATAAAGCAACAATCATCAAAGCTATTTACTTGTTAAAACAACAACAACAATGGAACATACTAGACAAGCAAGAATCAGGGATGGATTAACTAAATAATCCAGGGTGAAATAATTTCCAATACATGTGACCTAAGAAAGAGTTCCACATTTGAAAATAATGTCTGGGAAAACCAGAAATCAGTCTGGAAGAAATTAGGTTTAGCACAGCATCTTATACCCTATTCTAAAATAAATTCAAAATAGATATATGAACTGGATATTAAAGATCATACATACAAATTTTCAGAAGAGAAGCAGACCACATACTTTCACATCGATGAGTAATGAGAGAATTCTTAACCAAACAATGATTAAAGGCAATAATTACAAAAAAAATGGATATTTTTGATTACAAGGAATTGGAAAACTGTTGCCTGAACAAAATTTGATACAACTAGTTTAAGGAGGAAGCTATCTCCTGGGGGAAGGGGGAGAATTTTTTTCATCAAGGGTCTTATATCCAAGATACATAGACAACTAACTAAATTATATGAAATCATTACAAAAATCTTAAAAGAAGAATTGAAAAGTTTTAATAATCTTTAAAAGAATTTTCCAAACCATGACTAATAAAAGAAATGAAAAGCTGTAATTTCCTCTCACAACTAGAAGATTGGCAAAGACAAAAAAAAGATGGGAATAGTAAATGTTGTAGGGGTTGTGGAAAAATGGGCCACACTAGTGCTTTGTTATTGGAGCTGGGAAGTGATCCAACCATTTTAGAAAGCAATTTGGAATTATGCAAAGAAAGTGGCTAAAATGTCCATACCCTTTGACCCAGAGATTCCACTGCTAGGCATATACTCCAAAGATATAGCTAACAAAAAGAAAAGACTTGTATAAACCAAAATATTTGTAATAGGACTTTTTGTAGCAGAAAAGAACTGGAAACAAAGTTAATGTGACAAGTTATAGTACTGTGATGTAAGAAATGATGAACATGATTAATGTAGAGAAAGATAGAAAGACATATGAAGTGATAGAAAACAAAAACTATGTATACAACTATAACAATGTAATGTAACAATTAATGCTAAATTGTGTGAAATTATAATGGAGCCAAAGAAAAAATATGAGAAAATAGCTTTTCTCCTCTTTTCTACTCCTTGTCAGAAGTATGGAACCAAGTGTGTGAGATGCCACAAATAATTTCAAATATTTTTGATACATTGACTACTTTGTGAAGGGTTTTTTTTTCTCTTTTAAGATTTGTTTTATTTTAAGGAATGAGAAATGGTTTTTTTTGAGAGGGGAGGGATGGACTACAATGGGAAATGTAGGTGATATAAAAACAAAAAACCATCAATACAATTTTTTTTAAAGAAAATGCTAGTTGACTAGTTGTTGTATATCTTCTACAGGGGGTGTTTTTTTAGGTACAAGTTTCAATGACCAGTCTGACACTTCCCTGGCATTATCATCACAGATAGGAAAGTGATTAGATGCACCAGAGCAAGAGTCCAGACCTCCCTATCATATCCATGGTCTTCATTGGTTTCACTGAGCTGCTCTACTGTGGAGGTGATAAACCATGCATTTCCCTTTCTCCATCTCTATATGGAAGTAAGAAGGATGATCATAAGTTTGGTTTTTACTCCAGTTCCTGATGAAGAGGTGGTCTTTCTCACTAAGACTAACATATACACTTAATCCCATTTCATCCTGTTGTTGGGGGGACTTGCAGCCTGGATCAGGGAGCTAGCTTACCCAAAGAATTAAAGGCTCATCACAAATCTTGTAAAATAAAAAGAGATATATTAGGAGAGAGGAATATTTGGCCCCGGGGGACAGATCACTATGGTGACTGTCCCACTGGAGTGAGAGAAGACCTGGTATTTTGTATCTTTACAAAACAAAGGGGAGAGAAGGACAAGATAAGTGTGAGGGAATCTTTGAATAATGGGGTATCAGTAGGATATGCAGCATCCATCCATATCTTGAATATCATCTTGTAGACCTTGACATTGCTTAGCAGCATACCAGGGTCATGCTTGGCCACACTTTATTCCTGAGGTGTTTTTCCCTTGGGAGAGTTTTAAGGATTCCTTGGGGATTGGGATCTTTAGGCTTCTGGGGGTCCCACTGCATTCCTGCAACACTGTCTTCTCCAGCAGATTGCCCCACTAACATTCCTTTTCTTCTCCCTTCCCTCCTCCCCAATCCTTATTGCTTAAAAACATGCCCAAGTCTCCCCCATCCTTTAAAAAAAAAAAAACAAAACCTCACTAGACTCTGTCATCTCTGCTATCTATTGTACTATATCTCTTCTCCTTTCTCACACTCCTTGAGAATGTTGCCTCCACTTTCTCTCCTCTCACTTTCTAATAAATCTTTTGCAATCTGGCATTCAGCCTTATCACTCAACTAAAATTGCTTTCTCCAAAATCAACAGAGATCTTTTAATTGCTAACTCTAATGGCCTTTTGGGGCAGCTAGATGGCACAGTGGATAGAGTGCCAGGCCTGAGTCAGGAAGTCTCATCTTCAAATGTATTCAAATGTATTCAAATCTGGTCTCAGATACTTACTGTGTGACCCTGGGCAAGTCATTTAACCCTGTTTACCTCAGTTCCTCATCTGCCAAATGGCAAGAAGGAAGGAAATGGCAAACATTTCCAGTATCTTTGCCAAAGAATAGCCTAAATGGGGTCATGAAGAGTTGTACATGATTGAAATGAGTGAATATTATCCATAGCTTTTTCTTAATACTCTTCTTTTTTGACATTTTCACATTTGACATCATTGACCACCTTTTCTACTTGGATACTCTCTCCTATCTAGCTCTTTTTGATGCTGTTCCAGCTTGATTCTTCTAACTTTTCCTCAGTCTGCTTTGCTGGATCATCATCCATGTCATTCCCACTCACTGTAGGGATGCTTCCAAGGCTTCTCTCTTCTATTGGTGACATCATTCACTCCCGTGGGATTAGTTATCACCTCTATAGAAATTACTTCCATATCTACCTGTCCAGCTCTAATCACTCTCCTGAGTTCCAGTCCCACATCACCAACTGTGTATTAAACATTTCTAACCAGATTGCCCAATAAGCATCCCAAACTAAATGTGTCCAAAACAGAATTCATGTTCTCCTCTAAGTTCACTCCTCTTCCCTATCATTGTTGAGAGTTCCACCATCCTTCTTGTCACCCTGGTTCACAACCCTTGTGTCATCTCCTCACTCTCATTTAGCATACATATGCAATCAGTTGTCAAATCTTGTCATTTCTATTTCCCTTCTCTCAGATACATTTCCACTTTCATGAAGCCACCACCCTAGTTTAGGCCCTTATTGTCTCTAACCTTGACTATTTCAATAGCCTCCTATTTGGGCTCTCTGCCTCCAGTCTCTCCCCACTCCAATCCATCCTCCACACAGTGATCAAAGTGAATTTCTTAAAGTACACTAAATGAACTCCAAGAACTGTCTATTGTAACGATTGGAATAACGCCACCTGCTGGAGACTTACTGTAGAAGAGTTCCACCCATGAAGTGAAGGTCTTTGAGGGCAAGACCAGGAGTCTTTTCTTTGGCGTCAGGAAGTGACGCGGGCTGGTGGGAGGAGGAAGGAAGAGACTGAGTCTCTTTTCCTGAGGACGCTGGTGGAGAGGGGAGCTAGAAATGTGCTCTCCCTTTAATAGATAGGAATCTAGGCCTTTTCTTCTCTCTTTACCAAACTCTTATTCTCCTTAATAAATGCTTAAAAGTCTAACTCTTGCTAAAGCTTATAATTTATTGGCAACCACTCATTAGATATTTTAGACAGTTTAGCTAGAATTTTAGCCCTTAACAGATGGCTGACCATGAAGAGGAAAGCTGAACCTCACTTTTGATCTTCTAGTTGGGTAAGAAATTTCCCCTACCTTCTCCCTTTAACTGCTAAGTACTGGCGTACTGGCTGTGTTTTCCTTTTAAATTTTTCAAATGGACCTTTTAAACTCCCTAATTATCCTATTTTTGATTTTAGTCTATTTAACCAGACAAATGGGAGATAAGATCATGTTAATGCTTTGTTTTTGTGGATTTTCTATTTTTCTTTTTCTTTTTGTTAAAAGAGCCAGCAACTTACTCACACAAGGAAATATCTCCCCCTCTCCCAACCATGCTTTTTCAGAGAAACCTGAAGAGATTCCTGCAGCTTTTCCCAGTTCTAACACTAACTGTTGCTCTAATTTTGCATGCCTGGAGGCAATGACCTACCCTCTAGAAGCTTTTAATCCCCTAGGCCTGGAGGCAAAGTGGGGGAAGAGGAATCCAGGCCTGAGTTCAAAATCAAGTCTGATTCAAATTGCCCTGGTCCCTCCCCTCCTCTCCAGACCCCACCCTCTACTCCTCCCATGGCCAAGCCCATAGCTTCCCCTGCCTGGGAAGACCAGAGATCTGACACGCATGCTCAACTTTCTCTAACTACATTTGCAGCTTCAGGCTCAGCCCTTCCCCAGCCTGGATGTGCTTCTGAGACAACCTTAGAAAGCCCTTTAAATTCCACATATGCCCGTTTTGTTCATAATTTTGCTAACCTGCTTTTGTCTTTAATTAGTAATATTATAAAGCATTTGTATGGTGAAAAGACTGACAGACAATATAGAGGGGTTAAAGAAGAAAAACTCAAGCTGAATAAGAATGACAATCATCAACATAGTTTAAGACTCTGCTTCTTTTGCCATGGAAGGGTATATATTTTACAGAAATGTAGAAGTAAGCAGCAAGGTATTGATATGAGTATTGGGGATTTTAGATATCAGAATCAAAAGTGTTCTGAATTCACTCAGAGTATTAATGTCAGTTCAGAGGTTACATAGGATTTCTATGCTATTACATATACATTTTGAAATTAATGGTGTTAAGGGCTAAAATTCTAGCTAAACTGTCTAAAATATCTAATGAGTGGTCGCCAATAAATTATAAGCTTTAGCAAGAGTTAGACTTTTAAGCATTTATTAAGGAGAATAAGAATTTGGTAAAGAGAGAGAAAAAGGCCTAGATTTCTATCTATTAAAGGGAGAGCACATTTCTAGCTCCCTTCTCCACCAGAGTCCAGAGGAAAAGAGCCCGAGACTGAGCGCCAGTCTCTTCCTTCCTCCTCCCACTAGTCCGCGTCACTTCCTGACTCCTGGTCTTGCCCTCAAAGACCTTCCCTTCATGGGCAGAACTCTTCTACAGTAAGTATACAGCAGGTGGCGTTATTCCAATCGTTACAGTCCCCCCTGTTGTTCCTCAAGAAACAAAATGTTTCCTTGACGGAACAGTAAAAAGAATATAATAACTATTGCTAACTAATAATATGTGAACAACAATATAGAAAAGGAAGAGAGGAAAGTTTTGTCCAGAGGGGTGATTTTTTGTCCTCATGAACCGACGCTTTGACATTGGTCTTGCAAAGGGAGGGCCTCTGCAGAGAATACATATTACAGATGGTGTATATTATAACAGAAAGAGAAAAAAACAACAAAAACAACAAATCAAAACTGTTCATTTAAAGTCTCTGAAAGTCTTTTCTCAGATGTCCTCTAGGTGTAGTCATGGAATGGAAGTCTTTTCAGGGGTTGATGTGTGGATGCTGGTAATCAGCCAGGAAAATTTCCTACAAAATTGAGCTTAACACAACTTTAAAATAGCTTTGTCAATAATCAAATCAAACAATGAAAGTTCTCAAAAACATGTCTAAGGGAATTCAGAATCTTAGTTGTTACACATGAAACATATAATAAAACAAAAATTGAACCATTCTTTAAAATTATAATATTACTATAGTCCCCCCTTATGGAGGGTATTTGAGAAGACAATTGCTGCGATATTAATTTTTAAAAATAATTTTTATCTTTGTTTCATCACTTTTTGCATCATCTGCCTAATTATCCTCATGCCATTATGAGAAATTAGAAAATCTAATATAATTGGTAACAGGTGTCAAGGCCAAATTCAACACTGTTATTTATCATGACACCTGAGATAATTATGGGGGTTACCATAAAAGAACAGAGAAATGATGGGATATGAGCATTCCCACACTTGAGCAATATGTACTGCCCATACAGTATGCCAGGCTTAAAATAGGTGGATGGAATATATGTCCATGCCACCGAACATATTGGAGGAAACTGAGTCAGACTTAATCAGATACATGGGATTGAGATGTCCATGGCATCAGGCATATAGGAGGGAGCATAGAAGCCAGGTGTAGAAATGAGATGGGTGGGATGAATACTTCCAGCCATCTGTACAATATTGTGGGGAAAAATAAAATAAAATGTTAAACCAAGAGAATCCAACCTCAACATTTGTCAAAAGCCGTTCCCTCGGCCATACCTTGACTTCATGCATGTCTCCCCTCATGTGACAGTTCAGTGTCTGCTCTTGCATGTATTCCTCTTGTGATTGGATGGCATCTTGGCCAACTGGCATCTGATAACTCAGAATAAAGGCAATTAATGTCTTAAATGATAAGTTCCCATAATCCAAGTCTCATATGGATTTAAAAATTGAGGATAATAAATGATTGCAAAAAATGTGAATACATCTTGACTCAGAACACAATATATAATTATGCAACAATTTCAAATAATACCTCTTTTTACTTAGTATACAATTACTTTTGTGAAAAAATCTGAACATACTTAAATACAAGTTAAAGCACAACAGAATCTCAAAGAACTTTTTTTTTTTTGAAAATAGAAAACTTTTACAAATGTTCCCCTCTTTTTTTTTTTTTGGAATATGCTTATCAAAAATAATACTTCTAGAATCAATTTATACTTGCCATGGCAACCAATTTGCCAGGGAAATGCTTTAAAGAGTTTGATCAAATAATCAGTTGAGAAAAATAACAAAAACAAATAACTCAGAATATGGGAGCACAATACTCCTAGAATTAACATTGTATTATGAAATCAAAACCATCTTGCAATGTTTCAAAATTAGAGATGAATAAATAGAAAAAAAATACACATGGAACAATAAAAGACAATGAAATTCAAACTAGGGAAATCTAAATGAATATGAACTTAATATTAATAAGAGTATTATAAAATATAAACTTGATCACATGACTATAAAAAAACTTTTACAGATATTCTCCTTGTTTTAGAAACTAAGTATAAGACCCAATCTCAAAAGCATGAAAATCTCTATGAAAATAAACCCATACCATTAATTTCAAAATGTATATATAATAGCATAGAAATCCTATGTAACCTCTGAACTGATACTATTACTCTGAGTGAATTCAGAACACTTTTGATTCCGATATCTAAAATCCCCAATACTCATATCAATACCTTGCTGCTTACTTCTACATTTCTCTAAAATATATACCCTTCCATGGCAAAAGAAGCAGAGTCTTGAACTATGTTGATGGTTGTCATTCTTATTCAGCTTAAGTTTTTCTTCTTTAACCCCTTTATATTGTCTGTTGGGCTTTTCACCATACAAATGCTTTATAAGATTACTAATTAAAGACAAAAGCAGGTTAGCAAAATTATGAACAAAACGAGCATATCTGGAATTTAAAGGGTTTTCTAAGGTTGTCTCAGAAGCACAGCCAGGATGGGGAAGGGCTGAGCCTGAAGCTGCAAATGCAGGTAGAAAAAGTTGAGCATGCGCATCAGATCTCTGGACTTCCCAGGCAGGGGAAGCAATGGGCTTGGCCATGGGAGGAGTAGAGGGTGGGGTCTGGAGAGGAGGGGAGGGACCAGAGCAATTTGAATCAGACTGGATTTTGAACTCATGCCTGGATTCCTCTTCCCCCACTTTGCCTCCAGGTGCTAGGGGATTAAAAGCTTCCAGAGGGTGGGTCGTTGCCTCCAGGCATGCAAAATTAGAGCAACAATTAGTGTTAGAATTGGGAAAAGCTGCAGGAAACTCTTCAGGTTTCTCGGAAAAAGCATGGTTGGGAGAGGGAGAGATATTTCCTTGTGTGAGTAAGTTGCTGGCTCTTTTAACAAAAATAAAAAGAAAAATAGAAAATCCACAAAAACAAAGCATTAACATGATCTTATCTCCCATTTGTCTGGTTAAACAGACTAAAATCAAAAATAGGATAATTAGGGAGTTTAAAAGGTCCATTTGAAAAAATTTAAAGGGAAAACACCAGGCAATTCAGCAGTACTTAAGATTTAAAGGGTTAGGGTAGGGAAAATTTCTTACCCAACCGGAAGATCAGAAGTGAGGTTCAGCTTTCCTCTTCGTGGTCAGCCATCTGTTAAGGGCTAAAATTCTAGCTAAACTGTCTAAAATATCTAATGAGTGGTCGCCAATAAATTATAAGCTTTAGCAAGAGTTAGACTTTTAAGCATTTATTAAGGAGAATAAGAATTTGGTAAAGAGAGAGAAAAAGGCCTAGATTTCTATCTATTAAAGGGAGAGCACATTTCTAGCTCCCTTCTCCACCAGAGTCCAGAGGAAAAGAGCCCGAGACTGAGCGCCAGTCTCTTCCTTCCTCCTCCCACTAGTCCGCGTCACTTCCTGACTCCTGGTCTTGCCCTCAAAGACCTTCCCTTCATGGGCAGAACTCTTCTACAGTAAGTATACAGCAGGTGGCGTTATTCCAATCGTTACAATGGTATGGGTCTAATTTCATAGAGATTTTCATGCTTTTGAGATTGTGTCTTATACTTAGTTTTTAAAACAAGGAGAATATTTGTAAAAGCTTTTTATAGTCATGTGATCAAGTTTATATTTTATAATACTCTTATTAATATTAATTTCACATTTATTTAGACTTCCTTAGTTTGAATTTCATTGTCTTTTATTGTTCTATGTGTATTTTCTTCTATTCCTTTATCTAATTTTGAAAAATTGCAAGATGGTTTTGATTTCATAATACAATGTTAATTCTAGGAGTATTGTGCTCCTATATTCTGAGTTGTTTGTTTTTGTTATTTTTTCCTCAACTGATTATTTGATCAAACTCTTTAAAGCATTTCCCTGGCAAATTGGTTGCCATGGCAAGTGTAAATTGATTCTAGAAGTATTATTTTTGATAAGCATATTAAAAAAAAAGAGGGGAATGTTTGTAAAAGTTTTCTTTTTTCAAAAGAGAAGTTTTCTTTGAGATTGTGTTGTGATTTAACTTGTATTTAAATATGTTCTGATTTTTCACAAAAGTAATTGTATACTAAGTAAAAAAAAGGTATTATTTGAAATTGTTGCATAATTTTATATTCTGAGTCAAAATATATTCACATTTTTTGCAATCATTTATTATCCTCAATTTTTAAATCCATATGAGACTTAAATAAGGATTATGGGAATTTATCATTTAAGACATTAATTGCCTTTATTCTGAGTTATCAGATGCCAGCTGGCCAAGATGCCATCCAATCACAAGAGGAATTCATGCAAGAGCAGACACTGCATGACACATGCAGTCACATGAGGGAAGACATGCATGAAGTCAAGGTATGGCCGAGAGAACGGCTTTTGACAAATGTTGAGGTTGGATTCTCTTGGTTTAATGTTTTGTTTTATTTTTCCCCACAATATTGTACAGATGGCTGGAAGTATTCATCCCACCCATCTCATTCTACACCTGGCTTCTATGCCCCCTCCTATATGCCTGATGCCATGGACATCTCAATCCCATGCATCTGATTAAGTCTGACTCAGTTTCCTCCAATATGTTCTATGGGGGAAATTGTCACATATGGAGAGAGCCGTCAAGATGGCTCTTTCTACTAGAGATGATCCAAGTTTAGAATCAGATCAGCAGAAACTGAGTGGCATGGACATATATTCCATCCACCTATTTTAAGCCTGGCATACTGTATGGGCAGTACATATTGCTCAAGTGTGGGAATGCTCATATCCCATCATTTCTCTGTTCTTTTATGGTAAACCCTCATAATTATCTCAGGTGTCATGATAAATACAGTGTTGAATTTGGCCTTGACACCTGTTACCAATTATATTAGATTTTTTAATTTCTCATAATGGCATGAGGATAATTAGGCAGATGATGCAAAAAGTGATGAAACAAAGATAAAAATTATTTTTAAAAATTAATATCACAGCAATTGTCTTCTCAATTACCCTCCATAAGGGGGGGGACTATATTAATATTAATTTTAAAGAATGTTTCAATTTTTGTTTTATTATATGTTTCATGTGTAACAACTAAGATTCTGAATTCCCTTAGACATGTTTTTGAGAAATTTCATTGTTTGATTTAATTATTGACAAGGCTATTTTAAAGTTGTGTTAAGCTCAATTTTGTAGGAAATTTTCCTGGCTGATTACCAGCATCCACACATCAACCCCTGAAAAGACTTCCATTCCATGACTACACCTGGAGGACATCTGAGAAAAGACTTTCAGAGACTTTAAATGAATGGTTTTGTGTTGTTGTTGTTGTTTCTTTTCTCTTTCTGTTATAATATACACTATCAAAGGCCCTCCCTTTGCAAGACCAATGTCAAAGCGTCGGTTCATGAGGACAAAAAAATCGCCCCTCTGGACAAAACTTTCCTCTCTCCCCTTTCTATATTGTTATTAACATATTGTTAGTTAGCATAAGTTATTATATTCTGTTATTTTTGACTGTTTCATCAAGGAAACGTACTGTTTCTTGAGGAAACAAAGCGGGGAACTGTAACGATTGGAATGACGTCACCTGCTGGAGACTTACTGTAGAAGAGTTCTGCCCATGAAGCGAAGGTCTTTGAGGGCAAGACCAGGAGTCTTTTCTTTGGTGTCAGGAAGTGACGCGGCCTAGTGGGAGGAGGAAGGAAGAGACTGGCATTCGGTCTTGCTCTCTTTCCTCTGGACTCTGGTGGAGAGCGGAGCTACAAATGCGCTCTCCCTTTAATAGATAGGAATCTAGGCCTTTCCCTCTCTCTTTACCAAATTTTATTCTCCTTAATAAACACTTAAAAGTCTAACTCTTGCTAAAGCTTATAATTTATTGGCGACCACTCATTAAATATTTTAGACAGTTTAGCTAGAATTTTAGCCCTTAACACTATGATCTCTAAAGAGAAATACAAATTCTTCATTTTGGCATTTAATGGTCTTTACAACCTAGCCTCTTCTTACTTTTCTATTCTACTAATGAATTACTTCCCTCTATGTTTTCTATAGTCCAGCAACACTGGCCTATTTGCTATTCCCTTCACCCAGCACCCCATATCTTCCATATGTCCTTTGTACTGGCTGTCCCTCATGCCTTGAATGCTTTCCCACCACACCTCTGTTTCCTTCAAGACTCAGCTCAAGTGCCACTTTCTGCATGAGGTCATTTTTTTGTCCCCCTAGCTACTTCTGCCTTCTTCTCCAATGCTTCCTTGTATTTGATTTGTATCATTACTGAAAGGTGCACAAAAGAAACATTTGTGTAACGAAAACAGATGAAATCACAGTGAGAAAGAATACTGCTTCTCAGATAAAATGTGGAGAAAAAACACAAACTAGTATGAGAGAAAATAAAGAGAACTGCCTCTTAAGTGAATGTACTGAAAGGGTCTGTTTGAGAGCAGAGCAATGACGGATAGCAATGAATTCAGGGCATTTTGTTGTATCAGCTGATTTGTATGTGACTTTTCAGAATTTTGAAATGTATACAGTAGGGGTCAGGCACATGGGTAACTATCATTAGCTTGCTAAGTTGAGATCTCTACTTGGAGGACACTAGGATGCTGCTTCGGGAAGAATTGTGAAGATGTGTGATCATCTACAAGTGTGCTGGAGAGAATAGAACATGCATAGACATTCTGTAATTAATTCTAGTTGGCCTACTCTGTAGTTGAGAGGAATCTTTTTTCATTGACTACAACTGAAACTATTTTCATCTTCAAAAATGACCTGGGCTGGGGATAAAGCACCAGCCCTGGATTCAGGAGGACCTGAGTTCAAATCCGACCTCAGACACTTGACACTTACTAGCTATGTGACCCTGGGCAAGTCACTTAACCCCCATTGCCCTGACCCCCCCCCCCATTTTTTTTAAAGACCTGGGTTGAGATCATTGTACACAGTAACAGCAATATTTTGGTAATGATCTTTTGTGAAAGACTTAGCTACTCTGATCCAAGACAATTACAAATGACTCATGAGGAAAAATGCTATCTGCCTCTGGGGAGAAAATTGATGAACTTGAGTACAAATTGAAATACAATTTTTTTCACTTTATTTTTCTTGCTTTTATTTATTTTTTTTTGCAACATGGTTAATATAGAAATATGTTTTGCATGATTTTACACATAATTGACATCATATTGCTTGCCTTCTCAAGGGGTGGGGAAGGGGCTTGAGGGAAGGAGAGAATTTGGAACCCAAACATTTTTTTTTAAAGAAAGTTAAAAATAAGTAAATAATAAATTTAAGCAAATGAACAAACAAAGGCCTGGGTCAACTTGACTCATATCTTTGCCTCTCTGTTGCTGCATTCATGTTTGGGAGATCAAGGTGACTCCTTTATTCATGGTATCTTTTTTTTTGTTGTTGTCTTTTTGCAGGGCACTGAGGGTTAAATGACTTGCCCAGGGTCACATAGCTAGTAACTATCAAGTGTCTGAGGCTGGATTTGAACTCAGGTCCTCCTGAATCCAGGGCCAGTGCTTTATCCACTGTGCCACCTAGCTGCCCCTACTCATGGTATCTTGTGAGACCAGGCAAGAAGGAGGAGGGCCCAGCAAGGATTTATCTTTGGGAATGACCTTGGGGGACTCCATCCCAGAGGAAGGACTCATTCAGCAATAATGGTGCCTTTGGACATATACTTGGTGGGATACATGCTATGTAGAAACAGAACTAAATTATGAGCCTAATGCACATACACACATGCACACACACACATGTACACACATACACATACACACACACAGAGCAGGGACCAAAGTGGAATAGGGGAAAATCATTCCCAAGGTTTGGGGGAAAATGTTTGTTCTTGCTTTATCTTTGAAGTAAATATCACTTTGTAAAAGCTACTGATTTTCAGCAGTTATGTGGAATTGGGATATGAATTACTGACCTCTTAAAATATGGGAAACACTGCTGATGAGAGCTCAAATGGATGGCAAAGGAAAATAGGTACCTCCAACCCCGTCAGGATACCCGAGAACCCTGAAAGGGAGATATATAAGGCCTGGTCCTAAGAGAGTAGGCCAGAGTACATGTTACATTTATAAATGAGAAATTATGAGTTAAAGTCAAACTGCTTAGACATTATGGAAAATTAAAACATGGGCTACAAGAGGTTCATGCCTGACAGAGGGATAGAATTGTTGAGTTTTATATCATAAGGTACAGATGTCACTGTTTATGAAGAAGAACAGATTTGAGGCCAAAGAGGAAGCTATAGGAAGAAGCCAATAAAAGAAGGCTAGAAAAGGGGAAGAGGATGAAGTATGGTACAGAAGGAATCAGTTGGGGAGAAAAAGCTACAGGAAAAGCTGATTGTAGAAGACAAAATACAGAAACTGTGGGGACCTCAGTTAACAGGAAGACTTTGCAAACTGTTTGACTGGAAGTCTTGCTGATTGGGATATCGGAATTGCTTTGCAAAAAGCAGATTGTCTTATTGGAAGACAACTGACTCCTACATTTATGCCAGTTATGCCGAGAGCTATTTGGGCTTATTGCTCTTTATTGCCATCTGCAGCTAGAGAGAGGGAAAATCTCTTAGGGGTGTCTTGTCCTCTCCTGTTCTCTCTCGTTTGAGAAGGAAAACAGTATATGTGTGTTTGCATGTGTATGTGTGTGTGCGCGTGTTGGCTGGGGGAGGGGATGGCATTGTATCTTTGCTTTGAGAACAGGCTTGACTTTGTGGAGATCTGATTGGATAGAGGAGAATTCTCTGCAATTTGAAGATCTGGCTAGAGGAAGGTTGTATGGCCCTATACCATAGCTAGAAAGGGAGAAAATCTTCAGAGTCCCAGACCAGATCTGAGGAGTTTAGCAAGTCTCTCTGGCTTAAGGAAATTATTTGTCATTGAAAGAGAATAACACTTTCTTATACCTTGGCAGGGGTGGCTATGTGCTAAAGAGTTTATCATTGTATCAGTAGCCCAAGAGTAGCAGAGAAGCAGCTTTGTTCCACAGGACAGTTGAAAGGGTTAGAAGGAGATCAAAAAATAGTGAAGTTTTGCCTAGAAAAGGAAGGATGTTGCATATAATTAACTAATGAAACCAGGACATCAAGACCTCCTCTCCAGAGTAATGAATGAGTTGCTCTAGATGCTTAGTTTTCACTACTCATGTGCTTTCCTGATAGTTTTCTATTCTTCTTCATGGACACTCTATGTATTGGTAGGAGAGGATGACCAAAGTTTATAGGTGAACTGTTAATTGTTTAAGTAATCAAATGATATTGTTTCCAAGTCTCAGACTTTAATTTTGTCTCCCTTTCAGCTCCCCACCCCCAGAATTTTTTGGTTTTGGTTTTGGTTTTGGTTTTTTTTTTAGTGAGGCAATTGGGGTTAAGTGACTTGCCCAGGGTCACACAGCTAGTAAGTGTTAAGTGTCTGAGGCCGGATTTGAACTCAGGTACTCCTGAATCCAGGGCCGGTGCTCTATTCACTGTGCCACCTAGCTGCCCCTCACCCCCAGCATTTTAAAAGAAAAATTAACAAGAAAACCCTTATGTTCAGAGGCATCCAGGTGTTACAGTAGCTAGAACACTGGGCTTGAAATTAGGAAAACCTGAGTTCAAATCTAGATTACCAGCTGTGTGACCCTGGACTAGTTACTTAACAGCTGTTTGCCTCAGTTTCCTCAATTATAAAATGGGGATAATAATAGCACCTACTTTGTAGGTTGTTGTGAGAATCAAATGAGATATTTGTAAAGTACTTGACACAATGTCTAATACATACTAAGCACTGTTGTTGTTTTCAGTCTTGTCCTATTCTTCATGACCCCATTTGGGGTTTTCTTGGCAAAGATACGAGAGTGGTTTGCCATTTCCTTTTCTAGCTCATTTTACAGATGAGGAAAATGAGCCAAACAGGGCTAAGTCACTTGTTCAAGGTCACACACAAATAGTAAGTATCAGGCTGAATTTGAATGCATGAAGATGAGTCTTCCTGCTTTCAATTCCAGTGCTCTATCCACTGTGCCACCTAGTTGCCCAGTAAGCAGTATATAAAGATTTATTCCCTTTCTTCCCTCCCCCTTGTTACAAATGTACATAATCAAGTAAAATAAATTCCTACATTGGCCATATTAAAAAATGTGTGTCTCATTTTCTACCCTAAATCCATCTCCCCTCTTTCAGCAGATGGGTAGCATTATTCATTGTGGGTACATTGGAATCATGGTTGATCAATATATTTATCAGAGTTCTCAGAGTTTTCTAAATTGTTCACCTTTACAATGTTGTTATAGTATAAATTGATCTCCTGGTTATGCTAATTTTACTCTGCATCAGTTCATATAAGTCTTCTCAGATTTCTCTGTGACCCAGTGACAGTGGCTTCCTTATTGTTCTTTGAAGACACTCCATCTTTCAACTTTGAGCATTTTTACTGGTTGTTTCCCATGCTTGGAATGTTCTATCTCCTCATTGTTGCCTTCTAGATTCCCTGGCTTCCTTTTAGTTTCAGTTAAAGTTCCACTTTCTCTAAGAAACTTTTTCCAGTCTTCCTTAATCTTAGTGCCTTCTCTCTAGGACTACCCAAAATTTATCTTGCATGTTTCTTGTTTGTAAATAGTTGTTTCCATGTGGTCTCTCCCATTAGACTGTACCCTCCATGAGAAGAAGGAGTGGTTTTGTTTTTGCCTTTCTTTGGATTCCTAAAGCTTAGCATAATGCATGGAACATAGGAAGTGCTTAATAAATGCTAACTGGCAGAGTAGCTGACTCTGAAAATGTCTCTTTCATCATTTTTATAGCACAACAGTATTCTATTGTATTCATTTGATTTAATTTTTTAGCTATTCCCAACTGATGGGTACCTCCTTGTCTTCCAGCTCTTTGCCACTTCAAAAAGAACTGCTACAAATATTTTGGTATATAGGACCTTTTCCTTTTCCTTTGCTGTCTTTGGGATATAGACCTAGTAGTGGTACTATCTGGCGAAAGGGTATGTAAAATTTAGTTAACTGTTTTTGGCATAATTCCAAAATGTTTTACAGAATGGATATTCTAATTCACAACCTTACCAACATTATATCAATGTATCTATTTTCCTACAGCCTCACCAACATTCATCATTTTCCTTTTTCTGATGAATAGTAGAGAAGCCTAATCCCTAATGTGCTCATCCCCTCCCACATCCCCCATACTGTGGTAGGGCAACATAATATTGTCCAATGACTTGTGCTTTGGGATATATTCAAGCAATTTCCTTGTTACTGCTGTGGTCTCTATCAGCACACCCTTTTCTAGCCCTTGTCCCACCATTCTGCCCCACAATTTCATAATAGCCAACAAACAACAGAACTCAAATTTGCCACACCTATGTGGAGAGGGTGGTATTCTAGAAAAGCAGAAGAGTGCTCTGCCTGGGGCAGGAGCACACTGTACTACTGCGGTGCTCAGAGAACTACAGAACAGAGGAGATTGCAATGAAGTGCCAATGTGACTATAGGTCTGCCCCATGCCTGAAGGGGAAAGGATTGGTATGCAACTGGGCAAGTTCTGTTGCCCCAGAAATTACCTGAGGCATAGACTGCAGACAATTAAAAGTGAATTCCCTAACATAGGAAGAATCTGAGACTATTTTGAGGTCCAGCCCTAGGGAATCAATCATCAAAATCATAGGAGAATATAAGGAATAAAAAAATATCACAATTACCAAAGATCTAAGAGGAAGGAAATTCAGTTAAAAACTTTGATCCCAAGATGATAAATCAACATGGAAAATATTAATAACAGAAAGAAAGGTGACCTCCAAGACATCTAAAGGAGTCCAAACATCCCTGAATGCATATGGTAAGATAAAGGAAATTGAATCTACATCTGAAGAGGAAGAGGAACTTGTGGGTTTCCAGGAGAATAAGGAACCAGAAAAGGATATTCCTAAATGATCCAAGAGAGAAATAAGAATTGTGAAAGTAGAATTTATGGCCTTCGCAACAATAATAATTGATAGAATAAAAAAACTTGAATCCATAGGAATAAGTGTCTCCAAAGAAACAGAAGAAAGAACAATTGGTTCTACATATAAATATGCCAAATAGGGCAGACAGAAGCTCCTAGGGGACTCTGTGGATAGACTCATGAAGTTAGAGTCAGGAAGACCTGAATTCGAACTTGACCTTAGACAGTTGCTAGCTTTGCGATACTGGGCAAGTTATTCAATCTCTCAGCCTCAGTTTTTTTATCTATACAATAAAGATAATGCTAGCACCTACCTATCAGAGTTATCATAAGGATAAATGGCGGTAATATTTGTAAAGAGCTTAGCATAATTCCTGGCACATACTAGGCACTAAACAAATGTTTGCTAAAAGTTTTAAATTTTAAAAAATTCAGAAATGAAGGAAAATCTGGAAGCAGAGAAGCAAAATATAATACTATTAAGAAAATACATGAAAAAAAAAGAAAATACATGATCTCTCTATAAGCAAAACATTGATCTCAAAGACAGAATTCATGGAGACAACTTATGTGCCATAAGGATCCCAGAAGAGAATAAGTTAAAACAAATCCTGAACACAATAATGTAAAAAATAATATGAGACAAGATAAAGAGCATTAAAAGATGCAAAAGGGATCATTTTGATTAAATGAAATTTAAAAGGTTTCACACAAACAAAACCAATGCTGCCAAGATTAGAAGGAAAGCAGAAAACTGGGGGAAACTTTGTTCCAGCAAATATGTCTGATAAAGGTCTCATTTCTCAAATATATAGAGAACTGAATCAGATTTATAAGAATAAAAGTTATTCCCCAATTGATAAATGATCAAAGGATATGAACAGGAAATTTTCAGATGAAGAAATCAAAGCTATCTATAACATAAGAAAAGAGTCTCTAAATCACCATTGATTAGAGTAATGCAAATGAAAACAACTCTGAGAGGTATCACTTCACACCTATCAGATTGGCTAACATGACAGAAAAGGAAAATAATAAATGTTGGAGGGGACATGGGGAAATTGGGACAGTAATACACTGCTGGTGGAGTTGTAAACCAATACAACAATTCTGGAGGGCAGTTTGGGACTATGCCCAGAGGACTGTAATACTGTGCATAGCCTTTGATCCAGCAATGCCTCTACTAGGTTTATATACCAAAGAGATTTAAAAAGGGTGAGGGGAAAGACCTATTTGTACAAAAATATTTCTAGCAACTCTTTTCATGGTGGCATAGAACTGGAAATTGAGGGGATTCCCATCAATAAGGTAATGGCTGAACAAGTTGTGATATAAAATTGCAAAAGTATTGTGCTAGGGGCAGCTAGGTCGTGCAGTGGATAGAGCACCAGCCCTGGATTCAGGAGAACCTGAGTTCAAATCTGGCCTCAGACACTTAACACTTACTAGCTGTGTGACCCTGGGCAAGTCACTTAACCCCAATTGCCCTGCCCCCCCTCCAAAAGTATTGTGCTAAAAGAAATAATAAGCAGGATAATTTTAAAAAAACTTAGAAAGACATATGAACTAATGCAAAGTGAACAGAACCAGGAAAACATTGTACACAGTAACAGCAATATTGTACAATAATTAATTGTGAATGACTTTGTTATTCTCAGCAATACAGTGATCCAAGAGAAGTCCAAAGGACTCATTGATGAAAAATGCTATCTACCTCCAGAGAAGGAACTGATGGAGTCCGAATGCAGATCAAAGCAGACTTTTTAAATTTCTTTATTTTTTGTGATTTCTTTTCTTTTCTTTTTATCTGTTTTCTTTCACAACATGACTAATATGGAAATATGCTTTGCATGATCACACATATTACATATATCTTGCTTACTTTCTCAGGGAGGGGGAAGGGTAGGAAGGGAAGGAGAGAGTTTGGAATAAAAAAATTTTTTAAATTAATGTCAAAAATGGTTTTTACTTGTAATTGGAAGGAAAAAATGTTATTCAAAATGCCAAAAAAATAATAAAAGAAAACTATCCCAAAAGGAAAATTTTTCTAGAAGGAAACATATGAAACTAAACTAATTGCCGGAGAAACTAGAGTATAAAAATTCAGGGCATATTCTAAGTGGAACAGCAAAAGAATATGCATATTTCTCTGTACCACATGGAACTTTTAGAAAAACAGACCACATACTAGGGCACAGAGATATTGTAAACAAATGTGAAAGGGCAGAAATAGTTAATAATCTTTTACAGATCATAATGCAATAAAAATATTAATTAGTTCAGGGACCACAAACAATAGCTACAGCCCCAATAGAGACAATGTGGAAATCCTAAATAATGAGAACAAATCACAAAAACAATGAACAACCATGTAAAATAAAATTATAACGATGTAACAAAATATTAAAACTTCTGGGATGCAGCTAAAGTATTCCTTTGGTGGAAAAAATTGCATTGTCAAAATACAAAAATAAAATATTAATAAACTGAACATTTATTTTAAAAAGTAGAAAATCTACAAATGAAAAACCTAAAATCAGAACAAAGAGGAGATATTAAAAATTAGAGGGGAAATAGATAAATTTGAAATAGGAAAAACATGGAAATGATAAATAAAACTAAATGTTCTTTAAAAAGACAAAAAATAATAAACCATTAGCTAATCTGATTAAAAAGAAGGAAATCAAATCAATAAAAAGAACAAATTAGCCAAATGAAATTACAGGAAATCCAGAGGAAATAAAAAGAATAATTAGAATTTCTTATCTCCAGTTTTATGCTAACAAAACTGAGAACACAAAAGAAATAGAGGAATACTTTAAAAAATATAAAATATTTTCAGAAGACCATATAAAGATCTTTAAAATCCTATCTCAAAAACCAGAAATGTATTTAGCTATAAAAGAACTATTGGGATTTTAAGAATTCTTTGAAGAATTCATCCTCATAATTATTCCCAAAAATTGAGAAAGAAAACTCCTACTGAAAACTAGGATGCTAATCTACTGTTGGAGTTGTGGAAAGATCCAACCATTATAGAAAGCAATTGGAACTATGCCCAAAGGGCTATAGAACTGTGCATACCCTTTGATGCAGCAGCACCACTGCTAGGTTTATATCCCAAAGACATCCCAAAAAAGAGAAAAAGACCTATTTGTACAAAATATATTTTGGTGGCTAAGAATTAGACATCAAAGGAATGCCCATCAGTTGGGGAATGGCTAAACAAGCTGTGGTATACAATGGTGATGGAATATTCTTGTGCTATAAGAAATGACAAGCAGGATGATTTCAGAAAGGCCTGCAAAGACTTGTATGAACTGATATATAGTGAAGTGAGCTGAACCAAGAGAATGCTGTGCACAGTGACAGTAATATTGTTTGATAAAGAACCATGAATGACAACTATTCTCAGCAATACAATGATCCAAGACAATCCCAAAGCACTAATGATGAAGCATACTATCCACCTCCAAAGAAAGAATTGATATTGATTGAACACAGACTGAAGCATACTATTTTTCACTTTCTTTTATTCAAGTTTTCTTATACAAAAAGATTAATATTATAATGTTTTACATAATTGCACATGTATAACCTGTATCTGATTTGTTACTGCCTCAGGGAGGGGGAAAGGGAAGGATGGAAGGAGGGATAAAATTTGGAACTCAAAATTTTAAATAAAGATATTTGTTATTTTTTTAAAAAGAAAAAAAAAAGATTACTATAAAAAAAAAGAAAGCAGATGGAGCCATTACATACAGCAGCAGCAGCAGCAGAGACTGAGCTGCACGGCCAAGATGTGTGACTTCAAGGAGGATCAGACTGCTGAGTTCAAGGAGGCCTTCCAGCTGTTTGACCACATGGGGGATGGAAAGATCTTATACAGTCAGTGTGGGGACATGATGTGGACCCTGGGCCAGAATCCCACCAATGCTGAGGTGCTCAGGGTCTTAGGGAATCCCAAGAGTGATGAGATGAATGTTAAGGTGCTGGACTTTGAACACTTTCTGCCAATGATGCAGACCATAGCAAAGAGTAAGGACCAGGGCACATATGAAGACTGCACAGAGGGGCTTTGGATGTTTGATAAGGAAGGGAATGGCACAGTCATGGGGGCTGAAATACGGCACGTCCTCATCACTCTGGGTGAGAAGATGACTGAGGAAGAAGTCGAAGTGTTGGTGGCAGGGCATGAGGATAGCAACAGTTGTATCCTATGAAGAGCTAGTCCAAATGGTGCTGAATGGCTGAGAACAAAAATCCCCTTTCCACAAAGAATCCCCTAACTTTCTCAGTGTGAAAATGATCCTTTTGCCTCTGAAGCAACTAACTACATTGTCAGGGTTACCAACATCTTTCCTTCCAACCCCCACCACATGTCCTCTTTGGCTACCTGCTCTCTGCTTTCACCAAATTAAACTTGCTAACTGCTCCCCCCCCAAAAAAAAAGAAAGAAGAAAGAAAGAGACAGAGAGACAGAGAGAGAAAGAGAAAGAAAGAAAGAAAGAAAGAAAGAAAGAAAGAAAGAAAGAAAGAAAGAAAGAAAAGAAAAGAAAAGAAAAGAAAAGAAAAGAAAAGAAAAGAAAAGAAAAGAAAAGAAAGTACCCTACTAGAGTCCTTTTATAAGAAATATAGTCCTAAAATCTGTTGGGCCATCACCACTCATCTTGATATCTGTCTTGTTGCTGGACTCCCATGACCCTGGAGGACAGAGTGAGGCTCATGGCTTTGTAAAGTTCTGTCTTATTTAATCCAATTCATTCAAAGTCAACACATCATCTTTGTAATTTCACTGGTCCTCTCCAAGAATGGAGGATGAACAGCTCTTGGCTTGGAATGCTCAAGGAGGCAGGACGCAGATGATTCTCTCCCCTAGATCCTAGCTAGGCTTTCCTAACTTTCAGGGCCATGTGCTCTATCTTTACTAATACTTAGTATGCTTTAATAAATGCTTAATGCCCCCAAACTGGTGCAGTAGCCTCTAATTTCTAAGTAACATATATATAATAAACCCCAGCTAATTTTCCCTGAACTTGGGATAGTAATAGGGTGACCACATTTAATTTTACTCTCCACAACTCCAGTGTTTTGAATATGAACAACCAGGTTGAAGAGGGTACCCCTGACTAAAACAGGGCTTGATTCTTAGGGGTTTGCACACATCCAAAATGGCTCTTGCAACAGCATGGATGAAAGTGTTCTCGTGTTTGCAGTTGCCCCTATCCGAGATCTAGCAACTCTGAATCATGGCTGTGCAATACTGCCTCACTACACTGGGCGTGAAGCTCATTGGGTTGTTCACATGAAGCCTCCAGAATCTCTACACCCTGCTCTCCCTACAACAGGGCAATGAGGATGGAGTGACTTGCCCAGGGTCACACAGCTGGTGGGCGTCATTTGTCTAGAGCCGGATTTGGGCTAGGGTCCTCCTGAATCCAGGTCTGGTGCTTTGTCCACTATACCACCTAGCTGCCCCAAAAGCTTTTTCTTTTTATACCTTTGACCATATTGAAAGGAGAATCCTTATGGCAGGGGTTCTTAATTTTTTGCATCATGAACCCTGCTGACAGTCTAGTGAAACCTATGGACTCCCTGCCCCCCCCATAACTTTTTAAATGCATAAAACAAAATGCCTAAACTTAAAAAAAAAAAAAGAATGGAGGATGAACAACAATCTGTGAGTAATAGTAACTGCCTCCTGGGGAACCAACTGACTAGCATGAGTTGAACAATGCTACTATTTCTTGTTCTTGTTCTTGTTCTTCTTGTTCTTCTCCTCCTCCTCCTCCTTTCTTTCTTTCTTTCTTTCTTTTTTTTTTGGTGTGGCAATTGGGGTTAAGTGACTTGCCCAGGGTCACACAGCTAGTAAGTGTCAAGGGTCTGAGGCTGGATTTGAGCTCAGGTCCTCCTGAATCCAAGGCTGGTGATCTATCCACTGCTCCACCTAGCTGCCCCTCTCCTCCTTCTTTCTTTTCTTTCTTTCTTCTTTTCCTACTCCTCCTCTTCCATCTCCTTCTCCTCCTCCATTTACTCTTCTCATTTTCCTCCTCTTTCTCTTTCTTCTCCTTCTCTTCCTCCTCCTCCTCCTTCTCCTTCCCTTTCTTCTTCTCTCCTCCTGTCTTTGTGGGGAGTCATACTCCTACATATGGGTGTTCTGTCCAAAGGTATATAATATTTGATCACTTATACTTTGCAAGGAATTCTGGGATTTGGCGGCTAGATTTTTTCTCACCTTATTTCATCTTCCCTCCCACCAAAGTTGAAACAATTAACTATTTAGTTTCATGTAGTTTTCACTTATAATTTCTTGAAATATGGCTCAGGAAAACAGACTTTGAAAAAGCACATTGTGATTCAAATGGAGTTACCTGACTATGCCTTCATGCTCAAATCACTCTGGCTTTCATTGATTGGCCAATAATAGGGTCCAACTCAAGCCTTTCTTGCTCATTATTTGGGTTTTGGTGGCTCAGAGTGAGTGTAAATGGCAATTTTTTTTCCTGTTCTGGCCATAAACTATGAGGGTTTTCCTCTCCCAAACTGATTCTTTTGTGATGGCAAACTAGGTCATCTTTTGTCTCAATTCTTACCTAGCTTTTAATCACTGAATGGTCATTGCCTCAGACAAACTGAGACCTGGGAAAGACCCTAGCTTAAAAAGGCCAAGGTCGGGGGGAGGCCCTGGATTCAGGAACACCTGAGTTCAAATCCAGCCTCAGACACTTGACACTTACTAGCTGTGTGACCCTGGGAAAGTCACTTAACCCTCACTGCCCTGCAAAAAAAAAAAAAAGGCCAAGGTCTCCCACTGTATCCTGGGCCATCACCACTCATCTTGACCTATGTCTTTCCACTGGACTGTGATGACTTTGGAGGCGATAGTGAAGCGGATGATTTTACACAGTTCTACCTCACTTAAATCCAATTCTCAAGTTAAGACATCACCCTTGTGATGTCATTGGTCTTCTTCAAGAACAAAGGATGAACAACAGAACAACAACAGTCCTAATATTTAAACCAGGGAAAGATTAAACACAGAAAGAAAACTATTGACTAATATCACTAAAGGACATTGAATGAAAAATTTTCAACAAAATCCTATCAAACAGACTATAGTGATTTATCCAATAAATGATTTATTATGACCAAGTGAGATTTATGCCAGGTATACAAGAATGGTTCAACATTAGGAAAATTGGCAATATAATTAGCTATATTAAACCCCAAAACATCCAAAACCACATAATCATGACAAAAGATATAAAAAAAACTTTTGATAAAGTACAACACCCTCATATGCTAAAAACCCTACAAAGCATAGGCATGGAGGGATTTTTAAAAAAATATTACAGAGAGCTTCTATCTAAAACCCAAAACAAATATCATATGCAATGGGGATATAGTAGGAACTTTTTCAGTGAATATGGGAGTGATATAAGGATACCCATTCTTCCCACTCATATTTAATATTGTTCTGAAAATGCTAGCAACAGCAGTAAAATAAGAGAAATTAAAGGCATAAATATAGATAAAAATAGGTAAAATTATTCTTATTTGCTGATGACATGATGGTTTACTTGAAAAATCCTAGGAAGTCAGCAGTTACTAATTGAGACAGTTAATATTCTCAGCAAAGTTGCAGACTACAAAATAATTCCTCAAAATTCAACAGCATGTTTATATAATAATAACAAAACATAAGAAGCAACAATAGAAAGAGGAATACTATCCCAAATAACTATAAAAATGCATAATCGCTAAAAATTTTAAGGAAAAACTATAAAATTCAAGACATATCTGAAAACCTATGTAGATTCAATTATGATGTACTCCTTAAATAAAGAACAACCAACATACTTGGAGGAATATTCAGTGCTCATGACTCAGGCATGCCAAAATAATAAAAATAACAATATTACAAAAATTGATTTATATTTTATGCAAATTATCAAAGGTATACTTTAAAGAAATTTATAAAATAATAGCAAAATTCTATTGAAAACATAAAAAATCTAGAATATCAAAGGAAACAATGGAAAGAAGTAGGGAAAAGTGGGGAATAGCACTTATAGACCTCATATTATATTATAAATTGGTAGTCAGTAAAACTATTTAATATTTGTTCTTAAAAATCAAGAGATAAATCAATGGAACAGACTAGATGAGGGAGAATCGGAACCAGCAGAATTCAATAATCCAGTGTCTTATAAAGTAGAAAACATAAATTACCTAGGAAAAATTTCCTTATTTGATTTTTTTAAAACTGCTGGAAAAACTGAAAAGCAGTTTGGCAGAAATGTGGGTAGGAGATGCATTCTTAACCATTCAAGAGATTGAGGTAATTGTAAAAGATAAAAAAGTAATTTTGATTACTTGAAACTAAAAAGTTCCTTCACAAAGTTAATGCACCTAGGATAAGAATGAAAGTTGTCAACTGGGCAAAAAAATCTATCAAATTTCTCAGATAAGAATTTAGTATTGTGTGTGTGTGTGTGTGTGTGACTAAAAGCCATCCCCCAAGTGATGCATATGAACAAACATGAGGAATTGCAAAGTATTCACAGCCACATGAAAGAATGCTCCAAATCATTAACAATAATAAAACCCCAAATCAAAAACAACCCTGAAGTTTTATTCTCATCTTGCAAATTGGAAAAATGACCCCAAAAAATAGCAATAGTCAATTCTGGAGGATTTATGACTTGACAGACACATTAATTAAGTGTTGGTGGAGCTATGAAAAAGTTAAACCATTTTGGAAAACAATTTGGAATTATGCAAAGTGACAAAAATATCCATATCCTTTGAACCAGAGACTCTACTATTGGGTTTAAACTGTGATGTTTAAAATCTATATTGTGTGATTGCCTTAAATTAGAAGCTTCAACACCAGTCTTTGAGCATCAAACATTTATTAAAGCATACAGATATTTACAAGGAGTTCAGAAAGTTAAGAAAAAGAAGTCCTACCTAGCCTAGAGTTCCAGCCTAGTTGGGTTCTTCCTCAAGTCCTCCTCCATGAGCCTACTGGGTCTTTGAGTATCTGCTAAATCCCATTATTTCATCATATTCCCCCCCTTTGTTTCTTCTAGGAACAGGTGTTCCTTGATAAAATAGTAAAAAAAAAAACAACAATTAAGTCTTTGGAAGTCTTTTCTCAGTAAAAGCATCAGGGAAAAAAATATTCACATATGTTGCCCTTTAAAATGGACTGGCTTTTCCTCCTGAAGTAAGGCTTTTAGAGGCTTAAAGCAAGGGAGATTAGGCAAATGAGAGAATGTCAGTGAGGGGAGGCAAGTGAAAGTCCACCAAATTAGCCAGCTCGCGGCCAAACTAGGGAGGGTGGGAGGGTCCTTAAGATCCCTTCGTGGTTGCCAAACTGTGATGTTTAAAATCTATATTGTGTGATCACCTTAAATTAGAAGCTTCAGTACCAGTCTTTGGGCATTAAACATTTATTAAAGCATACAGATATTTACAAGGAGTTCATAAAGTTAAGAAAAAGAAGTCCTACTTAGCCTAGAGTTCCAGCCTTGTTGGGTTCTTCCTCAAGTCCTCCTCCATGAGCCTGCTGGGTCTTTGAGTATCTGCTAAATCCCATTATTTCATCACAATACCCCCAAAGAATCCATAAATAAGATATCTCCAACTCCTAAATATTTATAGCAGCACCTTTTGTGATAGCTAAGAATTAGAAACAAAAGAGATCCCCATTGATTGGGGAATGGCTAAACAAATTGTGATAAATTAATAGATTGGGATATTACTGCAGTACAAGAAAGGATGTATATGATGAATACCAAGAAGCATGACAAGACCCATATGAAGTGATGCAGAATGAAGTAAACAGAGCCAAGAAAACAATACACATAGTACTACAACAATGTAAGTAGAAAGAACTACACACCAAAAAAAGTCAAAAGTAAATGAAATAAAATTATAAATATCAAATGGGACTCAAATGAAGAGATATGAGAGGATATCCCAACCCATACCTTCATGTAGGTAGAAGGTCTATAGGTGTTACACATTGCATTTATTTTCAGACTTCTTCAATGTATTGATCAATTGTACTGATATTTTTCCTCTATAAAATAATATTTGTTACATGGGGTGGTTCTCTGGGATAGAGGGGAAAAGATATTTGGCATAACAATGATGATACAAAAAACCAAAAGATATCAACAAAAAATATATTTTTAAAATACCAGATATATTAATAGTAGAAAACAATACCTGGGAAGTGATTTAGACTTCCCATTCTGAGTGGGAAGAGTTGGTCAGAAATATAGAGGCCTTAAAGACAAAAAGTACAGGGGGCAGCTAGGTGGTGCAGTGGATAAAGCACCAGCCCTGGATTCAGGACCTGAATTCAAATCCAGCCTCAGATACTTGATACTTACTAGCTGTGTGACCCTGGGCAAGTCACTTAACCCTCATTGCCCTGCCCAAAACAAAAAAGAAAAAAAGTACATATTTTTATAGAGACAGTTTAGCTATGAGTAGGAGAGAAGGTGGATTTCTTATACCAGAAAGAGATAGTTCTATGGACAACACTTAAAGTAGATATTTTATAGCAGAGAGATACAAATGCCCTAAATTAGGAATCTCCTCTGGAGGGGACTCATGTCATGTTGTCTTGAATTCTTATTTTCCCCACAGAAAATTTCATCATTTATTTTATATATTTTGCATTTATTTATCTATGCATATACTATCCCTCCCTACCCCTATCCTACCCCAAAGCAGTAGGTATGAGCTGCTTGAGTGCAATACTTGTTTCATTTTTTTTCTTTTTGAAAAAAATTATTTCATTTATATCTTTTGGGTTTTTTTAATCACCTGGATTTCCCCAGAGAGCTATTCCTTATAACAAACAATAAAGGGGGGAGAGAAGAATAGCACAAATAATCAAACTGATCAATGCATTGAAAATTAGAATTTATATACAATGTTACATAATTATGAACCCAATTTCTGCAAAAGAATGGAAAGAGCTATCTTTGTATATTTTTTATTTAGACCAATGCTTATTCTTTGTAACTTGGCTGCCTTCATTTTTGGTTGTTTTGTGATTGTTATTCTTTCTATTTACATTGCTGTAGTCATTGTATATGTTTTTTTCTTGGTTCTGGTTATTTCACTTTGCATCAGTTCATGCAAGTCTTTCCATACTTCTCTGTAATTGTCATGTTCATTGATACTTACAGCAAAGTAAGTACTTTCTTATACCATAATTTGTTTAGCTATTCTCCAGGGGATGGGCATCTACTTTGTTGGGAGTTCTTTGCTGCTACAAAAATGCTGCTATATTTTGTTGTATATGGAAACCTTCTTTCTGTCAATGACTTCTTGGAGTATTTGTCTAGTAGTGTAAAGGCTATCAACATTTTAGCCACTTTATTTGCATAATTCCAAATTGCTTTCCAGAATGACTGTAATAATTCACAGATCCACCAACAAAGCATTAGTGTTCTTATATTTCTACATCTCCTCCAACACTAACAATACTTATTTTATGCCATCTTTACCAATTTGTATGTGGTGATACTTCAGAGTTATTTTGATTTGAATTTCTCTTATTACAGATTTAGAGTATTTCTCAGGTATAATTCAATGCCCTAAATAAGTAGCTGAGAACTTCTGAATTGTAAAGTACTCACAAGGACAATTAAAATGTTAGGGTAGGGTAGGGATCTTTTATTCCAATGTATTAAATGACTTAATATTATAAAATTTTTAAATGTGCTAAAATTTGGAAACAAGGAAGCAGAGTGGCTAAAATGGTGTTCTTGGAGACAGGAAGATCTGAGTTCAAATCCAAACTCATATACTTCCTAGATCTATGACCCTGGGCAAGTCACCTACCTTCTCTCAGCTTCAGTTTCCTCATCTATAAAATGAAGGGGTTAAACTCAATGGCATTTAAGGTCCCTTCCAGCTCTAAATATGTGCTTTTATGAATTATGAATGCTCTTTACCATCTATGCATTGGATTTAATTTCAAATACCCCAAAATGAAGGCCTATATACCATTTCATTTTCCATATATTGCCTAATATATTGTGGATATACAATGGACACATTTTAGTAATAGTGATAATGTTTGATAGTCTAAGAATAGTCTTTATGAAAAAGATCAGTTGTGAAAATATCCTTCAAAGTTCATGCAACACATTTTGCACCTGCTAAATTCAGACCACAGCTACGAATGAAAGTGGACAGAAGGTTTGTGTCATACCTAGACTGAGAGATCTGTCAGATCTAGTGCTGACACTGCAATGCAGCACAGTTAGAGGAACTTTTCTTCTAAATAAGTTATATCTATGTTTAAGACTAAGCTTCTCACTGGGGGAAAAAATTACACATTCTATAATGCAAATTGAGATCTAAATTAAACTCAGTAAAAATAAGCATTTAAAAAATGTAGCTGCAGTAATGACTATTGAAATGCCTTTTTGGTAAATGTTGGCAAAAAGTGGTTTGTGTATCTAGAGATAGTGAATTCAAAATCTTTCAGGTTATTCTCAAGTTTTAGTACTGTTCTTGCTGGCATGGTTAATTAGGGACCAGATATTCTATATGATTATTCCACAAGTACTAAAGCCATGTCAGTGAGATGATGAAAAAGTTGGAATGGCAACAAGGGATGATAGACAGAGTCAAGGATGTTTAGCTAAAAATTCTATCTCAAATACTAGTTATGTACCTCTGAGAAATTTTCTGAGCCTCAGTTTTCCTTCTTTAAGAATAATAATGGCACCTACCTCCCAGGAATGTTGTGAGGATCAAGTAAGATAATATATGTAAAATATTTTGGAAACTCTACAGTGCTAATACATATTAGCAATTTTGTTATTAATTAAAATGCTTTGCAAAACTTGAAGTAATACATAAATAACACTGGCTATTATTATTATTATTATCCAAGAAAAAAAATTTAGAAACAGACAGGGTAGTATAGGGTTGTAGGATGATCCTACTTGGAACCATAAAATAGCCTGACATAAAGGACAACAAAATAGGTGCCCTTTTGTATTCTGATATTAACAAGAAGGTGAGATACACTGGAAAAAATCAGAAATATCAGTACACCATCTACTTACTAGAAATGGTTTGTTGCTGACTGTTGGTTATTAAAGTGTCCAAACCACAAATGTACATGAACTAGACCGAAGATATTGATGACTTTGTTATGCTCATGTACTGGATCTTAACAAAATCAGAAACATATTATAAGTTCTAGGCAAGGAATTCATGTTGCTTTTATCAGTTATAGCCTTAGCTCCAAGTTACAAAATAATGTATCACAAATCAATACAAGACAAAAAACAAAACAAAACAAAAAAGCAAAACCAAATCAATACAAGACAACCAGAAGAAATAACTTCATTGCTAAATCCAGATTGGATGAAATAAGAGTGAAAATTGAGGAGTTACTTAAATCTAAAGAAGGAAAAACTAAAGGACCTGAACTCATTGAAAATGTATTCAATACAAACTCCAGAAGTACCACCTAATAATGAAATTGATGGCAAAAAAAAAATACTGATTTCTTGAAAGAATGGAATCTGAAAAAGAACTTTTTTGAGTTTCAGGTCATGAATTAAATTTATCAAACAACTATACAAGAAGAGGCTTTTAAAAAAATGCTGGTGTCTGCAATTACGTCATGAAATGAAGAAAGGAAAGGAAGTGCCTACACTGTGCTAGGTACATAGTGCCTTATAAAAATAATCTCATGGGGCAGCCAGGTGGCACAGTGGATAAAGCACCAGTCCTGGATTCAGAAGGACCTGAGTTCAAATCCAGCCTTAGACACTTGACACTTACTAGCTGTGTGACCCTGGGCAAGTCACTTAACCCTCATTACCCTGCAAAACAAGACAAAACAAAACAAAAAAGATCTCATTTTATCTTCACAACAATTCTGAGAAGTAGATAGTACTATTATCCCTATTTTTCAGTTGAGGAAACTGAAGCAGAGGGAGGTTAAATGACTTATCTAGCATCACATAGCTAGTAAGCATCTGAGGCTATATATGAATTCAGGTCTTCCTGACTCCAGATCCAGCACTCAATCTACTGCACCACTGAGCTACCTCATGAATAAATAAATTCACCCACAATATTTGACAGATAGTAGAAAAATATTTCAAGACCCAATACATAGCAATATTCTGTGACCATTACTAAGGTGAGGACAATATAAAGATAGGTGACACTATCTAGGAATATACTTAAGGGCAGATATTTATCACTTTGAAAGAAGTAAATTGAGATAACTATTGAGGGCCAATGGCAAGATATTAGAAAATTATAACACCATCTACATGAAGTCAAAAACTTCAGCACCATATCACCAAGTTAAAAGCAGCAAAAAGGGAAACATACAGAATAGAATCTGGAAAACAAAATTATATAAGAAATTCTTGGTGCTTTTAATCAACAATTTACAGAAAGCCATATAGTTAAGGCTATAAAAGATGTTGAATCACTAAGAAGAACCAAGTAAATCACTATCAATCAAAAATTATGCTATAGAGATGCTTGAGAAACAGAGAAACTAAAGGATATAGAGAACTCCTGAAGAAGAAAAATGTAGAAAATTTCTGTTTTGCAAAATGGGAGAGAAAGGTAGATTCAGATGAACTCCAACTTGATTGGCTCAAATGTTTCGCGGTATTAGCAAAGAACTTTACCAGCTTCTTTATCATGCAACCTGAACCCATATTTTCTTTTTGAAATGTATCACATATTAATTACCAAAAGATAGGAACACCAGTGGCCCTTTAAAATATAATGCAATTATATTTATATACTTTATATAAAGAATTTACAATTTATATAATTTTAATAATCTATTAACATTTACTACCTCCTTCACCCACAATATTTGACTGAGAAGCCAAAACAGCCTACCAAAAAGTCTCAGGGGTAGGGGGCAGCTAGGTGGCGCAGTGGATAGAGCACCGGCCCTGGATGCAGGAGTACCTGAGTTCAAATCCGGCCTCAGACACTTGACACTCACTAGCTGTGTGACCTTGGGCAAGTCACTTAACCCCCATTGCCCCACCAAAAAAAAAGAAAGTCTCAGGGGTATAAAGAGAAACTTGTTCTTGATTTGGTGATTATTGAGCAAGGTATTTGAAGACACCATATCATTTGTAGGGCCTTTAATGATTATTGGAAAGTCTTTGATTCCATTCTGCACTCCTAGTTTAATTACATAGTGCAAATACATAAAGAAATCTGAGCACAGAATACTAGTATATCTATGCATAAAGAAAACTTCTCTTTTTAAAAGATGCCACCACCACAATAATGTCAGGAACAATTGATGTAAAAGTAACATCTGGGGACGTAGTTTAAGCCTATTTCTGACCTTAAGTCTACTATCTTCACTCCTGAAAAAAACTATTTGATTCCTTTTCAAATGCAGAGGGGCTCATATCTCTTAAGTGCTTCATATCTCTCCAAACAGCTTATCAATCACTTGATATATACATGGATGATGACAATATTGGCAATATAAGTGTCTCTCATATAAAGCACATTAAGCTCTTACTTAGCCTCATGGAAACTTTCTCCAATGATATAAAAATGTCATTTTGGCATGTGTAAAATACGCTCCAAGGAAGAAGAAAGATAAAAGGCTTTGAGGTTCAATCCTAGTATCAAACAGAACCAATGAGTGAAGGCAATACTTACAAATACTTTTTTTTTTAAGTGAGGCAATTGGGGTAAAATGACTTGCCCAGGGTCACACAGCTAGTAAGTGTTAAGTGTCTGAGGCCGGATTTGAACTCAGGTACTCCTGACTCCAGGGCCAGTGCTCTATCCACTGTGCCACCTAGCTGCCCCAAATACTTTTTTTTTTTTTTTTGCAGGGCAATTAGGGTTAAATGACTTGTCCAGGGTTACACAGCTAGTAAGTGTCAAGTGTCTGAGGCCAGATTTGAACTCAGATCCTCCTGAATCCAGGGTTGGTGCTTTATCCACTGCCCCATCTAGCTGTCCCCCTTACAAATACTTTTGGTTTTTTCCCTGCAAAGCACAAGTATGAAGCTACCAAGGAAAAAGATGAGGGATGTAAGAGATGAGTGGCATCTTAAAGTTTAATGGGATGAACACAATTAGAGCAATTAATACCTATAAAATAACAGTCTTGATGTATATTTTCAGCAATAGATTTAAAACAAAAACAAACAAAAATCGGTACAATGTTAATGAAGTTCAAAGCTCATTACCCAAAGGCAGATAAAAGATTACTACTTCCTCCACAAAATAGGAGGAAGAGGATGCATGGACATCCTCAAAGAATATCATAAATAGGTTTAAAACGTACAGAAATACTTTTGGAACAAGCTAACCTCAGTTCACAAAGCAATAGTAAAGGCTGACAGCAGGTATCCACCACTGGAGTTGTTGAATGTAAGCACAGTTGTTTTATCTCTGGATGGAGGCTATGAAATGGCTAAGATCCAAGAATACAATCAAAAGACACTCCATGGGTGACATCCACATGAGCTCAACCAATAATATATTGACAAAGAAGCATAAAAAAGTACAAGTCATCCTTATTTGTTTATAGGGAGGTTATGATGATAGTGATTCAGGATCAGGTCAGTATCACCTGAAATTCCAGAAAGATAATTCTTAAGGAGAGTGGATTGATCTTTCAATGCAG
The DNA here is from genome assembly GCF_019393635.1 of Dromiciops gliroides. Classification (NCBI taxonomy): domain Eukaryota; kingdom Metazoa; phylum Chordata; class Mammalia; order Microbiotheria; family Microbiotheriidae; genus Dromiciops; species Dromiciops gliroides. The sequence goes on from NC_057864.1 coordinate 134,257,269, forward strand.
ATTATGCAATCAACTGGTAGGAACCATGCAATAATTGCTGAAGGTTGCAAAAATTTGGCAATACCAAGAAAGGCACAACCAGTCACTCAAATTATACAAGAGAGCTCTCTGTCCTTTCTAAACTAAGAGATGACAAATCCCTATAATAAAACCCCTAAACCCGAACTATCTTTATGAATTCAACAATAACCTATACTAGAGCCAGAATATTATTACAGATAGAACGGTTGTCTACAACTACCTGGTCATAACACTGACATAAAATTTCAGGGATAACATTTTAAATTTATTTATTTATTTGTTTATTTTGCGGGGCAATTGGTGGTTAAGTGACTTGCCCAGGGTCACACAGCTAGCAAGTGTCAAGTATCTGAGGCCGAATTTGAACTCAGGTCTTCCTGAATCCAGGGCTGATACTTTATCCACCGGGCCACCTAGCTGCCCCATGGGATAACATTTTAATAGAAAAATGTTATCATACCACATATTCATCACCTCCAAAAAAATACAGAATGAAAAGTTTTCAAAATATAGAGAACTACCAGAAGAAAATGACACCAAAGAGGAAAAGGACAAGGTACATATCATATGTCATCTTGTTTGTTTCAGGAGTCAGTTGTCCTGAATATGCTTTCAAAGAGCCTATAAATGATGAGCTTATATATCCCAAACCTCTTATTAAATTACAAAAATCAGTCATTGTATCCACCTGCACAATAATTCACAAAATATTAACTATACAAGAACAATAGCATGATAGCATCTTATCCTTGAACCGTTTCTTTCTGAAGCCTATTTTAAAATAAGAAGAAGATAGTAACAATGAAAAACAAGTTAAAACTTTCAGAAATTATTTTGATACAAATAGACATGACTTCACCCATGATATAAAAGAATGACAAAAGGCACATGCCACTGTGTTTGTTGAATATAACTAAAGTAGTTTACATAGAGATAGAGTCTAAATGCAAGAGCAGAACCAAAAGGTACTTTCCCATGGAGGACACCTATATTAACTAAAGCAATACTATGTTAATAAAGCAATATCAAACAAATGGGTAAGTTGTGTGTGTTCATTTATAGTGATACTAACAATAACAATAGCTATCATGTATATGGTATTTTAAAGTTTGCAAAGCACTTTACAAATATTATCTTATTTCATCCTCATGGCCATTCAGCACTACATCAGAAGAACCAGAAATTACACGTGTTATTCTTAAGGAATTCAGGCTTGTTCATCAATGTAGATTATGCAAGTAAACAGTAGAAACCATATAAAACATCCCTGTAACTTGCAAGAATTTAGCACCTACCAAATAGTAAGACATGACTTTGTGGCTTGAATAAGTACATCAGAAACTTCGACTCTTTCACAAAGTAACAGATGACATATCTCCTCATGCTGAATACAGAATTCAAAATATCCTTGAGAATTCAACAAATAAACTGTTCTGGAGATGGGCCATTATTAGACATAACTAGTGCTTGCCATCATACTGACATAACATTGGTCTATGAACATTTAAAAACATACATGAAATACTCAATCACCAAGGTACATGAAACAAGGAACTTTCAAAGATAGACATCTAGAAGAAAAAATAAAAATAACTGGGAATTGACCTGAAGTATATATCATCTCTACTACCTTTTCTACTACTGAAATTATCTTGAAGTTGCTTTCAGTGAAGCTACCAAAAATAAGCTTATATCCCAATACTTTCATTCAACTACCAAAAGCAGTTATTTCAATAATTCATAGAATATTAAATATGAAAATAGCAATATTGTGACTTGTCTCAGTACTATTTCTATTTGGACTCCATTGAAAAAGATGAAAATAATAGTAGTGAATGATGATGATTCACATGACGATTCACATTTTCCCCAATAACAGCCTTCGTAGGTTAAGTACAAGCATTATTATCTCCATTTTAAAGATGAGGAAACTGAGGCACAGAGTGGTTAGGTGACTTGTCTATGGTCTAACATGTAGAAATGACAAAGCCAAGATTCAAAGCAACTTTTTTGTGACTCCATGTTCTATGTGCTTTTCACTTCATGATGCTGTAGATGTCGCAGGCTACATCTGGGATGCATGCTGGCCATGGAGAGGTACACGTTGGGTCTAAATAGCCTGCAACATGTAACCAAAGAGGAACTTGGAAGCAGATCAAGAGTAAAAGATGTCATCAAAAAAATGCATGATAGGAAAAGATAGTCTGGCTATGTGAAAAGGATTAGAGAATGATACATAGGCAGTTCAGTTACTCTACTGGTACCCTGATAATATTCAGCAAAACCAAGGAAGGCCTCCAGAACAATGAGTGGGCCTCCTGTAGCGAATTCAAGAAAGCACATGGTTGGAAATTGCACAGAATGGGGAGTGAGTTGTAGATGGCTTACAATCTTCACGACTGGAGAGAACTTCCGAATCGGTGAGATCATAGATCCCTCTGGGGAAAAAATGATAGTTAAGAATTAAAAGGTAGGGAAGTATTAAGTATTGTTTATAGAAGATCTTTCCAGCTTAGGAATTGATCATATTGTAGATACTTTTTCATCCAGGAAAACATTTATTGACCACCTGCTGTGTGCTTGGCACTGTGTTAGAGAGCTACCTTTGTACAAACATCTGGTCTGGGTTATAGCCAAATCAGCAAGTAGACATGGCAATATATAGAAGAAATTTTCAACTGCTTCCACAAAATAGACCAGGTAAATTCCTAGGATGCCAGGATACTAGGCAGAGCTCCCAGGAGACTATTACATAGGTCACTGGGCAAATAGTGAATTAGCTTCTAAGATGAGCCAAATCAGTATAGGAGGAATCCCTGGTTAATTTAGTAGAAATAATGCTTACAGCATGATTGTGGAAACTCTCTAGCATGCATGTAGAACATGTCATTTCTGAAGTATTTAAAAACTTCTGAGTTCCCCAAAACATCCCTTATAGGCATAAAAAAGAATTATATTCATCATTCAGAGGAGGGTGTTAAAATGAAGTGTCTCAGTAACTTAACAAAAGCCCCCAAATTAGGATTTGTGAATTCTAGAACTCCTTAGTGACCAGTTCACAAAAGTCATTATTCTTAAGAAATTCAGGATCATATGAAGAAAGAAATCATTGTTTTTCAATAAATTAGGTTTTGTTTCATTATAGAAAAAATATAACTAGGTGAAAAGATGGATCACATGCCAAGAGCCAGAAGAATGGATGGAGAATCCACATGTTCTATTTGTAACCATGCAATGTTAATAAAACCAGCAGAAGGTCCACAGTAAAGTGAGTGGGTTGCCTATTGTTAATTCATAGGAGGAGGGGAACAAGAGTCACAGAGAATGTGTGGGAATGAATGGGTTTGCAATCTGCATCATTGAAGGCAACGACCATGTTGATGGAATCACAAGTCTAGCAAAAATTCAAGATTTAGGTATTCTTTTCAAATTAAAATATATTCAGTCTTCACATTGTTGGAAAATGTGTGTTGAACAACACTAATGCAAGAAATATTAAAGGAATTATTTTTACCTTTAAAAGTGTAGCTCCAACCAAAAGTGTTCACCAAGGGTAGATCCAAATCTACAAGCCACCAGTATAAAGGAACTTTCTACTTCCTGGATGCTGTCTCAAAGGGTAGGGGCCTAATAGCAGTAAATCTGAATGGGGGGGCACAGAATGTGTAAAATTGCACATACTGGTTTGTCCTGAGACTATGAGAGCATAAAAGATTATATTTTCATTTGCATGGTTTGCTGGGTTTTATTTGGCAGATACAATAACAACAGGCTACACTGAGCCCATAAAACAAAGTGAGAACAGCAGCTCATTTTTGTGGCAGAATGTAATGGTTATGGCTAAAGGGCTTACATAATTCATCTTAAACCCTTATGCCTGTATTTATTGTTGTTTAAATGAAAATTAAACTCTTAGGGCCATAAGGAGGCTTCTGGTAGCGGATCAGGAATTTTGACTGAGATCCTTTTCTATTCTATGACTGCTAAAAGCTTCAGTCTGAAATGCTTAAAATCAGCATGGAAAGTACCTAGCACTGAACATACCTTAATGCAAAACAGTTCTTTATCCTTTCTCCTCTCCAACTGTTCAAGATAACCCCAAAGCCCTGAGAGAATGAGTAGAAGAACGGAACTAAGCACTATTCTTGATTTCTGACTGAAAATTGTCTAGCATGACTCAGAAAGCTCACGGCAATTTTAAGCTATGGTTAGGAGATACTGTTTATGGTGAACACATACATATATATATGAGGCAATGGATGGCTTTTGCAGGTGATTTAATACGTAAGCAGAGCTGGGTATGAGATAGCAGCCAAAGCCATTTATCACAGATACAATATTCTCTAACGCCACAAAAATTATTTCACTTTTATCATACCTCTAAAAGAAGAATCAACAATTTATATTTTTTAAAACCCTCTTTATTCTTGCTCTATCAAAGAATGAAAACTATCTGGCACAATATTGATTTCTCACATCTTTGGCTTTTGTCATTTGAGGGCAAGACTCTAGAATCTGCTTGAAAGACAGTTGGGGGTGGGGGGAACCTAGATTATCAAATGTATACCTTGATGAATTTTGAAAGTATCAGCAATTATCACTAGGGAGAATAGGGAGTAGGAAAATGTATCTTAAACCTGGTAGGTAAAATTCAGCCTACTATATTTTCCATTTCTGTAGGAAATGAAGGTTAATGCTTATCTTTGAGGAGAGTAGTTTATAGTATTAATAAAGAGTGCATGTCCATGTATGAGCTAGAACTCATATTTCATAGCTAATGTAACATTTATAATTAAATCATCCTTGCAAATAAACACAATACATTTAGTGGTGTGATTTTAAACTTTTTTTTCAATCCCCTTCCCCCCCACCATGAGAAAAATAAGTAGCAAACTAAGTAAAAAACATATTTTATAAATTGTTACTTATTCCACCCCAAGTGAATATTTCTGACAAAAAATTCTAGCTTTTAAACTGACTTCATTTGTTCCTAGATAAATTAATTTGGATATAAAAACATATATTGCACCAAATTTGATGATTTTGCTTATAACTTCAACAAAACCAGCTAAAAGGTGAAAAAGTAGAATTCAATTGATTTTAAAAACAACTGCAAAATTGAACAAAAAAGCTGTTTTCTAAATAATATGTTATTTGACAGGATGTTTTTAAAAAGCAATTTTATACAAAATCATGGCTTCATTTAGATATTATGCACAAGTTATAATGGGATACAACTTCAAGCAAAAAAAAGGAAATTTGAAATGGAATTGGGTAATAAATTTTCATGTGAAAAATTCTGTAATTTTTTATTACCAACAAGTTTTTGAACAAATGGGAATAATTCAAATCAAAGTATTACTGCCTTTTGTAGATGTTCTTATCAATGAGATATTGCTCATGCTAATCCATTAGTCATTATTTAGTCAGCTGATTCAAAGGGACTTCTAGCAACAACATTTGAATTATTTGCTGGTAGGAGAAACCCTAAGAAAATGAATGGGGAGGAATCAATTCATGTGGGATATGACTAAGAAAAATACTAAAAGAATAAAGAAGAAAACATAATTAAATATTGAATGAATGGAGAAAGAAATCAAGAAGATAATAAAATAGAGTAAAGCTATAGAAAAAAGCATATTAATGCATATCTTAGATGAGTGACTGAAGGGAAATAAAACATGAATCATCCTACAGTTTCTGAAATTTTCTCCCTTCCCTTATCTGAACAAAAAATAACCAAGATACCTACTGCCACTGTCATGTTAAAAGGGGAACTTCCTTAGCCCATAATTTTGGAAGGAAAAATGGGCTATACTTTCCCTTTGGTTTTGGTTGTCATTCCAGACCCTCTACTCATTGGTCCCCTTTTTCCCCCAAATAGGTGTCCCTTTCCTTAAGCAAGGGAGGACAATGAAAAGAATTTTTTTAAAAAAATTTTTCTTCCAAGGGCATTCTGCAAGCAAGCAGTGTCTACCACTGTTCACAATTCCAGCAGTTGCCAGTTATGTTACAGCAAATAGGAGTTACTTTGCAAAGAGCCAAATCTCACTTTCTAATTGTCCCACATTAAGGTAAAAAGAGAGGTTTAAATTTTTGGCCTTTTGTGTCCATTTCCCCTTAGGTTTTATATCTCTCAGCTTTAGAATTATTTCCTTAAAGCCTAGTTTCTTTTTTCCTAACAGTCTCTAAAAGTCCTTATTTTAACTCAAAATTACAATACAGGGGACTATGGCCAACGCTATGCAGATGGCCAAATAGATAATAAAGGCTCAGTTCATGAATAATATCCACTCAGAAAGAGGACAAAAGCAATGCAGGGTGTGTGTGGGGGGGTGGGGAACAGGACCCAAACTGAACAAAATGTGCGTGCTATATTTAAAAAAACCCACGATCATCATCAGAGGGCAAAGCCCATATTAAGACTGCCCCATTGCTTTAATTACGTGCCAGTGGCAACCATCTGATGTGACTGTTTGCTCTTCCAGTCAATAAAAAGTCCTAACTGCCATCAAATTTTAATTTAATGTATTTTCTACACAACTCTTTCTGTTTTCCTTGTTTTTTTTCTTTTATAACATTAACACTTTTTTGTTAGAAAATGTGTGAAAGATTAATTTGTAGAATGAGGGGAGCTGTGGGTGCACAGCACAGGACAGATGGAGTGGGTGTGACATGACAGTTTTCGTCTGTGGCATCATTTTGTTGTTATTGTTGCAAGTGAGCAAAGTATAGCTACAGTTACAGTGATCATTTCTTATGGGTCCAAGGAAAAGGTATGTTCCTTTTCCCTCCCCATGCCATCCAACCACCACTGACCTCTGCTCCTTACATATGCAGCTGCATTCCATCGTGTCTAGCTGGCATTTCAATGAATGTTGTGAGAGGGCTTTGGTTAGTCTGTTTGAGCAGCATCTTGTTAATTTTAAATCTCAGATTGAAATAAGACTGCATTAGTCTTTTGTATGGAGCAGAATAGAACAGACTTTTTTTGGGAACAAATGCAATGTTTTGTGTTTCATTAATGTTCTCTTCCATGGGAGATCATGGCCATTTCTGTGTGACAAAGCCAAAGGTGTGAAACTATATGCAAAAGTGAACTGAATAAAGGAACAGTATTTTTTTCCCCTAAGCTTTTCGAAATGGCATAAAAATCTATGCATATTAGAGGGGTATTTTTTTTAATTGTCAAAAAATGATGATGTGCAAGGTAAGATTTTGCCTTGGAACAACTTTCATTTCCCCATAAGTATTGTAGGAGTTTGCTATTGTAAAGGCTCTTATTGAAGAATAAAGCAATTACCGCAGAAATTCACTGTCATATGGCACACAGACATTCCAAGAAAAAGTAAAACTTTGAGGAGGAGAAAAAGGCAAATTCAGGACAGCATGTGGGAAGGGAAGATGGGGGCCCTTTTATACAGAAAAAGAGAGAGAAAAGGAGAGAGAAATCCATTAACAATTTCTTTATCCTTTTTTTTTTTTTAATTCTTCCTTGTCAACTGAACCAAAACACATCTTTGGAGGAACAACAGTGAGCAAATGTTTTATAGAAGGATTAAGCCAGTCCATGTGAGGCTGGCTGGTGGTTTCTTACAGGTAAAACCAGATACACCTGAAGCATCTCAGCAAAGCACATGGCAAACCAATTTATGTGCCATACTGAGCAAACATTTGCTACAGAAATACCTTTGCTGTGGGCTACACAGCCAAGACACATCCTGTCACTTGTCCTTGATCCTGTCGGCAATGGTAGCATCCCTTTAGCACAGAGGAGTAAGAAGTTGTTGGGGTTTTTTATAAAATATTTTCTATTTTCTTAAGTCATTTTTATGTGTTAACTCCTACCTCCCCAAGTCCTGCTCTTTAAAAAGTCATTTTTTTTCTTTTCTACCTCTTTTTTGCATCTATTACAGTCCTCTACTAGACACAGTGGGTGCTTAGACAATGTCAGCTGACAATAACCACAGTACGAGGATCTTTGTTAGATTAGAGATTCCCCTAAAAGAGACTTATACAACTAATTTGAGCATTGGACTCTTAGGGGGATCTCACACTAGCTAGCATTTAATAATAGCTAGCATTTATGTAGCACTAAGGTTTGCAAAGTGCTCCATGCGTTATTTCATTTGATCCTTACAACAACCTTATGAGCTAAGTGCTATTATTATCCTCATTTTACAGATAAGGAAACTGAGACCAAGAGAGAAAAGTTAATATACCCTAGCTACCTCTAACACAAATATTTAACATAAACACCTGTCACTCTCCTTCAAGGGGATGATACAATAAAAAGAATAGTTCATGTTAATGTAACATGCTCAATTTTCCAAGTTACTCTGCTTACATTATCTCAACAGTTTTGTGAGGTAAGTGCTATTATTATCTTTCTCTCAAAGATAAGAAAATGAGACTCAGAGAGGTTAGAGTGATTTACCAAGGGTCCCAACAGCTCTTAAGTGGCTGAGGCTGGACTGAAACATGTCTTCCTAACTACACATCCAGTACAATCTCTACTATGTCAATACAAGATGGGGTTGAGGAGAGGCAGAGAATTTATAGCCAAATAATACAAGACACCTGAGTAAATCTGTTTCAAGTAGATGATATCATTTCATTCTTTCTTTCTTTTTTATCCAAGGCATGATTCCATTGGGATAAGGAGCTCTGGGCAAGGAAATTCCTTTTACCATTTCAGATCCAAAACTATTCTGCAAGTTATAGTCAGAGTTGCCTGGGATGCTACAGGCACTATGTGTCGGAGGCAGAATCTGAGGCCACATCTTCTAAACTCTGAGCCTTACTCTCTAGCCACTACAGCAAGCTACTTCATAGGATATGCGCACAAGATATAGTATAAGGTTTTGAATTGTGTATGTATTACAGTGTATTTGGGAAGGAAATACAATGGCTAAATTCAAAGAATTCTCATTCTGTGTGATTCACTTACTGTGCTATTCACAGAATTGTACTAGGCAGTATTAGAAGATATCCTTACCTCTGTCTCTGTCTATCTCTGTCTCTTTTTTAACGGTGCATTCATGTCTATTTTCCTGAAACCTCTACAAAATTTTTCATTGATACGATTTTTTATTTCCTCCTACCCATGAGTATGAATGACTACTTGTAAGGAATTTCACCTCTTTCCAACACAGTCTATACAATCTATAGAAAATATGAATAGTCTGATAATGTGCTCTGAGATCCTTGTTCTAAGGCATCTGACATATCCTCTTTCTTGAAACTATAGCTTTGTTCTGAACATTTGATCAGGTGGAAAAATCAATTAAATAGGACACACACAAACATCAACTGTGTTATATTTTATTGGAATTCTACAGTACCATCATTTATATTACCTATGTATACATATATATATAATTACATATCTATGAATATTTTTACACACAAACCTTTGTTTTCCCTGAGCATTGGGGAAGGTAACTAGTTATTTGCTCTTTATGACATAGGGAGAGGGAGCAGCTAGGTGCTGCAGTAAATAAAGCACCGGCCCTGGATTCAAGAGGACCTGAGTTCAAATCCGACCTCAGACACTTGACACTTACTAGCTGTGTGACCCTGGGCAAGTTGCTTAACCCTCATTGCCTCACAAAAAAATTAAAAATTAAAAAAAAAAAGACATAGGGAGAAGAGACCCCTCTTTTTCTATACTCTTTGGTACAACCAAGTTGATACCTAAATACACTGGCTTACATTACAGCCCCAAATGGCACATGGTTAGCAATTCTCCCAGATGCTTAGAGAAGATGAATATAGATATAGATACATGTCTATATATACATAAGTACACATAATATATATACACACACATATGCCATAGGCATACATGTACATTTATATTACTATCTATAAAACCAATTCCTTAACTCCCTTTTAGCCTTCTTCACAGTAGAAAAAGTTGGAAGCACATGAAATTGTTCTTGTGTACCAATATTATATAATGTAAACTACCTGAAGATATGCATTGACTTTCAAAAAGGCATGAATTTTTAAATGGTAATATAATATAATATCATGACATAAAAACAAATCTATGCTTAAATTGTCATATATTGACACATATTTGCTTACATAAAATCACATATGAATGAATGTAATATTGCTAAATATTTATTATATTACACTGGTCCTCTTTTGAAAATACTTATAAGATATGTTTACCTCATTCAAAAGAACCTTTAAATAAAACTCAGACACTTAAACACATTGCATTTTGTGTTAAGGCTGTCTCCCTGACCACTTTAATCTTAAAACATCTAGGAATTTAGCCATTTAATGAAAGAAAAGCTCCTAAACTATCATGAAATCTATTATAAGGTTTGGTTAAATGTTGTTTTCTTGCTGTTTTTCTCATTATCCATTTTAATAGTAATTTTTCCTGTCAATTTTTAGACATCTGCAAAAGATATGAAGAATTATTTATTTCTTGTCTAAGTAGCACTTGATTAAAAATACCTACATTCAACTAGTGATTTTTGAATTTATGGATTTCAGGATGGGCTACCAATTGATTTAGCTAGGCAGACCTCTTTTATCCATTTTATGTTGTTATATCAGAGTAGAGCTACCTTATATGATAATGTAAATATGGACTCCCTGACAATCAGATAAAAGTCAAAATATTTTTGTGTATTATGCTGGTTGCTATTTATAAAATATGATCATTTTGTCATTTGGAACAGGACTATATATCATTTCCAAATCTACATAATCCTAAAACTATATTTTCCTTCAAACATCATTGATCATTTTATTGAACCATCACTATCAGTTAACATTTATTGAATGTTGTCCTTTTAGTTGAATGTAATTACAAATAAAGCACTTCTTTCATCATCTATAAATGGAAATAATAATATGGGTAGAAGCCACCCTGTGGAGTTGTTATGAGAATCAAAGGAGATATTGTTTTTTAAAGCTCTTTGGAAAACATAAAGTACTACATGGATATCAGTTATTATTTTTGTTACTGGATCTGATGGAATTAGAATTACCACATGCTTATCTAGAACCTGCAGGTAGTTGGGACAACATAGTACAAAGAATCAGTAGCGCCTCAAATCAGCAGTGAGGGGAAGAGAATCTTCAGGGTTGCTTCCATTGTCTTTGTCTGTGACAGGAAACACTATTTCCCATATCTGAACATCCACAGCAGACTCCATAATGATGGAAGGAAACAGGACTTCATAGATGTTCATTAAGGAGATCATTCCCCCTCCCTATGTGGCACAGTGGATAGAGTGCCAGACCTGGAGTCAGGAGGACTCATCTTCCTGAGTCACACTAGCTGTGTGACCCTGGACAAGTCACTTAACCTTGTTTACCTCAGATTCTTCATCTGTAAAATGAGCTGGAGAAGGAAATAGCTAACCACTTGAGTATCTTTGCTAAGAAAACTCCAAATAGGGTCACAAAGAATCAGACACAACTGAAAAATGACTGAATGGCAACAACATCAGGCATAGCTAAGCAATCCTTGATCCTCCAATAGACCCTCAGGAATCCTCTTGGAACCTCACAACATTGAGCAGAAACTAGAGTTCCTGAAGGTTATCCATACTCTTGCAGTTGTGGAAATGGCATTAAGGATTTTATTAGGCTCTGTGTTATATTTATCTCTATTTTCCAAATGTCTCATACAATGCCTTGTATATAGTAGGTGCTAAATAAATATTTGCGGAATAAATGAATTCATGCAGTTTTCTTCCATGATCCTAAGTTTATAGTAAGTCAGATAAGAATGTCTCCCCACTTATATACTCCTCTACATTGATATAGACATCTGTTCATATGCCTTGAATCATAAAAACTGATGAAGGTTCATGATCATGAATGTATGGGATGGCCAGTGCCTCATCCTCTTGTTTTTGCTTGGGACTTTAAAATTTTTTCATCTTACTTTATTTTTTTTATTTTTTGTGGGGTAATGGGGGTTAAGTAACTTGCCCAGGGTCACACAGCTAGTAAATGTCAAGTGTCTAAGGTCAGATTTGAAATCAGGTCCTCCTGATTCCAAGGCCAGTGCTTTATCCACTGTGCCACCTAGCTGCCCCTACTTTATTTTTCAATTAACAAGTATTTCCTCTCCTTATTATACTTTCTCTTCCCACATTTAACAAAAAAGAAAAATAAAATCCTTTTAAAATAAATAGGCATAGGGGCATCTAGGTGGCGCAGTGGATAGAATACCGGCCCTGAATTCAGGAGGACCTGAGTTCAAATCTGGCCTCAGACACTTGACACGTACCAGCTGTGTGACCCTGGGAAAGTCACTTAACCCCAATTGCCTCACCAAAAAAAAAAAAATAGGCATAATCAAATAAAAGAAACTCACATGTAGTCCATGTCCAAAAACGTATGTCTCATTCTGTACCTTGACTCCATCACCTTTCAGGAGATGGGTAGCATAGTTCATCATCAATACTTAGAATCATGGCTGGGTCTTGCACTGGTCAGAGTTCTTAAGTCTATCAGTTATTTGTCTTTATAATGTTGTTATTATCATAGAAACTGTTCTGCATCAAGATTTGTTCACACAAGTCTTCCCAGACAGAACTTAACCCTTTCATTACTGTTTAAGACACAATAGCATTACATCACCTTCATATGGCATAATGTGTTCAGCCATTCCCCAGCTGATGGATACCTCATTAGTGCCCAGTTCTTTGCCACCACAAAAAGAGCGACTATAAAGTATTTTGTATAAATGTGTCTTTTCCCTCTCGCTTCCCCCCTTTCTCCTCCCCCGCCCCATCCCACAGATCTGATAGAGATATTTGTGAATCAAAGGGTATGGCTTTGGGGGCATAGTTCCAAATTTATTTCCAGGATGTCTGGATTAATGGTATCAGAGACCACAGCTCTATCAACAGAGCATTCATATGCCTACTTTCCCGAAACCCCTCCAAAATTTGTCATCGATAGGATCCTTTGCTTTCTTCTTGAACATGAATAACTATTTGTAAGGAATTTCACCTCCTTACCACATAGTCTATACAATCTATAGAAAATATAAATGGTCTATAATGTGCTTTGAGATCCTTGCTCTAAAGCATCTGACATCCTCCCTCTTCAAACTATTTAGATAACTTTGTTCTGAAGAAATAATGAGAGAAAAATGAAATAAATAGATGCAGATGAACCATTAACAATTAGAATATCACAAATAGAAGTCTGCATAACCATTTATTACCATTATAGGAATTAATGAGTTATCTTATAAACTAGTATAATGAAATTTCATTAACAATTTTTAAAAGCAAATTTCAGAAAATGGATGATATCCATTTAGGAGCAACCTGGTCTCCATCCAAAGGCCCTTTTGAATGAGTGACTTCCCAAAGCCAAAATATTGGGTGGTAGGGTTTGGGACTATGGAATGACATGAAAACTTAATTTTGCCCATCATACATTTTCAGGGATCCTTTCCACACTGGTGCTCTGCTCAAACTGCTGACAAGACAGAGTGGACTAGTTAGGGTTTGATGTCTTAAAGGATTTTGATTGACTCTTGAAATACCCATTTTCATCTACTCCAAGACATTTCAATAGAGCACAATTTGGTTTGAATGAACAAAATCTTCTCTCTCCTTTTCAGGTCGTTTTATTCCAGTGACAAGAACTTTGTGTGCTTTTTTTCCTATCTTTTTTTTACCTTCAGTAGTTTATAAATAGTCCATGTAAAACTGCCCATTATTTTTTAATACATGCTAAGCTACTTATTGAAAAATTACACCCCCTCACACCTCCAGGCCTTTCTGAATCTAAATGAAGCCCTTTTTGCACTTAGATATCTCTGGCAGGAAAAAAATCAGTAAAAGCTAGTGTTCAAACCCCAAGGGGGCAGCCTGCACACAGATGAAAATATGACCGTGTAAATCTGCAGTTTTTGTTGTTTGACATTAGACCCAGAAGAGGAATTCAAAGCTTGCATGGAAAAATTCAGCTAGACAAACAGATGAATTAAATATACTAGTTTGTCCCTGTTTCTGTGTACATTCTTATAAGCCCAGTAGAATGAATGAAGAATCCTGGTATTAACCCAAGTCACTTGGAAGTACATTATAATAAGCCCCCAAATTCAGACTGGTTTAAAACTGTTGGGGTAAAGATATAATTCACATTTATTAAACACTAACTAAATTTACAATCAGATGCATAAACAGAAGAGCAAACAAACAAACTGACTTTAAGAACCTACAAGTGTGTGCTCAGTTAACTTGGTTTGAGTATGGTACTAATGAGGTCACGGATTTAATCCCCATATGGGCAATATTGCTCTGCTCTCAAGGCTACAACCTTGCTCCTGATCAGTAATGTTGCAAATATGTGCTGGTGGCCACAAGAAGGACTAGTTGAGATTGCATCCATGCTTTGCACAAATCTATCACCTTTACTAGAATGAAAATCTCAAAGTATAAACTCAGCAAGATAGAATTGATGTCATTAGACAATATAACATGGTGTAGAGGGAAGGGTGCTGAACTTAGAGTCAGTAGATCCTCTCAAGTACCCTGAGACAGGCAATTATTATTTCCTATTTTACTGATGAAAAAACTGAGACTCAGAGAGAATAAGTGACTTATCCAGGGTCTCACACAGCTGGTAGGTGGCAGATCAATTCCAAAACACAGTGATCTTTCCACTACATCACAGCTGCCTCCTATGAGCTGAAACAATTTAGGCAAACTGTATCCTACAAACCTAATTTGGTTTATGCTTCTCAGCATTTATCTAGTGTGTTATGGATATAGTATAGCCATGAACAGGTAGGAAAGAACAATAGCAGGAAGTCTAATCTGGCTGTGCAGCAATTAGAAATGGCTTATGAAGGGAAAGCTGAAATTTTCAGTATCAAATACCCCATAAGATTTTCATGGGCAATAATTTTTTAATAATTACCGAGAACTTTTTTCTTTTCTTTCTTTCTTTTTTCTTTCCTTTCCTTTCCTTTCCTTTCCTTTCCTTTCCTTTCCTTTCCTTTCCTTTCCTTTCCTTTCCTTTCCTTTCCTTTCCTTTCCTTTCCTTTCCTTTCCTTTCCTTTCCTTTCCTTTCCTTTCCTTTCCTTTCCTTTCCTTTCCTTTCCTTTCCTTTCCTTTTCTCTTCTCTTCTCTTATTTCCTTTCCTTTCCTTTCCTTTTCAGTATGAATTAAGAGGCATATTTTTTGGTCTGATATAATCTCTTTTTAAAGGAAATATTTCACTTGGCCATGGCTCTTAGTATGGCTGTGTGCTATGTATTCATCCCGAAAAGAGAGGAGTCCATGCACATTGCCTTTTACTTGTCTAGATGTCTCTGCCTCCTTCCCAGCTGCCTTCTCATTCTAGAGAAATCTTTGCTGTGAGGCCAGATCTCCTGATTGATAGGTGACTCCCTCGCCTTGATCATCATTTCTTAAGGATCCCCAGCCATGTTGACATCATTCTTGGGTCAATTCATTTTCTGGGCATCTCCACCTCCTTGCCAGTCACCTTGAGGTGTTTAGTTGTTCTCCACCCCTACCTACTCCCTTTATCTCCCACCTATGTCTTGTCTTCTTCCATTAGGATATAGGTTTCTTGGGGCAGCTAGGTGGCACAGCGGATAGAGTGCTGGCCCTGGAGTCAGGAGGACCTGAGTTCAAATCTGGTCTCAGACACTTGACACTTCCTAGCTGTGTGACCCTGGGCAAGTCACTTAACCCCAACTGCCTCACCAAAAAAGAAAAAAAAAGAAAAAAAAATGATATAGGATTCTTGAGACTATGGTTTGTCTTGTTTGCTTGTATGCAGCATACCCCTGGTGATAAAAGCACAGTACCTATCACATAGTAAACAATCTACCCATCTCCCTTTCAGCTAGGTGGTAAAGTAGAACACTGGACCTGGAGTTAGGAAGTTGGTGTTGTTCAGTCATTTTGGTCATGTTCAACTCTCTGCGACATCATTTGGAATTTTCTTGGCAAGGATACTAGTCTGGTTTGCCATTTCCTTGTCCAGTTCATTTTACAGTTGCAGAAACTGAGGCAAACAGAGGTAAGTGATTTACCCAGGCTCATACAGCTAGTACAGGTCTAAAGCTAGATTTGAACTCAGGAGGATGAGTCTTCCTAACTCCAGGCCTGGCACTCTATCCACTGCTGCAGAATCAGGAAGACAAATTCAAATCTAGCCCCAGACACTTACTAGCTGTGTGATCTTGGGCAAGTCGCTTAAACCACTGTCTGTCTCTGTTTCCTCAACTATAAGATGGGGGTAATGATACTACCCACCTTGCAGGGTTGTTGTGAGGCTCAAATGAGATAAAGTACTTAGCACAGGACCGGGCACATAGTAGACTCTATATAAATATTAACTCCTTTCTTGTCTTATGACCTTTACTAGTGGTGTTCCCTGGATAAACTACATGGTTCCAAATAACTCTCGGGAGTTTTTCAGTTTTATTAGCTATAAAAGTGGGGATGATATTCATGCCATCTCATTTGACTATCCATCCACCTCTCTCACTGTTTCTATATGTGCATGTGGATCTATCCATCTGTCTATCTATCTATTATATCTACCTGTTATATATTATCCACTCATGGCTAAATTACAATCATTCATTCACTGATTATGAAGATGTTTATGATGTACCTACCATGCACAAAGATACAGTTTCTACCCTTCAGAAGTTGAAAAACCAGTAAGGGAAATAAGACATTAGCCCAAATAATGGCAATCTAAAATAGAATAAAAGTATACAAATGAAATACTCAAAGACTGTGAGAGTATCAAGAAGGAGGTGGGGCAGAATTTCTGACCAGCAGTGAAGGTGGCAAAGTGGGTTTCATGGAGGAAGAGCCATTTCAGATGAGTTTTAAAAGGCATAGATCAGGCAAGGAAATTCCAGGTGCCAGGAACAGCAAGAGAAAAGCCACAGAAGCCAGAAAGCTGATAAAGGATTAAGAAAAAATGAGTAACCCATCTCTGCTAAAGTTCCAAGTACATAAAGCTGAAAAGGCAGGTTGGACTCAGATTAGCCAGAGCCTACAATGCTAGGCTAAAGACTTGACATTTTATTCAGTAGTCAACTGGTAGCCGTTGAAGGTTTTGGAGCAGTTGAGTGACATAAACTGATCTGTTTTAGAAATATCAATCTGGGGGCAGCTAGGTGGCACAGTGGATAAAGCACCGGTCCTGGATTCAGGAGGACCTGAGTTCAAATCTGACCTCAGACACATGACACTTACTAGCTGTGTGTCCCTGGGCAAGTCACTTAACCCTCATTGTCCCACCAAAAAAAAATTTTTTTTAAAGAAATATTATGGAGCAGCTAGATGGCACAGTGGATAGAGCACCGGCCCTGGAGTCAGGAGTACCTGAGTTCAAATCTGGCCTCAGACACTTAACACTTACTATCTGTGTGACCCTGGGCAAGTCACTTAACCCCAATTGCCTCACTAAAAATAAATAAATAAACAAACAAACAAACAAATAAATATTACTCTGGCAGCAAGAGAATGCAGATTCTGGAGGTAAAAGGCAATTTAGGACTCTATTGCACTTGTCTAGGCAAAACTTAATGAGAGCTCATCGTGGTTACTTTTAGGGAACACCATTTTTTCACAAGAGAAATCAGAAACATTGGATCTTCCTTCACTCTATACCAGTGGAGAAGACATTTCTGGGTCCCTTCATTATTTCTCAATTAATCCAGAGGGAATCTAATACAAAAAAACCCCGTAAGTCTAAAATACCACATGCATGGCTTTCCCTGATGTATGCTCCTTCCTCTCTACCCCCATACCCATTATTAGAACATGAAATAATCATCAACACTCAAGAAGGGACAGAGAGAATTTCACAAATAATTCTCAAAAGACTTTGTCTTTATAGTCACTCAGCCAACTGAGGTTTAAACAATATGGGATAGGGGCAGCTAGGTGGCACAGTGGATAAAGCATTGGCCCTGGATTCAGAAGGACCTGAGTTCAAATCCGGCCTCAGACACTTGATACTTACTAGCTGTGTGACCCTGGGCAAGTCACTTAACCCTCATTGCCCAGCAAAAACAAAAACAAAACAAAAAACTCCTGATTAAACAATATAGGATTCTACCAGATCTATTGTTTATTCTTTTCTCTATTCCTCAGTTTCCCCTATTACAAAATGAAGGGGTTACACTAGAGTCACCGAATGACATATGGAAGGGATCTTAGAGTTCAAGCTACCCCACCCAATTTTACAGCTGAGGAACAGACTGAGAGGGATTAAGCAACTTTCCCAGAATCATTGAAGCTAATAAATGTCAAAGACCAGGATTTGAACTGATTTCATGATTTTTAAGTCTCCTTGATGCTCAGTCCTGTGCTCTATCTAGCCACTGCAGCACCAGCTGAGCTCTGAGATCCCATGATTTTGTCTTTGAAGAACAAAATGCAGCCTTGAAGGCTCTGCTCAGACAAGGTATTTCCAACATCCATGGTAAAATTATATGAGGCTGTGACTGAAGCAAATATATAAGCAACATTGTTCAATGATCATTGACCTCAAGTGAAGTATAAAGCAGGGAGGTATATGCTCACCTGAGGTATTCACTAATGACATGAAAGACGTCTAAGCTAGAGTCCTGACAAAAGGATTCCTTATCAGTGGGGTGGTTCTGCAAGTGTTCCTAATTACAGAAAACATTCCATCAAATCCATCAAGCCTCACAACATTGCTCAGTGCCATCCAGAGCAATTAAAAAAGTGAGGTTTTTAAATATCGACTAGGGAAAGAAAAAGTAGATGAAAGTCTACTCCCCATTCCATGACATGCAACTGGTTAAGGTTTACATAAATATATGTGTGTGCATGCATGCATGCATGCATGCACACATACATGCACATATATACATGCATGTATATGCATATGTATACACACATCTTAGCTCAGAAACATTTAAGAGGAGAAAACTGGGATGGAAGAGCTTTGGGGAAATTGTACAGTACTTTCAATGACCTCAAACTGCTTGTTTGCTGCCTTCGAAAATCTAGCCTGTTAATAGCAATGTTCTTCCAGGGAAACCATAGGATCATGATTTTGGATCATCGAATCATCAATTTAGGCATAGCTTCAAATCCTAGATCTAGCACTTTCCTTACACTCCATTTTTTTAGGAGGCAAATTAAATCACAAACAAAAAAGAATTAATAGCAAGGATTTGGTAAAACAACAACAACAACAAAAACCTAATTTCTTAGTATCAATAGATAATGCACTATCATACACTTTCAGCACTTAAACTACCATGAAGTCAAAACTGATGTTCAAAATAATGACTGAAAGGCACTATAAGATCCAGAATCAACAAAGATAAAATTGCCCTTATATACTATATCAATAGAGGAAAGTGAATTGTTATATATGTTATTAATCCAAATGTAGTCTACATCCCTAAAAAACAAAACAAAACAAACAAAAAACTTTTTGAAATGAAAGGACATCATCATTTAAAATAATGTCATAAAATTATCAGGAGTTGATCAAGACCCAGAGTGTCCAGTCTATCTATAACCCTGAGTAGCTAATGATTTTCCTTCCCAACAGCAGTGGGAAGAAAAGGTTCAAATTCAAGCGTCCTGTATTCCTTAAACTCCTGGGTTTAGAGAACTTATACAGTAAAATGTCTGGAGCTGCCTGGTCGTGGGAGGAGTTGTGGGTGGATAGGAGATGCATCTGTTGGTTATTTGATGTTTTAGTGCCTTTTACTATTATAAGTAAGCAGCATGCAGTTTAGCCATGCTTATGTTCTTCAATTTGAAATGCAGAAAAGATGGGAAGAGGGACAGACTTTTGGGTTGGGTTGTGTCATTTTGTTTTCTGGTCAATGAGGCACTATTAACCATAAGAAACTAATTGGATAAATGCACTCACATTAACCCTTTAGAAAATCAAGACTAATAGGATTAGACCAGGTGGAAGGATTGTTTTCTCCATGGATTTTCTCTCCCCAGTACAATCCATCCTTTACAAATGACCTTCCTAAAACTTGTCTGGTAAAAATCAAGATATCCCGGGGGCAGCTAGGTGGTGCAGTGGATAAAGCACTGGCCCTGGATTCAGGAGTACCTGAGTTCAAATCCAGCCTCAGACACTTGACACTTACTAGCTGTGTGACCCTGGGCAAGTCACTTAACCCCCATTGCCCTGCCCCCCCCAAATCAACACCTCCTTCCCAAAGCCTGCCCCCTCCCCAGCTCAACAAACTCCAATAGCCTCCTTACTCTTCTTTTTGAACTAAGCTATCCAGTCATAATCTGCCACTAGTTCCAAACACTCTCCTCCACAAAGGTTCTATCTCCTACCTCTGTTCATACTTTCCATATCCACAGTCCCAGCATCAGCTACTACTAGTGCATCCCCTCCCAAATGACCCTGTATTCATTTTATACACACTTTGTATATAGTTACATATATGTACCTAAGATCTCCCCCATTAGAATGTAAGCTCCTTGAGGAGCTTCAAGCTTCAATTTGGGGGGGAGTTTTTCCTGACCTCGGGACTAAATTTGTCCATGTAATTTCTATCCATTTCTTCTTCTTCTTCTTCTTCTTCTTCTTCTTCTTCTTCTTCTTCTTCTTCTTCTTCTTCTTCTTCTTCTTCTTCTTCTTCTTCTTCTTCTTCTTCTTTTGGTGAGGCAATTCGGGTTAAGTGACTTGCCTAGGGTCACACAGCTAGTAAGTGTTAAGTGTCTGAGGCTGGATTTGAACTCAGGTCCTCCTGACTCCAGGGCCGGTGCTCTATCCACTGCGCCACCTAGCTACCCCTACCCATTGCTTCTTGTTGTACCCCTTGGAGACAACAAAATGAAAACTAGAAACATAGAATATAAAATATTGGACCTTAACCTAGGATAGAGAATAAAATATTTGCTCAAAGATGGAATTTTAAGTTTTTCTTGGCACTAGAGGAAATAAATGCATGTTATTACTTATCAATAAATACATTTCTTCTTATATACACAAAGTTTTTAACCTATCACAAGTCCAAACTGTGAACTCTCCAATTAAACAATTTCCCTGTAAAGTAGACTGCTAGAAAGAATGTCAATCCTATACTCTTCAGAACACCAGAAAAAGATAATAGTTAAAAGATAAGTGTCACAGAGAAGATTATAGCAACTGTCTTCCCTTGGGGATGCAAGTTTTATGGGTCAAAAATTTTCAAGTTGATCATGAATCACATTAAAAGCTTCCACACAATTATTATCCCATTGCCTGGAATATGAGAAGAAAAACCAATCAGATCTTCCTGGGGTCCTCAAGACTCAAGATTTTCTGGAGCTGTTCTGAAAATGTTGAGGCTGTTGTTGATGGAGCTTTAGCCTTTTAGGTTATGCACAGCTTCTCCCAGTACTGACATCAATCTCAGGGATCCAGCCAGAACTAATCCAATGGCAGCCATAACCCATTTACTGAGACATGTCCTATCTTAAAGGAGACTATGTAGAACTTGTTTATAAGTCACATAAGACTATCAGCCTCATTACTTAATAATTTATAACACTTATCTTTCAGTAATTTGTTCGTCTTGGTTCTGAATGTCTTTTCACTATTTCCAAAATTCATATCTGTATTTAAATTTCCCTCTGTGCAACAGGAAAACAGGCAAACTTTTAGAACCTAAAAAGTATAGAGGATGTAAAGTGCCACCCTACTTATTTATTGCCTATAAAAAAAGAAATTGATACATCAGAGCAAAATGCTACCTGAGAGCCTCCTTTCCACCAATGTGTCTCTCTGGATATGAAATTGGAACAACAGGGTCAGCTAGGTGGTGCAGTAGATAGAGCACTGCCCTGGAGTCAGGAGGACCTAAGTTCAAATCCAGTCTCAGACATTGAGTAGCTGTGCAATCCTGGGCAAGTCGCTTAACCCTGATTGCCTCCAAAGAGGGGATAGGGTGGGAAAGAAAGTTGTAACAACAGAGAGAGTTGGATGACCTCTCTGGTTATTATTATCAAGTGAAGCATTAAAAAAGGAACATGTGACCACATCAAATATGTTTGTTTCATGGATGTCTGGCCGTGAATTCAAGTGGAAAAAAAGGTTCTTTGTGAATGATAGTCCTCCAGATACCTATTTGTTGATATGTTTATGGCATCAAATCCAAGAACAAGGAAGAGCCTCTTTAAATGGGAATCCTAATCTCTTAAGAGACTTCAACTAACTATCCAAACTAGAAAAATCAAGTGGATGAAGAATGCCTGTTATCCAAAATATGGTATACAGTTGGGTAAAAAACACATAGAGCCAGGGGCAGCTAGGTGGCACAGCGGATAAAGCACCAGCCCTGGATTCAGGAGGACCTGAGTTCAAATCCAGCCTCAGACACTTGACACTTACTAGCTGTGTGACCCTGGGCAAGTCACTTAACCCTCATTGCCCTGCTCAAAAACAAAAACAAAAACAAAAACAAAACACATAGAGCCGGTCCCTCAGTACATCTATCTTGGCAGACTTTAGATGGATAATAAGCCAAGCTCACAATTGACTTGGAGGAAGAAATCAGACTGGATTATAAGGAAACTCTAGTGTGTTTTTTTAAACAATACTAAGCTGCTCCCTAATACAAAAAAAAAGTTGTTTAAAAAAAAAACATCCCCTCAAAGTGATGTTGTATTGTAAATCCTGTCATACCATAGTCTCCAAATAAGGCTGTGAGTGACCCATATACAGGGAGATGTGTAGTGGATATAATTTGACTCTAATATCTCTCTAATGATGATCTCTGCACAAAAAGTGGCATAAGGAATATCATAAAGGAATATATAGGATAGCTAGGTGGCAGAGTGAATAGGATACAGGGCCTGGAGTCAGGAAGACTCATCTTCCTGAGTTCAGATCTGGCCCCAGACACCTATTAACTGTGTGAGCCTGTGCAAGTCACTCAACCCTGTTTGCCTCAGCTTTCTCATCTGTAAAATGAAAATCGTGAACCACTCCAATATCTTTGCCAAGAAAACCCCAAATTGGATCATGAAGAGTTGAATTTGACTGAAAAAGCACTGAACAACAAAAGGAATGTATGATTGGAGAAGGAGGTCATGTAGTGATATAGGAGGATAATAGAGAGTCCAAGTACTTCAGTGGTAGCCACAAAATCTTCTTTTTAAGCCTAGAGGAATGCCTCTGACACATTGGTAGAGACTCTTAAAAGGATTTAATTTCATTCCATCATCGAATAATTGAAAAAAATTAAAAATCTTTAAGAGAGCTGAAACTAGGGTAGGGTAACCAGAGCTTTGCACTAAGATTCTGAAATTTAGAGGTGCCAACAGCCCTTATGCTCTTTTGACAGCATAAACAGAACTGTGCATAATTCCAAGTTAGTTACTAGTCAATAAGAACATTTAGTTAGACTAGGAAGCTGCAAGACAACTGGTTTGTTTCCCTTAGATGCTACACTTAAGGTGAGCTCCCCTCCCTTTCCTGCAAGAGCAGCCTCAAGATCTCTGCCCACAGTAGCCACTGTCCCTGAGGATGTCTCTCTTCCCCAATAACAGAGTTTTCTTTTAAAGTTGATTTGTACATGTTTTTTGCACTACTTTTACAGATCACACTTTGTGAAGCTTGTCACAAATACAGTTTATGAGGCTTGACAAAGGTAGGAAAATGGCAGTTATGTGTCTGTTCTTTAACCCAACAAAAGTATCCCTCTAATACTTTATAATTATAAGAGATAGCATGGAAGGGAAGTGTACCAATGGAGGGAATATCTAAATCTATGAGAATAAATATCCATTAACTTATACACAAAGTTGTGAGGGAAGTGTTTTGTAAGCCTTAAAGCACTATAGAAATGTGATTTATGATGAAGTGATTTTATTTCCCACCATGTCTATGATGGTTCCTTATTTACATCTAACAAGTATTTAGCAATTATTTGATTTATTAAATAGAAATCTAAAATCAATGACTTTGAATTTATAAGGGTCTTAATTCTTAGTATGACTGATTTTCCCCTATCAGCCTTCCCTGCCCTGCTCACTCCCACTTTGAAAGACTCATTTGCCCCTTCATGGGCCCCCATGCACCCCATCTTGCTGTTAAGTTATTGTTAGGATGTGGGGCAGCTAGGCGGCTCAGTGGATAAAGCACTGGCCCTGGATTCAGGAGGATGTTAGTTCAAATCTGACCTCAGACACTTGACACTTGCTAGCTGTGTGACCCTGGACAAGTCACTTAACCCTCATTGCCCTGCCCCCCCAAGTTATTGTTAGGATCAAGCTGTCAGGATCAAATGAGATAATATTTGTGAAGCACTGTGCCTAGTACACAGTTGGTGCTTAATAAATGTTTGTTCTCTTTTCTCTCTAGGTGCTTGCCCATAGAATTGGCCCTGAAATGGCATCTCAAAATACATTTAGCAAAAGATTCATTTGTGTTTATTTCAAGTATTCCTAACTCTCCCTTGTCAGGTCTCTACTTAACTGAATATGCACTGAAATCATGCTTCTATGTGTAGTAAGAGCAGGCACTTGTATAACGCTTTGAGATTTACAATTTGACTCTCACAATAACCATCTGAAATGGGGCTTATATCATATCTATTTTAGACATAAGGAAACTGAGGCCAAGTGATGTTAAGAGCCTTGTGAAGTATTAAACAAATAGTTAAGTATCTGAGGCTGAATCTGAACTCAGATCTTCCTTACTCCAAGTCTAGCATTCTATGTACCATCCCACATTCTCTCTAGATCCAGATGTGCCTATATAGTATTAGGGGAGGAGGGGAAGAGAGGGGAATGAGGGAAAATAATAGGGGGTGAGAGGGAGGAATCAGGCAAATAGTAACATTATAGCTTATATTTATAAAGGCTTTACAATCTACAAAGTGTCCCGTATAAAATATCTCATTTGACCCTCACAATAGTCCTTCAGGGTAGCTGTTGACGTTTGCTGTTCTCCCTATGCGGTCACACAGCTAGCTAGCCTCCTCCCATATATAAAGGGAAAACTTATCTCATTGAAACATGATGTCAAAAATATAGAGACCCAAAACAAACCTTAATGGGGAAAGTGCAATGATGAGTTAACCTCTCTGGCAAAAAGAATCTATAAGACCATATTCTATGTAAATATTCAAATAAGGCTTTTAAACTACACAGTATTGTCTTAGTACTTCTATTTTTTTTTTGGCGGGGCAATTAGGGTTAAGTGACTTGCCCAGGGTCACACAGCTAATAAGTGTCAAGTGTCTGAGGTCAGATTTGAACTCAGGTCCTCCTGAATCCAGGGCCGGTGCTTTATCCACTGCGCCACCTAGCCACTTCTATTTTTTAAAATGACTATTATCTCTATCAGTGGTCTCCATTTTAATGACATAGTACTGTTCTCAGCAGGAGACTGCCTGAAAGTGAGAGTAAGGCCGACAGTATTTAGATCATCATAGATATCACAGACTCTGAAAGTTGTAAGGAAATTCTCTAATTAAATTTTTGTTAAAACAGTCAGTTTAATCACTGTTATTTTTTTTCCAAGCAGGATTTCTTTACGGAAAGGCAGGACCACTGCTTCCATGGTTAAAAAATCTACTGTTAGGGGCGGCTAGGTGGCGCAGTGGATAGAGCACCGGCCTTGGATTCAGGAATACCTGAGTTCAAATCCGGCCTCAGACACTTAACACTTACTAGCTGTGTGACCCTGGGCAAGTCACTTAACCCCAATTGCCTCACTAAAAAAAAAAAATCTACTGTTGGGGACACAGCATGGGTATGACAAGATATTTGTATAATCGCATGGCTATTTAAGAAAGGAAGAGAGAAAGGAAGAGGTTACAGGATAGAAGCAGTTGATTCTTCCATTTCCCATTTCTATCAGATAGGTTAATCAGTTGTAATCAACACTCAAAACAGGAGATTAATAAAGCCACAGATATCATCACTTGTCATGTAAATGATAGCATCTCTCCTTCATCACACCTACCCTTCAAGTGTGGGTGAAGACATTGGATTATTGAGGTGCTTCAGAAGGTAGCTTCCAAAACTGGGTTGGGGGAGGAGAGATAGAAAGCAAAAAGAAACAGGTTTCCTTTACCTTTATGCCATTGTTGGGTTTTTTCATCAAAATTCTTCTAAAAGGAGTTAAGTTTTTAAATCAAGACCTTACCTTCTGTTTTTGTGTTTATTGCCCCCTATTTACTTATGGTATTGATGAACTCATTAACATGGATATATCTTATAAAATGCTAGAAAAAATAACAAATCCCTTAAATCAAAAGGCTAAATAAGGAAATGTGCTCAAGGGGAAGGAGGGAAACAACAGGATCATTAGTTAGCAGTAATAGAAGTTATGCAATGAATTTGAAGGTATTTTTGAAAAGCCAACTCTAGAAAGGAAAAATTAATTGTTGACAATTTTCAGTGACTTAGAATTAGATTTTAAATCCTATTAGAATGGAATAGGATTATCAATAAGGAGGAGCTGATTAATGAAGTGGAAAATGATAGGAACCCTGGGGATGCAGTCCTCTTATGGTTGATGAATGATGAGGAAGGAGACTAAGGGCATATTCTGACAGGTACCCTAGAATTTAGGAGTTAATGTCACAGATTTCAGAGTTAGTGTGGGCAGGATCCCAAGGCCTCAAAGATCCAAAAGCAAAATCTACTCAAAAGGGATGAAAGACTTTCAACAATGATATTCTGAGAATAGAATTACAAGTTATTCTCTTGAGGAAGAAAAGAGGAATGTATTTAAAGTAAGGGGCAGATAGGTGGTGCAGCGGATAGAGTACTGGGACTAGAGTCAGGAAGGCTCATCTTCATGACTTCAAATCTGGCCTCAGACACTTACTAGCTGTGTGACCCTGGGCAAGTCACTTAACCCTGTTTGCCTCAGTTTCCTCATCTGTGAATTGATCTGGAAAAGGAAATGGCAAAATCACTTCAGTATCTTTGCCAAAAAAACCCCAAATGAGATCACAAAGAGTCAGACTACTGAAATAACTGAACAACAAATGTGAAGTAAGGATATCATTGTATAAGGAGTTCATGAATGACCTCAGGATTTAAAAGGTCATATAAAAAGCAATGGAATCTAACAGAAATAGAAACAATATTTTGCAAAAAAAAAAAAATTAGGGGGAGAGTAAATAAATAATATCAGAAAGGCTAAAGAGCTGAAATGTATCTTCCCTGCCTGGCACAAGCCTAAAAAAAATCCTCCCCTCTTCAGAATTTCCCTATTACTGTCCAGAGCACCACCACCCCCTTGGTCCCCCAGGATCACAGTGTTGGTGTCACCCTTGACTCCTCATCAGGTATCTAATCCATTGACAAACCTTGTCATTCCCATCTCTTCTTTAGACCCATCTTTCCTTCCCATCTCTTCTTTTTATTTATTTTTTTTTTGCGGGGCAACGGGGATTAAGTGACTTGCCCATAGTCACACAGCTAGTGTCAAGTGTCTGAGGCTGGATTTGAACTCAGGTACTCCTGAATCCAAGGCCGGTGCTTTACCCACTGTGCCACCTAGCTGCCCCCCCATCTCTTCTTTATACCTCATTCTCTCCACTCAGAGCACCTCTGTCCTAGTTCAGATCCTCATAGCCTCTTGTCTGGACCATTATCATTATCTTCTACCTGGTTGCCTTCCTTCAAGTCCCTCCCCTAATCTGATGCATGATCAATATAGCTACCAAAATTATTTTCCTGAAGTATAGATCTGAGTTCGGTGAGTTTCAGTGGATTCCTGTCACCTCTAGGATCAAATAGTGTCTGACATTTAAAGCTTTGCACAACCTGGTCCATTCTAACCTTTTCAGTCTTCTTACACTGGACTCTCCTACACTCTCACCACTATCCAGCCATGGTGGCCCATTTGCAGCTCTTTGAACATGACTCTCTCTCTCTTCTGTGCCTTTGTACTGGGGGTCTCCATATGCCTGTAATGCTCTGTGCCCCTCACCTCCACCCCTTGGTTGTCTTGACTTCTTTCAAGACTCAACTCAAATCCCCACTGCTGGAGGAGGCCATTCCTGCCCCACCACCACACTCCCAGCTGCTAATGCCCACCTCTCTGAGATTGTCTTCCATCTACTCTGTCCGGATCTTGTTTGCTGTTTAGATGTTACACTTCCATGAGAATGTAAGCCCCTTGAGGTCAGGGACTGTTCTTGCCTTTGAGGCAGCTAGTGGATAAAGTGCTGGGCCTGAATTTAGGAAGACTCATCTTCCTGAGTTCAAATCTAATCTCAGACACACCTGTAAAATGAGCTGGAGAAGGCAATGGCAAACCACTCCAGTATCTCTGCCAAGAAAACCCCCAATGCGGTCATGAAGAATTAGATACAGCTAAAAGATGACTGAACAACAACAGTTCAAATCCATGCTTAGACACTTATTCACTGTACCACTTATCCTCTATTTGCTGCAGTTTCCTCAACTATAAAAGGGGGATAATAATAGTACCTCCATCTTATGGTTATTGTGAGGATCAAATGAGATAATATTTGTAAAAAGTACTTAGCATAGTGCCTGGTACCTAGGAGGCCCTGTATCAATGCTTGTTCCCTCCCTCCACCTTTCTTTGTATATCTAATACTTAGCCCAGTGCCTACCACACACTAAGGGTTTAATAAATGTAGACTGACTGATAAAATGAGCAGATGCTTTTACTAAATGAATAGCAAGAAGAAAAATCTTAATGTGTTGGGACAATCTAAATTAAGGAAGAGATGAGATCTTTTGATTTGGAAGAATAGATCAAAGGTGTGTAGTGGGGGATAGAAATTCAAAATCAAGTAGGAGCCCCCTCACTACCCTCAGTCTGTTGCCACAATGGGGAAGTCGAGCAATTGATCTGTAGGGGAGGGAGGTAACAGCTGCTGCAAATAACCCTAATCAGCACATAAGAGCTCTGAGGCTGCCAGAGGGCAGAGGATTAACGTGTAGGAGACCCTGGGCTTTGGAGATGCTGTTATAGCAGTCAGGCGGCACAGGGGGTAGCATGCAGGACTTGAAGTCAGGAAGACCTAAATTCAAATCTTGTCTCAGACACCTACCAATTACATGACCTGGAACCAGTCACTTAACCAACTATCTGCTCAGTTTCCTCATCTTTAAAATGGGCTAGAACTCCCAGAGTTGTTGTAAGGTTCAAATAGGAAAACGTGTGTAAAGGTGCTTTGTAAACCATAAAGACCTATATAGATGCTAGCTATTATTTTTAGGCTGGCTCATAATATGTCTGTGTATTTTGGAAGGAGAGAAGGGATAAGAGGTGAGACAGACTGCCTTCATACAGAACAGTGCAATTCTAGGGATCCTAGTCATCTGGCTTGCTTTCTCTTTGAGTCTGTGTTTGTGTTCAATGTTTCCCAAGGAAGAGTCTTCTGCATTGGGCTTGCAGCGAGTCATTTATGGTTTTATGTACAGAATATGCTCAGGGGCTGGGTGATTATGATTCTCCCAGGGTGAACGATGGCTACATTCTTTCAAACCTTTCCTTATTTTCATAGGTGTGATGGCGGCAGGACCTCTGCAGCCAGCAGCTGAGGGGTCTGGACACAATGAGGTTGAATCAACTGGCCTGAATGAACAACATTCCAGGATACAGAAAAATTCACAGATGTGATTGCTGAAGCATTGCCAGGAAGCTCTGAGGAATCATGGAGCATGGGAGAGGTGCCACAAGATTGCACATGGGTAAACATTGTCCTGAATTTCAAAAGGGGAAAGCAGATACTTCAAACCATTGGTCAGATTTTTTTAAAAAAGCATATCTTCTTATCTTTGGCCTTTCTTCCAATTTGAAATTAATTTTGACTTTCACTCAAAAACCCTGGATTTGGAATCAGGGCACCTGGGTTCTAGTTCCAGTTCTGCCACTATCCATGTGGGTTTGGACAGTCGCTACCTTCCCTACAACCCAGTGACACTTGGTGTCTTGCTGTTTCTTGCATAGACAGAACACTCTATGTTGAATCTCTAAATCCTATAACATTTTTATGTAGTTGGCAAACATCTGTTCTCTCTATTTTCTTAAAGCATTATCTTCCAAAATATTTTTCATCTCCCCTTGTGCTCACTTTCTCTTTAAAGTCAATAACCATCAAGATACACACTGACTTGGAATAGAGGGTCTTGTTTAGATTTTTTTTTCATGGCATTTCTTTTTTGTGTTATTGTTTCAGTCATGTCCAACTCTTTGTGACCTGTTTAGGATTGTCTTGGCGAGGATACTGGAGTGGTTTGCTATTTCCTTCTCCAGCTCATTTTACAGATGAGAAAACTGAGGCAAACAGGGTTAAGTGACTTGCCCAGGGTCAACAGCTAATAAGTGTCTGGGGCCAGATTTGAATTCAGGAAGATGAGTCTTCCTGACTCCAGGCCAGGCTCTCTATTTACTCCACCACCTAGCTGCCCTTTTGTATCATAGAACCCCTTTTTGGCAATCTGGTAAAGCTTATGTACCCTTTCTCAGAACCATATTTTTAAATACATAAAGTAAAAATATGCGAAATTATAAAAGAAACCAAATGTATTGAAATGCATTTATCAGATATTTTTTAAAAACAAGTTCATGGACCCCTATTCTAGATACCAAGTTGTCATCCTTGACTCACCTTCACCTCCACATGCCAAGTTCTGTCATTTCTAATTTGACAAAATCCTTCGGATAAGGCCTTTTCTCTTCTCTGACATTGCTACCATCCTGGTACAAGCTTTCATCATGCCTAAACTATTGCAGTGCCCTACTGATTGGTCTCCCTGTTTCAAGTCTCTTTATACTCCAGTCCATACTTCATTCAGCTGCTAAAATTATCTTCCTAAAGCATAGGTCTGATCATGTCACTCTTATTCAATGAGTTTAAGTGGTTCTGTTACCTCCAGAATCAAATATAAAATCCCCTTAATGGATTAGAACCTTCATACCTTTCCAATCTTTTATACTTCCCTCTCCTCCATATACTCTACAATCCAGTGACGTGGCTTCCTCTCTGCTCCTCACATAGAGCACTCTGTCTTTAGACTCCTTACCTTTTCACTGCCTGGTACACTTTCCATCCTTCTTTCTACCTCTGTGGTTCCTGAGCTTCTTTTAATACTAAGCTCAAATCATGCCTTCTATAAGAAAGACTACCTAGTCTTTTTACCCCTCAATCCCTCCTACTACTGCCTTCCCTTTGAAATTGCCTCCCATTTATTCTTACATAACACATACTTGTTTGCATACTTGTCTCTCCCCACCTCCAATGGGAATTGCTTGAGGGAAAGCACTGTTTTTCCTTTTCTTTGAATATCCAGTGCCAAGCACAGTAATTGATACATAGTCGCCATTTAATAAAGGCTGGTTGATCTCCCTGCTTCAAGTCTTTCCCCACTCCAGTCAATTCTCAACTCAGCTATTAAAAATGATCTTCCTCTATGCCCAAAGGTCTATAACACTGTGCACACCCTTTGACCTAGCTACTAGGTCTGTATCCCAAAGAGATCATAAAAAAGGGAAAAGGACTCATGTACAATATTTATAACAGCTCTTTTTGTGGCGAAAAAAGAATTTGAAATTGAGGAGATGCCCATCAGTTGGAGAATGGCTGAACAAGTTGTGGTGTATGAATGGGGTGGAAAACTATTGTGCTATAAGAAATGATGAGCAGTCAGATTTCAGAAAAACCTGGAAAGACTTACATGAACTGGGGGTAGGGGTGGGGGAGGGTAGATGTAGAGCCAAGATGGTGGAGAAGAGGCTGTGACTCCTGCAAGTTCCCAATAAACCCATCCCCTCACTCCCAAATAATACCATAAAACCCCCCAGAGCAGCCTAACTCACATAAGAACAGAGTGTAACTATTTTCCAGCCAAAGATGGCAACTGGATCACCTGCTGATCAGGCTGAGAGAGGAGCTTAGTACACGGTCTGGACCCACCAGGAACAGACCACACACCTCCAGCACCTCAGAGTCTCCAGCGTCAGTGGCTTCTTCTAAGGCTCAAATCACAGACCAGTGAGGGGGTTTGGTGGTTGGCCAGGGTGAAGTAGCTGAAGTCTCTGCTGGAATTGGGGTGAAGCACTCTGGTTCTGAACTAGAGGGCTGAATCGAGTGGTGGCACAGGCATGCCAAGCTTCCAACCATAGAGAATCAGATTTTAATCAGACATCTGCTTCCAGTAGGCAAAAAAGACAGCTGACAATAGATAGCTTCTTTAGGGGAGAGGTAGACCAGCATACACCCTCAGAAGAAGATAATAACAAAGACAAAGCTCCAACACCCAAAGCTTCCAAGAAAAATATGAATTGGTTTCAGGCCATGAAAGAGCTCAAAAGGGACTTTGAAGAGAAAGTAGGAGAGATAGAAGGAAGATTTAGAGAGATGGAGGAAAAAATGGAAAGAGAAGTGAGAGTGATATAGGAGAGTCATGAGAAAAAAGTCAACAGATTGAAAAGCCAAATGGGAAAGGAGATACAAAAGATCTCTGAAGAAAATAATTGCCTAAGAATTAGGATTGAACAAATGGAAGCTAGTGACTTCATGAGAAACCAAAACATAGTAAAGCAAATCCAATTGAATAAAAAAATAGAGGGCAATCTCCTTGGAAAAACAGCTGACCTAGAAAATAGATCCAGGAGAGATAATTTGAAAATCACTGGACTACCTAAAAACCATGAACAAAATAAGAGTTTAGACAGCATCTTCCAAGAAATTATCAGGGAAAATTGCCCTGATATTTTAGAAGCAGAAAGCAAAATAGAAATTGAAAGAATCCACCAATGACCTCCTGAAAGAGATCCCAAAAGGAAAACTTCCAGGAATATTATAGCCAAATTCCAGAGACCCCAGGTCAAGGAGAAAATATTGCAAGCAGCTAGAAAAAAGGAATTCAAATACTGTGGAACTACAGTAAAGATAACACAAGATCTAGCAGCATCTACATTAAAGGATCAGAGGGCATGGAATATGATGTTCCAGAGGGCAAAGGAACTGGAACTACAGCCCAAAATCACCTAGCCAGCAAAACTAAGTATAATCTTTCAGGGGAAAAATGGGACTTTCAGGCATTTGTGATGAAAAGACCTGAACTGAATAGAAAATTTGACTTTCAAATACATGACCTTAGAGAAGCATTAAAAATGTAAACAGGAAAAAGAAATCATGAGGGAGATTAAAAGATTAAATTGTTTACATTCCTACATGGGAAGATAATACTTCTAACTCATAAGGTCTTTCTCAATATTAGAGCAGCTGAAGAGAATATACTTAGAGGGCACAGGTATTAATTGAATATGAAGGGATGATATCTGTAAAGCATTTATTTTTTGTTTATTCTTGGTTTTTGTGGGGCAGGCAGGGTAGGGTAGCTTATGTCTGGGGCTGGATGTGGGCCCAGGGCCTCCTGGGTCCAGAGCTGGTGCTTTGTCCACTGTGTCACCTAGCTAACCCATGATGACATCATCAAAATAAAGTTAAGGGGTAAAGGGAATGCACTGGAAGAAAGGGAAAGGGAGAGGTGGACTGGGGAAAAGAAGCTCACATAAAAGAAATAAGAAAAAGCTTATGGGGTGGAGGGGAAGATGGAGGAGGGAGTGAGTGAACCTTACTTTTATCAGAATTGGCTTAAAGAGGGAATAACATGTACCCTCAAGTAGGAATAGTAATATATTTTGCTCTGAGGGAAAATGGGAGGGGAAGGAGATTGGGGGGGGGAGGAAAAGGAAGGAAGGGCAGATTGGGGGAGGGAGCAGTAAAAAGCAAAACACTTCCTTTTGAAGGAAGATAGAACATAGAGTAAATATCAAGGGGGAGTGAATAAGATGGAGGGTAATACAATTAGCAATAGTAACTGTGAAAGAAATGATGAGCAGGATGATATCAGAAGGACATATGAAATATGCAAACCATCAACAGAGAAAGAACTGATGGTATCTGAATACAGATTGAAGTATAATTTTATTTGTTAGCTTCTCTTTCTAAAAGTATTTTCTCTATTTTCTTTTACAATCTGACTGATGAGAAGATGACTTATATTGAATTGCTGGATTTCATAGGGAGGGAGGAAGAAAACTTAGAACCCAAAGTTTTAAAAAATCAATGTCAAAAGTAATGATGAACAGGAGGAATTCAGAGAAACCTGGAAGGACTTACATGAACTGATACTGACAGAGAGGAGCAGAACCAGGAGAACATTGTACCCTGTAACAGCAACATTGTGTGATGAACAATTGTGATAAACTTGGCTCTTTTTAGCAATGCAATAGTCCAAAACAATTTCAAATAACTTCATGATAGAAAATGTTTTCAACATCCAGAAAAAAGAACTGTGGTTTATGAATGCAGATTGAACCATACTGTTTCTACTTTGGGGCTGCTTTTTTTTCTTTCTTTTTTGAGGTTTTCCCCTTGTTCTCTGACTCTTCTTTTACAATATGACTAATGCAGAAATGTGTTTAATGTGATTGCACATATATAATCTATATTAGATTGCTTTCTGTCTTGGGGAGGAGGGAGGGAAGGGAAGGTGGGGAAAAAATTGGAACTAAAATACTATGAAAACAAATGATGAAAACTATCCTTATATGTAACTGGAAAATAATAAAATACTGAACTATTTTTTTTAAAACAAAAGACTTACATGAACTGATGCTGAGTGAAGTGAGCAGAATCAGGAGAACACTGTACACAGTAACAGCAACATTGTGTGATGATCAACTGTGAAAAACTTAGCTCTTCTCAGTAATACAATAATCCAAGGCAATTCTGAAAGACTTATGATGGAAACTGCTCTTCACAGCCAGAAAAAGAACTATGGAGTCTGAATGCAGATCTAAGTGTACTATTTTCACTTTATTTGTTGTTATTTTTTTCTTTCTTGTGATTTTTCCCCCTTTTGTTCTGATTCTTCTTTTACGACATGACTAATATGGAAATATTTATAACATGATTGTGTGTATATAAAACCTATATCTTATTGCTTGCCATCTTTGGAAGGGGGAAGGGAAGGGAGGGAGGGAGAAAAATTTGAAACTCAAAATCTTACAAAAATGAATGTTGGAAATAATTTTTTTTTGGGTGAGGCAATTGCGGTTAAGTGACTTGCCCAGGGTCACACAGCCAATAAGTGTTAAGTGTCTGAGGCCGGATTTGAACTCAGGTACTCCTGACTCCAGGGCCGGTGCTCTATCTACTGTGCCACCTAGCTTCCCCTGGAAATAATTTTTACATGTAATTGAAAATAAATAAAATACTACCAAGAAACAAAATGATCTTCCTAAATCTCAGGTTTGACTATGCCATTCCACACTGCCCCAGTTCAATAAACTTCATTTGTATCTTATCACCTCCAGGATGAAATATGAAATCCTCCGGCTTTGAAAGCCCTTCATAACCTGCCCCCCCCCTTACCTTTCCAACTTCCTTATGCCTTATTCCCTTCTATATACTCTCTTACTGAGCAATACTGGCATCCTTGATATCCATTGCACAAGATATTCCATTTCTTGACTCCATTCATTTTCACTGGCTGAGACTAATGCATGGAATACCTTTTCTCCTCACTAATACATTTCTGGTCCTCTGGCTTCTTTCAAGACTCAGCTCAAATCTCACCTTCTGCAATAAATCTTTTATAGTCCTTCTTTTTTTCTTTTCTTTTCTTTTTTTTGATGAGGCAATTGGGGTTAAGTGACTTGCCCAGGGTCACACAGCTAGTACGTGTCATGTGTCTGAGGCCAGATTTGAATTCAGGTCCTCCTGACTCCAGGGCCGGTGCTCTATTCACTGTGCTACCTAGCTGCCCCTATGGTCCTTCTTAATTTTAGTACCTTTCCTCTGATATTATCTCCAATTTATCTTGTATATATCTTACTTGAACATAGATGTTTACATGTTGTCTCCCCCATTAAAATATGATTTAGTTGAGGACAGGGACTGTCCTCGCCTTTTGTCGTATCTCTAGTTCTTTGCTCAGTACCTGACAAATAGGAGGTGCTTAATAAACACTTGTTGACTTGATTTAATTTGTTCATTTATCAAGTGACTAGATGATCTAAAAACTCTGTGATTATTAACATCCTACCCTCTTCTCCTACCATTCCACCTCTGTCACTTGGAAGTATAAGGGCACAGGTTTGAAGGCCATTTTTTAGTTTTCTTTTTTAGAGGTTACCATAGCCAAAGAATCCATACCCTAGTGTTTACTAATTTATTCCTCAAATTAGACTTTCTCTGTCTCTAACACTGGGTTTAGGGCATTTCCAGGATATTAGAGCCTGCTGGAACTCTAAAATCTAATTTTAAGAGCTTCGGCTTTCCTCCATTCTAAATGCTGAGACCTTTGTATAGGACTTATAGGAGTCTTGACATCATAATGATGATATGTTCATCTAATTTAACCAAAAGTGCTTTACTTTCTCCTAGGATCCAAGAATGGAATAAAAAGGACCTCCATGGGTGACATAGACAGGAACTTATCCAACAATAAGTCAACAAAGAAGCAGAAGCAAATAGCTGAGTATTGTGGAATGGTTAATAAAAATGGAGTTTATTCTGGAAATTCAGGTATAGGAAAAGGCTATAACACTATGCATATCCTTTGATCCAGCAACATCACTACTAGGTCTGTATCCCAAATAGATAAAAGAGGGGGGAGGAATCCATTTGAACAAAATTATTTATAGTGGTTTTTTTGTAGTGGCTAAGAATAGGAAATTGAAGGGATGTCCATCAGTTGGGGAATGGCTGAACCAGTTATGGCATATGATTGTAATAGAATACTATTGTGCTATAAGAAATGACAAGCAGGATAATTTCAGAAAAACCTGGAAAGACATATAAAGTGAAGTGAGCAGAACCAAGAGACCATTGTACACAGTAATAGCAATATTGTACAATGAAGAATTGTAAATGACTTAGCTATTCTCATCAATGCAATGATCCAAGACAATACCAAAGGACTAATGATGAAAAATGCTATCTCCAGAGAAAGAACTGATGTTATTGGAATATTGACTGAAGCATACTATTTTTCATTTTCCTCCCTTCCCTTCCTTCCTTCTGTGGTAAAAAAATATTTGTGGTAAAGATAAATATTGCAGTTTTAGCTGAATCATTTGGGAGGGGCCACACCTGGACCACCCCGAGGTTACATATGCTACTCAGGTCAAAAAAAGAACTCTTTATAGGCAGCTTTTGAAGGACCTCCTCTTTGGGGGGAGGGGAGATTCAGGCTGCTTCTGGAATACTAGGCGTCTTCCAGAACTCGGTCTTTTCCTTCTTGGCCCTTGCGCTGGTGGCGTGTTCGCTCTCTGTCTGGTGACTCCCCTTGAGGAGGTGTGTTAGCTGTTCTGGTGGTGCAAGCAACTGTAGACTTTCAGATTTGGTGAGCTAATTACAGAAAACCCTAAATTCCTTTGAACTAGCTTAATTGGGAACAGTCTGGGCAGTGAATAGGTTAAGCTTAGAGTTAAGAATATTTATCTGTATTTCTATTTTCCTATTTCCTTATCTTTAATTTTTATTAGTTTTACCTTTGTTGTTTAATTAATTCCCAAGTAATAAAATCTGATCCTTTTGTGAACTAAAGCTTAGAGGCTCCTTTCTTATTGGCCTGGGAGAAATATCTAAAAAGGGCAGTTCAGAGCGGAGGGAAAACCTAAAAGGTCCCTCATGTTTCCAGGACCCCAATATTAAGGCAAGTCACCCAAATAATGCTCCATATATCAAATTTTGGCCCCCACACTTCCTTTCTTCCTTCCTTTCTTCCTTCTTCTCTTTCTTCCCTTCTTTCATCCTGGAAACAGATTGTTTTCACAGACCAAACTGTTGTCCAAATTACCCAGGCATAACATTTATCCATAAAAATTTAAGAACAATTTTTTTAGTGAATGTCCCCATATGAAATGCTCAAAATTGTGTATGTTGTTGTTGTTTATCCTTTATTTCCAAAGAAGACCAATGACATCACAGGTGATGTCTTGACTTGCACATCAAGCTACATAGAACAAAAGGTTTTCAAAATATAGAGACCTAGAAGAGTGGATCAGAATCACCTGGTAACAGGATGAGAAGAAGCATCTCTGCTTTCTTGTTTGTTCCCAGAGTTCTATTGAGGATCTTTTCAGTGAGCCTCAAAGGACTTTACATCATAATACGTAATACCTAATAATTCAACCACAAAAATCAATTATCTGTCTTATCTACCTGCAAAACATTAAATATTAAAGAATAATAGAAGGATAATGATTTGTCCCAGTGCTGTTTCTGACTGAACTCTGTCAAAAAAAAAAAAAAAGAATGAGGAGGAGAAGCAGGAGGAGGGGAAGGAGGGGAAGAAAGATAGATTGAATCCATGCTTTGTGTCAAGGTTTGACCAGATGATTATCAAAGTTCCTTCAAACACAAGTATTCTATGATTCTATGAGGTAGAATTCATATTCTACCTAAGCACTCTGATTTAAGAAATACTAAATGTTAAACTTTATCTAAAACATATTCCGGTTTTTTCAGTTATTTGGAAATGTTTGGAAGAAAAACCTTGTCTCTTTAAGGAAGCAAGTTGTAAAATATGAGAAAATAAGTGGGCTCTGAGGCAATACTTTCAGAGCCACATGGCATAAAAAAGGGTATGGAAGAGTTCTGACTACAAACAAGAGGTCAAAAATATATGTCGGGGACAAAAATTAATAGCAATTCATTTTGGTACAAGGTTATGATGCTTATAAGGTCATTTAACACTTTTCCTCTAAGGAGCAAACTGGAATGGATTGGAAAAGATATGAAAAGATAACTTTTCTGGGGACTGCTCTGGAAACTTAAAATGCAAGCTACTTAAGATCATGAACTTTTGCTTTGTTTTTGTATTTTCTGTGACCTGCAAATAGTAGATGCTTAACAAACACTTGTTGAGGGAGGAGAAACAAGACAGTAGAATAAAAACTACAGCTGAGCTTCCCCTCCCCTCCTGGGAACCTCCAAATTGACTTTTTAAAAAATACCAGAATAAGTCTTGATAAGGAAATCCAAGAGGAAAAAATCACAGTGGGACATTTTTCCAATCCAGGTCGACATAGGAAGATAAATGGAGAGGTCTGCAGACACTGGTGAGGGGTCTCACCCAGGAACAGTTATATGTTACATTCTGGTGCAAGGAGGGGCTCTTCACCAGGGCAAGAAAAGGTTCCAAATCCAGCAAAGAGGGCCTCAACCTTTTGCAAGGTACAACGAAAGGTAACAATTGGCAGGTTTCTTGCTCATTGTTAGTTCCAGGACTGAAGTGGGGACCTGCTCCTAGGAATGGAGTTCCAGAATGAATAGTGGTAACAGGCTTGAAGCTATATACAGATCAAATACCAAGTTCAAAAGAAAGCAGCTTCTATGTGGTTCTGACCCCAGAAATAGAATCTCAAGTCCAGCCTTTAGCCCAGTTTGAGGCTTACAGTGAAACAACCAGTGCAGGACCCCACACCAGAGGGGAACTTGCAGTTCTGTCACTCCAAACAAGCAGAATTTTCCAAAGGACTGGTAGTAATTGAGTCTTGTAGTAGTCTACTGGAACTCTAACTGGGAAAACCTCACAGGCCAGTTGCTTAGATACAAACACAGGGCAGGAACTCAGGAGCTCATTCCAGGAAGGCAGAAAGTAGATGCTGCCCTAAAGCAAAGCACTTTGGGATAACTGAAGCCTTGGAGGAACTGAGTCTGAGCTGTCTCTGAGATCCTGGAATAACTCAAGACTCAATATCCCCAAGAAAATAGCAGCAGAGCCAGACTAGGCATTCTTGCCAGAAGTAGGAAGAGCAGGGGTGGCTAGGTAGCACAGTGGATAGAGCACCAGCCCTGGACTCAGGAGGACCTGAGTTCAAATCTGGCCTCAGACACTTAACACTTACTAGCTATGTGACCCTGGGCAAGTCACTTAACCCCAATTGCCTCACCAAAACAAAACAAAACAAAACAAAAACAAACAAAACAAACAAACAAACAAAAAAACCCAGAAGTAGGCAGAGCTCAGACCTAACACAAAGACTAAAGTAAAAAAAGTAGTCTGGAAGAATAAACAAGCAAACAAAAAAGAATTATAGGAATTCTCAAGACAAAACCCCAGAAGAATAGAATGACTCCAAAATTCCACAAACAAAGCCTCAAAGAAAAACGTGGTTTGGACACAAGTTTAACTAAAATTCATGGAAGATATAGAGCAAGAATTTTTAAGAGTTTAAAATGTTTTCATAAATGAAATGAGAGTGCTAGAGGGAAAAACACCTGGAGGGAAAATGAGAGCTATGAAAGAAAGGGTTAAAAAGGAAACCAACAGCTTGGTATAAGAGGTACAAAATGTTATACAACCAACACACTCTCTGAAAATCAGAATAAATAAAATTTAATGACTCTATGAAGCAATAGGAAATATTAAAACAGAGAGTAACAACTGAAAAAATAAAAGAAAATGTAAAGTTTCTCATTTAAAAAAAACAACCACCACCAATCGGAAAAAAGGATAAAGGCAAGATAATTTAAAAATCAATAGATGCAGGCAGCTAGGTGGCACAGTGGATAGAGCACCAGCCTGGAGTCAGGAAGACCTGAGTTCAAATTCAGCCTCAGACACTTGATACTTACTAGCTGTGTAACCTTGGGCAAGTCACTTAACCCTCATTGCCCAACCAAAAAAAAAAAAATCAATAGACTCCCTGAAAGCCATGACCCAAAAAATAGTCTAGGCATCATATTTTAAGAAATTATGTTCTAGAAAAAGAAATTCCATTTAAAATAACTGTAGACAATATAAAATATGTGGGAGTCTACCTGACAATATAAACCCAGGAACTATATGAATACAATTACAAGACACTTTTCACACAAATAAAATCAGACCTAAACAATTGGAAAACTATCAATTGCTCCTGGGTAGGCCAAACTAATATAATAAAAATGACGATTCTACCTAAATTAATTTATTTATTCAGTGCCATATCAATAAAACTAACAAATTTTATTTTATGGAGCTAGAAAAAAAGAATAAAATTCATCTGGAAGAACAAAAGATCAAGAATATCAAAGGCATTAAGAAAAAAAATGCAAAGGAAGGTAACCTAGATATACCAGGTCTAAAACTATTATTATAAAGTGGCAATCATTGAAATTATTTGATACTGGCTAAGAAATAGAGTGTGGGATCAGTAGAATAGGCTAGGCACACAAGACAGCAAATTAATATAACCCAAAGACTCCAGCTTCTGGGATAAGAATTCACTATTTGACAAAAACTGCCGGGAAAACTGGAAAATAGTATGGCAGAAACCAATATCTTAAACTGTATGCCAAAATAAAGTCAAAATGGGTACATGATTTATACATAAAAGGTAATACCATAGGCAAATTAGGAGAGAAAGGAATAGTTTACCTGTCAGATCTATGGAGAGGGGAAGAAATCATAACCAAACAATAGATAGAGAACATTATGAAATGTAAAATGGATACTTTTTATTACAATAAATTAAAAAGGTTTTGTACAAACAAAACCAATTCAACCAAGATTATAAGGAAAGCAGAAAGCCAGGAAATAATTTTTATACTCAGTGTTTCTGATAAAGACCTCATTTCTCAAATTTATGAATCAAATTTATGAGAATACAAGTCATTCCCCAATTAAGAAATGGTCAAACGATATGAACAGGCAGTTTTCAGATGGAGAAATTAAAGCTATCTACAATCACATGAAAAAAGTTCCAAATCATTATTGATTAGAAAAATGCAAATTAAAACAATTCTAAGGTACCACCTCACACCTATCATATTAGCTAATATGACCAAAAGAAAGGAAAATTATACATGCTGGAGATGTGGAAAAATTGGAATATTGGAATATTGCATTGTTGGTGGAGTTGTGAACTGATCCAACCATTCTGGAGAGCAATTTGGAACTATGCCCAAAGGACTATAAAACTGTGCATACCCTTTGACCCAGAAAGCCACTACTAGGTCTATATTCCAAAGAGATCATAAGAAAGGGAAAAGGACCCACATGTACAAAAATATTTATAGCAGCTGCTTGTGTAGTGACAAAGAACTGGAAATTGAGGGGATGCCCACCAACTGGGGAATGGCTGAACAAGTTGCAGTATATGAATGTAATGCAATATTATTGTGCTATAAGAAATGATAAGCAGGCTGACTTCAGAAAAACCTGGCAAGAGTTACATGAACTGGTAATGAGTTAAGTGAGCAGAATCAGGAGAACACCATACACAGTAAAAGCAACATTATAGATGATCAACTGTAATATACTTAGCTCTTCTCAGCAATAAAATGATCCAAGACAGTTCTGAAAAACTCATGATGGAAAATGCTCTCCACATCAAGAAAAAGAACTATGGAGTCTGAATGCAGACAGAAGCATACTATTTTCATTTCATTTGTTTTTTGTTTGCTTTTTCTTTCTTGTTTTTCCCTTTTGTTCTGATTCTTCTTTCACAACATAACTAATGTGGAAATATGTTTAATGTGATTGTACATTTGTGACCTATGTCAGATTTCTTGCTGTCTTGGGGGGAGGGGAGGGAAGGGGGGAAGGAAAATGTGGAACTCAAAATTTCACAAAAATCAATGTTGGCAGAAGGCAAAATAGAAATTGAAAGAGTCCACCAATCACCTCTTGAAAGAGATCCCAAAAGGAAAACCTCCAGGAATATCATAGCCAAATTCCAGAGCTCCCAGGTCAAGGAGAAAATACTGCAAGCAGCTAGAAAAAGGAATTCAAATACTGTGGTGCTCCAATAAGGCTAAAACAAGATCTAGCAACATCTACATTAAAGGACCGGAGTGCATGGAATATGATATTCCACAGGGCAAAGGAACTGGAAATACAGCCAAGAATCATGTACCCAGCAAAACTTATCACTCTTTCAGAGGAAAAAGTGGGACTTCAATGAAAAAAGGATTTTCAGGCATTTGTGATGAAAAGACCTGAACTGAATAGAAAAATTGACTTTCAAATACAAGACCCTGGAGAAGCATAAAAAGGTAAACAGGAAAAAACTTCATGAGGGATATTAGAAGATCAAACTGTTTACATTCCTATGTAGGAAGATAATACTTAGAACTCATAAGAACTTTCTCAGTAAGGAATTCACAGAAGACAGAGGTCTGAACTGAATATGAAGGGATGATTTCTGTAAAGCATTTATGTTTTGTTCTTTGTGAGGCAAACAGGGTGGGGTGTCTTGTGTCTGGGGCTGGATGTGGGCTCGG
Organism: Dromiciops gliroides; assembly: GCF_019393635.1. Classification (NCBI taxonomy): domain Eukaryota; kingdom Metazoa; phylum Chordata; class Mammalia; order Microbiotheria; family Microbiotheriidae; genus Dromiciops; species Dromiciops gliroides. The sequence continues at coordinate 134,300,506 of NC_057864.1, forward strand.
GGCCTCCTGGGTCCAGGGCTGGTGCTTTGTCCACTATGCCACCTAGCTAATCCATGATGATATCTTTAAAATAGGGTTAAGGTATAGGAGGAATAGACTGGGGGAAGAGGAAGGAGAGAGATAGTCTGGAGAGAGGTAGTTCACATGAAGGAAACCAAAAAACAGCTTAGAGAGGGGAGGGTCAGAGGGGGAAGGATCAGGGGAGTGAGTGAACCTTAATGTCGTCAGAATTGGCTCAAAGAGGGAATAACATACATACTCAAGTAGGTATAGTAATATATTTTTGCCCTGAGGGAGGGGAGGGACATAAGAGGGGGGGGAAGAGGAAGAATTGAAGGGCAGATTGGGGGAGAGAGCAGTAAAAAGCAAAACACTTTCAAGTAAGGTGAAGATGTTCTGCATTACTACACAAGTATGACATATTGAATTGCTTGATTTCATAGGGAGGGTTGAGGAGGGAGGGAGGAAGAAAAATTTAGAACACAGAATTAGCTCAAGGACCTTAATCTCATCAGAGTGGGCTCAAGGAGGGAATAACATCCACACCCAATTGGGAAGAGTAATCTATCTCACCTCACCCTACAGGAAAGTAGGAGGGGAAAAAGATAAAGAGGGAAGGATGAAAAAAGGGAGTGCAGAGCAGGGGAGGGGACAGTAAGAAGTAAAACAATTTTGAGGAGGAATAGGTTAAAAGAAGATAGAAATTAGAGTAAATATCATTGGAAGGGAATAAGATGGAGGGAAATAGTTATGATGATTGATTATAATGGCAAAACATATGGTGCCTACTTTGCTGGGCTAATATGAAGAAAATTCTTTGTCAAATTTAAGGTACTATATATAGGTTATGTTGAACAGGATACTATCAGAAAAACCTGGAAAGACCTACATGAACTGAAGCAGAGTGAAATGGACTGTATACAAAATAATAGCAATAGTGTAAGATGATCTGCTGGGAAGCATGTGCTTATGTTCAGCAAGGCAATGATCCAATATAACCCTGAAGGACTTATGAAAATTGTAATCAGTCCACAGAGAAAGAACTGATAGTATCTGAAAACAGATGGAAACAAATTTTTTTTCAATTTTTTTTTGACAATTCCTTAATCTGAAGTTTTGGTTTTTGACTGTTTTCTCTCACAACCTAGCTAATGTGGGAATGTTTTCCATGACTACTCATCGATAACTTATTTTGAAATGCTTGAGTTCTTGTGGGTGGGGGGTGGGAAGGGAGGGAGGAAGAGAAGCTGGAAGACAAAGTTTTTTTAAAAATTGATGTCAAAATTTGTTTTTAAATATATTTTGGAAAACAAAATTATATTTATTTTTTAAAAATCAATGTTGAAAACTATCTTTACATGTAATTGGAAAAATAAAATACTATTAAGAAAAAAAAAGAAATTATGTCTCTTAGAACCAGAAGGCAAAGTTGAAATAGAAAGGAAATACTGGTCACTTCCAGAAAGAAATCCCTAAATTAAAACTCCCAGCAACAATATAGTCAAAATCTTTAATTTCCAAGAAAATTTTCTGCAAGCAGCCAGAAAGAAAGAAAGATTTCAAATACTGAAATGTTATCATCAGTATCACATCCAATTTAGCAGCCACCACTTTAAAGGAACAGAGAGCTTGGAATATATTCCAAGGTTTACAACCAAGAATAGTTTACCCAACAAAACTGAGGCTAGTCCTATGGGGGGAAGAATGGACTTTTAATGAAAGAGGACTTCTAAGCTTTCCTGGTGAAAAGATCAGAGTAGTATAGAAATTTTGAAGCACAATCACAAGAGTGAAGAGAAATATAAAAAGATAAATATGAGCAAATAAACATAAGGTACTAAACTAGGATAAACTGTCTACATTCTAATAGACAAAGATGCTACATTGCCCCCTTCAAAACCCTATCATCATCAGAGTTCATAGAGATAATATAATTAGACAGAGGGCATGGGAGTGACTCTGTTATTTTTTTGACAATCTTAAAAGAAAAGAAAGGAAAGAGAATATTAATATAATAGATCTAAGTTCAAATTCTGACTTTACTTTCTAGCACCTTTATGTAGTAGAAAGAATACTAGGCTATTAACTAGTCATGCAAAACCTAGGCTTACAGCCTGCCTCTGACAATTACCTTTAAAATATCACCAAAATATCAAATATTATGACTTCTTTTTTTTAGGTATTATGACTTCTAACAAAGTTTCCTCATCTGTAAAGTGGAAAAATGCCTACATCATTATCTACCTCACAGGGTTTTTGTGAGGAAAGTGATTTGCAGGCTTTAAAGTACTATATAAATATGAACTGTTATTTTATTGTTATTCTTTATGAAGAACCAACCACAGAAACTGAACATACAAAATTCAGAATCATAGAGTATTAGAACCAGAAATAAAACTGCAATTACAATAAGCACCTTCCAGGGGTGCTTCAACTCCCAAGGACCATACACCCTAGGTCTACCTACCTTTTCCTTGAGCCACCTGTCCACTCCTCCTCCTCCATAATAAGCAGTTCATGAACAGAATAGAAATCTCCTCCAGGAATAAGTTTCCCCTTCACTGTCTCCTCCCTTATCCCAGCGACAACAATTCCTAATTCTTTTCTAGCTAGAAGGGACCTCAAAAGTCATATATTCATAATATCACAGAATCATTGAACTTTAGAACTGAAAAGAATCTTGTAGATCATCTAGTCTAACCCTCTAATATTATATATGGAGAAACTGAGGTCCAGATTAGTTATGTAACTTGCCAAGGACAGAGCCTGGACTAAAATCCCCACTTCCTGACAATAGAGTTTAGTGTCAAAATTAAATAAAATTTACAACAAAATTGTTGTGACATATTTAATGGTATGCATAATCATTATTTTCCTATGTGGTAATTAGGCATAAATGGTATGCTATTCATGTAAATGAAAACAATTATTATTTCTAAACAGACAAACCAAGCATTTCATTGGGTGGTGGTGGAATGGGATTTGCAAAGGGAAGAAATGCCCAAACTTCTCCAAGGACATAGGGAGGACATTTGTTTTTGCTTCTTTATCCTCCTATCAGGTCTGACATTAGGGGAAAGGGCTTCCCTTGCCTTAAGCCAAGCTGACCCTAGGACCCCATTGTCCATACTGTTGGTGGTGGGAACACTTGTCAGCTAGAGACTACTACATCTACCCCTGTGCAATACTCTAGTAAGAAGGGAAAGTAAATAGCTGCTCCAGGGTAGCTGACTCAAGGGCTCCCTAGGAGGGTAATATAAATGGTGATACATTCTGATAACTAGCTTTGAGAAAAGCCCTCCTATGAGTACTGTTTTTTCAGTACTCAGAAGCTACTGTAGTCAGAAACTAGAGGAAAGAAGTGAAAAGGGAAACAAGATTATGTGGCAGGATTAAAAAATAATTATGCTTTCAGTGATGAGCAGCTTTGTATAGTGAATAAAGGGAGAGGTCTTTCCATCAACCAATCAACAAGTATCTATTAAAGACCTATTCTATATGAGGCACAGTTCTCAGCACAAGGGATACATATACAATGAATGAAACAATTCTTACTCAAGAAGAGCTTATATTCCAAGTCATGGGTTCAAGTCTTGACTCCAACATTTACTGCCTGTGTGACCTTGAAAAATGACTTTAGGCAATTTAAAGATTGCCTAAAAGAAGGTCCTCTTGATTTGTAGTGGAGGAGGAAATTCCTTACTGATTGTCTCATATTCTGATGAAATTGTATGTCTACTTCAAAAAAAATTTTTCAGTGCAGTGTAAATAATGTAAATTTTAATCAGATTATTTTCCTAACACTTGGAGATAATGGAATGAAGATTTTGAATGGGCTGGGGAAAGAGACATAAGTGAGAAGTAGTTTTGACCTTAGAGATGGTGCACCTGGGTGGTTTGCCATTCATTCTTTGTTTTAATGTGTTTGTTCAGGACTTGGAGTAAAAGAAAAAAGGTCCAGACAGCTAGAAGGTAAAACAAAGGCATTTACTGATCTCTTGAGGGAAATGCTCCCCTGAGGGGAGCAAGGAGGTGGAATAAAAATCCCAAAGGTGTTACTAAAGACAAATGATGTCATGTGGTTATAAGACTTGTAGATGACACGAAATTGGGAGAGATGACAGAGACCAGATCTAAAAGTAATTGAACAGATTAGAATAAGGGACCTAACCCAAGAAGTTTGTTTTATATTCAGAAATTTTGACAACATTCAGTCTTCTCCAGCTGCCAATACATTATTGATTAAAACAAAGGTAGAGAACTAGATTTGGAGACAGAGAACTGGGTTCTAAACTTGGCTCTCCTGTGCCAACCCTGAAAGCAAATGACCAAAGAGTCACAGAAGTTATGCAACCACTAGTAACTCTGAAAATATTAAATAGCTCACACAGGTTATCACAACCACAGTTAACTCAGAAAATAAAATAAAAACAAAATAAAACCTAAGTGCTATCAGGGGTCATAAACAAAAAGCTTTTTTTATTCCATTGGAGGGAGGAAACTAGACACATGTGACATCTAGTAGGGGCCCCACTTCAGTGTGGGGAAATCTTAACATCTCTCTATCTCTATCTCTATCTCTATCTCTATCTCTATCTCTATATCTATCTCTATCTCTAGATCTAGATCTAGATCTATCAGTGGCTATGCAGTGAGCTATAGCCCTGACAATGATGGGTAACAGCAACAATGAGATAAGTTTGATTCATAGCAATACTTCATGACTAGAACATAGGTGCTGCAGATGCTTGTCTGAGCTCAGAGACTACCTGGTGCTGGTGTGAAAGAATTCTGGGTTAGTGCAAAGGATTGTTGTTATACCAAGCTCAGGGCACAGTTTGATTGCTGGGCCTTAGCTCTGGAAAACAGGGTGTCTCCGAATAGTAAAAAGACAGGAGTAAATAGAGATGGGTGGTCTTGGCATGGGGATCCTGACACCTGTGACCTTGATGAGTCGCTTCATTTTCCTGGGTTGACTTAGATGATCTCTCAAGTTACCCGAAGTTTGTGATGCTGAGTTCAAAGGTTGGTTCTGATACTTTCTGGCTATGTGAACATTGGAAAGTCATTTGTCCTTTCAGATCCTACTTCACCTACAAAAGCTAGCTCATGCTAGATACTTCACAGGGCTCTTTGGGGGAAGATACTTTGTAAACCTGAAAGCCTCTAAGAATGGGAGTTATCATTATTTAATGAGCCTATGAAAAAGGAAGTGGTCTCTCTTGCCCATTTAATTTCAAAAATTTTTACATCCCTATCAATCACCCAAGAAACCACTTTCTTCCCTGGTGTTCTTTCTGTATAAAGTCATCACAATCAGTTGAAAAGTGAAAGAGCCAAAAAAATCTTTTATGACTTTATGACATTAAGTATAGTAACAGGTTTGACCATCTTTTCCCTGAATTTGATTGGTTGTTTTGGTGCCTCAGTCAACAAAGCACAACCTCTGATAATTAGCCATTATCACTAACTTGGATATCTATTATGTATTAACAATTTATTATTTAGTAACAAATACCTGCTTCTCTTGGCAACTCTGGCTAAGTAAAAACTCTCACTCAGGCTCACCAAAGTGAAGGGAATTAAATTCTTAGAGCACCAAGGGACTTTTTCTGTCATGACCCCTTTCAGAGTACTTAAAAGCTTCTCGATTCCCTGAAAGAGCTCATTGATTTGTCAAGAGAGTTTCTCTTCCAGAAGAGGTTTGGCTTGGCCTCACTCTCCCTACCTACAGTAAAGCCCAGAGTACATGTTGCCATTGCTACAACTAACATATTTGGTCCATATGATTCGAATGAGAGCCGGCAAGAAAAAAAGGTCCAAAGTGAAAGGCCTAGAAAGGTCAAGGATATAATGGAGTAAAGAAAAAAAAATTGCATGAAATTTGGAAGAAAGAAAAATATGGAAGAAGTTAGAAGGACAAATTCAAAATATAATTATTAAAAGGTTGTGGAGGGGCAGCTAGGTGGCGCAGTGGATAAAGCACGAGCCCTGGATTCAGGAGGACCTGGGTTCAAATCCAGCCTCAGACACTTCACACTAGCTGTGTGACCCTGGGCAATTCACTTAACCCCCATTGCCTCACTCCCCCCAGAATAAAGGCTGTGGAGAGTGGGGTTGGGAGGAAGACTCTGAAAACAGAGGAACTCTGGAATGAGAGTGAATAAATAACAGGTAAGGAGCAAAGCATGCTGGGTGATATGAGAATTGCATACAAATAACTGTCACCTGGATGGACAGAAAAGATATGCCATGTTTTCTTCTTTGCTCTGGTAAGGTAAAGCCCAGGACCTAAATTAGTAGACTGGAGAAATGTCAAAGAAAAATAGCTGGTATTATTGGAAAGGAAGGACTAAGTTTATTTGAAAAGAAAAATGATGAGTATTTATTCACTTGAACACCATTAATATTACTATTGAACAAGTTCTTTACTAGGTGATCCACTAAGTACCCATATAACCAAATGAAAATATAGAAACTATTAGAAATATCCAAGAGAAAACAAGGGAGGGGAGGGAAGGGTATATGAGAACTGCTTTAAGTATTTGACAACTTTCATGAGGAAAAGGGATTATTATTGTTCTGCTTGCATCTAAAGGAGTGAAGTAGGAATAATGCATAGACATTGAAGAGAGGTAGATTTAGATTGCATAGGAAGAAACTTCTGGAAAAACTGAGTTATCCAAAAGTGGAATGGACTTTCTCTGGAAGTAGTGTGTTCCCCATTACCAAAGCTCTTCACTTGGTGGTTTTATGTATAGTATATTGAAGGAAGCAGATAGTAAGAGAAAGAACCAACCCTAGACAAAATAGTGAAACGAGTGGTTTGTTTGATAAGCCCCTTCGCTCCAGTTTTCAGTATTCCTACTTCCCTCTGGCACTACCAGCCACTAGATACTTAATGTTCTCATCCTCCTCCCCAACCTGTACCCCTAAACCAGTTGCCCAAATACCTCTTGTACTGACACACTGACATTTATTCTCCCCTACAGCTGCACAACAATGGATGGAAATGGGGTCATTCCGAAGTAATCCCTGCTGGTGCAAGGTTGGCTGGAGAAAGTGTTCCTACTCCCAGATTAGGAGGCCTCCTTAATAAGATTCTTAAAGAGTGATTCTAATATTAGCAATTCCTAGAAGGGCAGGAGGAGATTGTGAGGGATACTTTTAGTTCCAGGTTCCTTTTGGTAACCCTAAAACCACAGGTGTAGACAATAGCCTATTATGCTGTTATGCTTATAAATAAGGCCAATTATGGTGAGGAATAAAATCAAGAATATTAGAGTGAGAAGTTGTCATGGAGGACATCCTGGAATATGGAGTTAGAAAAATCCTGAGCTTGAACCCCAGCTTCAGCATGACCTTGGGCAAGTCACTTATTCTTTCTAAAATCCTCAGTTGTTTTTCAACTAGAACATGGAGAAGTTGGACTAGGTGATTTCTGAGATCGCTTCCAAATTTAAAATCCTATTATCCAATATCCTTAGAAATCAATTTGTTCCCATCGCTTCTTTTAATAATAGTGTGTTTACGTAGTACTTCAAAGTTTGCAAGGTACTTTACAAATATTATTTCATTTGGTTCTCACAATGACCCTGTGAAATAAGTGCTTTTAATTATCCCTATTTTGCGGATAAGGAAAATAAGACTGAGAAAGGTTAAGTGGTTTGGCCCAAGGCCAAACTCCAAGTTTGGCACTCTATCTCCTGTAATCCTCCTCTTCCTCCTCCTCTTCATGACAACTAGCATTTATATAGATCCTACTATGCTAAACACTACATATAATCTCATTTCATCCTCAAAAGTACTCTCACTACTCTAAGAGGTAGGTGCTAGTATTGTGTCCATTTTACAGTCAAGAAAACTGTGGCAAACTAAAGTTCAATTCTTTCCCCAGGTTCACGGCTACTGTCAAAGGTTGAACTTGAACTCAGGACTGCCTGAAAACAGGCCCAGTACTCTATCAACTCTGCAACCCAACGGGGCAGCTAGGTGGCACAGTGGATAGAGCACCAGCCCTGGAGTCAGGAGTACCTGGGTTCAAATCCGACCTCAGACACTTAATACTTACTAGCTGTGTGACCCTGGGCAAGTCACTTAACCCCAATTGCCTCACTAAAAACAAAACAAAAACAAAAACAAACAAACAAACAACAACACAAAAAAACACAACCTCTGCAACCTAGTTGCCAAATGGTAAATATAAAGGCTTCCCCACTTTTTCTCTGAACAGTAAAGGAGAAAAACACTAAAACATGGAATCAAATTTCTTCTCAATGTAATGGAATAGGAATTTTTGGTCCAAGTTAGAAGCCTTTCTTTTTAGTCCAAAAATGTCACCATCTGTGCTTCTTGTCTTTTGCATTTCTAGATAGGTAAAATGGAATCTTCACTTCAAGGAACATTTATTAAGCATCGCTATATGCAAGGCACTGTCTTAAGTACTGGGGATACCTATATCAAACCCAACACTTTCCCTGCCTTCAAGCTGCTATTATTCCTCTAAGGTACTTAAGGCATTTTACAAAATCCTGCTTCAAACAAACAAACAGAAAAAGACAATTTCAAATTCAAGCAACATAGCATTTTTAGACTCCCTGATTTAGTATCTAGGAATCAACACCTTTCTTAGCTGTCTATGTCTCTTTGAAATTGTTCTTCTTTAACAAAAATCCAGTGTGAATTTTTTTTCAAAAATGAGAATGGAGGGATTTTGATTTGCTTTTCTAGTGGCATTAAGGTTGGAAAATTAATTCACAAAAATGAGGAAATGTGAAATTTAAAATTTTTGATTGTATGAACTTTGTTTCATCAATTGCAAGTGAAATATAGTTATGTTCTTCCAGGGATGTTGCATGATTAGGAATCATGAAACACTATGTATTTGAACCATCAAAGTTGTATGTCATCCAAAGTTGGTCACAGGCACAGAATATTCCCAATGATGACTTATATGTAAGAAGCAGCATAGGAGATAACCATGGAGGAAATGCATGAAGGGAAATGAACTTGGGTTGGTCTGATTTGTACTGGTACCCATAAATGTAAAATGACAGAGAAAAGCCTAAAGCATATTGGGAATATCTAGGGCAGCTAGGTGGTACACTGGATAGAGTACTGGCCCTAGAGTTAGGAGGACCTGAGTTAAAATCTCACCTCAGACACTCACTAGCTGTGTGACCCTGGGCAAGTCACTTAACCTCAATTGCCTTAAAACATCCAGGATCATCTCTAGTCGTCCTGATATATATCTTGCCACTGGACCCAGATGACTCTGGAGGAGAGAGTGAGGTTGGTGATCTTGCACAGTCCTCCCTCACCTAAATCCAATTTAGCGCATGTTATCGCCCTGATATCATGGTTCTCTTTGAGAGAACGAAGGACAAACAACAACATTGGGGATATTTTCTGTGGATGATTTATTGGACAACTGGGGCTATGTTCATACAGTGTGAGAAGGTCTAGATTGACTGCGATCTATAGCAATAAAAAAACCCACTCCCAATGATGAGATCACAGATACATTGAATTCTAAGTATGCTATAACCTGTCCATCGCATATTGTTCATTTTGTTTCCTGAATTAATCATTGAAATAAATTCTCTGCCAGGGGGTGTCAATGTTGCTTTTCAAAATTGTACTTTAGCATTGATTGAGTTAGTTTTTCCTTTAATCTTTGTAAGCTTTGAGCTTTTATCTTTTTGTCATTTGTAGATCTTATACAGATTGAGTGAGAACTGATCATATTAACAAAAGCAGGGCAGTTGTTGGAAAGGGAGAAACCATAAGAGATTCAAGAGGTCAGTCTCTTTCCCAGGGACTAAGATAATGCTTACAAGCACTAGCAGCTATCTGGGACACTGGCAGGATGGATCATGTAAGGAGAGTTTTCCTAAGCACAAAACTGAGCAGAGGTTGGGTGGCCATTTATCAGGAACACTGCAGGGGAATTCATGATTAGTCCAGGGGTTGGACTGATGACCCCTGGAAAATCCCTTTCAATTCTAAAATGTGATGACCCTATGAGAATAAAAGCATATCTACAGAGTTCGCACAGAGGTGAGTTTGGGCTGCAGCAAGCCCAAAATAAGGATGAAATCCATGAAAGTTGCTATAGAAACAACTGAATTCTCTCACTTCTGTAGAGTAGATTTTTCTGCTCAAAATCCGTTTTTTAAAAATTTACTTATATTTGAAATAGCAAATTAGTGTGCAACACCCCCCTACACCCACCTCCTCAACCATCAGGTGCCAGATGATAGCCCAGTGCTAAGCAATAGTTTGAAGCCACTGACCAAACCAGTTAGCATGAGTCACTCACTATGACTGGAAAGTGTTTGAGAGGAAGCTGGTCTTTAGAGCAAATGCTGCACTCTGAAATTGTGCCTGTCATTTAGCTCACCCTGTTCATGCTGGCAGCCAAATGAAATGCAGATCTGCCTTTCAAGAGCAATTCTCTCATAAGATTCAAGTTTGCACTGGCTAAAAAAAGTTGTAGCAACCATTTTTTCACAGATAGAGTTGTACCTCCAAGAAAATATTTGAAGGGTTTTTTTTAATGACTGCATTATCAATTAATCTATAGCAAGACTTGAAATAAATATTTCTATTAAATGTAACAAAAAGCAGCATTTGTATTGCTTGCACCTAAATTATCATCATCCTTGCAAAGCAGATGCAGAATGTAAGACTACTTGAACAATCAGCACTGTAATTTGCCCAGTAACATTGTTTTAGATCTAATTAGTGCTTATGCGGATTCTTTACAAAAATGTGAAAACTGCACCAGGATGTAATTGTTTAATGAATTTAGTGCAAGGCACATCTGCATAAATTCCATTTCAGCTGAAAAAACTAAGTTCAACTGCTATTTGCTCCAGAGCCAAAACATTGTGAATTGTGCCCACTCTGTTTTAGCCTTGCTCGGCTGGCTTTGATATTTCAGATAAATACTACAAAGTTAAAGCCTCCAGCTGCAGACCAACCCATCTGTAGATGTTTGTTATATTTGGCAGTATTGTAGAATGATTGTGCCTTCCTGCTGGAGGAAAAAAAAGAGAGAGAGAAAGAGAGAAAGGGAAAACAACAAAGTCCTGTCAGCAAAAAGTACAGTTAGGAAACATACTCATCAGCCAACAAATGTAAAGTTTCAAAATGTATTTTTTTAAAGCTTATGTAGCAGGGCCTTTGAAACACCTGTTCATGTATGCATTGGATTCCCTGTGTAACATCTAATAATGTTCTCAGTCTTTCCATACATTGGCATTTATTTTCTATCACAATCAAAGGAAATACAATAGGAGGCAGATTTACTAAAGATGGCATTTCATCCTTTGTGGATTTCATCAAGCATTTTTCCTGTAGGAGGAGCATGCTTAAATGAGTAAGTCCTCCATCACTCAAGAAGCACCTTAGAAAGGAACCTTTTGATTCAGTTCAACCATCATTTTTTCAATGCCTACTATGTATAGAACAAAGAGTTAGAAATTCCAGATACAGAGATGAATCATGACACTGTTGCCGCCCTCACAGGGTTTACTATCTCGTTAGGGATAGGGGGGAATGCAAATACAAATAAGTTGAAAAAGAATAAAGTGTTTGGGAGGGATCAGACAAAATGGCCTTAAAGGTTCAAGCTTCTAACTAAGAGGAACAACAAAGACTTCATAGAGGAAGTGGCACTTGAACTCGATCTTTAAGAAAGGGAAAGATTGCAACAGACTGAGATGGGGAACGGAAATTCCTTGTAGACCTGGGGAATGGCATGCAAAAGTTCACAGACAGAAAAAGGACAAGGCTGGGAAGAGTTAACAGTTCAATCTGATTGGAGCATAAAATGGGTAAAAGATGAGAGTGTGGGATACAGCTAGAAAGTTAGGTCATAGCCAGATTGTGGAAATCCTCTAGGGTCAGGCTACGGAGTTTGCATTTTAACCTGTAAGCAATAGGCAGTCATTGAAGTTCTATGAACACAGGAGTTATATGATCAGATTGACACATTAGAAAGATAGTAGAAATTAAAAAGAAGGGAATGGATGGGAAAGATAGTCTATTACTATAAAAATTTTCTATTTTTGTTTTTGTTTGTTTGTTGGGCAATGCGGGTTAAGTGACTTGCCCAGGGTCACACAGCTAGTAAGTATCAAGTGTCTGAATCCAGATTTGAACTCAGGTCCCGTCCCCCTGAATCCAGGGCCTGTGCTTTATCCACTGCACCACCTAGCTGCCCCTAGCCTGACCTTTCTTAAGGCCAGCCCAGAGTCAAGATTTTACCTCACTCAAAACCACACCCACCTGAGAGCCTTGGTCCCACCAGAGAAGCTGTTCTCTGGGCTCTGACATCAGCACGACTGTGCTGAACCACCCTCAAATCCAGTGAACCAATAGATTTGAATGATGCTAGCCAATTAGCTTTAAGCATTGTGTAAGGCCCGCCTCTCATCCTTCCCTCAGGGAACTTACAGCTTGCTGATTGGTCTCTTGGCCTAGGAACTTGGAAGGGGAGCCATGGAGCCAGTTCTCTCTCTTTCCTCCCTACATCCTAGCTAGGCTTTCCTATCTTTCAAAGCCATGTGCGTTCTCTTTACTAATATTTAATATCCTTTAATAAATGCTTACTGCTCCAAAAACTGGTGCAGTAACCTCTAATTTCTAAGTAACAAATATATGATAAACCCCAAATAATTTTCCCTAAACTTGGCACAGAAATAGGGTGACCACATATAATTTTAATGGCCACAGTGCCCATAAAGTCTGTCAGATGAAGTTGGGCTAATTGCAATAGGTGTTTATACTGGCTTTTCTGCTGGTTTCTTTCCTCCAGAACACTAGGAGGTACAGATTCACAAACTGCTGCAGCTGGTGTTGAAGTGACAGATATAGGTGTTGGGGTGGGAGCCCAAGCAGGGGAAGGGGTTGGGGCTTGAGACACAAATGCTGCCATAGATGAACTAACTGTATTAGTGTCAGCAGGATTTGATTGTTGAGTTGTAGCTGATAATGGTGTTGAAGTAGCTGCCGCTTTGGGTTTTGTCACCATAATCACCACTAAGTTCTTATCAATTCTGTATTTTTTTTTTTTTTGGTGAGGCAATTGGGGTTAAGCGACTTGCCCAGGATCACACAGCTAGTAAGTGTTTAGTGTCTGAGGCCCGATTTGAACTCAGGTCCTCCTGACTCCAGGGCTGGTGCTCTATCCACTTCACCACCTCGCTGCCCCAATTCTGTATTTTTTAAGAGCAGTATCATTGTGGAGGATTTTGCCTGCATAAATTAATCTTTGGCCTGCTACTGGAAAGGCATCCTTTCCTTTTTCAGATTCAATCTTCTCTTTCGGTGCCTTAACCATCTCCTCAGGCTTGATGTCAATCTTAAAAGTCTGTTGCTGGAGGGTCTTCAGAATGATCTGTATATCACCTGTGGTTGCTGTAAGCTCTGTTGGCCTCTTGGGCCCTCTGGGAGGAAAGTCGAGGTGACTGGTGGGGTTGATCACATTCACCCTTCGGGCAGCCTCTTCCCTGGGCATGATTGGCCATGATTGCCTTCTCCCCATGGCACAGGGCCAACAGGGAGTAGGTCCTCAGAAGCTGTGGGCAGGCCTGGGAGGCAATGACTGAATCTGCTAGTTAATCAGGTCCTGGTCACCACCATCATGACTTGCTTCCACATACCCCTCTTCCCCTCCTGAAGAAGTGGGGGGGAGGGGTCAAGAGAGGGGTTTGACCTTTTATTTCTTTTCTTTTGTGTGTGTGTGTGTGTGAGTTTAATTCTTTGTTTTTTTGTTTGTTTTTTTGGTGAGGCAATTGGGGTTAAGTGACTTGCCCAGGGTCACACAGCTTGTAAGTGTTAAGTGTCTAAGATTGGACTTGAACTCAGGTCCTCCTGAATCCAGGGCCAGTGCTCTATCCACTGCACCACCTAGCTGCCCCTGACCTTTTATTTCCAAGTCACTTATCTATTATCTTATGTTGTCATAAGACCTGAGATGCTGCTCTAAATCTGTCTTCCATATTGCTGTCCAATTTTCCCATAAATTTTCATAATCTTTCAATGTTTTAATGCTGAGACCTTAGCAAAAATTTCAGAAATGGACTCTTCCACCATCATCAACTGAAAAAGTTTTAGTTTAGTGTAACGGCATTAGAAAGACTCTTGTATTTTGGAGTTAGAAAACCTGAGTTCAAATCCAGTTCTTTCACTTACTAGATGTATGACCTTGGGCGATTCAGTCAGTCAACAAATATTCTTTGTGTTTTTTATGGGCCAGGCACTTTGCTAAGCCCTGGGGACACAAAGAAAGACAAAAACACATTCCCTTCCCTCAAGGGGCTCATAGTTGAATGGGGAAGACAATATGAAAGTGCCATATATATATATATATATAGAAGACATGTACAGTTTAAGTGGAAGGTACTCTTTAATTTTTTAAAACTTTTTAAATTTTTTAATTGGGGGGGGGGATGAGGGTTAAGTGACTTGCCCAGGGTCACACAATTATTAAGTGTCAAATGTCTGAGCCCAGATTTGAACTCGGGTCCTTTTGAATCCAGGGCTGGTGCTTTATCCACTGCACCACCTAGCTGCAGGTAGATGGTGCATTAGAGTGCTGGGCCTAGAGTCAGGAAGACTTATCTTCCTAAATTCAAATCTGCCCTCAGACCCTTACTAGCTGTGTGACCCTGGACAAATCCCTTAACCTTGTTTGACTCAGTTTCCTTATTTGTAAAATGAGCTGGAAAAGGAAATGCCAAACCACTCTTACATCTGTGCCAAGACAACCCCAAATGGGGTCACAAAGAAATGAACATGCCTGAATAACAACAAACACTCTCAGAGGGTAGGCACTAAGGGGGATGGGGGATGACTAGAAAATGTTTCCTGTAGAAAGTGAGATTTGAGCAGAATCTTGAAAGAGGCCAGAGAAATCAAGAATTGGAGGTGAGAGAACAGAGTATTAACCTTTCTGGTCCTCACATTCCTTTAAGAAATGAGGTCCCTTTGGCTCTAAAGTTATGATCCTAAAGTCTTTTGGGCATTTCTCCATACCACAATACAGGTAGGAGTGTTTGGGAGTTTTTATGCTTCAGTATCTAGACCTATAATTTATTAGCATAGGGAATTTATGTGGTGGAAACTCCCTCTACCAAAGCAGAATAAGAACTCCTCTGTGATTTGTAACATTATAGAGTTTCCTGCTAGTACAGATAAGCTACATTGTGATCATATAGCCAATATGTTTCAGAGGTAGATGTTCAACAGAGGTTTACCTGACTCCAAGGCTGACCCTCCCCTATCCACCATGCCATTATGGCCCCTTATGGTAATGATAAGGCACTTATCATTTAAAAGCCACTTTTCAAATTATTTTGAGTCTGTATGGATTTTATTTAGAAAGTTCTCTCCTTGTTTTTTAGAGTTGTGCCTGGAGGGGCAGCTAGGTGGCACAGTAGAAAAAACACCGGCCCTGGATCTCAGAAGACCTAAGTTCAAATCCATCCTGAGACACTTGACACTTACTAGCTGTGTGACCCTGGGC
This sequence comes from Dromiciops gliroides, assembly GCF_019393635.1. NCBI lineage: Eukaryota > Metazoa > Chordata > Mammalia > Microbiotheria > Microbiotheriidae > Dromiciops > Dromiciops gliroides. The sequence continues at coordinate 134,316,041 of NC_057864.1, forward strand.
AAATCACTTAACCCTCATTGCCCCACAAATAAACAAACAAACAAATGAATGAATGAATACATAAACAGACAAATAAATAGATGGATGGATAAATAAATAGCTAAATAAACAAACAAATAAATAAATTGATGAATGAATGGATAGATAGATCAGTGAATGAATGAATAAATAGATGAATGGATGAATAAATAAATAAATAAATGGATGAATAAATAAATGGTTGAGTGAATAAATAAATTAATAAATAAATGAATAGATGAATACATACATACATAGATACATTAACAGAAAATTAAATGAATGAATGAATGAATGAATAAATGAATGTAGTTGTGCCTGCCTTCATGACCTCATTTGGGTTTTCTTGGCAAAGCTATTGAAATGGTTTGTCATTTCCTTCTCCAGCTCATTTTACAGATGAGGAAACTGAGGCAAACAAGGTTAAGTGACTTGGCAAGAGTCACACAACTAGTAAGCATTTGAGGCCAAATTTGAACCCAGGAAGATGACTCTTCCTGACTCTAGACTTGGTGCTCTATCCACTGTGACACATAGCTGACCCTGTTACCCTTCACTTCACCCCCCTTTGCCCCTCCCCCCAACCCACAATTAATCTGGATAGTATCTAATTCTGGCTCATTGTATGAATTTGGACAAATCACTTAACCACTTTAGGTCTCAGTTTACTTATCTGTAAAATGAGGGGCTTGGATCAGAAAGTCACTAAAGCACCTTTGGGATTCCTTTATCTAAATCACATTTCCCTACCGCCTTTTGTCTTCCAAAAGTTGCATATTTTCAGAATCAGTCTCCCTCCAAGGCCAATTAGATGTTTTCTACACTTTGGGAGAAGGGAGATGAAGTGAGGCGAAGAGGGCAGCAGTGCCCTAACTCCACAGAATCTCTGTTCAGCATTTGGGTATCATGAGAATTTGCCTAACCTGTTTTATGAATGTAGTCCAGCCCTGTTCCTTTTCTTTTAGTCCAAAACCAAAAGGATTTTTAAATCTCCTTTTTCCACAAAAAGCTTCAAATGAAGGGATCTTTTCCTTTGAAGAAATTCGAATTCAAGTCAACAGATATGTTTTTACTTTTTACCTTTCCCCTTGTTTTCCACTGAAGGATAAAAGACAGTAAAAGTGAGAGTTACAAGACACTTCGTAGTTCTTGTTTTTTCAACTTGTTGATCTTTTGATTAGCATTTCTTAAGTCCTTACTATGTATTAGGTACAATGCTAAGCAATGGGGATGCAAAGACAATGCTGAAACTAATCCATTAATCTCTACATCAAACTTGTCCTTTCATTCTTCCCCATCATTTTAAACTAGCCACCTGCTTCTCCCTTCCAGGGCTATTAATTATCCTCTTGAGTCAACTCTAGCCATTCATGTAGGTCTGGGTGTCCCTAGAACTTTAAGGTTTCTAGATAGGTAGAGCACAGAACTCCTCTTTCAAATTACATGGAGACAGAGAGAACACAATTAGGAGCAAGTGCAATTAAAGTCAGTGTTTCCAACAGATAGCAGCTCCTTCTATAAGGTAACCAGTGGTATGTGGGAGTCAGCTCAAAACTGCTTAGGAAAGGCAATTGTTAAATTTTTAGCGTGAGCATTTATACCTCAGAAATTGGCAAATACCAAAAATCTAGACGATTTATTGCTTTGCTGATTTCTAGACTTAGGAAAGTTATTTTTAAAAAAACATGTTAGGGGCAGCTAGATGGCGCAGTGGTTAAAGCACCGGCCCTGGATTCAGGAGTACCTGAGTTCAAATCTGGCCTCAGACACTTGACACTTACTAGCTGTGTGACCCTGGGCAAGTCACTTAACCCCCATTGCCTAAAAAAAAAAAAAACATGTTAATGATGCAGATTAAACTTAAAGGCATGTCCTATATACTTTTTTTTTTGAGAGAGAGCTGGTTGTTAAACATTTACCACCACACCACTGGAAGACCCATGCTGTCCTATGTTACTAAGGAGACTACTATGGGAGGAAGATTAAGAGGCGACTCAAGAATAACTATTAAAGTTTTCTTCAAGACAAGGGAAACCCCTGATAGATAAGTGGAAAAGGCTATGGATATATGTATTTTTCCATGTGAAGGGATCATGAAGAAAAGGCAGGATGGAAAAAAGGAAGTTGAGCTGTATTACTCAACTTTATGTAAATGATTTTCATACTTAATTTTTGGATTTAGCCAATTGTCCTCAGCCAGCTCCAGGCATATAAAAAAGACTCAAGTAGTCTACCACCTCTGACATTATAATCCAATGAAACTGTGACCTCATCAATGTGTATTCTCCCTTCAGTGAATCCCATCCAATCATTACCCATCCATGACTTCTTCCTCCATGTGATTTGTTCCCATCCCCACATCCATCTATGGAAAGGGATTCATTTGATGTATGAGAAGCCCTCCTAGAATTCCCTTGGCATGAATAGAATACCTATGGAGCACATGAGTTTTCCATTAGTTTTTCCTGAATTTTGCTATGTAGCAGGCCTATATTCTTTGCTAATCCTACATTTCTCAGATGGTGTCCTTTAGATCACTTCTCATGCATCATTCCCCTTTTGTAATATCTTGCCTTTTGTTCACAATGCACTTCTCCATTCCCCTTTGTATGGTTTTTGGGTTTTATTCTTTGGGAACTAGGGTATTCCAGGATATACCAACAGCATCTGAAGAATATTTTACTTATTTAAAAGCAAATATTAAGTATATAATAGTTTGTCACAGCATGATAGACATTACACTCTTCCAAGAAGCTTACCGGCTCTTGAACTTTGGCAGGAGGAAAAAAACTGAGTAGCTAATACCTTTGTCTGACAGCTTTACTACAGATTTGAAAATTTTGTTTAACAATATGCAATCACAAAGAATAGGGAATTTTAGGTTTTAGGTTGAGAAAAGTGGCATTTACCAATTACCACTGTCTAGTAATTCTAATATGGGCACATTAAGTAGATTTGTTGGATATTGCAACCTCAGTGATGAACTGTTTTCCCCTGTTAGATTCCTCCTGAAACCCTAATAATGGAGGATAAGAGATCATTATAGAGAAGGGTTTTCCCTCTGAGGAATTTAAAGCACAGAAGATGGCTAAATGTTTTCTCCTTCATATTAAATTTAAGAGAAGTTACTGAGCCAGTAGGGTAAGAAGCAGCACTCAATTAAAAGGAAAGGGCTTGCTATAAGAAAGTTAACCCTGCAAAATAATTTAGAAAAATTGGAGAACTTGACAGAAAAAGGACGTCTCTTAAAACAAACTCATCTAGGATAAAGCTGGAAAGGATTTTGGAGGTCTTCAAGTTGGACCCCCTCATATTTTATAACTGAGGAAACTGAGAACCATAGAAGTTAAGTGACTAGCTGAAGTCTGATACGTAGCAAATCTGGGATTCAAACTCAGGTCCAGTAACTCTAACTTCAGTGTGTGTGTTTGTTTTTTCTATTCTACCAGCCTTACTCAGAGTAGAACAAAAAATTTCCCAAATACAAATTGGGAGAATGGCTAGCTTTAAATGAGTGTCAGAAAAGTAGTCAGCCATCTTTCTCAATCATAAGCTAAATGAGTTAGAAATGTAGTTGCAAGAAAAGCACATCATCTTTCAACAAGATCATTTAAACATTAATTTTAAGTATAAATTAATGATGCTTCCCTTTTACTATGAATTGTCAGCTCCTTCATAGGATCATAAACTTAAAGCTTGAAGGGACCCCAGAGACCATCTAGTCTACCTCTTTATTTTACAGATAAAGAAACAGATTTAAGGAAGGTTCAGTGCTTTGTCCAAGACTACACAGGTAGTGTCAGAAGTGAGATTTGAGTCCAGTCCTCTGACTCAAGAATGTCCAGTGTGATACTGATCTATGCTATATTACACTGTCCTAGTAAAAAGAAGCTGTGAAAGGAAACAGGGAGACCAGTGACGCCACTAACATGAGAATAAGAAAGTCATTTGATCTCTTTGTGCCTCAAATTTTTATCTGTAGAATGTGAAATTCTGCCCTACCTTTCACAGGGCCAATGTGAAGATAATGTATATAAAAGTGCTTTGAAAAAATCTGGAAGTGTTATATGAATCTTAGACATTAATATTTTATAAAGTTAACTTTCAATTGCCACAAAGTTAGCTCTACTTCCTGTCACAGAGTGGTAATGTGACCCCAACAAAGCTATATATGTACAGACTTGGACCACATCATACCAAAATTTGTATGCAGATTAAATTAGGTTTACATGAAAATTAAAAGTAGTCTTGAAAAAGACAAGAAGTTACTGCAAGTCAGTCTAACACTTTTTTAATGTGTTTCATGATTTTATGAAATTCAGTTCAAATTTGTATTAAGCACCTACCATGTACAGGACACTGGCCGTGGAAAGATGAAAGATGACATAATCTATGTCCCCAATGACATGATCATAAGGGTATAAAGCATACCTATGGAAGGCACTGATTTTGCTGCTAATGGGAATGCAGAACGAAAAGTAGACAACTCCCTTTAGTCTTACTAAGTGAAGCTCCTGAGATGATTTGAATGAACATGATAGGATTGGATAGAGGTTAAAAGAAGTTTAAACATTTTTCTCATGGCAAATAAAATAATGAAGCGAGGACAGGGAGTGACAGTTGAGGACGAATCAAAGGAGTTAAAAAGACAGACTATCTAAGCCTGAGAGCTTCTGCAGGCTTTGCTGCTGACTGGGTTCAGCTGCACCTGAACTCACAAAAAGAGCTGAAATAGCCTTAGGATATGGCTAAAAAAGTAAAGATCCCTCCTTGTGAGAAGGCTGCATAAGAATTACAACCTGACCGAGAGTGGCAGAGAACCTGAAGGAGAAGTTCATTGGAAACAAGCCCATGGAATACCACACAGTTAGCTTGCAGTACAATAGCTTATTGCTTCAGAACATCATCAGACCAGTGACAAGGCATCAGTAACTTTGTGAGGAATGCAACTGGAGGATCAGCAAGTAGCATTATTTGATTCAGAGAAGTGATTCAGCAGAGTTATCACTTTAGGAGCATGAGCTACCCTGTCTACACATGCTTCCATGTCCTGTGGATTTGTATAAAATGGGAGACCAGTTCAGAATCCTAGAAATTAAGCATCTGGCAGCAGAGAGAATAAACATCCAATCCCTGCTAAGAAATAGTTTGGGATAAGGAGAAAAATAAGATCCCTAGACATGGTTTTGTCCTTGTTCTTAGTTTCTTTCCCCTTGGCCAGAAGAAGACCTTGTGAATTTTAGAGAGCCACCAGTGGATTTGGACTTTTTCATCCATATCCTGGCAATTTCCCCTAGTATAGCAGGAGCTGAAAGCAGTATGTGCAAGGGAAGGTGAAAATGAACTAGACACAATAATGAAAGACTCTACAAGGGTTCCACAAAGAGCCTAAACAGAAAAGCCACCCCATGTGTAGGGAGAAATTTACAAGTATTTCCATGAAGTGGAGAAAAAGATTTCCAGGAGCCAGGATCTGTGAAATGCTCCTTTGTGACAAGAGCCAGTCAAGCCTGAGCCCACTAAACCCATTGTGTACTAGTAGGAAGGTGTAACACAGACTTTGGGGGATAATATTTTGAACTTATGATACCACCTTGGTAAATATTTCCTTTATAAAAACTAATTGGCTGCCTGATATTAATTGATAACACACATTAGTGAGGAGCTCATAAGTTGCCAATATGAGCAAAGCATTCTGCTACATACTAAGTGCTATGAGGACTATCTATTGATTATGACGGTAGAATCATTATAGACTATTGGTTTTTTTACTCAAGCATCTGGAACTCCTTTGTTTTGGAAATGTACCAAATTTATTTTTTTAAATAATTAACATTTTTGTTTAAAGTTTTGAGTTCCAAATTTTATCCCTCCTTCCCTTTCCCACCCCATAAGGCAGTAAACAATCAGATATAGGTTATACATGTGCAATTATGCAAAACATTACCATATTCATCATTTTGTATAAGAAAACTTGAATAAAAGAAAAAATGAAAGTAAAAAATAGCATGCTTCAGTCTGTGTTCAGTCAATGTCAGTAGATAATATGCTTCATCATTAGTCCTTTGGGATTTCTTGGATCATTGTATTGCTAAGAATAGTTAAGCCATTCACAGTTCTTCATCTAACAATATTGCTGTCATTGTGCACAATGTTCTCCTGGTTCTGCTCACTTCACTATACATCAGTTCATACAATCTTTCCAGGCCTTTCAGAAATTATCCTGCTTGTTATTTCTTATAGAACAATAATATTCTATCACAATCATATACCACATCTTGTTTAGCCACTCCCCAATTGATGGGCATTCCTTTGATTTCCAATTCCTCAGCCACCACAAAAAGAGCTGCTATAAATATTTTCTACAAATAGCTCTTTTTCTCTTTTTGGGGATGTCTTTGGAATATAAACCTAACAGTGGTATTGCTAGATCAAAGGGTATGTACAGTTTTATAGCCCTTTTGGCATAGTCCCAAGTTGCTCTCCAGAATGGTTGGATCCATTCATAACTCCACCAATAGTGAATTAGCATCCCAGCTTTCCCACACCCCCCCCCAACATGCAATATTTTCCTTTTTTGTTATATTTGCCACTCTGATAGGTGTGAAGTGATACCTCAGAGTTGTTTTAATTTGCATTTCTCTGATCAATAGTGATCTAGATCATTTTCATGTGACTATAGAAAGCTTTGATTTCTTTGTCCAAAAATTGCCTGTTTATATGCTTTGACCATTTATTAGCTGGGGAGTGACTTGTATTTTTATAAATTTGACTCAGTTCTCTATATATTAGAGAAATGAGGCCTTTATCAGAGATACTTGTTTCAAAATTTTTTCCCAGTTTTCTGTTTCCCTTATAATCTTGGTTACATTAGTTTTGTTTGTGTAAAAATTTAATTGTATATAATCAAAATTATTTATTTTACATTTTGTATTGCTCCCTATGTTTTCTTTTGTGCTAAACTCTTCCTCTGTCCATAAATTTGACAGATAAACTATTCCATGCTCTCATAATTTGTTTATGGTTGTCACCCTTTATGTGTAAATCATGTACTCCTTTTAACCTTATTGTAGTATATGATGTGGGATGTTGGTCTACACCTAGTTTCTGCTATTCTATTTTGACTCTGGAGCTCTTAAAGTATTAGTTGCAGGCTCTAATCTTATCAGATGATTCTCTGAGCTCAGCTGCCTATAACATCAGGACAGGGAACACGTGAGATTTGAATCAATTACACTAATTTGCTGAATTCAAGATTAATTCTGATCCCCATTCCATGGTACATATGGTAAGTGTTAGGTGGGGGAGGAGTGAAAGCTTCCAAAAATAATAAATAGATAAAACACAAACTAATATTCCATCCATTCCTATTCCAAGAATTGCACAAAGTATTATAGATAATACAAAGACAAATACAATATGATTTAATCAAGCCTTAGTTCAAGTGTGTTCAGTTTGGGGCCCTGAAAGTGACTGAAGCACGGTATGAAGATTTTTTGGTGGGCTCAGATGCAGTGAGAATGCCTAAAGTTTGGGGGGGGCAATAGATCCTATAAATTTATGTAGTCAGAATAAAGGGTACAAAGGCATTTAGTAGTCTTTAAGACTAATAAAAGGGCAATATGGTATAGATAGATCTGTGTTCAAGTCTTGTCTCTGACACATACTGATTGTGTGACCATGTCACATGAGTCATTATACTTCTAAGTTTACCCACACAGCTCTATGACTCTAAGTTACATATGAGTTTCTAATCTATATCAAAGAAGTATGTTTTCACATGTGGAATTCTCCCACACTGATAAAGTTACAGATCTGGACATCCCCCAAATCAAACAATAAACATTTGTTAAGCACCTACTATGTGCCAGCCATTTAGCAAAGCACTTGGGATACAAAGAAAAACAAAACATAGGCCCTACTCTCAAGGAGATGGCAGTCTAATGGGAGAGAAAACATACAAGGAACTGTGTATAAACAAGGTATAAAGCATAAATTGGAAATAGTAAACATAGAGAAAGCACAAGAATTTAGGGGGATCCAGAAAGGATGAGATTTTAGCTGGAGGCCAATGCAGGAAGCCAAGAAGCAGAGATGAGGAGGGAAAGAATTCCAAGCATGGGGGAAATGAACCCAAAAGGTCAGTTGAGCAGAGGAGAAGCTGATGAGCATTTTTACCAAGGGTAGGGCAAGAAAGAATGATTTTAAACTACAGCAAGAAGGATATAGATTAGATCTTGGGAAATGCAATCTCATTGTCAGGGCTGTGAAATGTTTAAACATACTATATTAGAAAAAGAGATGATAGGATCCTCTTTGCTGGTAATTTCTAAGTAAAAAAATGAAACAACTATATTTTGATGACCTCCCTAAAGAAACCCCTATATTACATGAACTGAAAGAATCTTTTCATTTTCCTCCTAACTCTATCATCTTATAAAGCAATTGTTTCTGAGCTTCAATCTGAACTTGGGTTTGTAGGTAACTTAGAACCATGCAATTTTCTTCTAGTTTAGTAATGTCATCAATAGACTCATTATCACTTTCACTGTCACCATTTTCAAAAGATTTGAAGATTGAATATTAAATCTAAATCAGTACAATGTGCATTTCTATGAAGAAAGTGGGGGTGGGGCAACAAAGAGGAAAGGAATCTATTCAGTGATTTCTAAAAAGTGTCATGATAAATTCAAGTCTTAAATTGTTGAAATGCAAAAAAGAAAACATAAGGGGGTAAGATTTCAGCTTACACATGGGTATTGAAGCACCAATTGCTCCGTTTGGTGTTGTATATTTCAAAATTCTCAAACAGTTCTCAATATTTAAGATCACAATTGCAGCAAAATAACTGAAGCCACATGTGACCAGAAAGTCTTGCAGAATGAAATCAGTGAAAAACAGCTTATTCAGCCTCTTCATACAAAAATGAATTGTTTTGATGAATGAGAATCCTTTAATGAATTACCATATGTCATGCCAGTCATTTTTTCAGTGTCAAGCAGAGAAAGTTTTCATTTGTCTTTTATTTGGATGTTGCTCCTCAAAAATAATGGAAACACATGACCTACTGGGACACCACATTTCATTAAGGACCTCCGGAGTCAGAGGCTATGTCTACACAGGGAAAAAGAAGAGGGGAAAACAAGATTTGCCTTGGAATTTCAAGTCATGTTCTTTTCTCTATAATGGAGGCTTAAGATAACCACTAAAATGGCTCTGTGTGTGTGTGTGTGTGTGTGTACAAGCAGGCCTATGTTTCCTAAAGCTTGTTTAATTTTGTTAACATCTTTGGCTCTGTTTCCTCATTTAAAAAATGAGGGGGTTGCACTAGATGTCACTTCCAGTTCTAAATTAAGATTCTATGGTCCTACAAGTATATTTCTGTTTATATATACAGGCATAAGGGAAAACTGAAGAGGGACTTCTGGGGATGGATGGCAGCTAGGTGGTACAGTGAATACAGCTTCACTTGGAGTCAGAAAGACCTGGATTCAAGTCCTGCCTCAGACACTTAATAGCTATGAAACTCTGGACAAGTCAGCGTCTCTATGTCTCAGCTTCCTCATCTATAAAATAATAATAATAATAATAATAAAAGAATAATAATCTATAAAATAATAATAATAATAGCATCTACCTCATAGAGTTGTTGTGAGGATCAAATGAGTGTTTTTGCAAACCTTAAAGTGCTATATAAATACTAGATATTAAGAGAAGGGTTGCATGTGACTAATAGAAACACAAGAGCTTTGTCAGTGAGGTCCTAGTACACCCATGTATCTGTGGGAAGGACATTATAGATTCTTGTTTTAACAGAACTCTTATTGTGTACCTACCCCAGTAAGATAATCCACCTCTCATCAATATGAAAAGTAGGTTTGTGCTCAGATCCTGCTTTCCATCAAGAGGCAGCTGATGGTATTATAAGTTGTTATATATGGGATATTGGTCAATATAGTGACCAATATCATAAACTATAATTTTGCAAAAGACAGAGAAACACTGTCCAAATGGAATGCTTCCGATATTGATCTTCTAAGAAGCCATATCATTAAATGATAATGTGCAGAAATCTCTTCCAAAGTAGGGAATCAGGAGAGGAAAGACTGAGGAAATTTGGACCAGGTATTTTTCCATTCGGATGATCCAACATAATGCATGGATAGAAATTGGAGTTATTAAATGAATGAATAGTGACCTTGTCTATTAAACTGCCTCAAACATTAGATGTCTTAAATGAGTTATGGCAGGTGTAGATCACAGTTACCTCATTATTAAGTTGTCTAATAAAAGATATTGGCATACTGGATAGAGAACTAGGCTGGGGTTCCAGTCTTTCCTCTGACAGTTATGTGACCATATACAAGTCACTTAACCTCTCCATACCCCAAGGTAATTCTCTAAGGTTGGAAGTTACATAAGAGTTTCTGATCTGGATCAGTGGAGGGAGTTCTAGAACAGGGAATTTCCTACATTAATGAAATCACAGCTCCAGTCTCCATCTCTCCACACTAAAGGGGGGGAAAAGTGCCCTTAATGATGATATTCTATGTCTACCAGATGAGAGAGGCAAGGGTATCATTTTATTGTGCAAGCTAAAGAGCTAGGCTTGTATTCTTGCTGCCCGTGGCTAAATACCATAGACAGTTGCTATAGAAGATTAGGAAGGTAATAGAAGTGGTGAGAACCCTCCAGCCAAAGGAAATTCAGAGGAAGCTGGAGGATACAGCCAATCACACACAACTGAGCTTGACAGTTCACTTTTCATTTACAGTACTGTGAGAGTAACAAAATGAAACAGTCTCAGATGACTAGACTGTTGTCTACCTGTTCCAGACCAGGAGGTAGTCTGGGGTGGATGCTAGAGCACTGGACCAAAAATCAGGAAGACTAGATACTGACCATCTGTGTGACCCTGGACAAGTCACATAACCTAACCTCTGTCTCCCTCAGTTTCCTCATCTGTACAATGGAAATAATAATAGCACATATCTCCCAAAGTTATTGTGAGGGTAAAATAAGATAATAATTGTAAAGCATTTTGCAAACCTTAAAGCATCATATAAATGCTAGATAACAACAACAAAACTAACAATCAATCAATAAGTAATGCCTTGGGCAAGTGACTTCATCACTTTGAGCTTCAGTTTACTTATCTATAAAATGCAGGGATTAGATTAGACAATATGTAAGATCTCTTCTAGCTCTGAATCCACTCTTGCTCCTTTTTAGCCTTTTATTAAATTAGTCTCCTTCACTTACTTTGCATTTTCCAGACATCTCCTCACTAACCTCGATGTAATTCTGCCCTTTTCATGGCCAGAATCCCTGACCTGGACCCTCACTGTCCTGATCAGTGGTCACCTGTTAATATCTAGTTTAGTATTTTGCTAGCCTACTAGATTTAGATCGAAGCTCCAGAACTTCTCTTTCTAGAAGTGAAATTCCACACTTCCTCACCAGTCATGTGTACACCTCATCCTTCACCCTTTCCAGTTCTGAAACCATAATTAAATCAGCTAGATTATTGTTTTGTGGGTTTTTTTGTTTGTTTTTGTTTTTGTGGGGCAATGAGGGTTAAGTGACTTGCCCAGAGTCACACAGCTAGTAAGTGTCAAATTTCAGGCCAGATTTGAACTCAGGTCCTCCTGAATCCAGGGTCTGTGCCTTATCCACTGCGCCACCTAGCTGCCCCAATCAACTAGATTATTAATCCTGGAAAGAATGTGTCAATGTATTTCCCTAAAGTTTCACTAAGCACTCATGTAACTTTCTAAACCAAAATACTCCCCTACTTGTGTTATTTTCCCCTATTCAAGTGTTAGCTCCTTGAGGACAGAGATTGTCTTCACTTTTGTGTATTTTTATTCTCAGCACTTAAGTCATTGTTAGCACATTGTAAATCCTTAATATGTTTTTTTCATTCATCCATTCTCTCAAGCTAAACAAATCATTCCTCACACATTCCCCAGACTTTCCTACTACAGTACTTTGCTTATTCTTTTCCCTATAGCTGAAATATCTTTATCTCAACTCTCCTTCCTTTGAAGTCACACACTTTTTTAAAAAACCTATTACTTTTGTCCTATTACACTTACACTCTTTACTTTACTTGCCTTTAAACTAATCCCTAAAGAAAGAATCTTGTCTTCTTTTTTTCTGTATCCCCCTTAGTGCCAAACATAGTACTCTACATGCAGTAGGCATTCAATAAATATTAATTGGATGAATTAGTGAATCGTATATTTTTGGCACCCTGACTACAACTAAGTGCTTACAGAAATACACTGAACAGACGTATTAAACTTGAGCCAAAGAAGACAAGACAAATGGATCATAAAAACAAATCAGTGACTTCTAGATCATGTGAACAGCAAGATAACAGATGAAACATTTTCTCTGATCCCCATGACCTGTCAAACCTCCACCAAACAGAAATTATGTACCAAAGATAAAGCAATTTCAGCTGTTTCCATGGTCTAGGACCTAGCTTCTTAAACTGTGGGTGGTGACCCCATATAGGGTCATACAAATGAATGTAGGGAACATGAAAAATTTGACAACACTAAAAAGTTATGTATATCTATTTTATATGCCTATATACCCAGGGTCATGTAAAAAATTCTCAGGCAAAAGGGGTCACAAGTGGAAAAAGTTTAAGAAGCCCTGGTCTAGGACACCAATAATCTAAAAGAAATTAAAAAAAAACACCACCAAAGCTCAGGAATTGATGCTCACTGACCTTGCATTCACTTAGGATCCCTCCATAACCTCCCATGCCATGGGCAGCAAAGACGTTCTAGTAGACTCAAAGACCCATCACAAGCCTACATCAAAACATACCCTTACATTCTCGTTCTTCCTTCCTCTTTCTAATATTATAGAGATCCTGGGTCTAAGCTGTGGAAATTTTCTCAGACCTCAAAAGCTAGCTTGATCACTTCCCTTCAGGAGTAAAAGCCTGCTTAGGGCTGCAACCCAGAAGTACCAATGCTGTAGGGCTCTGAACTGCCAGTAGGTCAGAAGTTGTGGTGCCAGGAAAAGCACACTCTGCTAGGGCCAGGGAAAGCAGGTTCCGAACTGTTGGTAGTGGTTCAGAGAACTAATGAACACAGGGAGTGTTATTGGTAATTAAGATAAGTGACTGTGGTTGTGGGGAGCTGTGCTGCACTAAGCTGAGCCTGAAGGAAGAGCACAGCATCAGGCCGGGACCAGTTCTGACTACTCAAAAGTCAGGTGAGTCAGCTGGGGAATCATTAATTGCCCAGTGCAAAAAGAAGCTGAGACACTTTGAGATTTAACCTCCAAAAAAATCATAATAAGAAGGGAGGGAGTCAGAAAAGAGTGATTAAAAAAATAAAAGGGAGGAAAAGACTGAAAGTATCAAAGATTTCAGGAAGAAGAAATCTCAAAGACCTTGAACATAAACAGAAAAATCAATGGGAAGAAACTAACAATAGAAGGAAATATGACCTTCCTATTTAGTAAATGAGTTCAGGAACCTATAAACATTCTAAACTGAAGGAAAATGAAACCAACACTTTATGAGTCAGAGGACCCTGTGGCATTTGAGAACATGGAAAATAGAAGCTAGTTGACACAATAGATAAAAGTGCCAGACCTGGAGTCAGGAAGACTCATCTTCTTGAGTTTAAATCTGGCCCCAGACATTTACTAGCTGTGTGACCCTGGGCAAGTCACTTAACCCTGTTTGCCTCAGTTTCTCCATCTGTAAAATGGGCTAGAGAAGGAGATAGCAAGCCACTCCAGTATATTTGCCAAGAAAACTCCAAATGGGGTCCAGAGGAGTCCATCATGACTGAAAATGACTAAACACTATGGAATCACAACATAGTGTTCCTGAGAAGTTTAAAAGAGTAAGAATTTTGAGAGTAGAATTTCTGCCCTACACAGCAAGAATAATGAGCAGAATAGAAAAAACTTGAATCTACAATGGCAAACTTCACCATAAAAACAAAAGAGTGAACAAAAGATTGGGAATGCAAATACACAGAAATGAAAGAAACAAAACAGAAATTATTAAAAGAAAACATGCTCACTATGCAAGCAAAACAAATAGATCTCAAAGAGGGGATATGTAGAGACAACCTAAACATCAAAGATCTCACAGAAGAACATGACAGGAAAAAACCATAACACCATAATGAAGGAAATAATAGACAAGAACTGCCCAGGAAAACAAACAAACAAGGCTCCAAACTCCAAGATACATAGTGGTTAAATTTAACAATTCAATTCAGAAACAAGTTCTGCAAGCCATCAGCACAGAGATCTTCAAATACAAAGGAAAGGATATTCAAATAACGAAAGACTATTCTCTGCTCACTACAAAAGGGAGGAGGAAATAGAATAATGTGTTATGAAAAGCACTGAAACTCAGAATGAAGCATAGGGTGATCTATTCTGCAAATGTGAGCTTGACAATATAGGATAACAAAAATGGATGTTCAATAATAAAGAAGAGTTTAAAACATTCTTAAAAAGAAACTGAAGAGATTGTTTGCTTCTCAAACACCCCCAAGCAACAGGAGTGAATAAATGCAGACAACAACAGCAACATAGGGACAACAGACAGGCCTGTAAAAGACTACTTTCTAAATGTACCCAAGAAGACAAAGGTAAATGTGGAAAACTGGTAGAGATTACAGTGAAAAGGCAGACAGGGCATTATGGACAATACTCTGGTAACACACCGCCTATTGGTAAATGTTTCCTCTGTGGGACCACATTACAACTTTGGAGGGTACATGAAAGGAGGAAGTACAGCAGAGGGATAGTAAGGAGTGAGTGATATTCCGAGGTCAAATAAAGGCTAGCAATGAGAAGAAAGTTAACTCTGTGGTCTCAGAAAGAAAAGAATCTATAGGGAGTGAGGTAAAGGGGGATAGAGTTTTAAAAGAGGGGAGAGAGGGGGGAAGCTAGGTGGCGCAGTGGATAAAAGCACTGACCCTGGATTCAGGAGGACCTGAGTTCAAATCCAGCCTCAGACACTTGACACTTATTAGCTGTGTGACCCTGGGCAAGTCACTTAACCCCTGTTGCCCTGCAAAAAAAAAAAAAAAACACAACAACAACAAAACAAAAAAAAATAGTAAAAGAGGGGAGAGAGAGGAAGGAGGCCTTACTTTGAAGGTGGGAGAGAGTTCCATTGATGAGTGCTCATATGGGTGAAGGGGAAGAAATAGATAACCAGATAAAAGCAGGAGAGAAAAATTAATATATATAAACTCCTAAAGGGAAAGGTATAAAAAGTGAGAAGAGAGGATCAGAAATGAGGGGAAGAGAGCCAGCAGGAACAGAGCCACCTTTTTTTTTTTTTTTGGTGAGGACTTGCCCAGGGTCACACAGCTTGTAAGTGTTAAGTGTCTGAGGCCGGATTTGAACTCAGGTCCTCCTGACTCCAGGGCTGGTGCTTTATCCACTGTGCCACCTAGCTGCCCCCAGAGCTACCTTTTAAAAAGATTAAAGTAACTGAAGGAACATAATACTGCATTTATAGCAGAAGTGTGGGGGTCAAAATCAGAATTTGAAGGGGAAAAAACAATTGTAGAGATAGATGGAGGAATATATACATCTAATTATTATAAAATTAAATGTGAATGGATTAGACAATCCAATAAAATGAAAAAAGTTACATAATGGATAAGAAAGAAAAATATTACAATCTGTTTCTATAAGAAAAACATTTTTAAAAAAACAGACATACACAAAATAACATTGAAGAGATGGGAAAAATTTTACTATGAATCAAGTGGACCCAAAAAAGCAGGAATTGCCATTATGCTATCAGATAAAGCAAAAACAAACATTAAAAAAATAAAAAGGGATAAACAAAGAAACTATATTAGGCTGAAAAGGAAACATAGACAACAACCAATATCAGAAATAAACTTAGATACTCCAAATGCATATATATATATATATATATATATATATATATATATGAGGAAAATATAATCCTAATACCTAAACCAGGGAACCATGGAAAGAAAACTATAGGCCAACATCATTAATGAACATTGACAAAAAAATTGTAAACAAAACTGTCAAAAAGATTACAGTGATTTATTCAAGAAATCATTCATTATGATCAAGTGGGATTTAAAATAAAGATTCAAGAATGGTTCAATATTAGGAAAATGACATAATTAATCATATTAAAAACCAAAACATCCAAAACCACATAATCATTTTAAATGAGGCAGAAAAAGTCTTTGACAAAGTACAACACTTTTATGCAAAATTTTTTTAAAAACTACAAAATACAGGCATAAAGAGACTTTCCTTAATATCATAAAAGGCATCTATCTAAAACCAAAAGCAAATGTCATATGCAAGGAGAATATACTAGAACCTTCTCCAGTAAATATGGGAGTGAAGTAAGGATGCCCACTCTCACCACAATTATTTGAAATGCTAGCAATATCAATGAAACAAGAAAAAGGAACTGAAGGAATAAAAACAAGTAAGTAGGAAATAAAATTATCCCTTATTTGTTGATGATTTGATTTATGAGAAAATAATAATAATGGATTTCTTGGGGGACTCAAAGACCTGTTTCTCAGTCCTTTCTCCCCCCACGCCCCCACCCCGACTACAGGAAGTCCAGTTCTCCTTGATCTGGGGCAAACCCAAGGGGACAAAAGAAATGGAGATAGGTTCTTTTGCTTAGATGGGTGAAGGACTGATGGGATCAAACCACACCTAGATAATGGACTTTACTTTAAGCAAGTTGAGTTAGGGTCTTTGGCATAATTTTCCCTAATGTCATCTGTAGAGTTTAGACCACCTTCAAATTATGTCAACCAATGGAATTAAATGATGCTAACCTATTAACTTTGATCAATGTATAATGACCCACCGTTAACAAAAGAGGATAAAAACATTCAGAAAACTCCACTAGGGCCCTTTTTGGATTTTAAAGACTCTCTTGTTCTCTTTTAGGACAGCGTTGGTCTTCTGGGGCTTTTCTCCTACTCATGCTAACTGCAATGCCAAAGCTCTCTCCCTACTTTCTCTACTATGCAGCATGAGACCATGAGAAGTTAGGGAGACTCCTGGTCAATCTTTTACTGGTATAATATTAATAAATTAATAATATGATTACCTAAAACTGGTACCAATAACAATAGTAATTATTTTTAAAAACACATACGATTTATCTGGAAACCCCAGGGACTCAGCAAAGATATTAATAGAGAAAATTAATAACTTAGAAAAGTTGCAGGCTACAAAATAAATCCTCAAAAGGCTTACATCTTTTTTTTTTAAGTGAGGCAATTGGGGTTAAGTGACTTGCCCAGAGTCACACAGCTAGTAAGTGTTAAGTGTCTGAGGCCAGATTTGAACTCAGGTACTCCTGACTCCAGGGCCAGTGCTCTATCCATTGCGCTACCTAGCTGCCCCAAAAGGCTTATATCTTAAGGAAGCTATCAGTAAGGGAAAAGTCCCTTTATACTCCAAAAAATTCATAGCAACTACTTTTTATGACAGCTAAGAATTGGAAAAAAAGTAGATGCCCATCAATTGGAGAATGGCTAAACAAATTGTGGTACATGGATGTAATGGAATGCTACTGTGCTATAAGAAATTATGTATGTGTTAAATACAGAAAAACTTGAAAAGATCTCTTTGAACCGATGCAAAATAAAGTAAACAGAGCAAAGAAAACAATATACACCATAACTACAACAGTGTAAATGGAAAAAACAGTTACACAACAAAAAATCAAAACTAAATGAAACAAAAGTATAAATATCAAATGGACCTCAAATGAAAAGATGTGAGAAGACACCTCCAACCTATCCCTTTGTGGAGGTGGGAAGTCCACAAAAATTACACATTGTACATGTTTTCAGATTTTGTCACTGTATAGATCAGTTGTACTACCTTTTTTCCTTTTAAAAAATATTAGTTGTCATATAGTATGACTTATGAAAGATTAGGGGAAGGGATATTTGGGATAAGAAAGAGAAAAGATTAATAAAAATTATTTTTAAAAAAACTAAATTGGTAACAAGCACAGGTGTAGCTAGAATAGTCACATTCCTTCAGCATAATGATTAAGTCTTTGTTATTACAACTCCAAACAACCTCTTGTCAATTCCAAAGCTTTGAAATTGAAACAGATATTAGAGATTATGAGATAAGATTCTGAGAAAAAGCAGTAGCAAATATACGGCCCTGTTGGGGGAAAGTAGAATTTTTTTTCTGTATAAAGTTAATCTAAACTTTGGTGCAAGTTCATTCATTCATACATTTGTTCAAAATATTGTTGAGCTCCTTCATATTTCAGGCATTATGCTAGATACCACAGAAAAAGCTTCAAATACGTGTATTTCTTATCTCTTGTGACATTTACCACATTTTGCCTAATGTTACAGTTATTTGTATATTTGTTTCATCTTCTTTATTAGATTGCAAGCTTCCGAAGGGTGAAGAATGTGTTTTTTCTAACTTTATATCCGCTATAATGTTTGTGATTTTAACTATGCTTCCACCCATCCTGGGCCAGTTTTATTGACAGATATGTGACTCCCAATCTGGAAAATCCTAATGCTATTATTTGCATAAGAGACTTACTTCAGTTTGTAGCAGAGACTTCTGAGAAACACATGGAGAGAAGAGTTCCAGGAAGAGAATCAAAAGAGAAAGACTTTAAAATGGTGACTTTGAGCCCTTAGAGCCATAGACATGTATGGAAGTCGGCTCCATCATGTTCCTTGACCTCCACACCTTGACCACAGCTTGCATTTCTTGAAACTCTTGATAATGAATCTCCTGTGGGTGAAGTCATTCTCTCATTATTTGAGCTGAAATTGTATCTTGCTCCCATCTGAAGAGTTAATTTACTCTTGTGTATTATTTGCTATATCCCAATATGTAGAATTTCTTAAATTTTGGTTAACTATTTTGTTTGGATAAATAAATTTAGTTGCTACTGCTATTTGTGATGGCCCTTTGTGTAAGTAGTGTTTGGTGAAAAGGAGCTAAGCTGACATGTATAAGCTAAGAGCTACCCTCCCCTTTAAAATAATCAGGAAAATGGTTTTCATTTTGAACCCTTAAACATCATACCCCTAGGTTAGATATATTTGAGACATGGCAGATAGATTTAACTCTAACCCAATACCCCTACTGGATATAGGAGATATCATCTTCTAGCAGTTTTTGGATCCTGCTTGCTCCAGGTAGGCTTCTGGGAGTATAGGGCTGGACCTCCTCATACTTTCCACAAAGCTGGGTCAGACCTCACATCATATGTATCCATGCCACACATGAGCTGCATCTATCTATTTGGATGGCTACAAACACATTTATAGCTTACATACCTAATATATATTCAGTATAGATTTGTTGGATTTAATTGAATTGGGTTATATATGAAAATGAAGCAAGTAGGGGGGTGGAGCCAAGATGATGGTGAAAAGACATTAAACTCACAGAGCTCCTGATACAATTACTCCAAAAACAGCAATAAAAGAACCCCTGGAGCAGAAAAACCCACAGAAAGATGGACTGAGATTATTTTCCAGCCAAAGATTAAAGGGGGGCGTGCTGGGCTGCAAAAAGAGTCCAACCCCACAATTGAGCCAACACAGACCCCATGCACACTGCGCCAGAGAAACTTACCCTCAAGCCTCCAAATCAGCTGTAGCACCAGCATCTTCTGGAGGTGAGAGGGCTGAACGGCTGGCCAGGTGGGTGGGGCAGGAACACAGGGGTGTCTGTAGGACTTAAGGAGGAACTCAACTATCCCACCCCAGGGGAGAACCAGGAAGAAACCCTGAGCAGTGGGAGGCCCAGATTGGTGAGGGGCACAGGCTCATTGGAGCTAAGAACCACCACAGTACACAAAGTTCTGCTGGCTGGTTAGTTAGCAAGTTGGCGTGAGGTTACTTTGGACCAGAGAACAGGACAGGCAAGAGAAAAACCTGCCCTCCCTCAAACTGAAACACCTGGGACCCTCTGAAGCTTGGGACAGTGTAGCTTGGAAGTAGGTCCCCACTGTAAGAGGGAACTAAAAGTCAAGTAAAAAAAAAGTCAAGTAAAAGACAGCAAGATGAGCAAGCAAAGAAGGTTGAGAATTATTGAAAGTTTCTTTAGTGGCAAGGAAGATTGAGGTGCACCCTCAGAAGAGGATAACAACCTCAGGGCCCCTACATCCAAAGCTTCTAAGAAAAATATGAATTGGTCTCAGGCCATGGAAGCACTCAAAAGGGACTTTGAAGAGAAAGTAGGAGAGATAGAAGGAAGATTTAGAGAGGTAGAGGAAAGAATGGAAAGAGAAATGAGAGCAATGCAAGAGAGTCATGAAAGTCAACAGATTGAAAAGCCAAAAGGACAAGGAGATACAAAAGCTCTCTAATTGAATTGGATAATTTTAGTATTTTAGGGCAAGAGTTACCAATAGATCATGTCTACTATAAAAGAATCTTGGGCAGCTAGATGGCGCAGTGGATAAAGCACTAGCCTTGGATTCAGGAGGACCTGAGTTCAAATCCAGCCTCAGACACTTGACACTAGCTGTGTGACCCTGGGCAAGTCACTTAACCCTCACTGCCCTGCAAAAAAACAAAAACAAACAAACAAACAAAAAAAGAATCTCAATGACTCCTGCAGAAGTCTGGTTTTAAGTATAGTTAAAACATGATGGGCCTTGCCAGGATGAGTTAGCTATATGATGGAATGGAATAAATTGTCCCCTTGACTTGAATTATTTCCCAGAATCCCCAAATCATAAGCCATATTTTAATTAATATATGAAAAGAATATCTATAAATACTCTATATATAATATCTATTAAAATCTATAAAATTTCTGACAAGTGATCATTCAACTTCTACTTGAAGATCTCCAGTGGAAGTAAATACACTGCTTCACAGGCATCATGTTCTAATTTTGGACAGTATTACTTATTACATACTTTTTAAAAACATACTTTAAAAAAAAATTACACCTTTTTCCTTACATAGAGTCAAAATCTGCTTTTATGAAACTTCTACCCATTATTCCTTGTTCTCTTGTCTGGGGGCATGCAAAATAAATCTAATCCTTCAACCATGGTACAGACCTCTTCTTTTCTAGCTCCTTGAACTCTTTATCAGTTGATATGAGTTCCAGTCCTCCCTCACCCCCACTATTCAATCTCCCTCCTCCAGAAGCCTTGTATCTTAGACTTCCCTAAAATGTAATAGCTAGCATTTATACATGTCTACTGTGTGCCAGGTACTGTGCTAATAGCTTTTTACAATATCTCATTTGATCCTCATAACCAACCCTGGGAATGTTATTATTAACCTCATTTTACAAGTGAGGAAACTGAAGCAAAAAGAGGTTAAGTAAGTCACCCAAAGTCACATAGCTATTAAGTATCTAAAGCTGGATTTAAACTCTGTTTTTTCTGACTCTGGACTCAGTCCTCTATCCACTGTGCCACCTAACTTACTCTAAATATGTTCCCTAGAACTGAACACCATACTATAGCTGTGGTCTGACAAGGCAGAATACAGCAAGATGACTGTACTCATTAGTCTTAGACATTGCGTTATTCTTAAATCAGCCTAAGATTGTATTAGTTTTTTTGACTATCATGTCATACTATTCACTCATTGATAGATATTGTGTACCATTAAACCCCTCAAATCTGCATCAGAAGTATTTCTATTTAGGTATACCTCTCTCATTTTATACCTGTGAAGTTGATTTTTAACCCAAATTTAATTTTATTAAATCTTATCTTTTTAGAATTAACCAAATGGTCTACCCTGCTGAGATCTTTAAATTCTGATTGTCATACAAGCTGTTAGTCATCACTTCCAGATTTGTGTCATCTGTATATTTGATGAGCACACTATCTATGCCTTAATCTAAGTCATTAATGAAAAAAAAATACAGCACTGAACCAAAAACATATCTCTGGTCCACTCCAATAGAGACCTCCAGCCAAGTTGACATTGATCCATAAATGATTATTCTTTGGGTCCATTTATTTAATCAGTTTCAAATCTACTTATGTAGATTTGACTAATACATATCTCTCAATTTTCCTCAAAAGAATAACATGAGAGACATTGTCAAAAACTCAGCTAAATTCTAGGCATGTGATGTCTACAGCAGATCAGGATCTGCCAGTTTAGTAACCATTTTGAAAAGTGAAATGAATTTATCTTGGTATGATTTGTTTTAATGAAGTCCTGCTGTCTCTTAAAAATCACCAGTTCTCTTTTTAATATTCATAAACCATCTCTCTAACATACATTCCAGAAACAAAGTCAGTGCCCATAAATGACAATGCCTAAACAAGTTTTGGTATGAGAATATGATGCAATAACAATAATGTGCAATAACAATAATGAATATGATTAATACAAAGAAGCATGGGAAGATTTATATAAACTGATGCAAAGTGAAGTAAGCAGATCCAAAAAAATACTACATATGACTACAATAGTGTGAATGGAACAAAAACAAAACAATTGAAATGATTGCTGTGAATTTAAGACCAAACTTGGCCTCAAATTATTGCTATGAGAAGACACCTTCCTTTATAGAAATATGGGACTATAAGTATGAAACACAATATATACTGTTAAAAAGGTTTTAATTGGGTAAATTTATTATATTGCACTGTTTTTTCATCTATTTTGTAATCTTGGTTACAAAGGATGGCTTTCTGGGAAGGAGGGAGGAGGAGGAATGCAATGAGAAATAAAGAGCATGTAAAATAGAAAATATCAATAAAATACATTTGTTTTTGTTTTTTGTGTTTTGTGGGGGTTTTTTTTGGCAGGGCAATGAGGGTTAAGTGACTTGCCCAGGGTCACACAGCTAGTAAGTGTCAAGTGTCTGAAGCCAGATTTGAACTCAGGTCCTTCTGAATCCAAGGCCAGTGCTTTATCCACTGTGCCATCTAGCTGCCCCCTATAAAATACATTTTAAAAATAATAATAATACATTCCAGAACTTTTCTAGGAGTTAAAGAGAAACTAACTGATCTGTAGATTAAAGATGTCATCCTCTCGCCTTTAAAAAAAAAAAAGACAATTTAAGATTATCCATTTAAATGTTAGAGACTCTTGATTTAGAAAGCACTTCAGGGGCAGCTAGATGGCGCAGTGGATAGAGCACTGGCCCTGGAGTCAGGAGTACCTGAGTTCAAATCCGGCCTCAGACACTTAACACTTACTAGCTATGTGACCCTGGGTAAGTCACTTAACCCCAATTGCCTCACTAAAAAAAAAAAAAAAAGCATTTCAGTGTCTTGAAATTTCTCAAGATCATCATGATTAGTATCACTTTTTAGATGTAGATGGAATAGAAAGTCCTCTGAAAGATACTAATCCTGTGACATGTCTTGGGAATTGCTTTTGTGTTCACATATAATTTACATATATCCCATGTCATTTGAACTGAATATACTTTTGAAATCTGGATAAATAGAAATCTACATTTTTATATAGCTAAAAAGAAGGCATGGTATAATGGATAGAGAGCTTGCCTCAAAATCATGAAAGAATGGATGAATGAAAGAAAGAATGAGTGAATGAAAAGGTATTTATTAAATCTTTACCGTGTTTCAAGCACAGTGTTAAGCAACAAGGACAAAAATACAAAAGACAGATAGTCACTGCCCTCAAGGAACTTATATTTTAATAGGAGGAGATGATACATATAGCAGAATGGGGGTTAGGGAAGGACATTTTGGTTGGAAGTCACTTGAATGAAAAGGAATATTTGAGATGTCTAATGACACACCCTTTCCAGAGACAAAGGTGGTGATTTGATTAAAGCAGTCAAAGCTGTTGGTAGCAGTGGGGGAACATACCCACATGACAGCATACATAGTCCCAAGAAGTTCAGAGATGAATGGGTAACTTTTCACTGGGCCATATATCTCAAAAAAACAAAAAAAACACAGCCCTTCAAATCCCCTTAATCTGTCTAATTTGAATCTGAGCTGCAGTTATTTATAATGTAATAGAAACATCAACACAAGGAAGTCTTTTAATTTAAGTCAACAAACACTTATAAAGTGTAAGGCACTATATTCAGGTACAGATACATAAATAAAGCAAATTTATAATTACAATTATATCAAGTGGAGTCTAAACAGAATGGTATGAAAAATTCAAAAGGATAATTTCAAATATATTACCCAGCTAATTCACAGCTTCTCCCTCTCCATCATCATTTAGTAAAGCTACCATCAAGGATTCCATTCTCTTAAAAGGCAGGTGGGAATTTGTCTATGGCCTTTGAGGTAACATGCACTTTGGGTACCTTTTGAGGTGAAGGGAAAGACAGCAAAGGGTTAGGGCCCTGAAAAATGTCACACCTGACATTATGGAAACTTGAACATTTTGTTTTCTAAATGCAATCCAATCAAATTAATAACTTGTTGTTATTAACATCTTTGAATAAATGGAAAAAAAAACCTCAAAAAAGGTTTACTTTGCTTTGAAGGTAGCACCCTCTCCCCTCCCAGCCTTCAATGCTACAGCTTGAAATGGAGATAAATGGGTTCAGACATTGTTATCCCAGAGCGATTCGTGCCCTTCTGGAGACCAGTTATAATTGGAGCAAAAGCACAAAATCTGATCCATGAGAGGAAAAATAAGAGATTCAGAGCTGGGGTCCTGCTATAATAAATATCAGTAAATAAGTCACCAAACAATTATTAAGTGCTTAATATGTACCAAACAATGTTCTAGGCATTGGAGATACAAATATTAGATAGATAGATAAATAAATAAATAGATGGATGGATGGATAGATGGATGGATAAATGGATAGATGGATGGATGAATGAATGAATATAAATAGGTAGATGAATGAATGGATGAATAAACAAACAAATGAATAAATGAATAAGTGAATGAATGAATAAATAAATAAATGCAGTCCTTGCCCTCAAGGAGTTTACATTCTAATGGAGAAAGACAACATGTCAAAAGGAAGCTAAAGGAGGGAAAGGGAGGAGGTGTCCATGCAAGGGAATGATAACAAAGTATGGAGAGTCAGAAACAAAGAGGAGAGAAGAAATGAAGCATGACTGGCCTGGGCCCTTCTACAAAATGGAGGTTCCCGAAAGAACTGACCAAATGTAGGAGTACACAGGGACAGAGGAATGTTCCAGAGTGTGAGCAGGTCACAGGCTCTGAGGGAATTTCTAGGGCGAGAAGAAATATTCCAGTGAAGCCAGATGATAGGTCAGTGATTCCAGGACTGGTAGGTGGATCACAGCTATGACTTTCCTCCTTTCTTACCCTGAAAAAGTACCAAAATAATAGTTTATAGATGACCAGGCAAATGCCCTGGTTGTCCCCCAAGTGATCTAACCTGGAAAGAGTTCTTGGGCTGCTCTCTAGAATCATCCAATACCACTCAAATCCCCTGTTGAACTTTATTTTAAGTCTGCTAGTTACAACATTAGAAGCAGATCCCTAGAGGACCTTAGGTCCAAAGATGCCAGACATATAACCCTTGACCCGAAGGCCTAGTCTGAGGAGAAATGTACAGAGGGGAAGCAACAGTGGCTTAACAGAGGTTTTAGGGGCAAGGAAAAAAGGCCACAAGAAGCAAGGTAGCTGTAAAGGAGCAATTTCCTGCTTTTATGTCCCTAAATTTTACTATAAAAAATGAATCACTTTCTTATACAAAGTTATTAGTTAACAATTGTGCTTTATAATTTAATAGTGAAAATTTAATAGGAAAGTATAATTTACTGGATTGCATGCTGTGTTCTCCCTCTTTATTATCTACTCTTATTGGGCATCTAGCTATTTGGACTATGTAGCCCCATCCAGACACCATTGCCCAGCTGGTGGCAGCTATCTAAATCACAGGCATAGTGCCTAGTAAGAAATAAACAGACTGTGAGCAGTTAGCTTTGTAAACCCTACCCTATGAAGTGATGGCAAAAAATCACATAGAGCATAGTAGTTGCCTTCCATAATGGTAAACTCACAAGTTAGAGATGTAGCCCCCCAAAGGCTGAAAAGCCTTCTTTACAAACTATTATAGGTATACCAACCATAAATTTGTCAAAAACTTTCTGAAAATTATTGGTGCCTTTCATTTTAAGTAAATTCAATATACAAAAATCTGGTTTTATAACAAATTAGACAGTTCATGAAAGAATTCCTCCACTTTATAGAATTTCCGTTACAGATTTCCTTTAGTCAGTTGCTGAAGGGAATGTAGAGGCATCCAGTTCAATCCCATTTCAAGTAGAACAAAATGTAAATTTGATTCATATAGCTATCAGGGGCACATCTATTGTATATAATAAGGCACACCTATTTTAATATTTTGACATTTTATAATGAATGATGAACATCTAATGTCTACTTTCTAAGGGCAGAATGAGAAGAAATTAGTTTAAATTGCATTAGACAGATGTAGTTGAGGTATAAGGAAAAGCATGAAGTCAATTTAGAGTAATTACAAAATGGAACTTTTAACAAGGGAAGTTATGAGATCCCTTTAAGTTGTACACTATCACTTCAATATTGTAAAAAAAAAAAAAAAAGTCTTTGATCTCATCCATGTGGATTCTCCTGGCATGAACATAAATTCTATTCCCTCAAGTTTAGTAGATGTTTCATGAGCTACAACCAAAAAAATTCACCATCTAATGCCAACCTTTTGTTGAAGAGCCAGATTGGTAGGACGTTTCAGAGTTCTTGCTTCATTGAAATATCCTTTAAAGGATTACTTCCAGATAACAATGACGTGGGACTCAGAGTAGGAAATTAGTGGAGATACATATCATTAAGAACATCATAGATCCATTGACTGTTTTTTTTTTTGGTGAGACAATTGGGGTTAAGTGACTTGCCCAGGGTCACACAGCTAGTAAGTGTTAAGTGTCTGAGGCTGGATTTGAACTCAGGTCCTCCTGAATCCAGGGACAGTGCTCTATCTACTGTGCAACCTAGCTGCCCCGATCCACTGACTTTTTTCTTTTTTTCTTTTTTTTTGCGGGGCAATGAGGGTTAAGTGACTTGCCCAGGATCACACAGCTAGTAAGTGTCAAGTGTCTGAGGCTAGATTTAAACTCAGGTCCTCCTGAATCCAAGGCCAGTGCTTTATCCACTGCGCCACCTAGCTGCCCCCCAATCCACTGACTTTTAATGGTTGAAGTGAAATTGCTTAAAGTCAGCAGAACAGGGGAAGGATTGGGCTTTTGTTGCTCATTATTTCTATATTTCTAGGTGCATCTCTAATTTACTTACAGGATTGAAGACGTAATCAGGACTTGAGAGAGCATCTACCCCAAACATCTCACTTTACAGACAAGGAAACTGATGATCATATATGTCAAGTGACTTTTCCAAAATCACACAGCTATTTAATGGTGGACCTAAACAAAAACCAGTATGTGCTATCCTTGGTCAGTGTTCTTTCATTACATTATTAACCATTATCTCCTTGTTCTGACTCTATTACTCTTTATTAATTTTTCTGTCTTGTTATTCTTAATTGATGGAGAATAACATATACATATATGCATACACATACACATATATATAACTTTAGGGTTTACAAAATGTTTTCCTCACAATAAGTCCATGAGATAAACAGAACAATTAATATTAGCCACATAATAAGATAGGGATAGGGACTGGACCTGTGATTTCATTGGTATAAGGAACTCTCAGGAGAGGAACCTCTTTCTACCAAGGCTGATCATCTTTTTTGCAACTTAAAGCCTTGGAGCAAGGATTTCCAATTTTTCTGTATCATAATTGGCAATTAGGTGAAACCTATGGACCTTCTCTCTGAATAACAGTTTAGATAATTGAAGGAAATGTTATATTTCAATTAGAGGTTAGTGAAAATAAAGTTGTAACTTTTCTCAATTCAAGATCATAAACTATTTGAAATTTATTGATGGACCCTAGAATAAGAATCCCTATCTTACAGTTTTCTAGAGCAAAGCTTCTTAAACTGTGGGTCACATAGCTGAATGTGGGGGTAACAAAAAATTCAGCAACAGTAAAATATTATGTATACCTATTTAATATACCTATATAACCAGAGTAATATAAAAATTTATTGGGCAAAAAGGGGTCATGAGTGGAAAAAAATTTAAAAGCCCTGTCCTACAAGACTGAGAGATTAACTGACCAGGGTCACACTATGTATATATTTCAAAAGCAGCCAGGACTTGAACTGAAATCTTTCTAACCAGGTGTCTAGCCAAGACAGTATACTGCATCTCTCCATAACAATAACTCCCATTTATATTCACCATAACTCTGTGATGCAGTTAGTGCAAGTATTATTTTCCTCATTTTAGTAATTATGAAACACAGAGACATCATGGAATTAAACACAAATTCACACAGCTAATACACACACATTAGAACTAGAATTTGAACCCAGATCTCCTGATTCCAGATATTCTTTTTTTGTCACACCATGCAAACTATATATGAAATGACTGCTGTATAGCACTATCTGAAACCAAATTCATCACATTAATTTCTTCCTTTTGTTAGCTTTGCCACCATGGTGTCAGCTATTCATCAATGCTTAGTAGTTCTACCATCTTTGTGTTGTTAAGATTAGAAGCATCCTAAGTAGGGGATCTAGTGTTCTAGATTACACTGAGGCTCTTCCAAAAAATGTTAAATGACAATATTAATAACACTTGATGAGAGTTATGAGGTACAGCAGGTGTAAATTATGAATTTTACCATATGAAAGGATAATTTTTAGAAGTTGGAAGAGTTGTGTGGGAAAATATTCTCACCGCTGGTGAAAAATCACGTTTTCACAGGGTTTGCAAACAGGGAAATATTTGTGGTTTTGTCTCATATGTTTTGCTTTTTTTGGCAAAAGCAAAAGGCAGTTTTCTTTGCAATGAAAACGGCCTTTCGTTTTCGCCAATGCTTCACATCCATTTTTGCCAAGCAAAAAGCTGTTTTCCCAGGAGAAAACAGCTCAAGCTGAAAGAAAAGAGAAGCACAATTTGTAAAATTCCCCCTCTTGAAAACACAAATTGTTCCATACAACCTAAATGCCATCCAAGTGGCATTTATATACAGGGGAAAGTAGTGGGAAATAGGCAGTTAACATTTATGTCAATGGATGCTAACCAAGTCCATTTGAAAAGCCAAAGGGTCAGAAGTCATGTAGGTAGAAGTTATTAAATTATCTTCAGAGTTGTGGCTAACATTGTATTCTTAATAATTCACATGTATGTAGTTCTTTACCATTATGAAATATTTTGCCTACATTATCTGACTTGGTTGTGAAAATAATCCTATGAGATAGTTAGTGAAAATAATATTATCCCCATTTTGAAGATAAGGATACTCAGGTCCATAGTAAATTTTGGAACTGGTGTTTGAATCTTCATCTTCTAACCTTAAGTTCAGTGTTCTTTCCACTATCCAGTAATGCATTCCAATTGCATTTAGGCTGACCCTTTGATATTCTTTATATGATCCATCAATATGTCAGGATACACCATTCATTTTATGACATTTTTATTAAAATATCAACAAGGCTTTTAAGGGTGGTGATAGGATTTGCTTCTAGAAATTCTGTTGGAATAATAACGCCTTCAAGTCAACTTCCCCCCAGTGGGGCCACTGACCATAGAGTATAAGATAAGAAGCCAAGGATGAAAGCAATAGAGGAGATTTGGACTTGTTAGCAAAGGGAAATCTATCTAACAATTAAAATTATCCAGAGGTGGAGGAGACAAAATGGCAGATTAGGGGTAAGCATTCAGCTCAATTCTCCCAACATTCCCCTCTAAACAACTTTAAAATAATACTTCAGATCAAATTTTGGAGTGCCAGAGCCAATAAAAAAGTGAGACATTTTTCCAGCCTAAAAATACTTAGGAAGTCAACATAAGTCTGTGATACCACAGTGAAAACCTCTCTAGAGGACATACAGAGGGTAGCAGTAACAGTGGCTGCTGTTGTTTCAGGAGTTCTCAGTCCAGAGATAGTAAGGAGACAGGACAGCTGGTCAGAAAGTAGATTACAAGGGACCCTTTTCTGGCACTAAGTATAACTGGGCTAATTGATAAATCTGTTGCTTATATGCAGTTCTGGGTTGCAGATCCAAGGTGGAAAGGAGCACTGGTTGTCACTCACAAGGAAGCCCTGGTAACAGTTCCAAAGCAAAGAGAAGTACTAGAATTTATGGCTTCATGGAATCAGGGGCTCTTCCTGGGTAAAGACTAAAGAGCAGACCAGGAGAGCAGTGATCATAAATATCCCAGGATCACACCACTTGGAGGTACAAAAACTTGAAGACCCTCAAAATTAGCTCTGAAAACAACAGCATAAAAAGCCTGAAGCTTAGCACAATGCCTCCTTATTCCAAGGTGAGCAGAACCCTACTTTAACATAAAGCTCAAATTAAAGAAATAAGCTAGAAAGATGAGCAAAAAGAAAAAAGAATTTGACCATAAAAAATATGATGGTGACAGGGAAGACCAAGACATAAAATCAGAAGAAGACAAGAATGTGAAAACAGTTATAAAAAAACCCAAAAGAAAAATTATAATTGGACTCAAACCTGACAAAACTTCCTGGAAGAGATAAAGAAAGAGATAAACATGGTAGAGGAAAAATTTGTGGGAAAAAATGTGAATGATGCAAGGAAATTATGAAAAGAAAATTAACAGCTTTGTAAAAGAGACATACAAAAAATACTGAAGAAAATAACACCTTAAAAAGCAGAATTGGCCAAATGGTAAAAGAGGCACAAAAATCCACTGAAGAAAAGAACTCCTTAAAAAGCAGAATTGACCAAATGGAAAAAGGGTAACAAAATCTCATTGAATAAAATAATTCCTTTTAAATTAAAATCAGGCAATTAGAAACCAATGATTCCATGAGGCATCAGAAAACAATAAAATGACGTCAAAATAATAAAAGAAAATAGAAGAAAATGCTACTATCTGATAGCATTATGGCAACTAACCTGGAAAAGAGATCAAGAAGAGATAATTTAAGAATTGTTGGACTACCTTAAAGCCATAATCAAAGAAAGAGCCTAGACATAATATTTCAAGAAATTATAAAAGAAAACTACCCTGATATTTTATATTCAGAAGATAATATAGAAATGGAAAGAATCCACCAATCATATCCTGAAAGAGATCTCAGAATGAAAACTCCCAGGAATATTATTGCCAAATTCCAGAGCTCTCAAAGGTCAAAGAGAAAATACTTCAAGCAGCTAAAAAGAAATAATTCAAATGTCATGGAGCCACAGTCAGAATCACACAAGACTTGGCAGCTTTTGGCTTAAAGGAGTAGAAAGCTTGGAATGTGATATTCCAGAAGGCAAAGGAACTAGGATTACAACCAAGAAAAATCTACCCAGGAAAATCGAGTATAAATCTTCAGAGGGGAAATGGACATTCAAAGAAATAGAGAATTTTCAACATTCCTGAGGAAAAGACCAGAGCTAAATAGAATATTTTACATTCAACAGAAGACTCAAGAGAAACATAAACAATAAACATAAAAGAGTAATAACAAAGGAATCAATGAAGTTAACTGTTTAAAGTCTTAAATGGGAAGATAATACATGTAACTCCCAACAGCTCTATTCTTAGAAGAGCAGTTAAAATGAGTTTATGTAGAAAGATTGCATGGGTGTGAGTTTATATTGGAATGATCACAAATATTGAAGGATGAGAAAGATTTACTGGGAAAAGGGAGAGGTGGAATGGAGAAAATGTTCATGCATAAAAGAGGCATGTAAGGAAGAGCTTTTGCAATGAAGGGGGGAAATGGGAGGGAGGGGATGGAAGGCAATGTTTATACCTCACTCTTGTTGGAATTGGTTGAAAGAGGGAACACTCTGGGTGTGTGTTCATACAATCAGTTATTTTAAAAAATTATCTACAAGTAGAATCAATTGCCTAAGGGGCAAATAACTTCCCTATTACTAGACCCTACCAGGCAGCATTTGGATGACCAAATGTTGGGGATGTTGCAGAGCTGATTCTTATGCAGATACAGGTTTGACTTGATGACCATTGTCTTTTCAGCTCAGAGATTCCATGATTATATGAAATCACACATCTGCAACAGTGACAAATGAACTAAACTATGAAATGTTTGCCAGCAATCCATATATTCTAATACTAAAAGGTTCTTAGTTTCTAGATCTTTTTTATTTGAAAAAAATCAATTTCATTTTTTCTAATGCAATATTAAGATCATCTAGGAGATAAAGCAATTATTTCTATCAATATTGCATTGGCACCTCCAACTCAACTTGTCCAATTCATCTTTTTCCCTGAACCTACATTTCTTCCAAACTCTCTTATTTCTCTTGAGGGCTTTACTATCCTTTCAGCCATTCAGGTTTGCAAACTCAATGTCTTCCTCAATTTCTCCTTTTCTTTCCCTTCCTTCCCATATCCAATTACCTTCTAAGTCTTGTCAGTTCTATCCGCAATATCTTTCATATTTTCCCCCTTTCTCCACTCACATACATGTACTACTCTAGTTCAGGCAGTAATTCCCTTCTCTAATTCTCATTTGGTTGTTGAAATAATCTTCCTAAAAGCAGAGATGTTAATGACTATGTTACACACACACTCAAGAACCTTCAACAGCTCCTACTTCTAAAATGAAATATAAACTCCTTAGCTTGGGATTTAAAGCCCTCCATGGTCTGATTTCACCCTATGTTTTCAGGCTTATTACACATGTCTCCCCCTTTTGCTCTCTGCATTCCAGTCAGACTGTTTGATTAGTTTGTTTAATTCATTTGTTTGTTTTTCTGTTCTTCAAACTCAGCATTCCACCTCCCATTTTAGTGCCTCAATACGGGTTGTCCTGCATACCTGGAATGCAGTCCTTCTTTACCTTGACACAGAAGTCTTAGCTTTCTTCAAGATTCAACTCAGCTCCCACATCTATAAGGAACTTTTATTGGTCCCATTAGTTGTTAGTGCTGCTCTCTACTCAAGAGAATTTACTTATTTGTGTAAGTAAATAAATTTCACTAATAAAACATAAGCTCCTTGAGGTTTGGTGCTATTTTTCATTATGTTTTTCCTTGCCCTTAGCAGGTTCTAAATAGATAATTGTTTAATTAATATGAATTATTACATAGCTGAAAAGGAAGAACTAAAATGGCTTCTTTTGTTTAATACAATATTTAATAAATTATGTTTAAAGGACTGGGTAATAAGAGAATGGTAACCAACTTATGAAATTATCTCCAAGTTCATGATTTTTTAAACTAAGATTTTCCACTCTAAAATTTCATGTTTTTTTCAATTGCTATGGTCCCTTCCTATTCAAACTTATTTTTACTTAATGATTTAAAATTATACTCACGAAGAATGGATGAAAATTAATCACTTCGCTGATTCCAACCTAGACACCCACATGTAAGCTAGTCTCATTTTTTTTGGTGGTCACTGGGGGTTAAGTGACTTGCCCAGGGCCACACAGCTAATAAGTGTCAAGTGTCTGAGGCCAGATTTGAACTCAGGTCCTCCTGAATCCAGGGCCGGTGCTTTATCCACTATGCCACCTAGCTGCCCCTAGTCTCTCTTTTTTTAAGTGAGGCAATTGGTGTTAAGTGACTTGCCCAGGGTCACACAGCTAGTAAGTGTTAAGTGTCTGAGGCCGGATTTGAACTCAGGTACTCCTGACTCCAGGGCCAGTGCTCTATCCACTGCGCCACCTAGCTGCTCCCCTAGTCTCATTTTTAATAGCTATATTGTGCTCATAACTCCTTAGGTAGAATGCACATCCCTTTCACCACCACCTCTCCACATTCCACCTATCTTCTTCAGCCAAGGTTATATCTCACCTACTCTCTAAGACTCAAGCTGTCCTCTCTCTCTCTCTCTCTCTCTCTCTCTCTCTCTCTCTCGCACCTACACACCATTTAGCACTTTAATATGTACCATCTTTTTTTGTTCATGTGTTAGTTCTGATTCCACAATCTACTTCTTTGTCTTTCACAGTTTCTAAGAAAATGTTGAGCACAGAGTAGGCACTTAATAAGTGCTTGCTTTTAATCAACTGGTCTGGCTCATCACACAGATAATAAATAGCAGAGGTAGGATTCAGACCTAGCACCACTGACTTCAAATGCATCACTCTTTCAACTACACAATATGGGTTCTAATGTACCATATACCCTTTTGATTTTATATAGTTCATATTCTGTAATACTTGTAAAATATATCTTAGAGGGTTTGTGAAAAAATTCTTCAAGGACTATATAAATGGAAAGATGTTGATGGTGGTGGTGGTGGTGGTGGTAATAGTAATCTGAACCTTTGTAGAATAGCAAGCTCCACACAAGACATACAATGGCATGCTTTATTTCAAGCATCTTCTCCTGATACATGGTAGTTCCTCTTTATTTGCTTTTCCACTTCATATTTGCAAGGAATATGCATAGAGTCTAAACCATTGTAGTAAATATCAAGTTTCATAGTTTTCTATTTGCATGTATCACTCTGCTTCTAGTCATTGTAGGATGCAGTACCTTGGACAGCTCTATCAAACTAGCTATACACATGTGCCACACCAGCTCTTCTACTGACTTTGTGGGAGTTTTTATTAAGTTAGCCTGAGGAAGGCAACATGACTAAGAAAGAAGGGATTGGTTGTAAATGTGGGAATATGACTGGCAACATAGCAACAATACTCAATTAGTACATTAGTGCACTTGAGAAATCCCCAGGGTACTACTTGGAAGACTTTGGCTTCCTGTCTAATTTTACATCACTGGAGGCTGTAGACTCCCCAGAGTTTAGATCAGTCAGATGATTGCAGGACATCTGGGGTATGTCTGCAGATACAGAGCCATTCTGAGATTGGCAAGGAAAGTGAAGATTGGGTCCAGCTCAAATGCATGTGGCTATAAAGTTTGTAAGCTGGTTGCCCTCTAGCATGCTCAGCGAGGGTACCTTCAGTTCAGCAAGGGCATTATCAGTGTCTGTCACACTTCCCTCTCCAAAGCGAATGTTAAGAAGCTGACATTTATCAAAATGAACAAACACCTGCTGCCAGTGAATCGTGCCCTGAATAAGGACGCAGCTAAGAGCATCCAAACAGTTTGTGACAAGGACCAGAGGATCTTGATAGTGAGTATGTTCAGACATCAAGCTCTTACCTACACTGCACATGGCATTTTATTACAACCAGC
The DNA here is from genome assembly GCF_019393635.1 of Dromiciops gliroides. Taxonomy (NCBI): domain Eukaryota; kingdom Metazoa; phylum Chordata; class Mammalia; order Microbiotheria; family Microbiotheriidae; genus Dromiciops; species Dromiciops gliroides. The sequence continues at coordinate 134,351,249 of NC_057864.1, forward strand.
TGTTACCCTGTAGGACAAGGATATTCATATCCATGACCTTACATCAAAAATAGAGAGGAAAAGAAGGAGAGGAAAAGTATGTATGCTCCTTCTTGGGCTATGGCCCAGATCCTCAGACTCTCATTTCTTTTCTCATATACAGCAGTTCATTTATATTCCACTGGGCTTTTGCACATAAAATTCATTTCTGTGTGGGTGGAAGTAGCCCCAACTTACTTCCTTGCTGTTCACAGAGTTATTTTCATTATCAGTACATTATGTACTATCACTGAAACTCACTGTACTTTGAGGAACAACTGTTGGGCTCTGGAGAGGGAAAAGCAAGCTTAATTGACTCAAATTGGCATTTGCTATTGAGGATAGGCATTTGTTCTCCATCACCTCTAATCCAATGATTTGGTCAGCAGGTATTCAGATCACTAATACTGAGGCAACACCAGAGGAAATAAAATTGGTATTGACCCTAGTGACTTGAAATTGGAATTGTGCTCAAGGCCTGGCATTACCATCCCATTGGATCTACATCAGTTAAATGCAATCTGGTGGTAGTGTTTGGCACTTTTCACATACCTTAATGGAAAATTTCACTCTGGTCAATCTGACTTTATAAACAGAAAGTCCATATAAGTGACCTCAAGTCTTTATCAGTAAGATTGCAGTCTGATGCAGGTCTAGCCCAACTGGTGCTAAAGTCAACATTTTGAATGTTGAACAAAGGAGAAAAGAAAAGAGCAATTTGAGATACACTCAGGAAGTAAAATAGCATTTTCTAACTTACATGGCTGTAAACCCTAAAGTGCTAATGAAATGAATTGTCATAATTGTTTTTGTTAAAATTCTGATCTACATACAATGTAGTAATATTTACTGGGTCCATTTTAAAGGTCCAAACTGCTTCAGGAACAGATGTTGGATATTGGTTTACTAAGTGAGTATTCTGCAAAGCCTACACAGGGAAATCATTGCAATTTTAACTCACACAATCCCACTTAAAACTTTCCAACTTTCCTATTTTATTAAATTGCATGACTGATCAGAAAAGACTCTAGCCTTTTATAAGGTTAGGGTAGAACTGTTATCATAATGTAACTGCCTTCTTATTGCAGAGTTTTGCTTTGTTTGAAAAACAACTGGACTTTGAAACTACAGTTTTGTTTCCTGAATGATATACCTTTGAAATGCACATAGTTTCTTTTTGTTATATCTATGGTTATGTCAGTTAATAAAATTACAAGCTTACTAAGTGACAATGTGCAAAGAGTTAGGGATAAAAAGAAAGACAAAAACATGGTCTTTTCACTCAAGAAGCTCATATTTATGATGTGAGAGACAACATGAAAACAACTATGTATTTGCAAGATATGTAGAGTAAAAAGGAAGATAATCTCAAAGTGAAGGCACTTGATGTGTGAGAGATGGGGAAAGACTTGTTTAGAAGGTGGGATTTGAGCTGAATTAAAGGAATTTGGGTAAGTCGATGAGTAGAAATAAGAACAGAGAACATTACAGGTACAGGAGACAGTAGGTAAAAAAGACATAGTGTTGTGAGACAGTGCCATGTATGAGGAATAGCAAGAGGGTCAATCTAATGGAACATAGAGAGTAATAAAGTGTAAGAAGACTAGAAAGATCAAAGGGTAAGATTGGGAAGGACTTAAAATGCCAGAGGATTTTGTATTCACTCCTGGAGATAATAGGGAATCACTGCTATTGAGTAGGTGGAGGGAAGTGTTAAATGTTCAGATCTACACTTTGGGAAAATTACTTCGGCAGCTAAATGGAGGATGGTTTAGAGTGAGGAGACACTTGAGACAGGGAGGTCAACCAGAAAGGAAGCAATAGTTCAGGTGTGAGCTGATGATAGGCAGGTAGGTGGTGCAGTGGATAGAGTGTCAGGTCTGGAATCAGGAAGACTCATCTTTCTGAGTTCAAATATAGCCTCAGACACTTACTGACTGTATGACCCTAGACAAATCACTTTAATCCCCTTTGTCTTAGTTTTTTCATCTGTAAAATGTAAATAAATGGCAAACCATTCCAGTATCTTTGCCAAGAAAACCCAAATAGGATCACAAAGAGTCAGACATGACTGAAAATGACTGAACAACAACAAAGTGATGAGAGATTTTACTAAGCAACTCTGTGGATAGGGAGAAGTGAGTATATATGAAAGATATTGTGAAGCTACTTTGAAACCTATTAGAAATGTGGAGTAAGCATAAGAGAGAATTTGAATATGACATTGAGGTTGCAAATCAGGGTGACTGGGAAGATGGTGATGCTCTTAACAATAATAGGAAAGTTTGGGAGAGGGGATGGTTTGGAGGGAAAGAAATGGGTTGTGTTTTGGACAGGTTAAATTTAAGATGCCTTCAGGACATCCCATTCAAGATATTCAATTGGCAGTTGATGATGGGTGACTATAGCTCATAATAGAAATGAACTGGATATATAGACCTGGAAATCATCTGCATAGAGTTGGGAACTGATGAAATCACCAAGTGGCAAAACAGAAATGATTAGTTTGGGCTGCCTTTATCATAAAATGGACCTGACAATTTAGGGTACCTTGTAGTTAAGGGTGCTTATTATGAAAAGGATGGTAAAAACTTAGGAAGTAAGGTGACTTAATGTATTGAATGCTGAACTCGGAGTCACAGGACCTGAGTTCAAGCCCCAACTCTGTTACTTATTGCCTATGTGACCTTGGGCAAGTTGTTTATCCCCTTATAGGCTTCAATTTCCTCAACTGTAAAATAAGGGGGTTAGATTAGATGATTTCTAAAATCCCTTTCTGCTCCAGATTTAAGCATTCCTATGATTTTTCTCCATCATGGTACCTGGACAAACTCAATTCAAATTAAAAGAACTTTCTATTTTCTACACAACAAGAAAGGGATTCAAATCATGTTTTAACCACATAGTCTGCCCTCAACAAATTTGTGATATGTTTTCTTTTTATGATTTTCCCAATTTCCTTTGCTTCAATTAAAATCTCCAACTGTTGACCATTTTTCTTTTAATATGGTATAAGGCCTTAGTAGCTCTAGCTATATGTGAAATTTGAAGACATCACTGCAGGTGACAATGTTTATTATATCCTAGCAATTTTGTGCAGCTGTAGTTAAGAAATATGCCTGAATCTAATTTTTCCCACAAGTAGGAACATTTCAAAAATGTGAACTGAGAAACTTTCTTTGTAAAATGTCTTATTGCATGTAATTAGCATGAATTTGAAAATTGTTGTGCACTTTCTACTCTCTACTAGATGACAGATATATAGAGAACCTTCCATTTTTTTGGAGAGGACACACTTTCACCAACAATAAATTTAATAAACATGAAACTTAGAAAATACTATAGGAAGAGATAATAACTCAGAAGGGATAGAATGAAGGATGGAAGAAAGAAAGGAAAAAAGATTGAAGGAAGGAGCTTAGGGAAGAACAATTTTGCTTACTTATGGAAAGTGTAAATTTAGAAAGCTGAGGTGGCTATCCCCTGGTGACATCTTTACAAATCAAAAATTAATCAGACAGCAACAACTCAAGTTGTTAATTATTGCTATCAGAAAGAGAAAATTTTGTTAGCTATTAAGGATTAATTCTTAATCTAAAATGTCATTTAGCATTAATTATCCTATGGCCAACATAGCATTTTCCTATTTCCTGTATTTGAACTTGTCCTTTAAAAAAGAGGTAAGTTTGAAATGACCAACTAAAAATATAGTTTCTCTCGTTTATGGGCTAAAAACATAGCCCAATATTAGGAAGCAAAGCATGTAGTAAAACAGTTTCACAAATCTCTTAGATAAATTGGACAATAAATTATACTTCGTATGATTGTTTTGTATAATTTGTTATTTTAAAGCTTTAGAAGTTATTGCCCTATCAGGTAGTATCTATTTCTCCAAGAACTGTTAAAATGGTTATATCACAAAACATCAAACTTTTAAAAAAACATTAATGTCATATATTTTAAGTTTGTTTTTCCTTTTAATGTGTCTGAAGTATGTCTTTTGCTATTTATTACACTCAGAGTAACAAGCATTAGAAAGTCTGCTTTCAGGATGAAAACCAAAGACAAAAGCTTCTCTCTTAATAAGATAATAGAAATTATAAAATAATTTTTATTCCAAAGTAAACCTTTGTAGGAATAATGAGTTTCCCTTGGGTAAATTTTATTAAATAGCTATAACCCTTCATTCCCTATGTGTGTGTCCCTCTAAATGTGTTCTCTTTGTGTTGTGTGCAATCCTACAGAAAGTTCCCAAGGCTAAGGAGTTGTAATGTTCTAGTGCTACTTTTCTTTCTGTGCTATTTAGGCAGCTAAGTGGTACAGTTCATAGAACTGGACTTAGAATCAGGAAGGCCTGAGATAAATTCAGCCTCAGATATTACTTGCATAGCTGTAGGAAAGTTATTCAATGTCTGTTGCCTCAGTTTCCTCATATGTAAAATGAGGGTGTTCGTAACACCCACTTATTGTTGTGAGGATTAATAAAATAATATTTATAAGCTATACTTATTTATGAATATTTATAAAATATAAAGTGTTAAAACCCTTAAAGTACTATGTAAATGTTAGCTATCATTATTATTTTGGAAAATATCTTTACTTTTAACTAATTGGGTCTACTACCTGAATAGTAAAAGTATTTTTGCTTTTTTACTTTTTTTACTATTTACTATTGTACTATTTATAATTATAAATACTTTTACTATTTTTACTTTTTCCATCATTGGGACTCCTGAGCTGTCACTTTTGCACGAATGTGTATCTATCAACTACCTGAACATGGGATAGGGTTTGTTTGGTTTTTTTGCAGGGGGGGGGGAAGAGAGAGGGACCCATATAGAACCTGGAAATGCCCCAATGTGATAGATATTTAATAAATGAATAAGAAAATTACCAATGTAATAGCTAAGTATTTTACTAGCATCATTTCTTCATTTCATTTTCTGGATAAGAAAACTGAGGGTCAAAAAGGCTTAATGAATAATATAGAACAATGAATTCTATGACCTCCAGTGCAAAAGAAAACTATCTCATCTTCTTTCCTTCTGGTGAAACAAATACAATTATTAGCCTTTCTTGGGTATTTTCCATAAGGTGACACGCACTTAAATCCAGGAAATAAAGATTCCCTAAATTTACTGAATAGTTATCTCTCTAAACATCTCATCCAAGAATGTATTCTGAAATGAAATATAAAAGACACAGACAGATAGAGCACACATTTTTTCTGTATTTATATCTTCCACATTTATATCAAGAAAAATGCATTTTAATTTAGGAATCTCAGCAACTTGTATTTTAAGAACAAATTAGCCTCATTAGCTAAGACAAGATGCTGCATCTCCTTTATTGTTTCAAGATTTTTCATCAGACCCAGAGATGAGTACTGGGATTAGATGACACCCTCAAGTCATACATAAAAACAATTTAATTGATCACTATATGCCTTTGGCCATTATTTTTTCCCCAGACTTTATAGGACACTCTAAAGAGATGGGGGAAAAGTAATCTGACAAGCATACATCTAGGACTGTGTACTAAATCCAAATAAAAATAGCCTTCTGAAATAAAAAGTTGCATCTTAGGAAAGGAGCTATGCCAGCTATCCAGGTCTGAGGGACATACTACAAGAACTAGGGAGCATGGAATGACTTTTGTAGGAATCATGACTGTTCATGCTTTTGCAAAGTATAATAACTGGCATTAAATGATTCTGTAAAGTTTAAAGGACTTTATATCCTTTTTCTGGTCTGAGCTTTATGATAACTTAATTAGGTTCATATCCTTTCACAATTTCAGAAGAAGTACCTTCCTTTAATTAGGATTAAAATAATCCAAAGGTCACCACTCTAAAGAGAAAGATAGTTCTAAGTACCAATGCATAAGAAAAGTGTATACTTATTTATAATTCATGTTTCATAAATAAGGAATAAGGAGTTCTTTTGGTGTTCTTGATTTTTAAAAATCCATCCTATTTTATTCCCTTCCAAAGCCCATTGTTTACACAGTGCTGAAGTGTCTTAAGAAAGACACAGTTTGAATATTTTTGGAATGAAAAGCATCATGGTAAGGAAAAATAAGGAAACAAAAGAATTAGAATGTAAGCTCCTTGAAGGCGGGAGTGTTCGTTTTGGTTTTGTATCCCCAGCTCCTAACAAATACTTAGTACATTGTTGAATTGCACTAAATGACCCATTTCAATCATGGCACTCATTTTATCATTTCATTCCTCCAAGAACACACTTCCACAATCTCATAGTTTTCATTTGTCTCAAGTTTTCTATGTTATGTGGCCAACTTGCCTCTCAATTTTGTTTAGCCATCATTCAAAAGCATGTACCTTTATGCCAAGAATAGTATTCCCACTCAAACATGAATGCTTAGAGATGTCAGATGAGGAAAATCTCCTAGGCAGAATTCTGTGTCCTGCTTGTGTTCCGTTTAGATGCCAAAACACACAATCAGATTTCCTCATAAATCAGTCCACCTCCTCTTAATCACTTTGGTAGTTTTATGTCACTCTCCCTCCAGTTATTCTACATCTTTCTTCTCCCAAGGCACTAAGTTCTGAGCACAATAGTCCAGGTGTGCTTCTGCCTATTCAACTAAATTACTACCACCTCTCCTATAGGATACAAAGTCACTATACTTACAGACCCAAATTACATTAACTGCCATGCCATGTTGTAAACACATCCAATTGTTGTCCACAATACCCCGGGTTTCTCTGGCGTTGCTGGTTTCTGGATTCTACTCTCTTGATGCTCATTTTTACAGATTCTTTTCTTTCCTGAAAGTATTAGGTTACATCTGCCCACTTTTCATTTTGCTTGATCCTTTCCATATTTTTAACCTCAGAAACTCTGCACATCATTTCTCTTTATTCACTTGTGTTTGCAACACTTTCTGACTCCATATCATTTGCAAATCTAATTAACATGCTGTTTACTCCTCTTTTCCAGGTTATAAATGGACACGTTCTGAGTCAACAACACTCACAGTGATTCCCATGGCCTTTCTCTTCACTTCTCCTAGCCCAATAGACTCAGAAACTATAATTACCTAACTTTCTCCAACTGTATTGCTCGGGGAGATAAGAGGGGGAGGGGAAGAGAGAACAGATAACTGCTTCAGTCACTTTAAGCTATTTTGATGGACAGCTGTGTCTCTTCCTAATCCAGCCAATTTGGAGATGGAGCAATTACAAAAAGCAGCAGTTAACAAAGTCAGCTTGTCATTGTGAAGAGAGTGAGAAGAGGAAGGGAGACTATAAACCATAGAATGGTCAGAGTTTAGATAGTCAATCAAAACTTAGACCCAAACAATAATGATAAATATCAAAAACATTTCAACCAGGGCCCAAACAAGTATGGCTCTGCAAAGATCGGAGATTTCTCTGCTCTTTCCTTCATGGCTCAATAGAAGAAATGGCTCTCCCCCACCTGTTCCCTTGGTTCAATTCCCCTCCTGTCTTCTCTGGAACCTCATTTTTTCACACTTTTCCTTTTTGCATCTTCAAACTCTATCCATTGATTTCCTACTTTTCTGCCTATAAACACAGTCTGGTATCCCCTATCTTTAAAAAAATGAGAAAATTCCCTTGATTCTGTAATCTCCTTCCTTTCACTGATTTTACCACACTGCTCTTCCACTCTTAAAACTCTTGCAGTCTAATTTCCACACCCACCACTCTACTGAAACTACTTTCCTCAGTTTCCCTAATTATCTCTTAATCATGAATTTCAATGTTTTTCCCTAACTCCTCATTACCTCCTTAAGAAATTTAACATTATAAATCACCCTATTCTCCTTTATAAATATGGTCTCCTTCCTTGGCTTCTGTGGACACTAAACCCTCCTAGTTCTTCACCTACCTTCTAGACAATTCCTTCCTTGTGTCCTCTTCCCCTACCTACTTACCACATGGCCATGATCTAAGGCTCTCTCCTCTTAGTTCTTTAGTCTGCACTGTCTCTCTCCCATTTATTCAGTTACTATCGCTATAAGAATGACTCCTGAGTTCATATCTCCATTCCAATTTCTTCTCTGTCATTCAACCAGTTCCAAATTCACCTAACCCTAATGGTACTATCATCCAGTTCACACCTATCTTTTCTATAGGGATGACATGATTTATCAAATAGGATTTTATTTGTAATCGAATTTCCTGCTTGTTACTGGGGGCTTTCTTGTATTCCCAATGAAATGATATAACTTGATCATGTGCTCAAGTGAATTTGATCTGCAATTAACTGGTTCCTAACAATGCTAAAAAAAAAAACAAACCACTTTGCTGCAATCTACATGGTCTCATGCAGAAATCCAACTTCTAACCACTTCTCAATATGCCTTACTTATTATAATTATAGTTAGCATGTATATAACACTTTAAGGTTTGTAAAGCACTTTACAAATTATATCTCATTGGATCCTCACAACAACCCTGGGAGTTAAATGCTATTAATTAATCCCATTTTACAGAACAGGAAATGGAGGCAAACAGAGGTTAAGTTACTTACTCAGAGCCACAAAGTGTCTGAGATCAGATGTGATGATCTCAGGTCTACTTGACTCTAGGTCCAACGCTATATTTACTGAGCCACCTAGCTGCCTTTCTCATCTCAATTTACTTCTGAGCAAACTTTAATAGCTTCCTTCTTCCCTAGTGTCTTCTGGTTTTCCTGAATTATCTTTGTTCTAAAATTGTTCTGTTTCACTGTGTTTTTGAATGCTCCGGCCCTGGAGTCAGTTAATAAGTAGTTGGAAGCTGCTACTTGAACCCAGATCCACTGCAAGTCCAATGTTGTTATCATTTCTTTTTTTTTTTTAGTGAGGCAATTAGGGTTAAGTGACTTGCCCAGGGTCACAAAGCTAGTACTGGGGCAGCTAGGTGGCGCAGGGGATAGAGCACCAGCCCTGGAGTCAGGAGTACCTGAGTTCAAATCTGGCCTCAGACACTTAACACTTACTAGCTGTGTGACCCTGGGCAAGTCACTTAACCCCAATTGCCTCACTAAAAAAAAAAAAAAAAGAAAAGAAATGATAACAACATTGGACTTGCAGTGGATCTGGGTTCAAGTAGCAGCTTCCAACTACTTATTAACTGTGTGACTATGGGCATATTAGATAATTAGTGACAGGCCTGGAACTCCCCTGGGTCTCCTACCTCCTGCCCCAGTGTGTTATACCACACAACTCAAGAATGAGGAAGGTAATGTGAGTAGTCCTCGTACATCATTAAAGAATTAGGATGGAATTAAATATGTGCTGCACAAGAAAGTAAATTCTGATTTTGCCTTTTCTTTACTTGATATATGTTTCAGTTTCTTCAAAGTTAGAGATAATGACGTTTTCTTTGCTACTTCAAAGAATGTGATTTTTGGTCCCTTCAGCACTATACATTATAACCTAGCCACTGGGTTATTTTTTTCATTTTTTGGTTATTTTTATCTTTTATGGTACTTATGACAGTTATGATTAGGGACTTTGAGAAATATAGACAGAGTTTCAGACTAAGTCCTTTAACTACAAGGTGTATTGATAGTGTACAAAGCACTGTTGAAATACCATTTCATAAACAAAGGACATAAGGTATGTACACTCTGAACCTCACTGCTATCCCTACGTCCAGGATTTGGCCTGGGGATGTGAAGCTGCATGTGTTTGTGTAGCTGAATCCCAAGCAACCAGTTCAGTCTAGGCAAGTGACTGGTTCTGAGTGGCCTGAAGATGTTAGGGGGCTTTTGGATCTATGTAGGTAAAGGATCTGAAGTCACTATACCAGTAGCATCAAATTCAAAACTAAATATTGACTTAGAAAACCAAAAATTAACATTGTCTATGTAGTATTTTTATTTCTTTTGTTAAACATTTATCAATTACATTTTAATCTAATTCTGCTCACTAGAGAGTTGTGTCATCCCCATACCCAAAGCCTGAGAGTTTGACACTTCTGCACTAAATTGTGGTAAGCCAACCTCCCTGCTTCTGGATAGTCAAATAATGAGTAGGCCACAGAAAATTAAATATGGCAAATTGGCAGAATTCCTATGATTTCATTCATGGATACTCCTAAATCACTCTAGTTTTTCTCTATATGTATATCTCTCCTTCTCATCTGGATTACTCTAATAAAACAGCAATACCATTCCATTACTTAATGATGTTCTTGATAAATTAATAGCATTTAAAACACAAATAACAAAAATGCAAAAATTCTATAGTAAGACTTAATGACACTTTAGCCCTTTTATGATAATCACCATTGTCATTGAATCATAAATTTATTGTTGGAAGGAACTGCAGAGGTCATCTAGTTTGATAGGGGGGTATCTTCCCCAAGCATGTGAAGACTTCCCCTGGCAAAAGAAACAGATGAGAACAATTTGTTCCAATGGTCAAGAAAGCAGCTGAAGTAGGCACTGTGGAACACTTAGAGCTTGGTCAGACACTGAAGATGCCAAGGTCATCCACCACATACAGGGCATTGCCAGTCATCATGACTTTTATCTTGCCATTGGACTTCAATGACTCTGGAAGATAGAGTGAGGTTGACAACTTTGCACAACTCTGCCTCACTTAAATCCAATGCACACACAAGTCAAGACATCACCTCATGATGTCATTGATCCTCTTCAAAAATGAAATGTGTGGGGGGGCAGCTAGGTGGCACAGTGGATAAAGTACTGGCCCTGGATTCAGGAAGACCTGAGTTCAAATCCAGCCTCAGACACTTTACACTTACTAGCTGTGTGATCTTGGGCAAGTCAGTTAACCCTCATTGCCCTGAAAAAAAAATGATCAAGCAAGCTATTTTACAAACAGGCTAACTAAGGCCTACAGGGGTTCAAGTGCCTTGTCCAAGGTCACACAGGTAATACATGGCAAAGTCAGAAGATGAGCCCAAGTCCTTTAAATCTAAATAAAGCACTTTCCCCACCATCATACTGCTCTTGAGTTCAAATATATGTAATATATTGGCATATTACAAAGTAAAATGATTAATTTGGAACCTTGGAAAAATATTGATTAATATATCAAAGCTTTAATCATTAGTTAAAACACCTAGGATGTTTTCCCTCAAGATGTGGAATGGTTATTAGTTACCAAGGCCATCAAATTGCCATGTTTTTCTGCTCTTTATGGGATCTTAGGCTATACAAAAGCATTCAAGAAGTCTATGAAAATTATTTTTCCCAGTTAATCTTTGGTTTTCAAACATTTAAGCATTCTTCAACCCATAGTAAAATCATAGGATCAAGGACTTAGACGTAGAATGGACATTCAAGGTCACTTAGTGCAACTACCTCGTTTTCTAGAGTTAAGTAATTTGCTGGACATATCATCCAAAGTGAATGAATTAGGCAAGGATGATTTTAAAAGCTATCCAGATATTTTAATATCAAGAATGCTTTAGTTATTATTAATTGGGACCAGAGCAATATCATGACGAATGCTATTTAGTAGCCGTTAATCATATATAAATTATAGAATGCAAGACCAGAATTAAACAAATGACTTGCTATAAATAAATCACTTGGAAAGTCCATAAAATGTCTAGGAGCATAAAATCTTTTCATCATTCTTAATCTAGTAATAAACATATATTGGCAAACTCATTCAGGTTTAGCATGCTTTGTGCTATACAGTCTTTTATCAGAACTCATATTTGAGGATTATGCCATCCTCTAAGTGTCTGCAGATATTTTGCTTCATTTTCATTCATCTCATTATTTTACTAATGATCTGAAGTAGGACCTAGGCCACGTCTACATGGCACATGAATCAATCAAAAACCAGTCATTGTTGGATAATCACAATTGTGAATTGCCAAATAATGGATCAGATAGCAGAACAGTTGAATCCATTTGGTTGTTAAGATGCCTGAAATACCCAGACCAACTATTTGCAGTCTGGGTAGATACTGCCAACCAATTGATACAATTTGGTTGTGAAGATGCCTTGAAATAACCAGGCCACAAACAGTTATTCTAGCTATTTCAATTATTTTAAATGACCATTCAGTGACCCAACTACAGATAGTCAATGCAGGTGTGAATAAAAACAGGATTGAAAGCTAAATTTACTCTCCTGGGTCCTGTGGAATAGAAGGCAATCCTGATAAGTGCTGTGGAAAAGTACAACCCAGGCAGATGGCTATCAGTCCTCATTCAGGGAAATAAAGTCCACCCTGTCCCATGGGGCTCAGACTACAGAAGCGCTCTATATCAGAAAATATGTATAGAAAAGTTAATAATCCTTCGATGACTCTACAGAAAAACAGGAAAAGAATGAGAAGTCCTCATGTGTGAATTGGGGCTTAAAAGTGATACAATAGAGACTTTTAGTGTGTTTCTTTAATTCAAAAGTAAATGTGACTATTCTTCATCTAACTGCTTGTTCACATAAGCAATGATTGATATCAGTCTTGTAGCTTTGGAAAGTGGGTTTGTAGGTTTTAATTCTGCAATTTAGAAGCTATGTGATCTCAAGCAAGTTGTTTAATCAAGTCTCAGTTTTCCCATCTTTAAAATAGTCATTAAAACACATGTTGTGTAGATCAAATGAGATAATGTAATGTGATAATAACAATATTGTTATGACAATTTCAGGCTTAGGTATATATTTATTCTTTCATTCAATCCTCACAATAGCTTTATGAGGTTTGAGGAATAAATATTAGCCCCATTTTAAAGATGAAGAAACTGAGATTTTTGAAAGTTTGTCTTGCCTGTAGTTACACAGCTAGAAAGAGATAGAGGCAATTTTCAAATGTAGGTACCTCCTGACTCCAAGTCTTTCTTTTGTAATATTTCAAAGTGGTTCATCCTGATTGCTTCCAGATATTAATGAAACAATGGTCAAGTTATCTCCAGAAATACAGAGTTGAAAAGGACCTTAGAGGTTACAGAGTCTAACTCCTTTCCTTTTACAGATAGGAAACCAAGGCTGAAAGAATGCTAGAAAGTATATGAGGAAATATTTGAACCCAGGGCTTCTTGACTACAAGTGCTCTACCCACTCTTCTCCAAAAAAAAAAAGTTGCACAGCTTATTTCTCATCCTCATCCTAGGTTCCTTTTCTTCCCTCTGTCCCTACTTCTACTTCTGCTTCCCCATCCCTGCTTTCTGCCACTATCCCATCCATGCCACAAAGAATAAGCTTTTAAAAGCCATATCAGGAGGTCTTAATTTTATGGAATGGGGTCTAGGGAGATAAAATTATTATCTGCATTCATTCACACTCAGTTCCTCTACATCTTAGCAGTGACGTGCACATACAACCTTTAAAGGAAACATGGTGCAAAGGACTCTTAATGTCCATCAACCAAGAAGCCAAAGTCTGACTAAATGAGAGAATGTGAATGTGGAAGAGGGTGGAGGGAGGTACAACCTAAAGGCAAATCATTCTCAGTCCTAGAACCAAATATACAGTTTACTGCCTTGTTTTTGCATCTTAAAACTGCTTTAGAAGGCATATGCTTTATTTCTGTTCACCACCTCTCCAAAAATGACAGATTTATTTTAAAAGCTTAGGGGGGAAAATGTATCCCAGGTTGCCATATGCACAGAGGATAAGCTGCCCCACATGAAAGAATTCCCTGCCCACACCCCTCATCCCCCTAAACTCCAGCTCACATATCATTCCAAAGTTCTCCAGGGACTGCAGAAAGGCATAATGGGGAACAACTGTTTGAAGGGTGGAATTAAAGCACATCATGGTGTCTTGGAGCAAAGAGAAGGAAAAGAATATTTACATAAGATGAGCCACCAATAAATTGGAAAGTTCAATGTGTTTAGCAATCAGCATAGGCAGAGACAATGACAGAGGAATCAAATCACTGCAGCAGATTGCATCTTTAGTGTTTAGATTTTTTAATTCCTGATGAAGGCAGAGACTGAAAAGGGTAGCAATGTATCTCAGCCTCCCCGTCCTCACTATAGGCAAAGATTTGTCCCACCTCTCCAATGCCAAATTGCCCTCATTATACTCTATCCTGGACTGATCATTCGCATAGGGCAGGTGTCAATCAGAAGAGCTGCTTTGTGAATGTCAGCTGGGGAACTGTACTTTCAACCAAATACAGAGAAGAGAGGGGCAGAAATTTCTAGTCTGCTCACCTAAACAGAGACATCTGTCATCAAGGCTGTACCCAAAGGCAACAGCAAGCCCTCTTCCCAACTCTTCTGGCTCTTAGTCCCCGTGGGCCTTAAAGCTACAGATTACAAATTAAGGTGTTTTATCTGTTTAAAACAGAAGTGATTTTTGCCAGTTCAATTGAGAGGTAAAGAACAATGGGGGGGGGGCGGCAGAAATGAAGTGCTGAATAACCAAAGATAAGTTAATTCATACCTGGACTATAATGAAACAGAATATTTTTTTAAAAGAAATATATGTTTAAAGCAATTAGTCTTATTAAAATAGGAGGTTGTTGTTGTTTGCCCTTCATTCTTGAAGAGGACCATGACATCAGGGTGATATCATGACTTCTACTGAATTGGATGCAAGTTGGGGGTGGGGGTGGGGGTGGGCAAAGTTACCAGTTTCACTCTCTCCTCCAGAGCCATCTGGGTCCAATGGCAAGACATATATCAGGATGACTGGAGATGGCTCTGGATGCTTTTTTAAGGCAATTGTGATTAAGTGACTTTCCCAGGGTCACACAACTAGTAAGTGTCTGAAGTAAGATTTGAACTCAAATACCCCCAACTTCAGGCCCAGTGCTCTATACACTATACCACCTAGCTGCCCCAAAATAGGAAGTAAAAATATATCCTAAGAGATACAACTTTCAAAACAATAGTCAATATAATTCACAAGATTATAGATTTAGTCATGGAAGAGACCAAAGAGTTCATGTAGTTCCATCCTCTCATTTTACAGAGGAGGAAACATGCCTAGAGAGAGGAAATAAGTTGTCCAAGGTAACAAGATAAATGGCAGAGCTGGGATTTGAATTCAGGTCTATCCTCCTCACTCCAAAGTTATCAATCCTGCTGATATACATACATACATACACACATTTAAATATTTATTAATTAATTTATTTTGGTCTGTACTTTTCATATTGGAATAGGAAATTCCTGGTGAAGAAACTCCCTCTACTAATAGTAGAGGTAAATTGGTAACTTACCTATAATTTAGGATCTTAGAGAATTCTCTGGGGCTCTCTCCATTAAAAAAAAATGTGTACTTGTAGAAATCCTAAAAAATAAGTAATCTTTATGTAGTGCTTTCTTAAGCTAAGCTCAGAGGTGGAAGGCACTGTCTAATCAAAAGGCTTCCTTTTATAATCTAGAAATTTGAGACTGAGAGAAGGTAAGTAACTGAAGTCACACATACAGTCAGTAACAGGATGGGGATTTGAACCTTCATCTTCTAACAACAAATTCAGAGCTCTTTCCATTCTAGCACAATTCTACACAAAGAATATTTTAAATATTTACCACATTTCAATTCCTTTGAGTAGAAGCTGATTTATTTTACCCCATTTTGCTTATTGAAAAACTGGAGATCTGATGAATTTTGACCCCTTGAAGTCACATTTTGGTGAAAGGAAATAGAGTAGAGGATTCCATCCTACTCTTTTTTTCACCTATGGATTTTGCTAGGCTCTCACCAGTGAAAGGAAATTGCCTCACAAACCCAGCACAGGTCAGGGTTTGTCAAAGGCAAGCTAAATCTTTATTTTAAAATGTTTTTAACTTCTTTAGTTTCTCCTGGGTAGAAGAAGGTAGGTTAATACAAGAGGTTGATCAAAGATTAGGGGGGAATATCTGAGGACTTGTGATGTTCATATTTTCCAACCTGAAGAATGTTAATTTTATTCCAGATAATGACCTTACAACTATGATTCCTATCATTTAGAGTTTTGTTATGGCATCGCTCTTTTCCAATCAGCTCATAGATAATATAAATTAGTACAAGATAATTGTATGTGTCTACATAGTTTTGTATCTATTCTAAATACAGCAATAATCTCAGGAAACAATAATAATTTCCTGTTCAAACCCGAAATGTTCAAATCATTTTATTGTTTTATCAGTTCTGCTAAGAACATAGAGATCTACCTTCATATTAAAGATAGTCGCCAGAAAGAGTTATTTCAATGCCATAGTCATATTAAAGTGAATTGCAAAAAAGAAGAGAACAGCATTTTTATAAAGTCCATATTATACCATTTTAAAAATTAAATTTGTCAAGACCCAAATACTTAGGTATTTGAAGTTGACACCAATATGGTCTTCCATATTTTGTCTTTCAGCATTTGTTGTCTCTCCAATCAGAGTTAATGAGTTATGAAGACACTTCCAATTCTGCATTCTTTCTGCAAGTGTGATGCTACAGAAAATTTAATATAATTGTGAAGTACTCATTATACTTTAGAAAAATATAACCCATTAATTTATTGGTTTAAAAAGATACAGCTTAAAGACAAAACTTATTTTCATCTTCACAATTAGTCTAAAGATCTAACCCTTTTAAAAAAATAATTCTTCTATGAAGAAATCCTATCCATGATTATTACCTATATGAAAATAAAATGTCTAATTACCTTTTATTAAATCTATATTTATCAATTGTGACTTTCTCAGGGAAATTATAATTTGCAAAAATGTTCTATATTCCAAGCTTTAACAGTTGGAGGTGGATGTCCTTAAGGATGGGGAAAAAAGTTCTTTTTTAAATGGCACATTTACTAATTATAAAATGCTCTTATCTCTCTGCAGCCAAAGCCAAAATGAACATGTGCCTTGTACTAAGAAATCCCAGGATTGTCACAACTTGTGCCAGCTGTTGAGGTTATGACACCTGTGCCAGCATCGCCAGCTCTGCCCACTGTCATCTGTTCCAACTGTTCCATCTGCACTGTTTGTACCAATTCTCCCATTTCTGCATCTGTACCTTCTGCAGAAACGGTTCCAACAATGCCAGCTGTGTCATTGGTGCCAAATATGCCAGATGTTCTATTTGTCCACCCTGGGCCAAATCAATGCAGTTTTGTGCTCATTAGTTTGAGCTGGTAGATTCTATTTCACAATTTTTTTAGATGTATTTAGATGGAATTCAGGCAAAATCCCCCTTATAACTATTTTGCATCTCTTTATCCACTCTCTATAACCACAACTTTATCTGACAACATAAAGTCGGTCAACACTATTTTGATCATATTAAAGCATGCATGATAACCAGTTCAGCCTTAATGACAGAAGAAATTTTCCTGCAGTGGAAGGCTACAGATAAATGGATATAGCAAAAGTCATGGAACACAGACTATAAATTGGCAAAGTAATTAAAAAAGAATAAACTTTGTTCAAATAAACAAATTGAAAATGCTCAGAGATCAATATGTTGAACTGATTAGAGTAATCTATGGTATAGTTTTCTATTAAGCTGCCTGTTTATTGGTCTTTTCAATCAATAGAGTTACACATACAGATTAATGTGTATAACACATTCCCATTTTCTATGTTCTGCTCTAGAGAGTGTTAACTAACTATACATAAGGATGGAAGAACCAGGCCTTATTGAAACTTATTGCTTTCTCATAGAGTTCAGCTTTTGACCTAATTTGGGAAAGTCCTCTTCTTTTGAATATTCATTCTGCCTACACTGATATAAACCCTTCCTATTTTTTGTTCTACCTTCAAGAAACCTTTTTCTATCCCCAATATTAATATTCCACCTCACCTAAGATCTACCAAATCGGCTACTTTGGTTTCATTTTCTTATCAAAGAAATGTCTTTTAGAGGTACTAACTCAAAAAGGATATAATACATTTTCACCAAACTGAGTTTATTCCATTCTAATCAGTCAACACATGTAGTAGATGATCCAGGCAATCATCCTTTGGAGTTCTACACCTTAAGGAAGAGATGAGGCCTAGAGAAGCTTAGTCTGCCCTCCTTTTCCCCAACCTATTCCAATATACCTTGTCCTGTCCAATAGTGAAAATCATGGTTACTCATTAACATGACTCTGGAGCCAAAAGCTAAATGAATGATTCTATAACTCTTGCTAGACTGACTCCTAAAGGCAACATGTCAGTTCAACTAGCACTTGATTCCATTGATTTGGACTCAAGCTCTCTGAGTAGGGCACAGTGAGGAGATGGCTCAGCAGCTTTATTAGGTTTTCAGAGCCCAAAGAGAAAATAATAAGCTTCCCTAGTGAGTCACTAAATTACCCTAAAACTAGGACAATAATGGGCTCATTTGGATCTCTGTCTAGGAATTGTAGAAGTCTGCAGTCCTCAGCTCTCTCTAGAACAATAATATATTTGCCAGGATCTCAACTCCCTTCCATGACTGGGGCACTCTCACCATAATCTTCAGTCTTCCTGTATGGGGAAAATAATGCCCACTGAATCATATCCATCCTTACTATAGCTGGCACAGATTTCACGATAACCACAGCCTCCCACTTTTCTCATCTTCCCACCTCCAATTCCTAATTCTTTCCCTCTTAAAATAGCCATCAAATCCCTTTTTCCTACTTTCATTGCACCCCCTAGTAAGGAACATTCCATATAAAGCGAATGAGGGATGGGGAAGGAGTAGAGAAAATGTTGATAAATAAATAATCCCAGAAGAATAACAATAGTTTTCTCAACCAAGTACTCTCAACTACCAAGTTCTAACTTCAGGACCCTTCTTTGAATCACTGCAATCTCTCAGGAGCTTGTAAGTCCCACATTGGGAAATGCCACACTGTATAACGCTGCCTCCCTACTCCATACGATGTAAGGAGAAAACACACTTAATTAGGATGAAAATAGCTGTGACACTAGTTGGAGTGCACCCTGTACCTTCTTAGAACATTTTAATTAATGTAACTTCTGCTCCCTGCTGACAAAGATGTTTCCAATGGTGTTTTGGTCCAATCTATCACCGCCTTCATTGGTATGAGTCACTTAAAGACTCTCAGGAATCCATACTTCATAGTTTCATGGAAAATAAAAGATTGAGAGCCCGAGATGCCAGATGTGCATGTATTCTCTTGATCCCTGTTCACTCTGTTTGTAGTATCTTTCATATAAGTCATTGATAAGTACCTAGAGATCAGGTTGGTCCCATGTCACAGGCAGAGCATAGTAAAGCATTCTTGTCCAAGCACCAGTGATCGAGTAGAGAAAAAACCACAATGGGTCTGAATTTTGGCTCACCAAAATATATTATCTTGAAGCATTCCTTTTGCCTGAAGTGCCTAAATATTGGTTCAGCATGGCATTATGGGAAGAGTAGAGAACTAAGGATTAGAAAAGTTAGGTTAGAGTTCTGGCTCTGTCACTTGCTACCTGAGTAGCTATGTACATGTTCTTTAACTTGGAGGTGGAGATGATACTTGAATTATCTCCCCCATAGGTCTGCTTGAATTAATGAGTATGAATGCACTGTTAATTGTTAAGTTCTACATAAATGTGTTATTATATTTGAGGGTAGCAGATTGGCTTCTAGAGTTCCTTTATGGACATTGGGTATTAAAGGAGTCACCCATACCTTTACTGGGTATTCCCCAGGAGGGCTCATACCAGGTAATTTTTTTTTGTTTTTGCCACAGAAACTAATGAAAAGGACAAAAATGCACAATGAACTTTAGGTCTATGTGTCTTCCTTCTGCTTCCAGGATGATGGTGGTTTTGAGGCATCAAAGGTGGGAACTAAGGCAGTGGGTGGTAAGAATCAGTTTTTAACTTGTCTACTAACATTTATTTAACAGATATTCATTGGGGCAGCTAGGTGGTACAGTAGATAGAGCATCAGTCCTGGATTCAGGAGGACCTGAGTTCAAATCCGACCTCAAGCACTTGACACTTACTAGCCATGTGACCCTGGGCAAGTCACTTAACCCTCATTGCCCCATAAAAAAACAACAACAAAAAACAGATATTCATAACAGGTAAATTCTGAACAAAGATCCCTCTAATAGTTGGCATAATCTTTGAATCACATGAATATTGACATTTTTGCCAGTAGCTAAGCTGGAAGATATAAAGAATTTGAAGCAAAATAGAAGGATGACTTTCCTTGGAGAATTGAATAAAAGGATTTGTAGACTTGGTTTCATAATGTGTCCAAAGAGAGAGAGAAGCATAGAATCTTAGAATCATGGACTTAGAGCTAGAAGGGACTTTGGAAGCCATTGAGACCAAACTTTTCATTTTACAGATGAGGAAACAGAGGCACAAAGAGGGTAAATAATTTACTCAGGGCCTCAGATTAAATGGCTGAGGAACAGTTGAAATCCTAATGCATTTCATGGCAAACAAAGTAATTTCACCCTGCTGTGCTCAAGTAACAAAAGGAGTGTCCTGAGTATATTTCTTGTTGTTTACCTGTCACTATTGCCCACATTTTGAGATGCAGGACATAATTGTTAAGTTACAAACCAAATTATTGCAATTATTAAACTAATGTTTTCATTTTGTTGTGTTGCATACATTAATAACATGGTAGTATTGCTGTTCTAATATCTCAGAATTGAATATGGTGCAAAAAGAGATGATTTAGACTGTCCATCACTTCTTTCAGTTACGGTGGCTTCCATTTTACAGCATTTTTTACATCCAAAATGTGATATTTCCAGAAGAGCACTAACAGTTTCAGACAAGAAACATTATTTGACATGCTGATGTTCCTCTTGGAAATTCCTAAGGCTGATTTTGTTTCAAAATGGTAATACCCAAAGTTTCAGTGCTGACATATGTAGATAAGCTACTCTTTTTTACACCACATACCTATACAGATTTAATAGAACTGACAAATCCCAAGCAAAGAAGCATCTGGATGCAGAAATGAAATGTGTAAAGGTGGAGAAGAGTTTAGAGAGAACAGGAAGTCATGTCAATTTTTTAGAACTAGGACAGAAAAAGGAACAGATGTTCATCTAGCCAATTATATAAATAAATGAAAATAAAGAGTATTTTAGTTAAATGAAACAGGTAAAATGAGGAATTTAAACATTCAGTTTAGTGAGTATTTATTAAGCTTCTACTGTGTAGCAGGAAATTGTTTAGATACAAGAGATACAAACATACACACACACAAAAACATTCCCTGTCTTCAAGAATCTTTCACTCTATAGGGAGGAAATCATATGTACATAGATAAGTTAATACAAAACATATACATGTGTGGATGTATGTTTGCATGTGTGTATGTGTGCATATGTATCACGATAGGTCTCATGCAGAAAGTTTCAAAGTGAGGCAGGGATTTCAAGAGGTTAAAGTAAAAAGAGAGGGCAATCCAATCAGGGGGTACCACTTATGCAAAAGCACAAAGGTAAGAGATAGAATGTTTATCATCAGCAACAAGAAGGCCACTTTGGCTGGAACCTAAACTGTGTGAAGGGTAGTAATGGAAAAGCATTTTAAGAAGATGGGAGGGGGGCAGCTAGGTGGTGCAGTGGATAAAACATTGGCCCTGGATTCAGGAGGACCTGAGTTCAAATCCAGCCTCAGATATTTGGCACTTACTAGCTGTGTGACCCTGGCTGAGTCACTTAACCCTCATTGCCTGGAAAAAAAAAGAAAAGAAGAAGAAGATGGGAGACAAGCGGGCAAGGGTTTTAAGTGACAGAGGAGTTTTCACTTAATATTATTTTATTTTATTATGTTTGTTATTTTACACATTTATTATTATTTTTATTATTATTATTATCCTAGAGGCAATAAAGAGTCACTAAAACTTCTTTTAGCAAGGGAACATCTTGGTCAAGACTTTGTTTTAGGAATATAAATTTAACAACTGTGTGGTTTCCCTAGAGAGAAGGAAATTCTCTTTCCAAGTCATTAATGTTCTCCTACAGCTTGGAGTTTAGAATGAACCAAAAAGATTTTTATTGATAAATCAAGTTCTCTTCCCCCTCCCATACCATGAGGGGCAAAATGAGAGAGTTAATTAAGGGAAAGGTCTCCTTCAGAAGACACCTAGGAGAGGACCAATGAAAGAGTAGTTCTACTTATGTGGGGGCAGGTTGGGAAATGATCCAAGAGGAAGTAACCTCCATCCATCATCACAGAGATATAAACTGAAACATTTCATTCCTCTATTTATAATATCAGTTCCTTGTATCTTTATCACAAGTATACTTTTAATGCTTTAGTCTCATTTATACATAAATATGCAAAAGGATCTGTGATCTCATTGATTTGTTTGCACCTTCCAAAAATGCATATCACCTGCCTACCTATCCTATATAACTCTTATCCAGGTGCTTCTCTAAGTTCAGGACAGAGTTTGCCTAAGATATCTGAGGCCTTCCTCACTTTTTTGTATATAACAGGATAACAGTGGAGCACTATCCACCTAGAGGTCTATCCACATGTCTTCCCTTGCCCTTGCTACATAAGCCCTTTTTTTTCTCCTGTCAGACATTTCCCTGATGACATTCTTTGCTCTTGTTATTTTTGAAAGTTCTTCTTTGGGGTTTTTCAACCTGCTCATACCCATGCACTTCTTGGCTTCTGTGTGATATTCACTTTTAATTCTTTGGAGACTATAATGTTCTATGTCTTATGGCCAGACAACATAATTAGAATATTTGTTCTTTTTAAAATAGGATTTTTATTCCAGGTATAGAATCATTAAAGGAACTCTGCAATTTTGTTAAGGCAATTCATCCTGCTCTCCTCCTGCCATCTTAATTCTGGGTCCAATTTGTGCATTTGTATAATCTGTCCCAGATTTTATACTGACAAGCTCTATATTATTCAACTACATTTCATAATTCTGGCAATAGTCATTTTCCATCCACTTGGTCTTTCCTGTGTGAATGATCAAAATTTTGCATGGTTCTTAATCTCTTCCAGGTGGCTCTGGCACTGCCTCAGGACTTACTACAAATAGCATATCTATCCACAAATGGCAGCATCTGTTGGGCATTCCTTCTTGGGAAGGCTTTTTTAGTTGGCTGCCACCCTAAATCTACACTATCACTGTCCAAAAAGTCTTTAGTGAACATACACCTTCCCTATTTTATTCCTCTTCTAATGTTTGTAAAGGTCATTGAACAGGATTGCTTCTGTAGTTAAACCTTATTTAAAAATCTTGAATGATTTTGATGTATGAGTGGGAAAACCCACATTAGAAGCAAAAAAACACAACATGTTCTGCTGCGCAAAATCAAATGCTTATTCATAATCATCAAGGGATTAGTACAATGAGATCTTATATCAAGACATGGTCTACTGTCGAATATAACTTGTAAATGCCTTCCTGTTCCCTAATAATATCCTCATCAAGAAACCCTCAATTCATATATAAATAAGCCTGATAAAGATTTTGTAGAGATGGGAATGCAAGCACATAGGTTGGTAGACATTAATGGGTTTTTTGGTTGCCTTTTCAATATTAACAAAGATTGAAAAGTTTTCCATGCCTTTGTTATCTTCCCTCTTTAGACAGATACATTTTGAATGTCCTCAAATTTGTGTCACCTCCAATTTAAATGTTTTTCCTATCTTTGTTCTCTTTATTACATGTGCGGTAGCTATACTCTTCTTGACAAAGAAGTTTGTCATTAAGGTCTTTGTATATCTTTTCCATTTTTCTTCTTTTTATTGGCCTTCTATTCTATTCTATTCAAATGTCCTGGGGTCAGTTTGCTTAGTTGAAGAATTTTCCAAGCTTTTGTTAAACTAGTTTTATCCTCTATTGTTTCTCTCTGATGGTGAGATACTACTCTTTATTCCATAATCCTTCTTCATAAGTTTTTACAAATAAGTTTATATTCTAAACTGGCCTTTGGTCCAAATAAACCATAGCTCAGATCCTGAAAGAACTAACAGAGGTTTTTTTGAGTTACTATCAGAGATAGAATACAAAACCAAAAGACCATGGGAAATGGAAGCTATGCAAAAGTAGGATAGGCTCCCACAAGATATAATGGGTTTGGGGCAGCTAGGTGGCACAGTGGATAAAGCACCGGCCCTGGATTCAGGAGTTCCTGAGTTCAAATCCGGCCTCAGACACTTGACACTTACTAGCTGTGTGACCCTGGGCAAGTCACTTAACCCCCATTGCCCCGCACAAAAAAAAAACAAAAAAACAACAACGATATAATGGGTTCCCCTTCCTTGAAGGTCCTCAACCAGAGACTGGATGAATAGTTGTCAGTATGTTATTGTGGGGGTTCCTTTCATGTATAAGTTAGACAAGGCAGACACTGAGGTTGCTTCCAATTCTCAAATTAAATGTGGCTACATTCTCCGTCCACTTGGCAAGTAAGTCAAGAATTTGATGACTAAGTCATTCTGTAGACCCTTTTGGTATCCTTATATGGCAATTGACATGTCAATTAAATTTCTATATAAAATTAATATGACAAATGTGGATATCATTTTTTGTTGTCCATTATTCATTTTTCATGATCAACTACTTGTTAAAATAGTTCAGGATTGATTTTTTAAATTGTATGCCATATATCTCTCAGTAAGAGTCCTTCTCTTAGCTTTTTACTAATTCTAATCAGGTGCAGTTCTTCTAGTAGTATATTCACTCATTGATCATTGAATAAGGGTTTTGTTATTTAGTGTGAGATGGACTGTCTAGATTCTTCGTACCCTTCTGTCCCCTTGTCTGTACTCTGCTACCATCACTGTAGAAGGAGAAGGGGTGGGGAAGCTAGGTGGCGAAGTAGATAGAGCACCAGCCTTGGATTCAGGAGTACCTGAGTTCAAATCTGGCCTCAGACACTTAACACTTACTAGCTATGTGACCCTGGGCAAGTCACTTAACCCCAATTGCCTCACTAAAAAAAAAAAAAAGGAGAAGGGGGTTGAATAAACCTGAGGACTATTTTGTATTTCTCTTTGTTTTATGGATTGCCACAACCCAAAAAATCATCGTCACATGGATAACACACTGGTGAGGAACATCACCATAATTAACTATGCTGGTTCTCAGAAAGCAGACTCAGTCTATTAATGGGACTGTACCCACAGGTTTTTTAGTATGGTTATACCTGCAAGATCTTACCCTCTACAGGTACAAACCTTGAGAAGATACAGGGTCACTTCCACACAATAAAGAGCCATCAGAGTAACATTTTGTGGCAGAAATGTCATATATACTATACTAAAAATAAAAGACTTCTCATAGCACACCATATACATCATCACATTTACCATACTCTAATTTATAATCGAATTATTTATATATTTTGCTTATCTCCTGAAATGGATTGCAAGCTTCTTAAGGGAGTGAACATGCCTTATTCATCTTTTTACCACCTAGGGCTAGCATTTTGTAGATAGAAGGTACTTAATAAGTATCTATTGAGTTTTGATAAATTAATAGCATTTTGAATGTAAGTGTTACTCTAATGTATCTTTGTGATTAAAAGGTGACCCTGGGTTCCCAGCCCAGCCCACTACATGCTATGATAGTTCCTACTAAAGTGAACCTGGTGATGGACTGTGTACCTTGCCTAAGATCCACCTTCATTAAGTTCAGAGAGATTCAGCACTAGGAAATTGGATACATGGTGTTGAATTTTGTTGGCCAATGTCCTGAGGATCACTTATTAAGGGGTAAGAAGTTTGCAAACCAGGTCAGCGAAGGGAGGATCCCTTCAGATGAAATTATAGCTTTTCTGAAGTACTGAATAAATGGCAAATGATATCTTTGAACTAGAAAATTTGAAACATTTTAAAATAGTTCCTAACTTTGTTAAAATCTAGAGAGCCATAGGGGCAGCTAGGTGGTGCAGTGGATAGAGCACCAGCCCTGGAGTCAGGAGTACCTGAGTTCAAATCTGGCCTCAGACACTTAACACTTACTAGCTGTGTGACCCTGGGCAAGTCACTTAACCCCAATTGCCTCACTTAAAAAAAAATCTAGAGAGCCCTTGAGTTAGAATACAAAGTCAAGTAGGCTCTGTGGCTCCCTTATTGCCCCTGTGATAAAGTATTAGCTACTTGAAAGGATCAGCATTTGAAACCCTTTGCGATTTCACATCACTGTCCTTTGTATCCTCTACATTCCCATAAAACTGACCTTTATACTGTTACCCTCATTCAACATGGCCTACTTTCATGCCTTTGCACAGCCTGAAATACCCTTCTTCCTCACTTCTCCTTCTTATGATTGCCAGCTCTCTTCAAAGTTCAATTTGAGTTCTACTTCTCACACAGGACTTTTCCTGATTCTAGGCATTTGTCAGTAATTTCCCTGCAATTACTTTGAATTGATAATGTATATACTTTACATTTATTTATCTATGGACATGTTGTTTCCCCCAGGAGAATGTAAGTTTCTTGAAGGCACAAACTGTTTCATCTTTTGTCTTTGTTTCCTCAGGGCTTGGACAATACTGGACAATAAATAGGAAGTCTTTACTAAATATTTTTTGAATTGAATAGAATGAAAAATAGAAATATCTTCTAGGAGAGTCAGTCTAATCCATGAAACTCCTGAAAAGAGAATCTGTCACCGATAGTGTTTCTGCCTAGTGACTAAATAGATATACTTCCAGCTACTAACCTATACAACTCTACTTGTAGTAATATGCTTATATAATCACTCAAGGTCACAAATCCAAGCTAAATTTTTGAGGCCAATCCAGAAATAGCTCCTTTATGGGAGATTTCTTGTGATCAAAGTAAAATGCACTTGTGATTCAAGACCAATTGTACAACTCTTACTTGGATAGAACTAAATTTGACATCCATTCAGTCCTTAAAGGAACCCATAGTATAAATATAATAGAAACTTTGTCTGTTCTACAGAAGAGCAAAGATAATTATAATGAGCATCCCTGTTTTCAACAAAGACCAAGGATTGGTCTAATCTAGGTAATATATGTGTGTATACACATATACACAAATATACATATATATATGTATATATATATATATACACACATATACACATGTGATATAAAGTACTCATCCCTGCTCGTTAAGCTTGCTCAAAGCCTCTTTTGTAGCTTTTGAGAATGGGAGTGCGGCCTGGTGACAGGACCATGTGGAGAAGCTGACACTGCCATGTCTCCCAGTGTGCCTGCGTCATGAACTTCCTTACTCCCATGAATGCCCTAATTATCACATGCCCCATTTATCTGCAGAGCTTTTCAGTCATGGACAATAAAATAGAAACATATTCAAGCATGAACAAGTCTCAATCATAGTATCCTGAATTACATCAAGGGATTTCTTTAGTTATGCTGATTAGGACTACAGTATATGTCCAAAGAGCCAGGGTAGGTATTGATTCCAGGGCAATATTATTCTTTTCCGCAAGGACAGGTGAGGGAGAGGAGAGAGGCAGTAATATCATTTCATTTCCCCAGGCAATTTTGTAAGGCAGGGGAGGAGGCAGGGGTAAGTCTAGTTTTCATTTTCCATGCTTTCCTATAATTTATGAGGGAAGAAAAAGAGATATACTCCTCCTTTAATTCCTGATAGCCCCATTCCCTCTTACCTTAACACCTTAAATCTGGAGTCAGCTTTTTTTCTTATCAAGTCAAAAAATACTACACCTGCACTGAAGCAACCAGTGCCACTATCCAGCTTGATTTCGTGATAAAAGGACATTGTATGGGCTGAGTCATTGATGAATGTTTTCTCAATCTTTGAACCACACAGTTCTAAAGGGACAGAATTGCCCAAGGGCATTATATCAGAATTCTATAAAGATTCATAGCCTTCTCTGTGGTGTCCCTTACATACCATTGCTTTTTTTTTTCTCATACCAATGCTTTTCAAACTATAGGTCTGGGGCAGCTAGGTGGCTCAGTGGATAAAGCCCTGGATTCAGAAGGACCTGATTTCAAATCCAACCTCAGACACTTGACACTTACTAGCTGTGTGACCCTGGGCAAGTCACTTAACCCTCATTGCCCTACAAAAAAAAAAACAAACAAACTATAGGTCTCATCTGAGGCATGTTGTGTAGATGTGTAACACATTCCTTGATCAACTTACCAGAAGGGGGACATGTGTCATGGCTTTTGAAGTTCCTCATATCTCACTCCCCCAATCGAAACCTTATACATCACCTCTGAGACACTGAGCTCTAACAGTTGAGCTTTCTCCTTACCTTCCCTGGAACAAGACCTTTACACCACTTCTTGGCCATCACCACACCATGCTGCTACATGTGTCCCTTTTGTCTCTTTCTTTCCAGCTCCCCTTTATATTTTGTATTCCTGCTTTAGAATGTAAGCTTCTTAGGGACAGACACTGTATTTTCTTGATTATATCTGTATCCCCATTGCTTACCATAGTGCCTTGTACACATGTACTTAATAAATGTTTTATCCATATATCTAGCTGTTAGGATTTTTATAAGGTACCACAGCTTCTGAGATGCTTTGTGGCTGTTTTCCTACTTCAAATCACTTCAATTCAGGTAGGTTGGCTGTAAGAAAATTTATTAGACACCTCTTGTGTTCAGAGCTCTGTGCTATGTCCTGGGGGAGATAGAAATATTAGATATGATGGTTACCTGCCTTCAAGGATGTTACTCTCTGATAGAGAATGTGATGTATACACAGATAAAGAAAGAGGAAGGGAATAAGCTTTTATATAACCCCAACTATGTGCTAGGCATTATGATAAGTGCTTTTACAAATATTATATCATTCGATCCTCACAACAACCCTGAGAGGCAGGTGCTATTATTATCTCCACTTTGCAGTTTAGGAAACTAAGGTTAAATAACTTGGCTAAGATCACAGAGCTAGTCAGTGTATGAGGCCATATTTGTTTTGGTTTTGGTTTTGGGGTTTTTTTGTTTTGTTTTGTTTTTTTGCGGGGCACTTGGGGTTAAGTGACTTGCCCAGGGTCACATAGCTAGTAAGTGTTAAGTGTCTGAGACTGGATTTGAACTCAGGGACTCCTGAATCCAGGGCCAGTGTCTATCCACTGTGCCACCTAGCTGCCCCGAGGCCATATTTGAATTCTAGTCTTCCTGATTCCAGGGCCAGCACTCTATCAATGTACCATCAGCTATCTATAGATGTAAGAGAACTAAGATAGAAGTTTTATATGAGGTCTGAGAGGGGAGAGACCATTAATAGGCAAGGAAATGGGGCAGCTATGTGGCACAGTGGATAAAGCACCGGCCCTGGAGTCAGGAGTACCTGAGTTCAAATCAGGCCTCAGACACTTGACACTTACTAGCTGTGTGACCCTGGGCAAGTCACTTACCCCCCATTGCCCTACCCCCCAAAATTATTTTTAAATAGTTAAAGAAATGAGGGAAGAATTAATATAATTAGTGGCATCTGAGTTGGACTTTAAAGAATAGATAATAATTCACTTTTTCCAGGTAAAGTAGCAAGACCTGGATTGTGTTTACATGATTCCAAAACAACCAGTCCAAATGTTATTCAAACCAGTTGTCTGGCATCAAGTGTAAAAGCATTTAAAACCTTCTTTTGTTTGCCATCTGCCTTTGGGTTGTTCAGGACACACTTGTGAAATGGTTGTTACAAATGAGGGCAAAGGAAGAGGATTCATTCTCACCCAGTCATCCACTAGTCTAGCCATCTGTGCATCTCCACTTATTACTCCACATATTGCACACACATGCACATGTACACACACAGGGAGAAACACTATCCTTCCTCCTCTCCCCATTGTGATTACCAAGACTTCCACCTTGCACCTCATGGATTGAAAATTGTCAATCAAAAATGAGGAAAGCAAGGACAAGTAAACATACCAATAATGTCTTTATGATGCATCAAAAGAACTCACAACATTTTTGAGAAGCAGAGTACAGACAAAATACTCAGCCTTACTGCCTCTAATCTCCACTACCATGCCATCCTAAACTGTACAAAGCCACCTAATTCATATTCCTACAATTCTATATCCATCATGGAAAACATAAAAGGGCGTCTAATTGTCTAGAGGATAAAACTTAAGCTTAGTTTGACATTCAAGACTATTCCCAATCCAAATCCAACAACTTTATCTAACCTTATTTCCCTCTATTCCCCAATATATATCCTCTGATTCAACCAATATAGTCTTCTCATTATTCCCCCTAAGCATACTATGCTCTTTTCTGACTTATTGAATTAATGAATGGTCCTCAACTTTGTTCACACTATTCTCCCTGCCTATAATTCCTGTTCTTTTCCTGTTTACATTTCCAGATATTGTTTATCTTTAGTCACACTAAAGATTCATGAAGCCCTCTCCAACGATTGTAGTCTATGTTAGGTTTTGGTTTTGGTTTTTTGTGGTGGTTATTGTTTTGTCAAAATTTTATGGTGTTTGTTTGCCTGGATTACTTTTTTCATTACTCAGTCATATTTCAGGTTGATCATTACCTGGAATTCAGGAGTAAGACAATCAGAGTATTCAACAAAGCTTTGGAACTCTGTCCCAGGGCTGACCTGTCCTGATTGTTGAGTGAGTACAATCTTACCCATTCCACTATTCTAACTGGCCCTAGTTTATTCTCTAGAATCCATCTAGCCATTAACCCAGAAATGAGGACATTCCTAGGAATCTGACCTGCTACCTCACAAGCATATTTCCATCTATTGCTCTTGCTATGGGAAAAGTAATCAAATAAATACTATCTTTCTTACTGGTAAGAGCATGGGGTTTGGCTATCTTTTGGCTCCACTCAATCCCTTGGAAGTCAGACCAAACCTCCCTTCCCTAGCTGTTACTCCCTGTATTAGAATGCAACCTCCTTGAGGGCAGGAATGGTTTCACTTTTTTATTTGTATCCCAAGTACCTAGTACATGGCAAGTGTTTAATAAGTGATTTTTCATTTATGCATTTATTCCACAAGAGGACAAGACCAACTGTGTAAGTCAGACTACAAAAAGAAAAGATTGTGGAGATAGAGTTGATAGCTCTCTTAGGGAGCTATCCAAGGTACTAGGCTGCCTATAGTAGAAATTTTCTTACCCATTAGACTCTACTTGACTCTAAACTCAAACAACCCTGTCTTTGCAGCTGACTACACCATTATCTAGCTTAAACCTTGTCCTCTTGACCTTGAATACACCTAAAACTATCCCTGGTTTTCCCTGGTTTAAGATCTTTCTGGTCACAAATGACCCCTGTATAAGAGGCAGCACTGTGATTAGGAGCACTGGATTTGGTGTAAAGATACTTTGGTCCAAATCCTAGATCTGACACTTACTGGCTGTTTTTCTATGGTCAGATTATCGAACCTCTCTGTATCTCAGTATTTTCATCTATAAATTGAAAATTATATATGTACTACTTACCTTACAGAGTTATTATGGGGAAAGTGTTTTGCACTGTCTGTGAGAGAAATGGGTTGGAAAAATATGTGCCCAACAACTATACAATTGCTAAATAACTTGTGCCATATTAATTTAATGCAATATTAATGTTCAACAAGAAATAACTATAAGGAATTCAAATAAATATAGGAAGATGCATGTAAAGAAACATGGTGAATAAAGAAGTTTCAAAAGAATACTATAGGCATGTACTATAAGCATGTAAATGAAATCAATATTTAAAAACAACAAAATTCCAGTTAAATTCAATAGACAATATTAACATGTCATGACTAAGGTTAAAACACACAGCTTTCCTTTCCTCTAATGAATGGCAAATTGCAGAAGTTTATATGGTCATGTACAATTTTTCTTTTGTGTTGATTGCTTAACTGTGGGAAATATATTTTATATTTGGTTTGCTCTGGTATTTGTGTTTGTCTTCTATGGTAAATTCAAAATTACAAATAAAAAAGGAAATTGCATTATAAGCCTTAAAGTTCTATATAATGTAATTTAGCCACACAATGTAATCCAAGCCCAGGCTGACCTTGACTATTACCTGTTTACAATCAATTGTGCCCCTAAATGATGGTCAGGTTTTGACCTTGGACAAGTACCTTAACTTCCCTGGGCTTCAGTTTCATCAAAATGATGATGTTAAATGAAATGGTAACTGAAGTTCTTTTTAGTTTTAGATTTGTGATCCCATGATTCTTGGGGAAGTACCAAACATTTCATATCTTTTTTCCCCTTTACCTCATTACTCTGTTATACATTTACTAACTGCTCATAAACATTTGGTGAATGAATCAATTGATTGATTGACTGGATTTTTAAACATTTTTGTTGATTCATTTTGGTGTTAGACTCTCCTCACCTTATGCCCTACTCCTGTAATAAGAGGTATGGACCTTGTCATGAAATTGATATATGTTTTGTCTCTGAAGCTTTGTTTAAATTTCCTTAAAATGTGCTATTGGAGGGGGCGGCTAGGTGGCGCAGTGGATAAAGCACCAGCCCTGGATTCAGGAGTACCTGAGTTCAAATCTGGCCTCAGACACTTGACACTTACCAGCTGTGTGACCCTGGGCAAGTCACTTAGCCCCCATTGCCCCGCAAAACAAAACAAAACAAAAACAAAAAAAAACAAAAAATGTGCTATTGGAAGAACACAAACTCTTTTTTTTCTGGAAGAGTTAGTATTCAAAACATATTGCAAAAAAAATTAAGGAAGCTAGAGGTCTTGCTAGTTTTTGTATATGAATCTTTCTAGCTGAGTTCAGTTTCTGCTAGAAATACCTTCAGAGCAGGGAAAATGTTTAGTACCTCTTTAAGAGTAAAATAGAAAATTATTTCTGATTAAAGAGGACCATTTCATAAATGAATTATTTGCTTTTGAAATTGAGACACACTTAATATGGGCTATCATTTCTCTTACGGGGAAAAAAAGAGAGTTATAGGGAATATTGCAGATCTTCCTAGTGGCTCAGAACTCTGAAGGGCTGAATAAGAACACTCCTTTAATTAACTCCTGTAGTCTAATAGATAAATATCTATGACTGAGATGGGTGGAACAAATATGTGTCATTCTCATACTAAAAACATCTAGTATCCGGGTTTGAAAGAGATCAATTGGACACTTTGACTCCTTAGTCAATTGTGGTACTGCTGACTGCTTAACGGAACAATCATGAATTTAGAATTGAGTTTAAATATGTGAGTTCAGGATCTATAAGAAATGTATCAAATTGTATCTAGCATTCCTTTCTTTAAAAGTATACTTTATACAATTATCTAATGTTTTATTTAATGGTTGGTACCATAGCCAGGATTAGGGATAATAAATGTAGGTAGCTGTCTATTGTGTGACACACAATAGAGTACAATAAGGGGCATTTTAAAATATTCTACTTTATAAATGTACATATTTTAATGCTAGAAAATCTCCACAAACTATGTCACATACATATTTATTTTATGCTGTCACATATCACTGAGAATGCACAAAACCTCCTGTGAATGACATTTTTCAAAGAGCACAAATATTCTAGTTGTTGCACTGAGATGATTTCATTAAGAGTTTTATATTTGTAAAATAGTCATTTTTATCCACTCATATATGATGTGTATTTATATGCATGCATCAATGCTCTGTTATATAATAATAATGATAATGATGAAAATAATAATGTCATGTAGACCACTTACTCTGTGTCAGACACTGTGCTAAGTGCTTTACAATTATTATCTAATATGATCCTCATAAAAACCTTAAGAGATAGAAACCATTATTATCCCCACTTTACAAATAAGGAAACTGAGGTAAACAGAGGTCAAATGGCTTAAACAGGGTCACATAGCTATCAAGTGTCCAAGGCCATATTTGAACTTGAGTTTCCTGACTCCAGGCCCCATGCGCTATACACTGCACCACTGCATACATACTTAAACAATACACATTTACATATATAAAAACATATGTTGTGTACATGTGTTCACACATATACACGTGTGTACATGTGTGTGTTTGTATGACAAAATATGTTGTTCACAGTTTGAACCGCAAGATCAGGTCATCTTCAGTTACCTGGTGATACCTTGCCCTAGTTGTAGGAAAAATACCTAATGGGAAAACCACTAACTGCTTGAGGTATGAACTTATAAATTGTAATTATAAGTGACATACTGACAACAACCATCAAAGGCTCCTTTACCAGTCTCAGTGAATAGGTGCTATATTCAGTTCTCTCCAGGGAATAATTGTTGAAGATAAATCAGACAGCCCTTGTGGCTATCACTTAATTGAATTCAAACATTTAGTAGCATCTCCAGAGTATTATCTTCTCACACTGGAGAATACAAAAGTAATTAGTAATTTAAAAGGATAATGTACAATGATTTGATGGTCTGAATCTTAAATGATAAACCACCTGAGGAATCTTGCTTTGCCCTTTGCTGTGTTGGGCATCTTAACAGTAGAATGGTGAATTTAAGACTTTCCATCCTGAATTGTTTAGATATATTTCCTTCTAAAGAAATCTGTGGGAATAATGAATCCAGAAGTTG
The DNA here is from genome assembly GCF_019393635.1 of Dromiciops gliroides. NCBI lineage: Eukaryota > Metazoa > Chordata > Mammalia > Microbiotheria > Microbiotheriidae > Dromiciops > Dromiciops gliroides. The sequence continues at coordinate 134,385,562 of NC_057864.1, forward strand.
CTGATCATTAATTGGGCATATAGTAAATATAACAGTTTATAAATTAAGCAAATTATTTACAAGGCAAACATTATATATGGTTACCAATAGAGTTTATAAGATACATTGGAAAGAATTGTCATTGGTGTCAAGGACCCAGATTTGAATCTCATCTCCACTATTTATTACTTGTATTGTTTTGGACAAGTCACTTTGGACCTTACCTTCCACTTCTGTGAAATGAAAGGGTTGGACTAAATCTCTAAGATCCCTTCAGCCCTAAATCCTTTGACTGATTTATGATTTGGGGGGAAATAGAGAGAAGGGAAAGGTAGAATATCTTTATCCTTTCTGGACTTTAAAAATGACAGCAGAAAAGCTCCAAATGCTCTCATATTTAAGAAATACATAAAAATATTTTATCTGAAATTGAGTGAACTATAGTAGGCATCAGGGATACTTCTAACAAATCAAAACTGTGAAATGATCCAATTCTGGAGGCTTACCTTGGACAGTCTACAAGCTCTTAGGCTTGACCATGAAGAAGGGGGGGTTCATTTTAATTTTAAAATATGCCTTGGAAGAATTAAAAGGCCCAATTTCTGAACATGTTTATGAGCATTGCTTGATTTTATTTTGAACCTTTTACATGTGACTCAAACATGCAAATTGGAGTGATGAAGACTTACAAGGACAGCAACACCATATGGTAGTGGTTCAGCAGATAACTGTGCTAAGACATGAACACTGAAATAAAAACAGTTCTTTGAGCCCCAAATGACTTGATATTGGCAGTGGCTGTCTTTAGCACTTTGGTAGAACACTAGTCGTTCCCCACTTATAAGATTCCCATCATAGAAACATGACATGCAGAGCCAAATCACTGTTCTTCCGGGGGGTAAATTTATAGCTCATTGACTCTCAGAATGCAAGAGCCTATGGAGTGTGCTAGGCACTCTACATAAAAAGTATATGTATGGGGCAGCTAGGTGGCACAGTGGATAGAGCACTGACCCTGGATTCAGGAGGACCTGAGTTCAAATCCAACCTCAGACACTTAACACTTACTAGCTGTGTGACCCTGGGCAAGTCACTTAACCCCAACTGCCCTGAAAAAAAAAATGTATGTACAAGTCAGATTTTCCAGGGTAAAAGTGGTCTAGATTCAAGTCAGGACAATAGGAATATAGACTCGTGGGATCACAGGATTTGGATTTGTAGGGGACCTTAGAAATCAACCAATTCAACTTATTTTATACCTGAGGAAACAGGCCCAGAGAGATGAAGTAACCCAGATATTTCAGGTAGTGAGTGGCAGCTGGGATTCCAAGCCAAATTTTCTGGCTAATCTTATACCTTGGCATTACTTCATGATAGCTACTACTCTCCCCCTTTCCTGAGATCCTCTAAGTTCACTTAACATAACTTCTACTTGAACATAAAATTCCATCTGGAAAGGACCTTGAGAAGAGAGTGGTACCATGGAAAGAGTTCTAGTTTGTGAGTCAAAGGTCCAAGTCCAAGCCCTACCATTTACTATCTGTATGATCCTGATCAAGTTACAACCTTTCTGTGCCTCACTATTCTCATGTATAAAAGAAGGAAGTTGTGCTACTTGGTATTTAAAGGCCCTTTCTGTTCTAAGTCTTTTCTTCAGTTCAGTCAGTCATTTCTGACCCTTCATGACCCCATTTGGGGTTTTCTTGGCAAAGATACTGCAGTGATTAGTCTTCTTTAGCTCCTTTTACAGTTGAGAAAACTGAGGCAAAGGACATTAAGTGACTTGCCCAGAGTCACACAGCTAGTAAGTGTCTGAAGTCAGATTTAAACTCAAGAAAAGAAATCTTCCTGACTCCAGGTCTGGCACTCTATCCATTGAGCCTTCAGATTTCATCTAGGTCAACCTCCCAATTTTACAAATCATGTTACTTAGGCCCAAAAAGTTAATCAACTTCCTCAAGGTCACTTTCCATTTTAATCTAAAAAGCAGGATTAGAGTCTAAGCCTATTGCTTCCTAATTCAATTTTGTTTTCATTATATCACTACCTGGTATTTCCAAATCCTTGGGCTTGCAAAGAATCTTGAAAAATCATCTAACACTTTCCTCCATCCCAGACAGATGAGCATCTATGCTAGTAGATAGCTGCATAAAGTTAACTGATTGAATTTAAAACATATAAACCTTAATTAGCACCTCATATTGTCAAATCAACTTCTTGCAAGTTAAAATATCAAAGAACCAAAATATCATAACACCTCTTCTATCTTCCCACGAGAAAACTATATCTGTACAACTGGCTAAGTTGGCCTAATATGTAGATAGAGTAGGGACCTGCCTACATGTTATGATTTGAAAGGGCTGCCTAAAGGCCCCTGCCCTTAAATACATCTCTTGCCAGCTTGCCAAAGTACCTGAAATTATCACCATTCATTTCTTTAGATTAAGAAAATGCTATATCTTAAGAGACAAAAACTTTGGAAAAGGGTAATATAATAATAGTAAAACTAATAATAATCATTGTGATGACTATAATAGGTATTTTAAAAGCAAATGATATAGCATAATGAATAGAGAACTGACCTTAGAGTCAGGAAGACCTGGGCCCAAGTCCCACTTTTACCATATACTGAGTGTGTAACCCTGGGAAATTCATTTGATTTCTCAGTGCCTCAAGTAATTGACTCTAAGTTGTAGAGCAAGTGCCTGTCTAACTTAGTAGCAAGTTTACCCATTGGAAGTTTCCTTCACCTTTGACATTACAAGTTCAGTATAGTATTTTGTAAAACATTATCTCATTTGAGCCTTACAACAACCCTGTTAGATAAGTTCTACAATTATATATGATTTCCAGATGAGGAAACAGACTCAAATTAATTGACTTGTCCATGGTCACACAGCAAGTAAGCATCAGAGATTGAATTTAAACCCAGGTCTTTCTTACTCTAAGTCTATCACTCTGTCTCCTCTCCAAAAAAATGTGAAAAGGTTAATACTATAGCACAAATTACTGTATCAAACATTGGAATCATAAGTCTAAAAATAAAAGGGATATCTGAAACCATCTAATCCAATCCCCTCATTTTAGAAATTAGCAAGGCGGTGTCTCACAAATCTATAATGGAGGAGACATGGTAAGATAAGTTTAGATGAAGAATGAAGGAAAGATTCAAAGAATATGATGTCGTGTAGGGAAGGACTGAGGCCAGTGAGGCAGTTCAGTGAAAATCCCCTGGGCAAACACAGCAGCATGAATACACTGAGTGCCTAGAAACTTCTACCGTTCCCCAACCTCAACAGTTATCTCTTTGCCAGGTCATTGTATTCCAAGTTATTCTTGTACCTTCTTTATTGACTTCATCATCTGGTTTCCAGTATATACTTCTCTTCTACTCCCCTTAACTCAGAGGACAAAGAAAAACATTGCCATAATGCTTGGTCCCCACTGGAACTTCCAGACCGCAGTTATGCCACTATCATTCAATAATTTCTCTTCTTTCAAGATCTGTTCCATCCTTATTCTATGTCCTTCCCATATTTATTTATTGACCTCTAGGATTCTTGGTTTCTAAAATTATTTTAGTACCCAATTAACAGGTTTATTTTCCACCCCATCCCCTGATATTATCCTAAAGGACTTCAGAATCTTTGCCGAAGAATTTTCCAACACACCATCCTTCTATCTTTTTGGGGGGTTTTGGAGTGGTTTTTTGGAGGGGCAATGAGGGTTAAGTGACTTGCCCAGGGTCACACAGCTAGTAACTGTCAAGTGTCTGAGGCTGGATTTAAACTCAGGTACTCCTGAATCCAAGGCCAGTGCTTCATCTACTGTGCTACCTAGCTGCCCCCCACTTCTATCTTTTCAATGACCTCAACATCATTGGCCCTCACATCCACTTCACTTAGCCACTAACATACACAGCCATAACTCAGGTGTAATCTTTGCCTTCATCTTGTTAATGATATTGCAAACTTTTCTCTAAAGGCCATAGCACAATTTTTAGCCCAGTGCCATTGAATAAATGGGTCACTTTGCTTTAGGGAAATGTAGTAAAGATTGCAAAACTCATTGATTTTTCAAGGAACTAAAAAAATCAATTCAGTATTACAGAATCACATCTCAGAGTTTAAAGAAACTAAGCCATCTGGTCCAACCCATACCTGAACAAGAGTTCCATCTACAACACACCCAGTAAGTTGCCATTTTGCCTTTGCTTGAAGATCAACAAAAGAGAACCTGCTATCTCCCAGGGCAACCTATTCCATTTTTGGATGGTTCTAATTAATAGTAATTGTCTTCATGCATCTATCCAAAAGTTGTTCTTTTTGCATATTATACCAATTGCTTGTAGTTCTGCTTTCTTTGCCTAGGCAGAAAAAGTCTATTCCTTCTTCCTCATGACCTCCCCAGAAATTCTTGAAAATATCTATCATGCTGGGGCAGCTAGGTGGCTCAGTAGATAGAGCACCAGCCCTGGAGTCAGGAGGATCTGAGTTCAAATTCAGCATCAGACACTTAATACTTACTAGCTGTGTGACCCTGGGCAAGTCACTTAACCCCAATTGCCTCACTTAAAAAAAAAAAAAAGAAAATATCTATCATGCGTATGACACCCTCCACCAAATACATGCACATGTAAACACACACATACATATACATATATTCTCTACAAGGTTGTTGTCCAGTTGTTTTTCGGTCATGTCTTCTTTTTCATGACCCCATTTTAGGTTTTCTTGACAAAGAAGTTACTAGATTGGTTTGCCATTTTCTTCTCCAGTTTATTTTACAGGTGAGGAAACTGTGGAAAACAGGGTTAAGTGACTTGCTTGGAGTTATACAGCTAGTATGTATCTGAGACCAAATTTGAACTTAGAAAGATGAATCTTCTTGACTCCAGGACTGGCATTCTATCCACTGCACCATCTAGCTGCCCCCCAAAATGTATTTGGACTCAAAACTTGACCTGATGTTTTGTTGTTGTTTAGTTAATTAGTTGTATCCAACTTTTTGCAACCCGATTTGGGGTTTTCTTGGCAACAGTACTTGAGTGATTTGTCATTTACTTCTTCAGCTCATTTTACAGATGAGGAAACTGAGGCAAACAGCTAAGTGAGTTACTAGTGTCTAAGGTCAGATTTGAACTGACATCTTCCTGACTTCAGGGTCAGCCCTCTATCTACTCTGTCGCCTAGCTACCCCTGCCTCTGCAAGATAAACATTCTCATTTCCTTGAACTGATCTTCTCATGACACAATCTCAAGTTCCTTTGTCATCCATATCACCAATTTCTGGATGTTTTCCTATTCATCAATTTCTTCCTAAAATGTGGTACATACAACTAAACCCAGTTCCACATGTGGTTTGGTTAAGACAGAATATATCAAGATTATCACATCCCTATACCTGAATACTGTATCTCTTAATGAAAACTAACATCAAATTATCATTTTTACTTCAATATTACACTATTGGGGCAGCTAGGTGGCGCAGTGGATAGAGCACTGGCCCTGAATTCAGGAGGACCTGAGTTCAAATCCAGCCTCAGACACTTAACACTTACTAGCTGTGTGACCCTGGGCAAGTCACTTAACCCCAATTGCCTTACCAAAAAATATATATATAGATATAGATACAGATATAGATATTACACTATTAAGTCACATTACTTCTCAATGTTTCCATATATTTTCTTTAGAAAAATTTCTCCTCTGTCCTCATAACCATGTCCAGAATAGCAGTTTCTTTGTCACTTCCATATTTTGAAGGATGAAATTGTCATTGAGGCAAGTAAAAAATTTATTAAATTCTTCTGTTTTAGCAGAGAGAGTTTTGGCAGAGTTTAGAGATTGAAGTCCCCAATTACTCTTTTCTATCATATTTCTATGTCAGATTTGTAACCTGTCTCCTGAAATTCTCATCTATTACCTTCCTCTGTCCAACTACAACAAAGTTTCCTCTAATCCCCTTAAACACCTACCCAATGCAGTGTCTCACATTATATAGGCACTCTTTAAATATTTCAGGTAAATTGAAGGGAGAAAATAGGCTGCAGAAAGTGATGGTAAAGTTCTCCAAACAAGTATTTTCCCTGTTTCACAGCAAGGAAAATTAATGTTAGATTGTATTACTTATTACCTGCATTTCTATGTGAATCCATCCATTTCTTCAGACCCCTAACCTCTGGAATTCAGGCAGTTTCTGAAGGACATAACTGAGTAAGATGCCCCCAAGGCATCTACCTGGGCAGGAACCCTAGCTTTTATTTTTTAACCCTGTAAACAGAAGTCAACCTGAGCTAGGTTCTCTCCCAGAGACATGTTCCTTTGCCTTTGTTTTTCCTAACTTGCCCCCACCAATGATGAAGTAATAGGGAGGAGCTGAGAAATCTTAGCCCACCTCCTCATTAAAATGTCTACCAATCAGCTTGGCCTTGTATTTGCCAGAAGAGATCCAAATGATGTACTATCAAGTCAGTCAAAAGAAAGACACACCCAGGTATAAAGGATTTTGTAGGCCCTTGCTCTGGGTCTTCTGGCACAAATGGAGGCTGATCTTAAGACCCTTTTATTACCAGGCCACGTGCCCCTGGTAATAAAAAATATCTCACTTGGAGAATCACCTCAGTCTGCCCTTGTTAAATTGGAGCCATTACACACAGTTTAATATCGTTTTACTCCTAGCTTTTAAAAAATTTTTATTTGTGATATATAATTATATTTTATACATATATCAAACATATATACATACACACATATATGACATATATAATGTAAATTTTCTACATTATTACATTTAGATATACCTAGATATATTCTAATACATAAAACAGTATTTTAAATCTTTAAAAAACTGTTTTATAAATAACATATACATATCAATTTATATAAATCATATATATGACAAATTTGTTTAAATATAATTATTATGTAAGACCTAAATAACTCAGATATGCACAACATATATATTTATGTGTGTATATAAATACATATATACCTCCTGAACCCTTCCTAGCACACTCCTCTCCCACCTTTTTTTAGAAAAAATTTCCAGATTAAATATTTTTATTTAGATTTTTCTGTTCCAATCTCTTTTTCTCCTTCCCTCCCTGAGGCAGCAAACAATCCAATATAGTTTATACATATATGATCATGTAAAACATCATCATATTTGTCACTTAATGAAAGAATGTGAAAAATTGCATGCTTCAATCTGTTCCAATAATATCAGTTCTTTCTTTGGAGGTGGATAGTATGTTTCATCAATATTCTTTTGGGATTGTCTTGGATTAATATATTGCAAACAATATTGTTGTCTCTGTATACAGTTCTCTTGGTTCTGCTCACTTTCCAATACATCATTTCATACATGTCTTTCCAGACTTTTTTGAAGTCATCCTGTTTGTCATTTCTTACTGCACAGTAATATTCCATCACCATCATATACCATAGTTTGTTTAGGCATTCCCCAATTGATGGACATACCTTTGATTTCCAGCTTTAGCCACCACAAAAAGAGCTGCTATAAATATTTTTTGTACAAATATGTCTTTTTTCTCTTTTGGGGGATGTCTTTGGGATATAAACCAAGTAATGGTATTGCTGGATCAAAGGGTATGCACAATTCTATAGCCCTTTGGGCATAATTCCAAATTGCTCTCCAGAATGATTGGAACTTTTCACAACTCCACCAACAGTGGATTAGCATTCCAGTTTTCCCACAATCCCTCCAACAACCAATATTTTCCATTTTTGTTATATTTGCCACTCTAATGGGTATAAAGTGATATCTCAGAGTTGTTTTAATTTGCTTTTCTCTGATCGATAATAATCTAGAACATTTTTCATATGATTATTGATCATTTTTATCTCTTTTTCTGAAAACTGTTCAAATCCTTTGACCATTTATCAATTGGAGAATAACTTGTGTTTTTAAATTTTTGATGCAGTTCTTTATATATTTGAGAAATGAGGCCTTTATCAGAGATATTTGTTTCAAAAATTCTTTTCCAGTTTTCTACTTGCATTGTAATCTTGGTTATAATAGTTCTGTTTTTGCAAAAGCCTTTAAATTTTTTATAATCAAAATGGTCTATTTTACATTTAATTTTATTCTCTATATCTTCTTTGGTCCTAAATTCTTCCCCTGTCCATAAATCTGACAGATAGATAAATCCACAGTCCTTTAATTTTCTTATGGTATCATCCTTTATGTATAAATCATGTACCCATTTTGACCTTATTTTAGTATACCATGTGAGATGTTGGTCTATACCTAATTTCTTCAATACTGTTTTCCAGTTTTCCCAACAGTTTTTGTTAAATAATGAGTTTTTGTCCCAAAATCTTGGATCTTTGGGTTTATCATATACTAGATTACTATAGTCATTTACTATGGTATAGTTTCTATTTTATTCTGTTCAATTGATCTACTTCTCTATTTCTTATCCAGTACCAGATTGTTTTGATAATTACCGCTTTATACTACAGTTTGAGATCTGCTACTGCTAGACCATCTTCTTTTGTATTTTTCATTGATTCCCATGATATCCTTGAACTTTTGTTTTTCTAGATGGATTTTGTTATTATTTTTTCTAACTCTATAAAATATTTTGATAGTTTGATTAGTATAGCACTAAATAAATTAATTTAGGTAGAATTGTCATTTTTATTATATTGACTCTGCCTACCCATAAGCAATTAATATTTTTCCAATTATTTAGACGTGACTTTATTTTTGTGAAAAGTGTTGTGTAGTTCTGGTCATATAGTTGCTGTGTTTGTCTTGGAAGGTAGACTCCTAAGTATTTTATATTGGCCATAGCTATTTTTTTTTTTGCAGGGCAATGAGGGTTAAGTGACTTGCCCAACATCACACAGCAAGTAAGTGTCAAGTATCTGAGGCTGGATTTGAACTCAGGTCCTCCTGAATCCAGGGCCAGTGCTTTATCCACTGTGCCACCTAGCTGCCCCCTGGCCATACTTATTTTAAATGTAATTTATGTTTTTATCTGTTGTTGCTGTACTTTATTAGTAATATGTAAAATGCTGATGATTTATATGTATTTACTTTGTATCCTACAACTCTGCTAAAGTTGTTAATAATTTCAAGTAGCTTTTTAGTTGATTCTCCAGGATTTTCTAAGTATAACATCGTATCTTCTGCAAAGAGTGATGGTTTTGTTTCCTCATTACCTATTCTAATTCCTTTAATTTCTTTTTCTTCTCTTATTGATATAGCTAATATTTCTAATACAATATTAAATAATAGAGGTGATAATGGGCATCTTTGTTTCACCCTCGATTGTATTGAAAAGGCTTTTAGGTTATCCCCATTACAGATAATGCTTGCTGATTGTTTTGGATAAATAATATTTGTCATTTTAAGGTAAGCTCCTTTTATTCCTATACTCTCTAGTATTTTTTGTTTTTTGGGGTTTTTTTTTAGTGAGGCAATTGGGGTTAAGTGACTTGCCCAGGGTCACACAGCTAGTAAGTGTTAAGTGTCTGAGGTCGGATTTGAACTCAGGTCCTCCTGACTCCAGGGCCAGTGCTCTATCCACTGTGCCACCTAGCTGCTCCCCTCTCTAGTGTTTTTAATAGGAATTGGTGCTGTATTTTGTCAAAGGCCTTTTCTGCATCTATTGAGATAATCATATGATTTCTATTGCTTCTGTTATTGATATGGTCAATTATGCTGATAGTTTTCCTAATATTGAACCAGTCCTGCATTCCTGGTATAAATCCCACCTGGGTTATAGTGTATGACCTTTGTGACATATTTCTGTAATCTATTTGCTAGTATTTTAGTTAAAGTTATTGCATCAATATTCATTAGCAAAATTGGTCTATAATTTTCTTTCTCTGTTTTTGCTTTTCCTGGTTTGGGAATCAGAACCATATTTGTCTCATAAAAGGAGCTTGGTAAGACTCCTTCACTTATTTTTTTCAAATAATTCATATAGTATTGGGATTAATTGTTCTTTAAATGTTTGGTAGAATTCACTTGTGAATCCATCTGGTCCTCGAGATTTTTTCTTAGTAAGTTCATTGATGACTTGATCAATTTCTTTTTCTAAAATTGGGTTATTTAAATATTTTATTTCTTCTTCTGATAGTCTGGGTAATTTATATTTTTGTAGATATGCATCCATTTCAATTAGATTGTCAAATTTATTGGTATATCATTGGGCAAAATAGTTCCTAATAGTTCCTCCTAGCTGTTCCTTGGTGACTGAACCTATATACCTCATCTTTTCAGTAGCTCAAAATGGATATTTATTTTTAAAAAACCAACAATAATAAAAATAATCATCCTTTATATTAAGCTATCTTTAAGAGACTGTGAATTTAGAAAATATCCTTGTTCATTTATAGCAGCTATGTTTGTGGAGACAAGTAATTGAAAATTGAGGGGATTCTCATTAATTGGGAAATGATTAAAACAGTTATATCATCTGATTGTGATGGAGTAGTATTGTACTACAAGAAATGGTAAGGGGAGTACTTTCAGAAAAACATGGCAAGACCTATATGAACTGATACAAAATGAAGTGAGCAGAACCAAGAGATCATTGCACACAGTAACAGCAATACTGTACTGATGAGTGACTGAAAAATCTAGCAATTCTGATTAATAAAATGATCTAGGATAGAGCACCGGCCCTAGAGTCAGGAGTACCTGAGTTCAAATCTGGCCTCAGACACTTAACACTTACTAGCTGTGTGACCCTGGGTAAGTCACTTAACCCCAATTACCTCACTAAAAACAAACAAAAAAAAAACGATCCAAGGAAATTCCAAAAGACTAATGATAAAAAAAAAATGTTATCCACCTCCAGAGAAAGAACTGATCAACTCTGAATACCAAAGAATAATTTTCTCAATTTCTTTATTTTTCTTGCTTTTTGTGAAATAGCTAGTGTATTTTGCATGATTTCACATGGATAATTGAAATATTGCTTGTCTTCTCAATGAGTGAGGGATGGGTAGGAAGGAGGGAGAAAATTAGGAACTCAAAAATAATTTAAAAGAATATTAAAAATTATTAAATAATGCAGTTTTAAAGAGAAAGAAGAAAATATCTCTGTTCCTTTTCAATTACTGATAAACTGAGATCATTAAAACTCTAAATTTTATTGTCCCCTTTTCACTCACATTGAAACATTATTTCTTGTCTTTCCCACTGTAATATTCTTGTAATCGTTTCCAACACATTCTCAGAGTTGTTTTGTTTCCCCTACATATATATACACTCCACCAGTATAAGTGTTGAGGACGCTAGTGTGATCCAAGTTTAGTACTATTTTCTTTGTTGTCAAGTCAGCAAGCATAGGCAAATCCCAATTTAGGAAGAGGCTATGTTCTAGAAATACCAACCTTTAAAAAAATTCATTAGTTTAGAATCCACAATACATCGTCCCATAGAAACAACATTGTAGACAGTGATTAGTTTCTCAAGTGAATACACAGATGTTTATTTAATCCTTAATATATCTCTATCACCAAGAGTACTATATAGATTCTCACTACTGTGATATATAATGCATTATACCTATAGAAAAAAATTAAAGCATTTATTAAGTGCCTACTATGTGCCAGATGGCAGGAATACAAAGACAAAAATGGAACAGTTCTTGCTCTGTAAGAGTTTACATTTTTGGAGGGTAAGTGGTGTTGCATATAAACAGATAAGTATGCATAAAATATATTCAAAGTAACCAGATCATATGGGGAAAATTATGAAGCACCTCATGTATGAGATACAGTTTTAGTTGAGTTTTTAAGAAAACTTCAGAAAGTAACATTATAAACAAAAGATTTAAAATTTATCAATATTTCAAAACTTGTGCAATCTAAAAGAAAATGATGGAGGGAGTGGAAAAAACTATTGTCTGCCAAGCTAGTTATCATAGAGTAGTAGCTAGAGCATACAAATAATAGAAGAAGAGACACCTATGAATTGTCAGGAAACAAAACCCAAAAAGAGAACCAGCAATAAAACCTATAACCTCAGAGATCTATATATAATTGCACAAAGTATTAATAACAAACAACAGGGGCAGCTAGGTGGTGCAGTGCATAGAGCACCGGCCCTGGAGTCAGGAGTACCTGAGTTCAAATCCGGCCTCAGACATGTGACACTTACTAGCTGTGTGACCCTGGGAAAGTCACTTAACCTTCATTGCCCCACAAAAAGACAAAAACAAAAACAAAAAAATAACATATACTTATGTGAGGAAATTTAGGAACCAGAGAGAGGACACAGTGTTGAACATTTGATGAATATCAGTGAATAGAGAAATATAGGTGATTTTGTTGTTGTAGCATACTCTAGGAGGGGCCAGCTAAGTGGTACAGTGGATAAAGTGCCCTGTCTGGAGTCAGAAAGACTCAACTTCTTGAATTCAAATCCAGTCTCAAATACTTACTAGTTGTGTGACCCTGATTAAGGCATTTAACCCCATTTGCCTCAATTTCCTTATCTTGTAAGACTAGCAAAGGAAAAGAAATGTCAACCACTCCAGTATCTCTGCCAAGAAAACCCCAAATGCGGTCACAAAGAGTCAGACATGACTGAAAAAGGACTAAACAACAAAAAGTATACTGTAGCCTACCAAAACAGAAGAAGGCAACAGATACAGTTCAAGAGACAAATCACAAATCTGTCATGGCAACATAACAGAAAAGTAACTGGGAGTTTCAATTATCTGAGCATCTTTCCCTTAATGCTAGTACCTTCCATCTATCTTTGCATATTGTCTCACCCATTAGACTCTGAGCTCCTTAACAGCAGAGCCTTTCTTTATATTCCCAGCATTTAGCACAGTGTTTGACATATAATAGCTGCTTAATACCTGCTTGTTAATTGATTACTAAAGGAGAGGGGTCAATAAATATTTGACTTGCCTCAATGACATTTTTATTCTTCAGTATATGGAAGAAGTGACAAATGAAACTGCTATCCTAAACCTAATTCTGACCACTCAGTCTTTAAATTCATGCTAAAGGAGAAAAAAATCTGAGCTTAAGTGAAAATGTTCCCTAATATGCAGCTAACGTAATCTAAAGCTACATTGACAGGCACAGTTACTTTGTCCTGTTCAAAATATAAATAAAGAATGGATGAAGGAACTGCAGAAATATCGCTTGGGGGGTTGGGGGGGAAGAGAACTTAGGAGGGGACATGATAACTGTCTTCAGGTACTTAAAGGATTGACCTGGGGAAGAAAGATAATACCTGTTCTAAGAGGATACAAGTAGAAACAATGGTAAAAATTTCAGAGTGGCAGATTCAAATCTAATGTAAGGATAAATTTGCTAATAATTAGAACTAACCAAAGATGGCTTAACTTCTTCTCATTTGAGGGTCCTCAAGGGGAATCTGAATGACCAATTGTTTGAATTGTTGAAGAAGATTCTTGGTAAGGACAAGTTGGAAAGGCTGGAATAAATCTCTTTTGAGATTCCTTATAATTTTAGCATTCTCTGAATCTGTGATTCAGAGGAAAACCAAGCTCAGGCTGTCTTGAATATTTTATCACAGATGGTGAAATGGGGGCCATTCTTCTGGTTCTCTAGGTCAGGAGTGAGATGGGTCTGGTTCCAGGGTCACTATTAACAAGATAGGTAGAGGACTGAAGGAACCACCAGCAATTATGCTATTAATAAGGAATAAGGGGAAGGAAGGATGAAGGGAAGATAAACGCCAAAAGCTACCCCTTCCTTTTCTCTTCCCCTTTCCACTTTTCCAATGAAAGGTCTGTCGCTAAAAACACTGCCCTAACCCTGTCCTTGGGGTGATGTGAGAAATAGAGATGGGAAAAGAAAGGATGACAGTTCCAGACAATAGTTAATAGAAAGGGAAGGTGAAAGAAAAAGGGAAAAATAGAAATCCCAAGAAGGAGCATTGGAGAGAGAAGAGGATTCTAATTAATGGCCAGTAGAAGATCTCAAGGGGCCAGATATACATAGGGAATGTGTATTAGCTAATCATATGTAACTTAGAGACAGACTGTATTTATTTGGCACCTACTATGGTTCCAACATGGTATTACAATTTCTTACAGAGAAAATTATGTCAGATGACCTGGCCTGGAATATTGCATTCCAAAAAAAAATCTATTCCCCAAGCTTCTTTCCTCCAAACTAACCCACTGTGTTTCCCTGTCTGTTTATCATAGATTACAATTTGTCTCTGATCTCCCTGAGCTTTTCTTGACCAAAATCTGGGGTTGTACAGATAAGAGCTTTGTCTCAGCTTTGGCTCTACTTCTTCATCTTTGATTCACTTTTCCTTTTTTTTTTTTTTGTCACTGAGAATACAGCTCTCGTGCTCTTAACAGCACGTCATTGAATATAATAGAGCTCCATGGAGTAACATAAATCATAGCAACATTGGACAGTCTTAATATAAAACAAGGCAAACAAAATTCAAGGTTAATATGATGGGTCAGATTTCTGAGTATTTTGGGAGGAAGCAACTTGGATAGAACACAGGAGATCTATTTATCTCTATTCCCAGCTTCACAACAGACACATCTATGACCTAGATAAAACACCATAAATTTGCTTTTCTGAACCGCAATGTTTCCACCTACCATCAGGTAATGTTAATAGAGTACTTGAAAATTCTTGATAAAAGGCTTCATGTAAATATAAAACATTGCTTGCTTTTTGTTATTGATTTTCTCCTGCAATATCAAAATATTGAAAGTAGTTATGTGCCATCTGTGAAAATGAACAAAATATCTCAATCAAATAAAATAAAGCCCTGCTGACATGTAACACTTCAACATACATTTTCTCAGTTTTGAGAGCCCAACAAAGTGAGAGAGAAGCAAAGAGAAGAGGAAAAGAGAGGAGAGGAGTAACTATAAAGTAATACAAAGTGATTTTAAGAGGGAGGAAGAAAGGAAAAAAGGAAGGGAGGGAGGGAAGGAAGGAAAGGAAGAAAGAAGGGAGGAAGGGAAGAGGGGTGGGAAAGAGAAGAAAAGAAGGGAAGGAGAGAGGGAAGGAAGGGAGGGAGAGGTATTAGAGGGTGGGAAGGAAGAAGGAAAGAGGGGGTAATTAGAAGAAGAGTAGATTGAGGGAGGATTTAGTTCTAAGCAAAATGAATTTGGATGGAGAAAATTATTTATAGCTCCTCTTTTTTTTGATGACAACTAATTAGAAACTAAGGGGATGCTTATAACTTGAGCAAAGCCTGAACAAGCTATAGCTTATAAACTATTGTAATATGAAATGTCATGAGGGAAATGCTTTCAGAGAAACCTGGAAAGTCTTGTATGAACTAATATAGGGTGAAGTGAGAAGAACCAGGAGAAAATTTAAACAGTGACAACAATATTGTAAAGGCTTAGGAACTCTGATGAAAACTACTAATGACATTTCCAGAGGAGACATGATGAAGCACGCTGCTCACCTCCTTATAGAGAGATCAAGGACCTGTAGTGCAGATTTATTTTGGGGACATGGTTAATGCAAGAATTTGTTTAGCTTGACTAAACATGTTTGTGAGAAGGTTTTTGTTTTACTTTCTTAATTGAGGGGGAGGGGTAGTGGAAAAAGTTGGGCAGGAGAGAAGGCAGAATTTTGCTGATTAAAAATATAAAATTTAATTTAAAAGAAAAAGGAACAAAGTTTTCTTAAAGGAGTAGAAGGACATGAACCCAAAGAGGAGATTTCATGGCAAATGGAAATAATCATGAGGAAAGCAAAAAGTAGTAGTGAACTGCACAGTCATAGGCATAAAAAAAACCTTACCATTTGGCAATGCTTTTACCTTAACAGATATTTCTGAGAGAATCACAGCAGAAAAGGGGGGAAGGGGCAAGATCTACAAAGCAAAACATAGGAACTGTTAAGAGAGAACTCAAAATAGGTAAATACCTTAAAAGCTTTAATTAAATAAGGAATACATAGACTCAAGAATTTTTTTTAATGTTTTATGGTCATGGATTAAAGAATAAAAATCTAGAATAGAGAAAAGGGAATGCTAAATAATAGAGAGAATGAAAGAAAGAATTTTTTAAAGAAAAAGATGCAGAAAATGAAATGTTTAAACTAACAGCAGGAATTGAAGGGGAGGGGAAGAAGGGAGATTTTACTTGACTACTTAACAGAGAATGGGAAAAAACAAGGAAAGAATTGGATAACTAGATAAAAGAAAGAAAGAAGCAATTAACATGACAGTCAAAATTCAAAATTAGAGCAAGAGGCAAAAAATGGGGGTGGGGATGGGAGTGAGGGAGAAGAGATAAGAAGAATAAGGTTGCCTTGAAGTAAATTAATCAGAAATAAATTAAGAGAAAAGTCAATATCTTTACCAAAAATGAGAGGAAAAAATATATATTAGAGACAAATGGAGAAAAAATAAACCTAACTGGGGTAGGTAGGTGGCACAATGGATAGAGCACTGGCCCTGGATTCAGGAGGACCTGAGTTCAAAACTGACCTCCAACACTTTACTCTTATTAGCTGTATGACCCTGGACAAGTCACTTAACCCCAATTGCCTCACCAAAAACAAACAAAAAAATAAACCTAACTCATAACTTTAACTGTAAATGGATGAAACAATCCAATAAAAATGAAAAAGACATGTTTCATAAGAAAATAGAATGCCATAAGCTGTTACTTATCCAAAAAAATGAAAACAAAAAACAAAAACACAAAGATATACCCAGAATAAAAATTAAGGACTGGAACAAAATTTATTCTACACCAGGTTAATTTCTATCTGACATTCTATTGGACAAAGTAAAAATTAAAATTCCTAACATAAAAAGAGATTTAAAAAGAAAATATTACATTTAAAGTAACCATAGACAATAAAACATCAGGATTAAACGTATATACTCCAAATGCCTTAGCATCTAAATTCATAAAGGAAAAATTAACTTAATTCCAAGAAGAAATAGGCAGAAACACAACAATGGCAGAATATTTTAATGTGTCTCCCTCTGCTTTGGGCAAATCTAATAAAAAAATAAACAGGAAAAGAAATGTAGAATTTAACAAATTGGAGAAACTAGATCTTAGAGATTAATGATATCTTCTAATCAGAGAGAGATAGAGAGAAAAAGAGGGAAATATTCAGCAAAATTGATCAATACACTGAAAAAGTCTGAAAATATATGCAATGTACCATACTCATGGAGCTCTCACCTTTTTAAAGGAGCAGAGTGGAGATGCCTTCTCATTTCTCATCTTGGGGTCATTAATTGTTCTCTGTAACTTTGTAACATTCATTTGGATGGGATTGTGGTTGTTGTTTTCCATTTATATTGTTATAAGTCATTATGTATATTGTTTTCTTGTCTTAATTTACTTAACTCAGCATCAGTTAATGTGTCTTTTCATGCTTCTCTAGAGTCATCATTTCTTGCTGTACAATAATATATTCCATTACATTCATGTATTATAACTTATTTAGCAATTCCCCTAGGTGGTGGGCATCTACTTTGTTTTCAATTCTTTCTTACTACAAAAAGTGCTGATAAAGACATTTTCATGTTTATTTTTTCCCATTAAGCCTATCAGTGGAATCTCTCTGTCAAAGGGTATGGACATTTTAGTCATTTTATTTCATAATTCCAAATTATTTGTACTGACTCACTCTTCCATCAACAAGGCATTAACATGCCTATTTTCATGCAGCTTCTCCAAAATTGACCATTACCATCTTTTGTCATCTTTGACAGTTTGCTGGTTGTGAAATGAAACTTCAGGGTTATTTTTATTTGAACTTATTATTAGTAATTTAGAGCAAACATTCATACAGTTGTTAACGGTGTGTAAATCTTCTTTTAAGAATCATTTATTCATATCCTTTGATCACTAATCTATTAGGGAATAACTTTTGGTTTATGGAAGGAGTCTTTGGAGTATTCCCAGATCACATAACATGAAGGCACCTGAAGAGCTTATCTGAGCATGCTCAGATCTCCTAAAATGGAGGCACCCTCCTCTTGGAAGGGGTTACCCTCCCAACCTGTATTTTTCTATATGTGGATGGGAGTAGTATCATTGACAAAAGCCAAGGATGCTCCCCCATCCCTTCCATGATTGGGAGAATATCAGTATAGGGTATCTAAAAAAAAAAAAAATTAAGTCTGAGGCAGAGATTCTCTCTGGAAAAAGCAAAGGGCCCAGTGTGTAACATTCACTACCCTGGACCTTATTTCCTGGAAGGCCAGATAAATTAAATTTCATTCCTCCCTCAGACTACTCTGATACCATTAAGGGGGATTGGGAGGTATCTAGGTTTTCTGCTGTTGAGTCCAGCCCCAACTGATGGTGTTCCCCTAACTATAGGAATCCCTGAAACCCCAGTTGTATGTAACCACTAAGAGTCAGATTAGTGTTTACAAAGGAATATTTGTTTCAAAAGGTCTAATCTCAAATATAAAATTTACTCCCCAAAACATGGAATTTAATTCTCCTCCCCACTTGTACCACCTCAGTCTCTAGGGAGTAGAAGGGGATTAGGTTTGGAGCTAAATTCAATTCCTGTAGCACACATTCCCAGTTTCCAAGTCCAAAACCTTTCTTGGGCTAGAGTCCCAGGTATCCTGGCTTCTCAGGGCTTCCCTGCCAGGTTGGCTGGCTGCAACATCTCATCTGGAATTCTGGCTCCAAGATCTCCATGGCTCCAATTTCCACTCTGGTGGGGATCACCTCTGCCACTGAAACTGAGAAAGACAAACAACACAGAACAGAAACAAACTACCACCATCCCTTGGACCATTTTTTGAAGCCACGGTAGAAAAGAAAGCAGAGGAAGGAAGTCTTTCCCCCCATTACCAGTTCAATTCATGGCCCCTGTGCTATGGGTGGGCTGTGATCTTCACTTATCTGGATGCAGGTAGAAAGAGTGTGTAGGAAAAAAGTGACTATTCAAGTCTGGCCAGTTTTAAAGACATAGCCTCTTATGGTAAGAAGGCTACTTTTATACATGTGGTAAAAAAAAAAAAATGTTGAATGGGAGGGGAACCCCTCCCAGGAACAGGATGCCCCCATGTCTGGAAATCTGGGCATACCCAGGTGAGCCCCTTCAGGGTGATAGGTGATCTGGGCATGCTCCAAAGGTTCCTTAATGTGTGTGTGTGTGTGTGTGTGTGTGTGTGTGTGTGTGTGTGTGTGTGTGTGTGTGTGTGTGCGCGTGTGTCTGTGTGTTAGGGGAGGGGGGTGGAAGCTGTCTATCTTGTATGCCAAACCCTTATCTGAAAAATTGGATACAAATTTTTCTTTTCCATTTGGCTACTTCCCTTCTTAACCTAGATACAATTATTTTGTTTGTGCATGAGCTTTTAAGATGCCTGTGATCAATATTAACTAATCTTTTGTAACACCCTCTATCCTTTGTTTAGTTAAGAATACATCTCCTACCCCTAGCTATGAAAGATACATCAGCTGCTTCTCTTCTGATCTTTTTTTTTTGTATGATCTTTACTATTAAAGTCATTTTTCCAATTTGAATTTATTATGTTATATCATGTAGCATGTTTGTCTAAGCCTAATTTTAGCCTAAATTTAGACTACTTCCAGTTATTCTAACAGCTTCTTAAATAAAATTGTATTGATATTTTATTTTTTACATTATCATAGTATCCCAAGTACCCCTTCCCTTCTCCTTTCCAGAGAGTTATCCCATATAACAAATACTATTTTCAGAGAGGGAAAAAGTCCTTGATACCTTGAAAAAGTCCAAAACTACGTGCAATGTGTAACACCTATGGACCTCCCACCTCCACAAAGGGGTAGGTTCAGGGTGTCTTCTCATATCTCATCATTCAAGTCCTATTTGATATTTATAATTTTGTGACACTTGCTTTTTAATTTTCGGGCATGATTATTCTTTCCATTTATATTATTCTAGTTACTATGTATATTGTTTTCTTGGCTCTGCTGACTTCATTTTCATCAGTTCATATAGATCTTTCCATGCTTTTCGTAATAATCATACACATCATCTCCAACAGCACAATAGAATTCATTACATTCACATACCACAATTTGTTTAGCCATTCCCCAATTGATGCACATCTATTTTGTTTCCAGTCTAAGTTATCACAAAAAGTGCTAATATAAATATTTTGGAGCATATGGTATTCTGCAAAGTTCTGCATTATTGATGGCTTCCTTAAAGTATAAGGCTATTAATGGATCTCTTATTCAAAGGCTATGGATAGTTTAGTCCTTTCATTTGCATGATTCCAAATTATTTTCCAAGATGGTTGTACCATTTCACAGTTCCACTAGCAATGTATTATCTTTCCACAACCTCATCCTTTCCTCCATGCTTATATAGTCTTCTTCTACAACCCAATTATTTAAGAATAGCAAATTGCACTCTTTAATTTCTCCTTTCTACATTAGTGTATTCCTCCTCTTGTTTTTCTTCACTACTCAAAACAGAAATAATCCACCCTACCCAGGTCCTCTGATTTTGTAATTTAACTTACTCAATTCCCTATGAAGATGCTAAGGTTCTGAAGAGATATTTGTTTCTTCTCCCCTTTAGAATGTTAGCATTACATTCTCATATAGTTCATTAGATTTCTCTTGATTCATGTGTGATTTTTATATTTCAAAGTTCTTATGTAGCAATGGTCTTTTCATCAAAAATGTTTGTAAGTCCTCTATTTTACTAAAAGTCATTTTTTTTTGTTCTACAGGATTATACTTAACTTTGAAGGATGTTATTCTTTATGGTACACATATATTTTTCTTTTTGAAATGTATTCCAAAAACTCTGGTTTTTAGCAGAAGTTGCCAGGTCTTGTGATTTTATCATCACTTGGTACTTGAATTCTTTCTTGTTGGATTCTTTTTTTTTCCTTTCATGTGGAAACTTTGGGTTTGGGTTATAGCATTCCTTGGACTTTGTTTTTGGGGAAGTTGTTTCAGGTTATTTATGGATTCTTTCTATCTTCATTCTACCCTCTGGTTTTAATAGATCTAAGAAATTTTCATTTTTGATTTCTTGAAATGTAGTGGTCTGTGTTTTTTAATGTGATTTCAGAGAACCCAATTATTCTTAAATTATCTCTTTAACCTGTTTTGTGGGTCAGTTGTCTCTGATATTAGGTAACTTACATTTTCTTTTACTTTTTAAATATTTTGATTTGTTCTAATATTTCTTGTTGTCTTGTGGAATTATTGATTTCTATTTGATATATTTTCAGGGATTCCATTTCTTAGGCAAGGTTTACTACTTGTCTTCTAAACTACTTATTCTCCTAATTCTTTCCTTCAGAATATTATTATTATTATTATCTTATTTCATTTCTTTTAAATCATTTGTGTAGTCCTTGTGGAAAATCCTTTTTTTTTTTTTTTTTGGTCTTGTAGTTGTTATGGAATTAGATTCACAATATTTTTTATGTTTAATGGTGTTTTCTTTGACTTATTCACTGCTCTATCATTAGTTCCTGAATTAGGGTAGTATGGCACATTCTGACCCCTGCTATATTTTTGGGTGGGGTGGTTGTCCTTGCTTGGTCTTGGCTTGAGTTCCATGGATTCTCATGCGGACTTCTACCTTGGGAGGTTCAATCTCACTTGGATCTTAGATGTTCAGAGTATAAGATCTCCATGTCTTTCTCTGGCAGTTCAAGGCAGAGTGTTAGAGACTTCAGATACCTTGGGCCTCATCTATCTGGGCCTGTATACTGTGGCAAATACTGTTTGTTCATTGCTGCTGACTTTCCCTGAGGCTTCCAAAGTCCCTATCTTGGGACTTTCTGACCACCTCTGCCTCCCAATGCAGAACTTTGCAGAATACACGTGTTCCTATCTATTTCTGGTCATGATGGTGCTCATGTTTTGTGCAGTTCTAGTGTGGAAGAAGTCAGTTGTTGTAGCTTTTTATTATTATTTGGATTGAATGTGAACTTCAAGGTTTTGCTAGAGTAAATATGTAGAAGTTGTATGGCCTGCACTCTGATCTTGTCCAGACACTGTCATTTTGGCTGGAAACTCTCCTGATTCAATAATGGGGATTACCCAGTCATATTCTTTATCCTATACTTTCACCCAGGAATTATCTCCCTCACCTTTCCACCAATATCTGAATTCAGCTGATTCTTGCTTTCCCCTAAGGATAATCAGGTGCTTAATGGTTTGTTTGTTTTTAAATAATCTAAGGGGGCAGCTAGGTGATGCAGTGGATAAAGTACTGGCCCTGGGTTCAGGAGGACTTGAGTTCAAATCTGGCCTCAGACACTTGACACTTATTAGCTGTGTGACCCTGGGCAAGTAACTTAACCCTCATTGCCCTACAATAATAATAATAATCTAAGAAGTTTTATTAATACTTATTTCTTATTAAGGAGGCCAAGAAAAAAGGTAATAAAACCTAATGTTTTATGGTTTCATGTTGATTACTTGGTGTGGAAGAATATGTGGGAGACAGTGAAGCATAGTGAAAAGGCTGAGGCATTTGGCATCAGAGAACCTGGGTCTGAATCCCATCTCTTCCTCTTGCTACCTATGTGATCTTGAGCAAAGCACTTAACCCCTCTGAGACTCAGTTTCCTCATCTATAAAATGAGGGAATCAGATCAGTGATCTATAAGTTCCCTTCCAAATCTTTGGGACTCCAAAGAACCCAGCAGGTTGTTGTTGTTAGTTAGTTAGTTAGTTAGTTAGTTAGTTAGTTAGTTAGTTAGTTAGTTAGTTGAATAAGGAGTTCTTTCTTTTTTAAAATTGAATTTATTGTTTTGTTTTAAGTTCTGAACTGTTTCCCACCCTGCCTCCCCACTCTGCAGCAGACAAGGCCACCATTTTTTTTTTCTCTCTCTCCCTCTCTCCCCCTACAACCATACTACACATACTTCCATTTATCAGTTCTTTCCCTAGAGTTGGATGGCATCTTCCTTCATGGGTCCTTTGTAGTTGATTTGAGTATTTATAATACTCAGAAAAACCTAGTCATTCATAGCTGTTCTTCAAATAATATTGATGTTAATATATACAACATTCTCTTGGTTCTGCTCATTTCACTTTTCATTTTTTCATGCAAGTCTTTCCATATTTTTTTCTAAAATCAACCAGCTCATCATTTTTTACAGCACAGTAGTATTCCATCATAATCATATACCACAATGTGTTAAGCCATTCCCCAATTGATGGCATCCACTCAATTTCCAGCTCTTGAACACCAAAAAGAGAGCTGCTATAAATATTTTAGAACACATAGGTTCTTTTCCTTTTTCCCTGATCACCTTGTGAAACATATTTAATAGTGGTATTGTTGGGTTAGAGGGTATACACAGTTTTATAACTCTCTGGGCATAATTCCATATTGCTTTCCAAAATGGTTTAATCAATTAGCAGTTCCACCAACAGTGAATTAGTGTCCCAGTTTTTCCATATCCCACCAACATTTATCATTTCCTGCTTCTATCATTTTAGCAAATCTGATGGGTATGAGATGGCATCTCAAAGTTGGTTTAATTTGCATTTCTCTAATCAATAATGAGTTAGAACCTTTTTCATAATATGTATAGTTTCATTTTCTTCATTTAAAATTGCTTGTTTATATCTTTTGACCACTTATTAACTGGGGAATGACTCATTCTTATTGATTTGACAAAGTTCCCAAATATTTGAGATATGAGACCTTTATCTGAGAAACTAACTATAAAATTCCCCTCCCCTCCCAATATTCTGCTTTCCTTCTAATCTTGGTTGAATTGGTTTTCTTTGTACAAAACATTCTTAATGTAATCTAAATTATTCACTTTATATTGGGAGTTCTTTCTTAAACAATTTACATTGGTTTCCAGGTTTCTCAAATGTTGGGTTGGTGAGTTTGTTTCTGACTCTCCCTTATCTAGTCTGTTTCATTGATCTACTTTTCTTTTTTTTAACCAATACCAAATATAGTCTGAGGTCTGCAAATGCTATTCCTACTACATCCCTACTTTTTTTCATTATTTCCCTTAATATTCTAGGTCTTTTATTTCTCCAAATGAATTGTGTTATTAGTTTATTAACTTTGATAGCTTGATTGGTTAAAATCATAAATTAACTTTGGTAGTCTTGTCATTTTTATTATATTGGCATGGTCCAAGCATAAGCACTAAATATTCTTCCAACTATTTTAATTGTTTATTATATAAGGAGCATTTTGTTAATTTTTTATTTTATTTGTTAAAAATTAATTAGTAATTTAATCTCTATAGGTATTATGGGTGTCAATAAATTGATCCCTGAATATTTTATTGGATGAGATTTTCCTTTCCATTATTGTTCCTTTGGATTTTGTCATTATTATGTAAAATTACTTGATTTTATGGGCTTTTATAGCCTCAACTTTACTGAAGCTATTGATTACCCCTATTAATATTTTTCTTATTCCCTAGAATTTTCTAAATAAACCATCATGTCTTCAGAAAATAGCATTAATATTATCTCCTCTTTTCCTATCTTTACAACTTTAATTTTTCTCTTTTTTATTGTTATTGCTAGCATTTCTAGACCTATATCAAATAATAGTGGAGTAAGCATGCTTTCTTTACTTTTATTTATGAGGAAAGCTTCATGTATATCTACATTGCATATGATGTTTGGTTTTGGTTTTAGACTGATATTTTTGTGATATTAAAGAGGTCTCTACCATATTTTATAGGGCTCTTTTAAACATAAAAGTATTCTACTCTGTCAAAAGCTTTTTTTTTTCATCTATCAAGATAATCATGTATTTGGTTGGTTTTAAAGTGATTATTTTGGTTGTTTTCCTAATGTTGAACCATATTTGGTATAAATCCAACTCAATCATATGTTTGATTTCTTGGATTGTTGGTGTCTATTTGACAGATTTTATTTAGATTTTTAATTAATATTCATTAATCATATTCTGTCCTTTGTCTTTCTCATGTTTAAGTATGAGGAATATATCTTCCTCATAAAAGAAGTCTGATACACCAATTTAATCCCCAGTTTTGGAGAATACTTTATGTAATATTGGTACTGGTTGTTCATTGAAAGTTTGATAGAATTCCTATAAACCCATTAGGACTGGGTGGTTTTTTGTTGTTGTTGTTCTTTAGTAACTCTTTTTATAGCTAGTTCTATTTCCGTTTCGGGTATTGGATTAAGATTCTTATTTGGTTTTCTTTACATTTGGGTATTTTTTATTTTTAGAAATACTCTAGAAGTATTCCACTATTTCACGTGTGTTCTCAGTTTTGACAACATATTCTTTTTGCTCCGATTGTGATTTCACCTTGTTCGTTTTCAGTTGTATTGATTTGGTTTTCTTTCTTCTTCTTTTTAATCAAGTCGACAAAAGGCTTATCAATTTTGTTAGACTTTTCAAGGAATCAGCTCTTACTTTTGTTTATAACTTCTATAATCTTTTTCCAGTTTATCATTCCTACTCTAATTTTCAATATCTCCTCTCTTTGCTTACTTGGATGTTTATTGGTTGACTTTATAATTTTTCATGGATATTCAGTTTATTAATCCTCTCTTTTTCTACTTTGTTAATATGTTTTTATGAATATAATCTTGCCTTAAGCTTTAGCTGCCTCCAAAACTTTTTGATATTTTTTTCATTATTATCATTTTTTCATATAACTATTAAGTTTTTACATAATTTGTTCTTTGATTCATTCATTACTGAAGATTTCATTGTTAAATCTTCCTTTAGGTCTGTGTCTTTTGTTTACAGTTTCTGAAATTGATTACTATTTTTTAAATTGAGCTATGGTCCATAAAGGATGTAGTTACTATTTCTGCCTTTTTATATTTATTTAAAATATATCTGTATCCTAGACCATGGTCAATTTTTATAAAAGGTCCATGTGGTTGGAAATTCTAAGGACACCTAAGAATATTACATAAATCTTTTAGCTTTTATTTCTCCAGAAATTTGTCCAAGTCTGTATTTTCCATCTTGTTTATTGTTGTGTTAAATTTACCCAAAACAGAGAGCAACATATTAAGGTCTCTTGTCTGATAGCATAATTGCAAATTCTGCTTTTTAAAAAGTTTAGCTGATGCATAATAAATTTTGTTCCAACCCTTCATTTTAATTCTGTATGTCTGTTTTTTATGTGTTTTTTCCTGTAAGCAACAGATTATGGAGTTTTGGGTTTTCCCTAATAAATCTTTCACACTCTAATTTTGTTGGATTGTTTAACCCATTCACATTCAAAGTTATGAAAGTTAGGTTTATTTTTCCTTCATTTGTCTTGAACTTTTTTCCCAAATTGAGATTATTGTTGTTGTTGTTGTTGTTGTTCCTCTTCCTCTATTAAAGGCAGAAATATGTGTCTTCAGTAATTTTTGTTTAATCTATTTTAAGGCAACCCTATTCCCACACACTCTCTTCCATTCAAATTAAGCCTCCTTCCCCACCCCTACACCATTTTGGTCATCCTTTTTCCTAGTTTTAAAGTTTTATTTAATTTATTAATTTATATTTCCTTTTATCTAGCTAATTTTTACTCTCTTAAAATCTTCCTTCTCTCCTCCCCCTTTTTTCATTTTCTGTACCTTTTTTCAAAAAAATCTCTTTTTCTCATTTTCTTAATTCTCTCCCCTTTCTATTTATTCTAGACTTCTGTTCTTTGATACATGGTTCTAGTACCTCTTTATTCCTTCTTTAGTCTCTGTCTTCTTCATGGAATTATATTTCTAAAGTATCTATTTTGAGTTCCCTATTTTAAGCAGTTCTGTGTAATTTCCTTATATCTCTTGCCTCTTCCCTTCCCTTTCTGTTATGCCTCACTCTTTGGATTATCAATTCTTATAAGAGATAGAGAGAACAGAAATATCATGCTAGAAATTTTCCTGTATCCCTAGTTATGGGCTTTATTACTACCCCTGCCCTCCCCAAAAAGGAGATGAAATCTCATCTGTAAGTCCATGACATAAGAACCAAAGCTCTGTAGATTTTACCCAATGTAAGGTCCCCATTTCCCATTATAGAATCTCTCTCTTACACCATGGGAGTTTTCTTGAGCAGAATCCCCCTCTTTTCCACACTGAATCCAGATTTCTCTTTTCTTTTCTTCTATCTCAATCCTTCCCTTTAGCATCTCACCCATTCTCCTATACAGAGTAATTTCCCCTTCTTTTTTTGTCATTGACTCAATTATGATACATTCCATTCTATCTTCCTTCCCTCCTCCTTTTCATGTGTTCTCCCACTCTGCAGTTTAGTCCTACATAAACATTGATTCACCTGGAGGAAGGGTATTGTGAGTTTTAATCCTTGGTGTCTCAGGCCTGTTCATCTATTATCACTTCTTTTATTTAAGTTCCACCTTCACCATTGTCTTCTCATGTACTTTTAGAAAGAAATTCCTTGCTGATCCTTAAGTTGTTGTTGTTGTTGTTGTTTTTACCATGTAGATGTGTCATTTTCTTGGGGTCTTTCTCCCTTCCTTGGTTACTGTCTTTGATACCAGTCTTGTGTTTCTGTTGTCTGAGGTGTTTGCAAAGTTAATGATTTGTTCATTTCTGTTTTTGTTTTTGTTTTTTGGTGAGAATACTTCAAATACTTCTCTTTTATTGATTGCCTATATTGTCACTGATGATTAGGCTCAGGTTTTCAGAGTATGTCATTTCAGATTACATCCTTAGCTTCTTTGCAATTTGGAACACATTCTATTTCCTTTTGTGATTTCTGGTGAGTACAAAACAGTCTCGTGTAATTCAAATTTTCTTTCCTATAAAATGGAAGGTCTTTCTCTTGTTTGCTTACAGAATTTGTTATTGGAACTGTTCACTTTGATCACTGTGTGTTTTATAATTTACAGTATAGGGATTTGGGAGGGAGGTGAAATGACTGTATTCATATACCTCATATATTTATGTTTTCATATTTTTGTGCCTTATTCCCCAACCAAACTAAATTCCTTCAAAGCAGAGACTATATTTTCTCTTGTATCTTCCATAATCTAGTACAGTGCAGGCCACAGTAGGTATATGTTCATTTGATTCTAAAATGAATTTGTTATTTACTTAAGACAACCATCATAGAACTATGGAATCATATGGTGCAAGAAATGAAAGAGCTCTTGGAGATCTAGTCCAAGTCTCTCGTTTTAGGGATGAGGAAAGAGAAACTCCAGACTGGGGCATGATAACCCCCAAGATGACTTATTGAGTAAGTTAGTAGCCAGAACCAGAACTCAAGTTGTTTGACTTTCTGCCCATTGCCCTTTTCCCAAACAGCATGCTGCCTCTATTTATTTCTCACCAAAAGGAATGCCAAGCATTACTTCAATATTGGTGACTTTTTTAAGCTACAACTAGATGGAGAGGCTGTACTTGAGCCTTTTGACATAATAAAAGGTTCTGAGGACTAGAAAGGGTTTTAATTCACTGATCTAGGCATGCTAAAGGATAACTCTCCATTCTAGCAAAATCAAAGTTATTATGATTTTAACCTACACTTCAATTGAGCATTCTTTGAGAATAAGATCAGCAAGATATTTAACAAAGGAAATGAATAGACCCTAAGGAATAAATGATGACCATCATGGTATTGTGAGATTAAAATTGGATATTAGATCATAAATCTACCCTACTTAACCTTTCCCTTAATTTATCTCCCAGACTAATAAATGGAAGAAGCTTCTGGTTTTCTAGATAGACCTTTTATTGTATGGTAGTCACAAGGTGATGTTGATTAGAAGGATAGGAAAATAGAAATACAATACAAATCGTCTTAAGTCTAGGCTTAGTCTACATTCTGTATAAAACTCACCAAAACCGAAGGCCACCTTTGGGGAGAGAGACCGAGTCAAGCGCGTGCTGTTATCCGAGAGCCGGGTCGAGTCAAACTCCAGTCCGAGTCTGTCTGTGCAGTGCAGCCAGGAGACCAGTGGAGCAGGAAAAAAAAGCCCCACTTCCGTTCTCTCCTTGCCTTTTAAGCTTGCACCCTGGAAGTCGAGTGCTCAGCAGGCAATCTGGTGTGCGTCGCAGGCAGACTGGTGTGCGTAGCTCATGCTGTTGGTCTCCTCCCCAAAAGGGTGGTCCTAAAAAAAACTGGCGTCTCTCCATTATCTAACCGACTGTTAAAACTTTTTACCACAGTATTTTATACACATCTTCCCCTGGGGAAAAACCTGCAATCATTTGAAATGCCGGTTAGCTGTGGACTTTACCAATTCCCCTCCCTTCCATGGATATTTCAACAACTCAAATGCCCACAGGCAATAAGAAAGGAGGGGACTAGCAGCCTTTGTTCCCTTTGGTTCACAGCATTTCAAGATGGCATTTCAAATTCCTGCAGGCCAGGGAGAACGGAGCATGGCTAGATGCAACTGGTATGAAATAGTCTGCTTAGATGAGGCACATAATTTTCTCCCACTTGTAAGTCTGATAAACCCCCAAATCCATTTATATCCTGAACTTTTATAATCTTTTTTAGGTTTCTGTTATTGAGGGCCTGTTAATCTTAATTCTACAAATAATTTTACTCAAGAAAAAAGAGATTTAGAGGACTATCAGCTTATAGGCTATAAAGGAATTCTTAGCTCATTAACAAACATATTTGTCTGAATATAAATTGAAGTACCAAGCATATGGACTACCAGTTGAACTATGAACACAGTAACAAGAATGTCAATCTATCAAAATCTGACTCCTGTTTTCTCTTTGAAAAACCACTGCCACCATTTTGACCACTATCTCCTCTCAGACTATGATGGAGATAG
Source organism: Dromiciops gliroides (assembly GCF_019393635.1). Taxonomy (NCBI): domain Eukaryota; kingdom Metazoa; phylum Chordata; class Mammalia; order Microbiotheria; family Microbiotheriidae; genus Dromiciops; species Dromiciops gliroides. The sequence goes on from NC_057864.1 coordinate 134,415,220, forward strand.
CCCAGAACCCTAAATCCAAGAGCCTTGAGAATAGCAATATCCCCAAAGCCACTGGACCTGCTTCTAGGCCAACCACCAAAGCCATTATGGAGGAGAAGAATCATAATGAAGAAGGTACTCACTTTTCTCATCACCACCAGCAAGAGCTTCTGGCCAATTCCCATCAATAGGTGGATAACTGCAGGAGCCTGGGGGATGCAGTGTTCCCCAAACCATCATTCCGGCTTCCAGCTTATCCTTCAAAGCCATTGTCTGGGAAGACAACATCTGTGGACCAGGAGCCAGCCATCCTCACCAACTTCCAACCATCTACCATTCATAGGGCAGGCAAGCTAGTCTAGCTCCTGAGGGAGAAACTAAAGGTTGTATAAGCCAGGCAGCTCAAACCACCACCACTTTGAGTATCATCTCCCCTCAGCTTATAGAGACATCCCTGGGCCCTGAACCTAAGAGCCTTTAGAATAGCCATGCTTACAGCCCAGTATCAAATGGTTCAATATCAGAAACTGTTTTGATTTCATCATTGGGAATTACATTAAAAAGGAGGAATTACCCTCTACTTTGCTATTACATGCTAAGGTCCTTGGGACCTTTCCATCTGATTTGCAGCTGAAACTTCCCATATACATTGTCTTTCATCAAGGAGATCACATTCTAATGGAATATTATTATTGTTATGATGGTGATGATGACAATGACAGTGAGAGGAACTATCTTACTTTTCTATTTGTGTCACTAACCCTTAGAACAGTGCTTTCCAAAGGAAAAGAACTTGATAAATATTTTGTTCATTCATCAAAAATTCTAAATAATGAAAACATAATCCTTAATAATAATCAAAATAAACACATAGTTATTCCTATAAAGCAGATTATGGATTGATACCTCTCCTAAGTAGGTAGAGGTCAATCTAGCAGAACTTCCCTGAACATAAGGCTAGGTGGATTTCCCAACTCATAGCACAGAAAGAGAGAGAGTATAGAAAATCCACCAGCCTTAGCCTCCCCAGTAGCAGGAACTACAGATCTGAGCCAAAATGCCTCATTACTTTACCTAATGAAAAATGAAATTATTACGGCAAGACAAGAAATTTTTTTAACTGGTCTGCTTAGGAAAGAGAGAGAGAGAGAGGGAACAAGCCCCAGTAGATGAGATTGATTAAACTCTTTAGGAAAATTCAACAATATGTAAGTTGGCAGGAGCAGGAGGAGGAGGAGGAGGAGACTGAAGAAGAGGTAGCGATGGAAATGGTGATGGTGATGGTAATGTGGTGGTAGTGGTGGTGGTGGCAATAGTATATGCCTATGGTCTCAATTTTCAGATTCTCCTGAAACATGTACAGTTAAGCTTGTGTCTCATATAGCTGGAAAAAATACTAGGAATTCAGAAAGGGACAGAGGGAGAGGAGTATAATTCATCGCCCTACCTTGTTACAAAGAAGGTCTGAAATTGTTGGCCAGGATAGAAGCTCTGTCATTTCTGAGAGGCCCCTGCTGCTGAGCAGGGGGCTTAGCACACGGCAAGTGTAGCATGCCTGTGGAGTCCTCGTTCAGCCTCTGCCTCTTGGTATGAATTGTTTTGGTGTGCAGATCACACCATGAAAATCTTCAAAGGAATGAAAAGAATGAACAGAGGTTACTATAGTACATTATGAGAAGCCTAACCCCCATTCACCATTTCAAGTAATAACTTCTCTTTGTGAGCAATGAGAATCTGGACTCAGATGCATGGAGCTGCTTGTAATTTCTCTCATTTCTACAAGTTCAAAAACTAAGACACTTGGGAAAACTGCAGAGTTTGTTGATGTGCTGAGAGTACCATGATGAACCAGGCTAGCAAAATGGTTCCAAAATTCTTTCAGCCTTCCCACATTACTCAATGTCGGCATTTGGGGGGGTATAGATTAATGAGAGGGGGTATCAGTCACCTGAGCCTGGATTGAGGAAATGAAAGCCTATTTGCCCTCTCCCCAGCCTATTAAACAGAAAGGAAGGAAGAGAAGACAAGGAAGAAATGAAGAAGATGGAAAGAACATTAAAAAGAATATGAAATAAGCCAAGCCCTCTAAGTTGTTTATTTTTAAAGAACAAAAACAAATAAACAAACAAAACCCAAGCCTTTTAAAAATGAAAGCAATTAAAGAAACTTGAATTTCATGTGAAATCACAGCAAAGCCAAGATGAGAGTGGGTCCAGGTTGGAATAAATGCTACCTACCAGGTTTGCCAAATCCCCAATGTGCCAGATCACTGGAGGAAACCTATGGGCGGTAGACTTGGGGGAGAATGAAGTAAAGGGCAAGAAGGGAGTTGGGGGAGAGAATGGTTCAATTCAACAAATATATATTAACTACTTTCTGCATGCAAGGTTTGGTACTAGTTTCTGAGAGGGACCCTAAACTTAGATAAAGTAAGGGTACTTTCCTCATGGAACTTAAGATCTATTAGGGGGATAAAAACACACACCAAAAATATAGCCCAGGTTTCAAACCAAGCCCAAAGTGTTCCACCTAACAGCATCCAAGTCAGCATTCCCTCCACCAGTCAGTATTCTCCTTTCACATAGGCAAAAGTGCACAGATAAATGATTCTGCACAAAAATAATGAGAGATGCATTTTAAGATTTGGAAACTGACTTGCTTGAGAAAAGGGAGAAAGCCAGCTGTTATTACCAACAGAGGAGATCAAGGAAGGCTTCATGTAGGAGATGATATTCAAATATAGACATTTAGGAATTCATGATATCAGTGATGTATCTCTGCATGTGGTAGAGCAGAGAGCAATAGTGTGGAGATAAAAGCCAGCAGCTTACTAGTACTGTTTTCTTCTCTTCATTTTAAAGGTATGAACAAGTCTGTAGGCTTTGACTGGTTTTATACTGGCTTAATTCAGTATTGAAATGGGGATATAAAAAAATCTACTGGGAGTTGAGAGGGGTTTCTCTCTATGTAAGTTTGTCACTCTCCAGGGCAGCATTATGAAATATGCCTTTGATCCCTGTGATACAGGCCTATGTCTCTCAAATAGTCACTATTCCAATGAGATCTTTTTCTTTAACTGAATTGATTTTCTTACTTCAGCACCTTTAGTGTAGAATTGGATTTCAGTTCTTTCCTTTGGGTATTTTCTGATATTTTAGTATCAAGAATCATGAGGAAATGATGTGGTGATTGGCATTCCAGCCTGGATATGAGAAAATTATTTCCTTTGTCCAGTTTGGCTACTCATGTACAATTCTCTCTCTTTGTATATCTGAATTCCTTTTTTCCTTCTTCTTCTTCTTCTTCTTCTTCTTCTTCTTCTTCTTCTTCTTCTTCTTCTTCTTCTTCTTCTTCTTCTTCTTCTTCTTTTGGTGAGGCAATCGGGGTTAAGTAACTTGCCCAGGGCCACACAACTACTTAAGGGTCAAGTGTCAGAGGCTAGATTTGAACTCAGGTCCTCCTGACTCCAGGGCCGATGCTCTATCCACAGCACCACGTAGCTGTCCCATGTATCTCTGATTTTCTCTGGGATGTTCTCTTATGTGATCAGAACTGACATTTATATTTCTATTTTAAGGTCTTCAAAGCATTATATATAACATATATATAATTATTTATATATATATATATAATTTCTTTTTATTATTTCTTTTGATCTTCACAACCATCCTGTGAGGTAGGTCTTATGATTTCCCCCATTTTATCATTAAGGAAACTGAGGCCACAAGAGGTTAAAGGAGTTGTTATTTGTCATAAAGCTGGTAAGTGGCTGAGGCAGAATTCAAATGCAGTTTTTCCTGGTGCTGAGTCCATTGCTTTCTCCATTATGCCAAGCTAAAAAACAATGAATAATAAATGAAGTAATTTTTTAAAGAATCAATAAAACTTGTAAAAAAAAAACATTTAAAAAGAAACAGCTACAATAAGCCACACTGCCTTTCATTATGTCACCCAATAGAAGTAATATTTTCCTATAGTAGTACAGTCATATCTAATTTTCATATAGCTTTTTAAGATTTGCAGAGTACTTTACATATATTATCTTGTTTTATCTCCATAGCACTCTTATATGGTAGATAGTATTATTATTCCCATTTTCTTAATGAAGAAATCGAGATGCCAAAGTTGTAACAAGGTCACACAGTTAATAAATGTCTAAGGCAGGATTCAAATTCAGGTCTTCCTGACTCCAAATCCATCCAGCATCTCCACAGTATCCACAATCCATATTTCTATGGGCAGTTTGGTCAAGCTTCCTAAGGCACATCCCAAAGAAGTTTTCTGCTAAGATCAACAGAAACTTTTGTCGTTGTTAACTCAGGAAGTCCCTCTGGGTCTACCAAAATGGGACAATTTTTGTATGACTCTTTACTGAACTGAATTGGAGTGAGATGTAATCTTGTGTAATATAGACAGCAGCACTGGATACTAATGTATCATTGACCAAATAATGACAACTTACGTTTATATAGCACTTTAAGGTTTACAAAGTCCTGGAAGGTGTTTACCTATTTTATACATGAGCAGACTCACAGATATGAAGATCGCCCAGAGTCACAATCAGTAAGTGCTAGAACTGAGTTTCTGATTCAACCCTTTCAACTCCAAATACAACATTCTTTCTAGTACCTCATAGGGTTACTAACCCCGAAGAATGATAGATTAAAGATCCTGAACCTGGCCCACATTGAAGCAGGAAACAGGATGGGTCTCAATGGCTTTCCAAGTGCTAGTCATGTTTATCTGTGAAAAATACTGAAGAAAGGGGCAGCTAGATGGCGCAGTGGATAGAGCACCAGCCCTGGAGTCAGGAGTACCTGAGTTCAAATCCGGCCTCAGACACTTAACACTTACTAGCTGTGTGACCCTGGGCAAGTCACTTAACCCCAATTGCCTCACTAAAAAAAAAAAAAAAAAAAAAAAAAGCTATATGACCCTAGGTAAGCCAATTATTCTTTCTCAGTTTTAGTTTCCTCGTCGGCAAAATGGAGATAATAATCACACCTATCTCATAGGATTGTTTGGAGGAGCAAATGAAATGGGATGTAAAATACTCTGCAAATCTTCTCTATATAACCATTAGCTGTTATTATTTTACAATTATTTTACAATAATTTCTTAAATTGTACTCTGGAATCCTGAATCCCAACTAACTGAGCAAAACTGGCATAGTGAGTTCTAAGTTGTAATTAAAGAACCTTTATTTTTGGTTCATAATTAAGTACTATAACGAAGGTATTGAGTAGGAATCACTGCCCAGATATTTTACATCTAGGTGACAGGAGATCTGGCAGCACCAGGGTTAGGACCACCTGAAGCTAAATTATCTCTAATATACTTACTGAGCAGCTGAAGTCCAGAAGTCAGCATCAAGCTTCTTGCTAACATGATGAGCAATGACCATCTGTCCCCACAAAGCCAAGCAATATGACCTTCAGTTTCAGTCAATTTTTGTATCTCTCTTCCTAATAATAAAAGCAAAAGGGAGAAATCTACTCTAATAACTAAATGGTATTAGCAGCAACAACAAAATACACTATCACATAGTATTTATCCCTATTTTCATTATATGGGTTCTATTTTTAAAAGGGAAGCAAGCTGAAATCCAAGCTGAGATTTAAGGCTTTTTTTTTCTTAAAACGAAGGTATCTATATGTAATTAATATGCAAAGACCAAAGCTGAATGCACACATTATTCTCTAAATTTCATCATTTATTATCGATCGAGGTGATGTGGAAATATCTGGCTAAAACAAAAGCCCAGCATTATATAGCTCAAACCTCAGGCTGTTAAATCTATATTGAAAAATAATAATCAATCTAAAATATGTGAGAATTGTGCTGGCAGAAAATAAACAACACTAGAAGTCAGAGACAACAAATGATTATATAAAATAACCTTCTCCACCAGTGGTTTCTAATCTCAATTGATTCATTAATTTCTCTTGAGAATTGGATGCATTTTCCCTACCTGTGTCCTACATTTTTCTCTAAGTCTGTCAAACAAGAAATGAGCATCATCAGAACAAAAAAGGGAGAAGAAAACAAAGTGTCTAACTCTCAGTAGGAACTCAACATTTGACAGAGAATGAGATAAACATGTCTAAAATAAAAAGAACTATCCATTATAAAATGTTTCTCCTAGCCTAAGTGGTTCTTACAACACCAAGTAAATATATAACTTTCTATTTAATTCCATTTTTCCATAAAAAGAAGATAACATATAGTTGGGAGAAAAACCCAAACTAGACTTTTCTCCTTTGCTGAGTGTCCCACCCTCCCCCCCAATTTTTTTAAATAGAAGAAAGTCCTCATCCACCAATTTAGCCAGTTCTCATTGCCCTTCTCATTCCTACATCTCTCTTCCATACACAGAATTTCCTGTACAAAGAAATTCTCCATTCAAAAAAAGTCAAACAGAATATACTTTCAAAGAATTCTTCAAGAATCACATTAAAATTTTCCTGAGAAAACTCCCTCAAGATTTCATTCCATCAACATCTGTACTGGTGCATATCACTTCCTATGGTTTTCTTTTGCTCCATTACTCTCCTCTCCTTTTTTAATTTGGTCATTTAATTTTCTTCCTGCTCCCATCCGTCTATTCTTTTCACACTTTTCTCTGTCTCCTTATCTCCCATCTACTATTATTTGATTAAGCCTCTCACTCTATATCTGCCTTCCTTTCCCTAAATCTCTTTGCTAGGATCTTTGAAGTTTTTAACATCTGTGGGATTTATTTTGGTGGGTTTCTTCCATTTTAACACATTCCCACTGGATGTGAGGGTGATATGACTATGGCATTTGTAAATCCATAAATAAGTAGGGTTGGTTTGACATTCCTATCTGATGTGGGGAATCTATACTTCCTCCATTACTGTTTGTTTAGTGGTCTATTTCACAAATAGAAAGAAAGACAGGACAATTGATCTATGGATCACAGAAGCAACTGTTGTTGCCAATAACCCTTCTGAGAGTACCAGGTACCCTCCCCCTTTGAAGGATGCCTGTAGCCAGTCTATAAAAACGAAATTAGCCCAGGTTTCTGAGTTGGTGTTTCTAACCTGGACTTCACACTGCATAGCTGACTGTGAGGAAGAGGAAGAGAGAGCTGTGAAAAGTCAGGCTACTTGTGCATGATTCCCTTGTGCATCTGTGTTTGGGATATCCTGTGTTCTTAGAGGTCTTAGAGTACACCACATGCCAAAGAATGAGGCAGAGATAACACTGCCTATGCCTCTGAAGGGCAGCAACAACTTCACCCTCAACAGCATCTTTTGATCCTTTTCCCATTCTGTCCAGTGTATTTGTGCCAGAGATTGCCAGATTCTACTAGTCAGAAGTTAACCTTAATATTGTTTTACCAAAGCAAACAAACACAAACTGTTCTTGGTCAAAGAGAATGACCTTAACTGACGAGGGGCTCTTCAATCCAAGATTATATTTTCAATATACCATCCCCATACATTCACACATAGAGTTTCAAAGCTATCCTCTTTCTGTTTGTGAAGCTTAGAATGACTCAGTTTTATTCCAAGTCTGTCAGAATAGACTCTTTTCATAAATAACATGACTACAGTCCAGGATAATATCCAAATTGTCTGCTATCTATTAATAAAAAAAAGAAATCAGCACTGCACATCTTTGTACATGGGGATATGATTTGATTGACATCAAAACTAAATATCAAGGTACATCAAAATGAGGCATTTTGCTATTTCAGCCTGGATTTCATTATTTCACACACACACACACACACACACACACACACACACACACCACTCCTCTTTGCTCTCATTGCCAGCCTAATGCATGTGTCTCTCTTCTCTCCACTCTACACCAAAAAGACTTTTAAAGTAGAGATATTGTGCAAGTCCGATGAGAACCATATAACTTATCAAGTGTACACTGTACACTTTTCCCTTTTGAAGGGAAAAAAAATATGATAAATTGATTTAGAATGCTAGAGACAAGGCAGGTATGTGAAAGTTCAATCTCTATACTTTCTTCAGCTATTTCTTCTTTTTTATCAGTTGAAGCACACCCCCACCCCCCAAGGAAAATTTCTTCAAGGTTGATATGAAACTGTTACCAGGTAGAAGAAACCATGCTAAACAAAAATCAAAGTAAACCTACTTTGGTCATTTCTCACTATTCATTGACATGAATTCTTTCTCCTCTTGCCAGGCTGGTATTCTCACTGTCCATCCTAGCCCTTCTTTCTGCTATTCCTTTTCAAACCCCATTGACCCCTCTAGTCTACATGGATCTCTCTTTTTTCTAAACTTCCATCAAACTGAATGTGTATACAACTTATTTTGGCACTCAATCTTATGTTGTCTTATAGTGTCTGTTTAATGTGGCTATGCCCCATCTCCAAAATCAGCCTAAGTTCCTTAAGGGTAGGAGTAAGGAAACCATCTGTTTTACCTCCCACAGCACTTAGCCTAGTGCTGAATACTGAATACATAGTAAGTGTTCAAAGTGATACTTTGAATTGAATGAACTACCCACAGAGTCAAATAGCACCAAACCAAAAATATAGGCTATCAAATGAAGTAATTAAATAGATAGATAGATTTATAACCATCCTTTTCCTTTTCTTCCTCTTCTTTTTATTTATGGTAAACTCCCACATTAACTGAGTCCTATAGCAAAGTTTTGTTCAGAATATTCAAAAGACATTTCTCCTACCCCTACCCCCACTTCTCATCATTGGGAAATTGTATAGGATAAAAGCTAAGACAAATAATACTTTCTGGATGAATGGAAGAATCTGTAATCTCATAATGTTGGTGCTGCAGCCAAAGATCAGCTCATCATTCTCATGCTGTGTTTTGATCCATATCCTCCCATAAATACTCTACCATAGTTGTCTCCACCCAACATTCCAAGGACCATTTCCTAGACATCTTGACATTGCATAGATATCACGAGAGTATGAGAGCTGTCCATCGGTTAGCCCCTGCTCTTCTTATATAACTTACCCACCTGGACATGCATCTCTCTGATGAAATTCATTATTCAATTTTACATAAGCAATTGTTTGTTATTTATCTGTTGGAGTCTATTTGCTCCCATCATGTGTCTCTTCATCACCCTTTGGGTAATCTGTAACTTCACCGCCAACAGCAGCAACAATAACAACCCAAGTTTATACAGAGCTTGTGTGTGTGTATGTGTCTGTGTATCTATGTATATACATATACATATAATTTAGGTCTCACAACAATCCTATAAGATAAAGTATTGTTGTTATAAGCCTAAGGCTAAAGGAGTCAGCTAGATGCCACAGTGTATGGCGTCCCCAGCCTGGAGTCATTAGCTATATGACCCTGCTCAAGTCACTTCAGCCTGTTTGCCTCAATTTCCTCATCTGTAAAATGAACTGGAGAAGGAAATGGCAAACCAGTCCAGTATCTTTACTTAGTAAACCCCAAATGGAATCACAAAGAGTCAGACACGACTGAAACAACTGAACAACAATATCTGTCAAAGCCTGCATTGTGCTGGCCCAGTCTTTGAAAACTCACTTTCAATCCATACCATTATAGGGAATCAGAGTTGGTCCTAGCAGAGACAAATAATCAACAAAATAAATAAACATGGATTGTTCTTTTAGACACTTGGTAATTTTTTTGTTTCATTATAACTCCAGATTGTTATTGAATCAAAATAGGACATTTGAGGTAAGTAACAATACCATACCTGATTTCATTTAATCAAGGAACATGTTACCAATAGGTTAGATTTGAAGAAGAACTCTAAAGGCAGCTGTAAAAAAAAATGTTGATTCAAATATACATGGTAGAAGGGAAAAACTCTCTAGAGAAGGAAAAGAAAAAGATGTACAGAACTGACAAAAAAGTTCATATGATTAGGGCAAAGGGTGTAGGCAGGAAAAATGACAAGAGGTGAGATATTCCCCAGCACTTACTGTTGAATGGCCTGAAGCCTTAATTATCAAATAGAAAAACATGTTCTCTTAACTCATTTGAGAAAGCAGCTAAGACCTCTAAATTCTTTAAAAATGCAATACTAAATTGTAGGCTAATTAATGGTTTAAAATAGAAAAGATTTCATTGCTTACAATTTCATTCTTTACACTTTTTCCCCCAACAAATGTGTGGTACACTCTGTGAACTGAATGCAGAAAATCTTAACTATTAAAATTCATTTGATTTTTCATAACTTCTTTGCAAAATAATTTTGTTGGCCTACCAAAATAGGGAATGGAAGAGGAAGGGAGGGGAGGGGAGGAAAGAGAAAAATTCTTTCACTTCCACTTTAATGAATCTGTAGTCTCACTGATGTGGGTTTGGCCTCTGACATCTTCCTCTGGGCCTTTCTATATTTTGTGGTTACCAGTGTAGAATTCAGACTAGCTACCTGTTATCCCTCCCTCCCACTACATGACCAGTACACTTCCCTTTCTAGATTTTTAATTATTTCTTTTAAGTCTCTGGTTCATAGTTCATTGTTATCAATATTCTGCAGCCCCATGTATTCTCCATTGCCCTTGAGTCATCTATAATTTTTATTTTTCTGAGAATGTGGTATTATATGGTTTGCAACCATGTATAGGTGTGAGCAGAGGACAATCTTTTACTGTGTCTACTATGTGCCAGGAACAGTGCTAAGCACTTTATACATATTATTTCATTTGATCCTCAAAACAACCCTGTGAAGTAGGTGCTATTACTATGTCCATTTTACAGTTGAGGAAACTGAGGCAGAAAGAAATGATTTGCCCATGGCACACAGCTAATATGTATCTGAGACAGAATTTTAACTCCTCTCTTTCTGACTCTAGGCCCAGTCCTCTATCTACTATGCCACCTAGTTATCTAGAAGATTATTCATGTTTAATGAATTAATGAATGAATAGATGAATGGGAAAAGTCTATATTAAAGCACTGTACTAAATGTTGAGGGTACAAACACAAGCAAGAAAGACAGCTTCTGCCTTCAAGAACTATACATTCTAATAAAGAGAGATAACACAGAGTCGGAAAGCAGAGTGAGGAGTACACCCATGCTACCACATGGCAGAAAGTATAATACTGGGCCTGAGAACAGGACTAGATAAAATAAAAGCTCACTAATCAGAGACTGAGTTGAGTTGGAGAAGGGGGTGGGAAGGGAGGAGCAGGGAATAGAGGAGTAAGAACAACAGGTGGCTTATCAAGGAGGTGGGTAGAAAGTTGCTAAAAGGATGGGGTCTTCTGTAAGGAAACAGTTGGTGATCATTGACAATGCCATATAATTCCTCAAACTAAATATAGCTTGTTCTCACCCTTTCAATTATGAGCCCAGATAATTATCTATCTTCAGTGTCTGTCCAAATCATGGGCAGATATAGATCAGCACAGAGATAATAGTTAAACCTATGGTAGCTGATGAGTTTACTGAGAGAGACAGACAGAGACAGAGAGTATAGAGAGAAAAGAGAAGATTCCAGAATAAAATCTTGGGAAATACCCACAATTAATGGGTATGATACAGATGATGATTCAGAAAAGAGTACAGGTAGGAAACATATGAGGAGAGAGAATTATCACAAAACCACAGAAAGGAGAGTATACAAGAGGAAAGATATCTCAAAAGTGTCAAGCAAAGGAGATAGGTTGAGAAGCACTAGATCTGGCATTTAGATCATTGGACATTTCAGAGAGGGTAGTTTACATTGAGTGATGAGGTTGGAAGCCAGATTGCAAAGGGTTGAAGAATGAATGAGAGGAAAGGAAGTGGAGATAGCAAGTATAGACAGCTTTTCTAAGAGTTTAGCTTAGAAATGGAGGAGAGAATAAAATATATTGTACAATATCCAAGTTACTGTAGAATAATATCTTGAGTAAATGACAGGATCCAGATTTTTTTTTTAAGGATGAGGAAGATTTGCACATGTTTGAAGGCAATAGAGAAGGAATTAATTGATATAGAGAGATTGAAGATTTGAGAGAGAATGGGTAGGACTGACCATGCAATATGCCAGAAAAGAAAGGAGAGGATACAATAAGGTACACATTGAGAGGGTTTGGCCTTGTGAAGGAGAAGGGCCACCTTTTGTTAAAGACTAAGGAAAAAGAGAAGGGAGTGGAAGATGGTGTTGAGCAGTTATGAAATGAAGAGAATTAGAGAAGAGGGAGCTCACAATTAATGACCTCAATTGTTTCTGTAAAGTAATAGACCTTCAGGTGACAGAAAGGTGAGAGGAAGAGAGAGGTCTGGGGAATTTAAGGAGGGAAAAGAAAGTCTGGAATACCTTCTGTAGGGAGTGAGATAAGGAATTGATTAAGGATAAATAAAGGGACTGCCTTGCTGAAGTGAATACCAGACCTAGTTGAGGTAAGATAACATGAATTTGTAATGTACTCATTCCACACAATTGCAGAATTTCCACCAGCTATATGAAGCAGATTATAAGTAGGAGCAGAGGATGTTAATGGAGTAAGGCCAGGGTTAAGGTTGGCAAGAGTGATGATAGGACAAGGGCACAAAAGAAATAGCTAACTGCTCAGTTGAAGATGGATAGGGAAGAAAGTGAAGTCAGACAATCCCAAAGGTTCATGATATAAAATTCTATCCACATCCAGAGAAAGAACTGATGGAGTCTGAATGCAGATTGGAGCATACAAAACATTCACTTTTTTTCATGGTTTTTCCTTTTGTTCTGTTTCTTCTTTCACAACATGACTAATATGGAAATATATTTTACATGATTGCACATGTAAAATCTATATCAAATCAAATTACTGTCTTAGAGAGGTGGGAAGAGATAAAGGGAGGGAGGAAATTTGGAACTCAAGCTTTTATCAAAATGAATGCCAAAAATTGTCTTTATATGTAATTGGGGGGAAAAAAACTATTAAAAACAAAAATAAAGAAAGTGAAGTCAGAGCAGGGATAATTGCCTTAAAAAGCATTAAGAGATAGGTGGCAGCTAGGTGGCGCAGTGGATACAGTGCCAGCCCTGGATTTGGGAGGACCTGAGTTCAAATCCAGCCTCAGGCATTTGACACTAGCTGTGTGACCCTGGGCAAGTCACTTAACCCTCATTGCCCCATGAAAAAGAAAGAAAGAAAGTATTAAGAGGTAGAGGGAATGAAGGTTTTGATAAGGGCAAAGAACAGGACTGGGACAATGAAGTATAGGGAGGGGTGGAATAATAAAAGTTTGTGGACAGATAAGGGAATATCGGAATTTCTAATTAAGGAAGTGGAACACTTGTGAGTGATGGAAAGAACTAGTATGTGACCATCCCTATATGGGGCAGAGACAGAGTGAAGGAGTAAGTCATGGGACTTATAGAGGCAGAAGAAATGGGAGGGAGATCAGGGGATTTGAGGGGGAATCTACATGAATATGAAAGTCCCCTATTATGAGGACAAGAATTGAGGATGAGGAAGATAGTGAGCCAGGGGTTAAACTCCTTCAGAAAGGAGAAAGAATGACCTAGAAATCTGTATAATAACCATAATTTTAGTTGAATGGAAAATGTTGCATAGACTTCAAAAGAGGAAAGTTTGTTAATGGAGGGAGGCAAAGGGAAAGTCTAGAAATGATCTCACTACAACAATGTGAGGTAAGTGGGTCCTATCATGAGTTGTAATTGGACAGGTTCCATGGTGCTGGCCAAAGCCTTCTTATTTAGGGGAAGCTGGAAGATGCTACAGCCAGGAAGTTGCTACACAGAAAGAGGACAGAGGTGTGGTACAAAAAAAGCCAAGATCACTTGTTAGGGTATATGTCATAGAGCAGAAAGGCCATAAGTGTAAGGGTGTATGCAGCAGGAGAATGGTCAAAACCAGGAACAAAAAAGTCTGAGGGGCTAGTAAGTTTAACTTGACCTGAAATCAGACTGTAGTGTATTCAATTCAGTTCAATGGATGTTGATTATACCTATACCATGTGTAAAGCCTTACAAAACCTCTTGGTTTGATGCTGAGGTAGGCAGTAGGTGATCAAATTTGGGGGGAAATTTCTCTTGACTTGCTGTATTCTATGTTCTGTGGGTAAAGTGCTCCCTGGAGTGAACTTTACCATTGGCCCTTCCCCTTACCAAGGAATGAAAATATTTTACTTTATATATGGGGAAACACATTCAGAGAGGTTGTTACTTGCATGTGGTTACATAGTGACTAAGTAGCTAAGTAGATGGCATTATAGATAGAGGACTAGACTTGGAATCAGCAAGGTCTGCATTTGAAATCCTGCTTAGATATTGGTTAGTGGTGTACATGTGGACAAATCACGTAAACTTTTTCAACCTCAGTTTCTTCACCTGAAAATGGTGATAATAATAATAGCATCAACCTAATGTTTTCTGTGAGGCTCAAATGAGATCACATATGCAAAGCACTCTGTAAGCTTTACAAGATGATTTCAATACTAACTATTGTTACCAAATGAAAGAGCTGGGTCTTCACCCCCAATCTTCTGACGTGGAGCCAATTCGGTCTTCACTATAGCTAATAGTAACTATCATGAATATGGTACCTACTATGTGCCAAGCACCGTGCTAAGCTCTTTACAATCATTTGATCCTCACAACAACACTGAGAGGTAGGTGCTATTATTATCCTCATTTTACAGATGAGGAAATTAAGGCACAGAGAAGTTAATAATAATCACTAGCTCTCTTTGGTGAAGGTACCATCACCGCAGCCACTTGGAGTTGGCAGTCCCTGCCTCTCCTCCTCCTGACCCACCGCTGTTCGTTCTCACCGAGGAATAAGTCAGTCAGGAAGCTGCTCCCCTGCCATGGCATTCAAAGACACCAGTAAGATGCTTGTGAAGCCCGAAGTGGCCATTCACCGGATCCGGATCACCCTCACCAACTGCAACGTGAAGTCACTTGAGAAGGTGTGTGCCGACCTGATTAGAGGAGCCAAAGAAAAGAACTTGAAAGTGAAGGGACCTGTTTGAATGCCCACCAAGACACTTTGAATTACAACTAGAAAAACTCCTTGTGGTGAAGGTTCTAAGACTTGGGATCGATTCCAGATGAGAATCCACAAATGTCTTATTGATTTGCACAGTCCTTCTGAAATTGTGAAGCAGATCACTTCTATCAGCATTGAACCAGGTGTAGAAGTTGAAGTCACCATTGCAGATGCCTAATCAATCATCTGTTTTTTAATAAATTGATTGCAACTATTAAAAATAATAATAATAATAATCACTAAAATGTAAATAGCATTTACTGTGTGTCAGACACTGTGCTAACCACTTTGCAATTATTATCTCATTTGATCCTCACACACTTATGAGCCTCATTTTGTAGTTGAGGAAACTGATGTCGATAGTGGTCGAGTAACTTGCCCAGGGTCACACAGTTAGCAAATGCCTGATTCTGAATTGGGTCTTCCTGACTTCAGGCCTAGCTCCACTTAGCTGCCCACTATACCACTAATGATGGTGAATTATTATAATGAAAAATTTTTCGAAAGCTGATAGTTTCATGTAGCTTGTTGTAGTGTATGGTAAAAAACACACTGTTTTTGAAATCTGATTTGTTGTACCTCAGTTCCAGCACTTACTATCCATGCAATATCAGGCAATTCACTTAACTCTGTGCCTCTCATCAAACACTTGTTTTCTAACTATTTGTTAGCTAATTTAAATACGTGCTGAATGAAGTATGACCACATTGAAATTTTTGTTCTGATATGTTCACATAAGCGGAGGGCAAACTCTTCTACTGTTCCTCTGAGAAAAGAAGAAATAAAACAGAAAAATGCATGGGTGGAAGGGGAAAATGTTTACACAGGAAATATTACAGGGCTAAAGTGTCTGCTCCACTCATACAACAGCATTTCATCATTAGCAGCCCTTTTAAAGGCTGAAAACGGTGCTCCTTCCTTTAAAACAACAGAAAATCTCCCGGCCTAGTTGTTTAGGAATGACTGCATCATGATGGTAATGTGCCCTCACAGAGCTTAAACTTCCCTGCCTCAGCATTCACAATATAAACAGGAAGGATTAGAGTGACCCCTTGTCTGAAGGAACCAAAGCAGTCCCGGGGAAAGCTCTCGTTACCTTGCATCCTGAACAGACCACATCCTTGATGACAAATGTTTCAGATTCAATCTCTCTTTGTATTTCATGGGAAAGCACTGCTAATCCACCAAACACTGAACACATACACACATCCATTAGCTTGATTCAGGTCCTCCTCACAATGCCCAGGCTAGGCTCACTGTGCTGCATTATACCCACTGGGAGGCAGTTCTCTTCAATCCCTTTGCTTTTTGTTGTGTTTCTCTCATAGGAAAGTCCTTCAGTTTTTTGCCACATCTTCAGTCTTGAGTTTCTAAATATAGGATACTGGCACTTTTTTTTTTAAAAAAGCAGTGGTTGTACCTTTGGCTCCTCATGGGTGAAATTTCAGAGGAGAGAAATTTGAATTACAGCTAGGTTCTGATTAGTCCAAATAGTGAATCCCATGAAGTGGCAGCATTATTTTAATTTTCACTGGGCTAGAACCAGTTAACATATTGTACATATAATTATATATTTGAATAGTATGAATTAGAATAATTCACAAGATTCACTGTACTAATAAGACCTAGGTACAATCTAGAGCAGGAGTTCTTAAGATTTTATTTATTTTTTTAATTTAATATTTTATTTTTCCCAATCACATGCAAAAACAATTTTAACATTCTTTTTTTCCCCAAATTTTGAATTCAAACTGTCTCCCTCACTCCTCTCTCCCCCTCATTTAAAAGGCAAGCAATAGAACAGGGTTCTCAACTTAGGATCCATGAACTTGGATAGGAAAAAAAAATTCACCTTTATTTTTTACTAAGTTCTGACTGGAATTTAGTTTTTCCTTCAATTATTTTTTTAAATTATTCCAAGAAGTCTGAAAAGTATAGCCAGATCACCAAAGAGATCCATAATATAAAAAAAGATTAAGAACCCCTGCTCTAGAGTTTGCTCCCCTTTGTACTCATTGTCAGACTCTACTCTTTTTGTCTAAGTCACCCCTATGTTTCTTCTTCTTTACTTTTTGTCCCTCTTCTTCCCTCATTCCTTCCACTGTCTACTAGTGGTAAAATTTTGGTCAATGGCTTTCCATCATTTTGAAATTTCCAGTCTTTGAGGTCTCGATCACCTAGTCCTCATCCCCTAAGTGTCTATCACAGAGGTAATTGCTATAGCTGCTGCTACTTCTCAAGTGGGTAACTTTCTTATGTCTCCTTTCCTTCTACCTGCCATAATTCCTCCATTCTGAAGGAAGTAAAAAAGAACCCCTTTCCTTTCTGGTGGTCTCACTTGGCCATCCTCCAGGTACTCCAACCCCTCTTGCTTTGGTTTAATCAGTTGCCACTCTCAAGTCTTTTCCTGTTCTGAGGAGACAGGGAAACCACATCAGCCACATCATATCCAGTAATCCCTCTTGATTTCCCATTCTTGGATGGTTCTTAAGTTAACCTTAAGCATGGGCAAAGATTAAGAACAGCTACAAAAACAGTCAAGGTTAGAGAATAACAGCCTCATTCCTTTTCCTCTTGATTCCCTGGGTCCAACAAGAGGAGAAATAGGACCCTGGGGAGGATGCAATCTAATCCAGCAAGACTGGTTGACTACCTACCTACTAGGTTCAAAACACCTTGCTAGGTGCTGGTGATACAAACACAAAATGGGGGCAGGAAGAACAATTTGTAAATAGATATGTATATTCTTTATCATTTTAAGAGAATGTTAATACATTAATAAAGGAATCAAGAAAGGCTTTCCATATAAAGTGGCCCATAAGCAGAACCTTGGAGGAGGCCAAAGGTTCTAATAGGAAGAGATGAAGGGATGGAGCAGGGGGTGGGGGGGGTGCATGGGGTACTTTAGACTGTACAAGGCACAGAAATCAGAGACTGAATGTTATATGCCAGGAGTAAGTAGACCATTTTTACTGCACTATAGTAAGTGAAGGAGTGTAATATATAATCAACCTAAAAAGGTAAGGACTTCTATCTAGTGAAAGCTCACTATATCTAGCCCAATCCATACCCTCCATGCTGTTTTATGGCCATCTTCATGCCATGCCAAGGCTATCTTCCCCTCCTTACCTCTAGTTTTCTCTCTGAGAACAGTAATCAAATTTTGGTCATTGGTTTACCTTCATTTTGAATTTCCAGTCTCTGGTCCCATCCTCTAGTCTTCTCATCCCTAAGTGAGCATCACAGAGGTTACTGCTATGACTACTGCTACTTCTCAGGTAGGTAGCTATGTTTTAAGGCCCCCTTCCTTCCGCCAGCCCCAATTCTTCCATTGTGAAGGAAGTAAAGAGTAAGACACAACACTACCATTCCCAGCAAGGATATGTCAAGAATTTACCATGACTCCATTCAATATTGCTGTGACTTTCCTAACCAAAACACCCTTCCCTTGCCACCATTCTCCTATATGTATTGCCTTCCCATGTTAGAAAGTAAGTTTTTTGAGGGCAAGGATTCTCTTGATTTTTTGGAATTTGCATTCCCAACATGTAGCATCTACAGGAATTATCTACAGGAATTCCTCTACCATACCATCAAAACCTCTTCACCCAAGAAGCTCACTCCATCTCTGAACAACTTCTCACATTGGAAGTACCCACGCCTCCTGAGACATCACATTCTGATTGACTGGTTCCTCCCAGAACCTCCAATTTAAGGAGGAGGCCCAAAGTAATCATTCCTCTCCAGGTTGTACTATGACTCTTCTCCACCAGACTTTCTCTACCATGCATTCCATGCCTGGGTATCTTCCCTTTCCCCTCCCCCTGCTCCACCCTTTCAGCTTCCTTTTATATGTTGTCTTCCCCATGAGACTGTAAGCTCCCTGAGAACAGGAACTGTCTTCCTTCCTTAGTATTTCCATTGCTTAGTGTAGGTCCTGACACATAGTAGGTGCTTAATAAATACTTATTGACCAAATAACATAGTACCTGGCACATGGTAAGTGCTTAATGAGTGCTTTTAAATTAATTTACTCATTCATTCAAAGGGAGGCTGGTCAGATGGTTCTTTCCTTAGCAAATGGAGATAATTCTCTTAGGGAGCCTGGATGAGACCTCAGCAGTCACTGGAGAAGGGTGTAGAGGAAGCAGGAAGTCAACCTGAAATGTTTTCACTTTTTAAGAGATGTTTAGAAAGTAATTTAGGGGACAGCTAGGTGGTGCAGTGAGTGTATAGAGCACCGGCTCTGGAATCAGGAGGACCTGAGTTCAAATCTAGCCTCAGACACTTAACACTTACTAGCTGTGTGACCCTGGGCAAGTCACTTAACCCCAATTGCCTCACTAAAAAAAAAAAGTAATTTTAGGGTAACCCATTTTCTCCAATTTAGTTTTAGTTCCCATGAATAAGATCTCTGAAGTCCCCCTTCCTATCCTTAGATTTCCCCTTTAATGAGTGTTCAGAGTTGATAAGCCTATTAGTCATGCAATACTTAGCTGTGGTGTATATATCTGGCCAAGGACAGAATATTTAGGTCTGCATACTATCTGTAGACTTGGTCAGGGAACTGTTCGCTAAGAGGGAAGAGGGGAAGAAGGAGGCTTCCCAAAGGCTGCTCCTTACAAATTCTAATTACAATAGGACATGGCTATGAACCACTGAATGTCAGAGTTGTAAAAGAGAGTAGAGATTAGTATCTAATCTAATGACCAATGAGAAAATTGAGGTCTAATTTTACCAATAAGAAAACTGAATTGACTTGCCCAAGGTCATTACAGGTGAAATGAGATTAGAAGCCTCACCCTCCCTCCACTTCACAACACCACACTGCCTGAGGGGCAATTTGAGGGGAACGATTTGTAGACCACAAGTGTGGGGGTGTATTTGAACAGCTGCCTCTCCCTTGTTGGGAACAAACAGAACTGAGAGCTTGATCCTCTCTGTGCTGAGGCTGCAGTCAGATGTACACTATGGTGGGTGTAGCTTGGAAGGGCAGAGTTTGTTCCATCCAACCCCTACTGTAGGGGGGAATTGTACCAGCTGTGTAAAAAAAAATGTGGCTCATGCACTTTAAAGCATAAACTTGCTAAGTGTGATGGGACAAAGCAAGTTCATTTACAGGTGACATCTTTAATGTTTCAGAAGAATGAGGAGAGTAATGTACTATCGATGTGAAAAGCCAGAGTATAGGAACTGACAAGATGGGTGTGGGTATCTAGCTGCAACCCCTTTAATCCTGAGCCTCAGTGTCCTCACATATAAAATGGGAATAATAGTAACAACATTCCTTACTTTATGGGATACATATGAAAATGAGCTGTTTGAGCCTTAAAGTGCTATTGAGTATTATATTCTTACAACTGCACCCAGTTCCCAGGACTGTTGTGATGATCAAATGAGATAAGATAGGTAAAACACTTTGCAAACCATAAAACTATATAAATCCTAGTTGTTGTTGTTGTTGTTGTTGTTGTTGTTATCTCCATCTTATTTGATAGAGTTCAGATAGAAATAACCCTGGGATAAATTGCTATCTTGCTATTATTCTTTTATCTTTAATAATATTTGGATTACTATGCAGGGAAATAAAATAAATAACCACTTTTATTGTTATTATCACCATTACACCATGCTCATCTTTTCTAGTATGGTTCAGCTATAAATTTTCTCAGAATAAGTAACTAGTTTGCTACTATTCTTTTGTGACCAAGGTAGATAATCTCTACACTACCTTCCAGCTCTGACATTCTAGAGTTGGTAACCATGTCCTCTTGTCATTAGGTCTTGTAAAGAACAACCTTTTGGAAACCTCCCTCCTCTCTCCTTCTTATTCCTTGTATTCTTTTTTAAAAATAATAATAATATTTTATTTTCTCCCAATTACATATAAAAAGAAGTTTTAACATTGTTGATTTTTTTAGTTTTGAGTTCCAAATTCTATCCCTCCTCTCCTCCTTCCCTTAGATAGTAAACAATCTGATATAAATTATACATGTGAAATCATGTAAAACATTTCTATATTAGTAATTTTGTGTAAAATTACAGAAAGAAAGGGAGAGAAAGAAAATGAGAGAGATAATTATTAATAATCAATATTTGGGGGAGATTCAGATCTCTATCCTTCTTCCAAACTCCTGATTTTGAAAAGTTCACTCTCTCGAAGGACATTACTGATCATGAAACTGAATTAACTCTTTTTATCTTGATCAGACCCCACCCAGCCTTACAAGGAATTTAATCTAAAGTGGGAGAGCCCATTGTGTTCTGCTCAAGTTTAGGAGAAGATAGATGCTTTTGTCTAGATAGCCCACATGTAATTTCTGATCTTAAATCACTATCCTAAACTCTCCAGCTCTGCACAAGTTGGCCATTTGGTTGAAGCTGTTTTATCTATGTAGTGTTGGACACTTCCCATGAAGCAACTTATGATTTTGCTTTTGAATATAGTTATTTCAACAGTTCCATAGAGACAAACCACTTTTAATTATATTTGAAAAATCCTGTGGCTTATTATTGTTGTCCAATTTTACTATTGTTTTGTGTGAACTGTTTGCTCCAAAAATATTTCTGTAAATTTTAACCTGCTTATTTTATGCTTGGGGGATATCTGGAAGTTTTTCTCTTCCTTTTTAATAAGAAAATGTTAAATTTTCAGAGTGATGAGCCCACTGTTTTATTATAGGATTCCAAAGAGATCACAGAAAGAGGAAAAGAACCTACATGGATGAAAATACTTATAGCAGCTCTTTTTGTGGTGTCTAAGAACTAGAAATTAAAGGGATTCTTAACAGTTTGGTAATAGCTGAACAAATTATGGCATATGAATATAATAGAACACTGTTGTGCTTTAAGAAATGACCAAAAGATTCCAAAGAGATCATAAAAGGGGGAAAGGACCTACTTGTACTAAAATATTTATAGCAGCTCTTTTTGCAGTGGCAAAGAATTGGAAATGGAAGGGATGGCCATCATTTGGGGTTGGCTGAATTTGTTGTGGTATATGGATGTAATGGAATTCTATTGTGCTAAAAGAAATGATGAGCAAGTATATTTCAGAAAAACCTGGAAAGACTTACATGAATATGATTGTGAGTGAAGTGAGCAGAACCAGGAGAACACTGTACACAGTAACAACAACACTGTGCAAGGAGCAATTAAGATAGACTTAGCTCTTCTCAGCAATACTATGAGCAAAGACAATTCCAAAAGACTCATATTGGCAAATGCTCTCCACATCCAAAGAAAGAACTATGGAGTCTGAATGCTGATAGAAGATGCATACTATCTTTTTGTGTGTGTGAGGCAATTAGGGTTAAGTGACTTGCCCAGGGTCACACAGCTAGTGTCAAGTGTCTGAGGCTAGATTTGAACTCAGGTCCTCCTGACTCCAGGGCCGGTGCTCTATCCACTGCACCACCTAGTTGCCCCAAGATGCATACTATCTTCACTTTTTTGTTGTTGGGTTTGTTTTTTTTTTCTCATGGTTTTTCCCTTTTGTTCTGATTCTTCTTTCATAACATGATTAAGGTGGAAATGTGTTAAACATGATTGTACTGTATAACATATATCAGATTGACTGCTGAGGGGGGAGAGAAGGGGAGGAGAAAGAAAAATTTGAAACTCAAAATCTTTTTTTTTTTTTTAGTGAGGCAATTGGGGTTAAGTGACTTGCCCAGGGTCACACAGCTAGTAAGTGTTGTGTCTGAGGCCAGATTTGAACTCAGGTACTCCTGACTCCAGGGCCGGTTCTCTATCCACTGCGCCACCTAGCCGCCCCTCAAAATCTTTTAAAAAATGAATGTTGAAAACTTTCTTTACATGGAATTAGAAAAAATACAATTAAGTGGAGAAAAAATTTTAAAAAGAAAAAAATGACAAAAGGTCTCATTTCAGAGAAACCTGGTAATACTTATTCTACTTAGCTAAGTGGTAGAAGTTGAAATATTCCTTCTTCCTCAGTGTCACTTCCAGGTTCTCTCCCTATCTCCATCACTTAATAACCTCTTCCTTTGAGGTTCATTCTATTTGAATCTATTACCCAAATAAAATACCAGTAGCTGTTGTCTACAGACCCCCCAGGTCATTTCCCTTCCTTCCACAATGAGTTTGATACTTGGCTTACAGTTTTCTCTCCTCTCCAATTCCTGCTTTCATTCTAAGACACTTCTTATATAAATATTTATTATGCCTCAAATATCCTCACCACTCAGTCTCTCAGCCTACTTACCTTCCATGAACTACTCCTCCACAACCAACCTCAGTCACACAGAAAGATGGTCATATCTTTGATCTTGCCATCACCCACAAATGTACCACCTCTGTGTCCAAGAATTCTCAAATCCCTATACCTGGCCATAATCTATTGTTTTTACCTCTCCCTCTGCCTTCCCTTACAAAACCTTATGACCTTCAATCCCTTGACCATTAAACTCTCACCCAGGCCATCTCCTCTGCACTAGCTACTCTCTCTTCTTCCCATCTTGATTTCTTAGTGATTCAATTCAACACTAACTGTTCTCTTTTGAATCTCTACAGCCAAACCCCAGCCTTGGCTCACTCCCAACATTCATCACCTTCGTTCCTACACACATTCGGCTGAACAAAAGTATAAAAGATCGGGGGCAGCTAGGTGGCGCAGTGGATAGAGCACCAGCCCTGGATTCAGGAGTACCTGAGTTCAAATCTGGCCTCAGACACTTAACACTTACTAGCTGTGTGACCCTGGGCAAGTCACTTAACCCCAATTGCCTCACTAAAAAAAACAACTATATATATATATATATATATATATATATGTGTGTGTGTGTGTGTGTGTGTGTGTGTATGTATATATATGTATGTATATGTATGTATATGTATATATATGTATGTATGTATATGTATATATATATATAAAAGATCATACAATCATTCTAACTGAATCCACTACAAATCCATGTTACATAACCTCAACTGGGTCCTCACTGCTACTAGGCAATCCTACTATCTCTCTCTCATCAACTCATTATCCCACTCACCAAGGTGACTCTTCCAAACCTTTCCATGTCTCCTCCAACCTCCCATGGTTCATCCTCCTCTCATTCTCTCAGCTGAAAAACTTCCATTGTATTTTTACCAAAAAAAGATGCCATTCCCCATGAATTTCCTTTTTTCTCCTCTTTCTTACTTCCCATTATTCAGGTGCCTTCTGCCAGTTTCTCCTCCTTTGTCCCTGTCTCATATAATGAAATGGCTCTACTTCTCACCAAGGCTAACCCCTCTACTTGTTCCAAAAAAATTCTATTCTATCCCATCTCCTCCAACAGACTGCCCCTTCTGTCATCCTCATTCTTAGACTTATTTTCAGTCTCTCCCTTTCTACTGGCTAATTCCCTACTGCCTACCCAAATGCCCATGCCTACTTTATACTGAAAAAAACTCTCACTTAATCTTTTTATCCCCATTAATTATCATCCTATATCTCTTCTCCCCTTTGTATCTAAACTCACTGAAAAGTCCATCTACAACAGGTGCCTCCACTTTTTCTCCTCTTAAGTGTTAACCCTTATAATCTGGCTTCTAACTTTATCACTCCACCGAAACTGCTTTCTTAATTACGAAATCCAGTGACCTTTTCTCAGTCCTCATTCTCCTTGAATCTTCTGCAGTCTTTGATATGGTTGATCCCTCTCTCTTCCCTGATATTCTGTTCTCTCTAGGTTTTCCAGACCCCACTTTCCTCTAGTACTCCTCCTACCTATTTGACCACTCTTTCTCTGTCTCTTTTGCTGGATCCTTCTCCTGATCATACTTTCTAACCATTGGTGTCCCTCAAAGTTCTACTATGGGCCTTCTTTTCTCCTTCTACAGCACTTCACTTGAGAAGTTGGTGATCTTATCAGCTCTCATTGATTGAATTTCCATCTCTATGCTGATGATTCTCATATCCACTTATCTGTCCCTATCTTTCTGCTAACCTCCAATCTGGCATGTCTAACTGCCCTTCAAACATCTTGCACTGGATGTCCAGTAGACAACTCAATATGTCCAAAATGGAACTCTTTATCTCCCCCCCAAAAAAAAACCTTACCTCTTCAATTCCCCTATTACTGTAGAGTATAGCACCATCCTCCCAGTCCCTCAGGCTCACAACCTAGGAGTCATCCTTAATCCCTCATTCTCTGACCCCTCCATATCTAATCTGCTGCCAAGACCTGTTGATTTCACCTTTGCAACATCTCTTAAATCCCACCTTTTTCTCTTCTAACACTGCCATCATTCTAATACAGGTCCTTACCACATCATACATACCTGGATTATTGCAGTAGCCTACTGGTGGGTTTGCCTGCTTCAAGTCTCTTCCCATTCCAATCAAACCTCTGTTTAGCCTCTAAAGTGATTTTCCTAAAACACAGGTTCAATCATGTCATTCCTACTACTCAATAAACTCTAGCAACTTCCTATTGCCTCCAAGAGCAAATACAAAATGGTGTTCAAAGTCCTTTATAACTTAGCCCCCACCTACCTCTCCAGTCTTCTTACACCTTGCCCCCTGACATATATTCTTCAATCCAGTGGCCCTGGCCTCCTCGCTGTTCCCTGAACAAAACACTCCATATGTCAGCTCTGGGAATTCTCTCTGGCTGTCCCCCATGCCTGGAATGATCTTCCTCCTCTGCTCCAACTACTGACCTCCCTAGTTTCCTTTAAGTTCCAACTAAAATCCCTTCTACAGGAAGCCTTCCCCAATCCCCCTTTAATTCCAGTGACTTCCCTCTGTTGTTTCCTATTTATCTTGTATATAGCTGCTTTGTATATATATATATATATATATATATATATATATATGTTTGCATTTTGTCTCCCCCCATTATGTTGTAAGCTCTTTGAAGGCAGGGACTATCTTTTGCCTCTTTTTGTGTCCCCAGTATTTGGCACAGTACCTGACACATAGGTGCTTAATAAATATTTACTGATTGATCAATTATATAGACTGATGCAGGGTGAGCAGAACCAGGATAATAATTTATACAATATCAATAAACAACTTTGAAAGATTTGGGAACTCTGGCCAATGCAATGACCAACTATAATTCCAGAGGAACCCTGATGAAACATGATACCTATCTCCTAACCGAGAAGTTATAGACTAAGGTTGTAGCTTGAGAGATATATTTTAGGACATGGCCAATGCAGGAATTTGCTTTGTTTAACTATGTCTACTTATTACAAGAGCTTTATTTCTCTTTTTTCAATGCAGAGGAATGGGGGAGGGAGAAAAATAGTTTGTTCATTAAAATATGTTAAATTAAAATATATTAGTAAATAAAGGTCAGCCCAAAACATAAATAAAATAGCTCAAACCCTATAAGCATAGAATAGGAAGGGAAGAATACAAACTAAATGCCAGTGTTACAGTGGGGTGTGTGTGTGTGTGTGTGTGTGTATGTGTGTGTGTGTGTGTGTGTGTGTGTGTGTGTGTGCAAGAGGAATGAGTTTTTTTAGTTGTGTATGTATATAGTCTTTCTGATAGAAATTTGGGGGGTCATACTACATCAGTCATCTTTGGTTTTAGTTCAATTCAGCAAACATTTATTGAGTCCTATAGGCTGAGCATGTGATTCCATCAGTTTATGATGAAAGTTTCCCCTTCTGGAACATTCAGTGATATAGATTATCGACTTACCTGTTGATATATATTTATAAATCTTAAAGTTCTAGCATGGTGCCTGAGGGCCACTGGGAGGTTAAATGACCAGCTCATGGTCATTTAACATGTTAGAGGCAGAACTTGAAACTATAGCTCCTTAATTCCAAGACTGAAGTTTTATCCTTCATGGCTACAGTGACAAAAATTAAACTATCTCTACCTGCCCTCAAATCATCCCTACCTTTAAATCATTCTGCTACTGAAGTATAACTTATCATTGTTTATACTGGTAGAACATTGATAAGAGTAAGACCTGGGTTTGGGGGGGAGGGGGGGCTGTGATTTGTTTTTTGTACCCTAAGGGCTTTGCACATAGAGGGATACCTGATAAATGTTTGTTGAAGTGGAATGAATTTTATTTTTGCTCCTATTTCTAGTTAGTGGTATATTTTGGTATTATATCATTTAGAGGTGCCTTTAAATTCTATTTGATTGTAATCACCGAAATATTCTTTCTAGGTTCCTGTCAAGACATATATTCTCGAATTTCAAGCTTTTTCACAACATAATTAATTTACCTGTATTGTTCAACAACAACAAAATAATGTTTCAGTCATATTTCTTGCTTAATTATCGTTTAAATAAATAATCTGTTTCTAAAATCTTGAGGCATATTTCAGCATTTCTTTGACAATGTTTGGGCACTATCAACAAGCCCCTTTAAAATCACTGTATTTAGACTAGGTCTTTGCAAGGACTCAAAGTGCAAATATGAAAGCATTTCATTCTCGTCACAAGAGGTTTATTGCATTAAGATCTAATATGTCTCAAAAGTATGCGGCAGCTAGGTGGTGCAGTGGATAGAGCATCGGCCCTGGATTCAGGAGGACCTGAGTTCAAATCTGGCCTCAGACACTTAACACTTACTAGCTGTGTGACCCTAGGCAAGTCACTTAACTCCAATTGCCTCACCAAAAAAACAAGTATGTGTGTTTTTTTGTAAATGAGAGGTATGTTTACCATTTTAGAAATTTTTATTTGGTTTTTAAGGATAATATCCAAATCTATTATTCCATTTTTTATATGTACATTAAGATTGGCATTGCATTGTTAGTTATTTTAAATGTGCTCTTTTTATCAGCTTTGATTTCAGGGTGCCCTTAAGTCTCAACATATTCAGCTATAGCCTTGCCCTTGATATCTTTATGTTTGATGAGTCTTGCCTTTGGAGAAGCCACACACACACACATATGTGTGTGTATGTATATATATATATATATATATATATATATATATATATTTGGCAAGGCAATAAGGTTAAGTGACTTGCCCAGGGTAACAGCTAGTAAGTGTCAAGTGTCTGAGATCAGATTTTAACTCAAGTCCTCCTGACTCCAATATCAACATTCTATGCACTGCACCACCTAGCTGCCCCTGAGTCCCATGTATTTGCAAATATCATCTTTATCTACTGGTTCAATGTGATTTCTGTGTATCATCATCATCACCACCACCACCATCACCATAATATTTAGATTTGGGTTAAGACTCTTTGGGTATATACTTCAGAAAACTAAGTTTCCCTGCGAATAAGGAACTAAGGGCAAATAGAAGATAAATAATAGGAAAAGATGTGTATGAGAAAGATGTGCAGCATCATAAAATGTCAGACAGAAACGTCTAGATCACTGATGAGTGGGAACTAGCAATATAATATTATATACTATTTCAGTCACATATGAGGTTCCTTAAAGTCCAAATCTTGGTGAAGGACTACAAAAGAAAAAGAGACCTTCTCATCTTAGCAGTTCTAAACTCACTCTGTGTGTGTGTGTGTGTGTGTGTGTGTGTGTGTATGTGTGTGTGAATGCTAAGGCAATACTTACAGAAATAGAGGTATCATGGAACTCAGGTCTGTTGGTCTGTTTTATTCATAACCTCAGAGCAAACAGAAAACGGTCTCCCTATAATATAATACCTTGGGACACAAACTTAATCACTTAGAAGCAAATTTAAATCCGAGCAGATACCTATTTGTGTGATCAAAATGAAATGTAGTTTTGCAAAGCTGGCAATAACTATTGTCTCAAGATTGTTCTTAATGATTACACTAAGGAAAGTAAACAGAATCAGAATATCAGAGCATGAAGACATTGTAGAGAGAGTCTAGTCCATCTTCCTCTCACTGGAACATGTGATGAAGATTTTTCAAAATTCACAAATATCATAGAATAAGTGGCTACAAAAATGAAGAAATTAAAATGGGTTCTTTTTTACCCTTTTCCTCAAAAAAGGATTCTTCTTCTTCTACCAGGATTGTATTTGAATGAATCCTTTCCCTAGCTATCATGCTGACATGGATTCATATCTGAATTTAGCTTAGACTCTCATTGATCTTTAGGGGTAATTTTCAAATCTTTCTGCACAAGTCAACATGTACTTTCCATTGACAAATAACAACCTCTGTGCTTTTACCTCCTGCATGCGCTGTTTTGACAAATCACCACCCTAAAGAAATTTGTGTGTGTGTGTGTGTGTTTGTGTGTGTGTGTGTGTGTGTGTGTGTGTGTGTGTGTGTGTGTGTGTGTAAGAAAAGTAATCTGTCTAAAGGAAGAGGGTATTTTCAAATTGTATTTCTAAAAACTGTCATCTACCCAGGAATCAAGAAAAAGAAAAGGAGCTGGAGAGTAAAAAATAGCACCTGACTAAATAAGGCCAAAAAAATAAAAATAGAGACAATCAAGAGATGAATTACAGGAAGAGGGAAAAAAAATGGGCATTTAAACATTAATAGAAGTGGAAAATGAAAGAAAATGAGAGAGTAACCGCCTTTTTGTTCAGTGGAATGGGTACTGAATGGCATGGAAATGTTAATGGAACAGGAAAGGAGCTTCCCCATTGAATTATCTCATTATTTAGGATTTCAGGATAATGAAATCCAAGTGGGGAGGGGGGGTGTTAGTACAGATACCAGTGTTCATGGTAGATGATTACCTTGCTGTTTCCATTAGCCTGTGTCAATGGCCAAGCTATTACAACAAAAAAAAAAACCCTCAAAGAGATAAGGTTAAAAGGTCAAGTCACATTCAGACCTTTGGCTAAAGTGCAATATAAATTACTTTTTTTTTTGGTGCCCTTACCTAATAGGATGTTCATACCTATATATAAACCAATTATCATTATCATTACCACAGTTGCAGCTCCCTATTTTTCTCTGCTAACACAAGCTTTTTTTTTTTCTTTTATGACAATGTAAATGTTTAAAAGACCTCCATACAGCCATTGACTTTCTGAAAGGGACCTCTTGTTGACCTTAGCTATTTTACCCTTTTAAACAAGTTTTGCCATTAAATGGAACTTTTCTAGAGAACTTATTTCTTGGCAATTCTTTCATAGTTTAGATGAATACAAACTAAAGTCTTTTCTTACTTCCCATTCTTCTCATCAATGGTCTTTTGGTTCTAGCATAACTTCCCTCATTCCTTTACATCCCCAGCCCCCACATCCTGGAGCATTTATTCATATGAACATGGAAATTCCTTTACACTGGCAATACACTGGCTTTATTCATCAAACTCTTTATGCATATACTTTTGGTCTTTTCCTCTGAACTCTGTGTTTATGTTAGGAATTTACCAATAAAGTTCATTTTGTTTGACTATAGCTGATTTCTAAAAGGAGGGTGAAATGAGCAAAGAAGTTTACTTTGATGATAATATGAATAGGATCCCTTTGGCTTCTTCAAGGATCAATCTTCAGCTGCTGAGCAGAAATTAAGACATTTATACTTGTAATATGTTTCAATATCAGATAAAATTCAGGTAATAACTGTGCACAAACATCTGCTTTTTAGGGTTCAATAGAATGGAAAACACACACCTTTCTTTCAAACTGGGAAAAAAAGACACCAGTATCTATGAATGTTGGAGTTTTAATCATTTTTAAAGATTGATAGTTTTATATGTTTCAATTTTGGTATAGTGGGAAAAGCACAAAATTTGAAAAAGTTTCCAATCCCAGCTCTGCCAGTGTACTAGCTAAGTGACACTGAGGTTGTTATGTAAAAACTCTCTATCACTCTGTTTCCTTATCTGTAAAATAAGGATAATGATATCTGTACTATCTACCTCACAAAGTTTTCATAATCAAAACAAAATTTTATGGAAAGCAATTTTAAAACCATAAAAATATACATAAATATGTGTGTGTTGTTTAGTCATTTTTCAATCCTATCTGACTCTTCATGACTCCTTTAGGGGGTTTTCTTGGCAAAGATACTGGAGTGGTTTACCATTTCTTTCTCCAACCCATTTTACAGATGAAGAACTGAAGCAAATGGGGTTAAGTGACTTACCCACAGTCACACAGCTAAGAAGCATCTGAGGTAAGATTTGAACTCAGGAAGAGCAGCTGCCCTGACTTCAGATACAGCATTCTAACCACTGCACAACCTAGCTGCCTCCCTCTCCTCTCCCTAAAAGAGTAGGCAATTTGATATAGGTTATACATGTGCAGACATGTAAAAAATATTTCCATATTAGTCATGGTATGAAAGAAGAAACAGAACAAAAGGATAACCCCACCAAAAAGTAAAGAAAGTGACAATAGTCTGCTTGGATCTGCATTCAGAATCCATCAGATCTTTCTTTCAATGTGGATAGCATTTTCCATCATGAGTCCTTTAGAATCAGAAGACCTGTGTTCTAATCCCACCTCAACCACTGTCTCTGTGACCCTCAGCATCTCAATTCACCCTTCTGGGTTTTAGTTTCCTCATCTGTACAATATAGGAGTTGGACTCAATGCCTTATCAGGTCCCTTCCAATTCTAAATCTATGATAAAGGCCAGCTATTATGTTATTCTGGACAAGGCGCTTAACCCAAGTTTCAGTTTCTTATCTCTGAAACAAAGAAAATAATATTTGTACTACCTGCCTCAAAGAAATATTGTAGGGGGCAGCTAGGTGGCACAGTGGATAGAGCACCAGCCCTGGATTCAGGAGGACCTGAGTTCAAATCCAGCCTCAGACACTTGACACTTACTAGCTGTGTAACCTTGGGCAAGTCACTTAACCCTCATTGCCCCATAAAAAAAGAAAAGAAAAGAAATATTGTAGGAAAAGTGCTTTGTAAACTTTAAAATGCCATATAAAAATGTTATTATGTCATTAACAACCTCATGGGTGTCACAAGGAAAGTACTTTGTAAACACTGCAGCTCTATAAAAATATGAATTATTGTTATGTTAATGATTCTCATAAACATTCAAGAAGAATTATGATTTTTTTTTGTTTGAAGCTGATTATGGACAATCAATTCTCTTTGAGAAGTAGAGTGCTATAGTATACTTCAGAGGTCTGGACTCAGAGTTAGGAGAGCCCCAGATTCAATATAGGAGGAGCCCTGACTCCTATACTTCTTTTTTTTTTTTTAATGAGGCAATTGGGGTTAAGTGACTTGCCTAGGGTCACACAGCTAGTAAGTGTTGAGTGTGTGAGGCCAGATTGGAACCCAGGTACTCCTGACTCCAGGGCCAGTGCTCTATCCACTGCACCACCTAGCTGCCCCCTCCCATACTTCTTAGTTTTGTGATCATGGGCAAGCCACAGCCTCAGTTTCCTCCTGTCAAGAATGGGGATAATAAGGGCAGCTATGTGGCACAGTGGATAGAGCGCCAGCCCTGGAGTCAGGAGGACCTGAGTTCAACTCTGGCATCAGACTCTGACATTTGGCACTTACTAGCTGTGTGACCCTGGGCAAGTCACTTAACCCCAATTGCCTCAACAACAAAAAAAAAAGAATGGGGATAATAGGGGGCAGCTAGGTGGCACAGTGGATAAAGCATCAGCCTCATGAGAACCTGAGTTCAAATCCAGACTCAGACACTTGACACTTACTAGCTGTGTGATCCTGGGCAAGTCACTTAACCCTCATTGACCTGCAAAAAAAAAAAAAAAAAAAAAAAAACAAGAATGGGGATAATAATACCTTTACCCACTCTGAGTTTTTGTGATGGTCAGATGCAGTTGTGTATTTAAAGTAGTTGGAAAGCTCTTTCTGTGGTAGTAAAGAATTGGGAATTGAGGGGATATCCACCAATTGGGGAATGGCTGAACAAGTTGTGGTATATACATGTAATGGAATACTATTGTGCTATAAAAAATGACAAGCAAGCATATTTCAGAAAAACCTGGAAAGACTTACATGAACTGAGGCAATGCGAAGTGAGCGAAACCAGTAGAACATTGTACATAGTAACAGCAACATTGTACAAAGATCAATTATGATAGATTTAGCTCTTCTCAACAATGCAATGATCCAAGACAATGCCAAAAGACTCATGATGGAAAAATGCTATCTACATATAGAGAAAGAACTGATGGAATCTGAATACAGATCAAAGAATACTATTTTCACTTTCTTTGTTTTTTTTTTTGTTTTTTCCCTCTCATTCTGTTTCTTCCTTCACAACACAACTAATGTGAAAATAAGCTTAACATGATTGCATATGTATAAGCTATATCAGATTTCTTATTATCTTGGAGAGAGGAGAAAGGAGGGAGAGAGTAAAATTTGGAACTCACAATCATATAAAAAACGAATGTTGAAAACTATCTTTACATATAATTGGAAAAAATAAAATACTATTTACATTTTTATGTAAAACATTACCATCCATATTTGTCATGTTGTACAAGAAAACTTGATTAAAAGAAAAAATAAAAGAAAGTGAAAAATAGCATATTTCAGTCTGTTCTGTCAATATCTGTTCTTTCTTTGGAGCTGGATAGTTTGTGCCATCAATAGTCCTTTGGGATTGTCTTGGATCATTGTATTGTTGAGAATAGTCAAGTCATTCAGTTCTTCATCAAACAATATTGCTCTCTCTGTGTACAATGTTCTCTTGGTTCTGCTCACTTCACTATACATCATTTCATACATGTCTTTCCAGGCCTTTCCAAAGTCATCCTGCTTGTCATTTCTTATAGCACAATAATATTCCATCACCATCATATACCATAGTTTGTTTAGCCATTACCCAGTTGATGGGCACGCCTTTGATTTCCAATTCTTAGCCACCACAAAAAGAGCACCTATAAATATTTTTGTACAAATAGGTCTTTTTCTCTTTTGGGGGATGTCTTTGGGATATAAACCTAGCAGTAGTATTGCTGGATCAAATGGTATGCACATTTCCATAGCCCTTTGGGCATATTTACAATTTTAAATTCTGATTGCAAACCTTAAATCTCTTAACAAATAACAACTTATATTACAAGAAATGGTATGGTATAGTAGTTAGAGTTAGACCTTGAGGTTAGGAAAACCTGAGTTCAAATCTACCAGCAGACACTGCGTTACCCCAGGCAAGTCACTTTATTTCTCTGGGCTTCCATTTCTTTATGTGTAAAATGGGGTTAATCAATACTATCTACTTCTTAAGGTCATTGTGAGGCTCAAATGAGAAAAAAAAAGTTCATGTAACAGGTGGCAAACCTTAAAGTGCTATATAAATAGGAACTTTATTGTTGTTTGCTGAATTCAATTCAACACATTTTTATTAAACACCTACTATGAGGAGAGCACTGGCTCTTCAATGAGAAAGTTATGGAGTAAAGGAAGACTTGACCCTGTAAATAACCTTCAGGCAAAGGCCAGAGGACCATTTATTTAACTGGGCCTGATGTAGAGGGAACTGATATTCAAATCAGTCAACTCAGATGGCCTCTGAGTTCCCTTCCAAATCTGATATTCTGTGATTCCAAACAACTCTGAAGGAATGAAAAGAAACAGTTCACATGAGGAAGAAAAGGTATAAATGTCCAAAAAGTTCATTTAAATGCATGGGAAACTCACCCACCAATTTAGATTTTGAAAGAGAATGAAGGAGGTTGAAGCAAGGGTAGGTAATGCTGAATTGTCAAGAGAACTAAGGCTCGGATGACCACATGTTAGAAATGTTGTTGGAAGTACACTTGTTAAAGCATGTAGATTGGACCATATAGGTCCTCTGGGATTCTTTCCAAGTCTGAGATTCTGTGATCCTGTGAATAGACCTACAGTAACTGAAAATACTGTAGAAAGGAAGGGTGTGGAGTAGTAGGTATCATTTTCATATAGGAAGCTAAATCATATAACACAGGGTCTTTTTATTTACCTCACTGTGCAGCTTCCCTAGAACCAAAACAGAACATATTGGGGTCCCCACCCACAAGTTATGTGGACCTACCTCATTTGCCTGAAAGAAGAGAAAGCAGTGGGATTATTCAATTCAAGAGTTAACTTCACCAAATCAAACAATCCTACTGCTTACTGATTCCACAATTCTTTCGATTTTTCATTGGGTTTTTAAGCAATTGAAGAAGTGCAACCTAAATGCAAAGCTGGGTTCATTGCCGGGCAAAAGAGTCCTGCTCTCCAAGGTTCTGAAATGCAAGGTTTGAAATTTTAATTTTAATTGCAAGAGTCAAGATAGTTTCATTTTATAGTGGCTCCTCAATTTTACACCCAGAGAAAAGCCATCTGTGAAAAGGATGAAAATGAAATAATTATCAAATTTAGACAGAAGAAACTGAGTAAGTTCTTAATACACCCACATCCATTCACTAAAATTAAGGGCTATGAACTCTATAAAACAGATTCCTTTATATATTGTTGGCCTTCCTCCAAAGTTACAAAAGTTAATCCATGCCAGTGATGTCTAAAATCATGATTGGGTTTTGCTGAGTGCCACGGGAAATATATCCTCTTGGCTATGTATCATCTACCCTGGAGCAAGGCACAGGCCAGAGTAAGCATCTGGAACAAGGGTACCTGGTGGCAAAGGCAAGAAAGAGCCAGTAGGATGGGGGTATGGAATAAGAAAAACCCAAGATAAAAGTAAGCAAGCAAAGATCTGGAATAAAGGTCGGGGGGGGAATCACTAGCAGTTTGAGTGGATCTAGTCAGAAGAGAGATGGGCCTTTTGGCCAGTGGGAAATCACAGCTCTCAATTCATGGGGAGAAAGGTATCATCTGATGTCACTCCACTCCTCATACCAACTGCAGTGATGCTGGTTCTTTCCAAGTCTTTCTACATAGCACCACAGGGGTTGACATTGGGCTGGACTGACATCTGCTGCTACTTCTTACTGCATTCTGTGCTATTTGGAGATATTCTATTGATAACATCCTTCTTTGACCTTGCTTCTCTCCCCTTCCCCCTCCCAATTTTCCTTCCACTGTCATATTTGTAGCAATTGCTTTAGTCCACTAACAACTCTTTTTATCTATAAATCCTGTTTCTGATCTCTTTTTTAAAATGTGGATTTAGTTTCTGATATCAAGTCAGCTTATATGCTTTCTTGTCCTTGAGAAAGTGTTAAACACAGATGACTTACTAATACTAATGGGTAAAAGTTAAAGCTAGGTCTCTCCCAGCAGCCCTTTAATAGCCTTAAATTCCTTCTAAACGAACTAGCTGTTTTCTTTTGCATACAATTTCAACCTGACTTTATTACCATAATTCTATGCTGTTGAGCTGTGCAGACCACGTGCTTTTAGAATAAATATATATTAAAAAATAAAGCTGAGCTCCTGTCATATGGATTTTGGTTTAAGCTGTTTGGATTCAGCTGTTGCAGCTGAAGATGGGCTGTTGCTTACAGAATACTAATCTCAATTACTATTCTGGTCTGTTCTCTCTTGTAAAAAAATACAAGAAGAAAGACTATTTTGGGTTGGTCAAGCAAAATTATAGGTTGAGCCCCTAATTTAGAGACATCGTGTATGCTAGAAGAGAATCTAGGATTTGTCCTGGGGTGCCTTAGTTTTGCAGAGAGCCAGAAGTATCACAGTTTTTAGTAATCATTTAATTTTTTACAATAGCTTTAACAACTCACATTTCCATGGAATTTTAAGGTTTAAAAAGTGTTTTCCCCAGAATAATCCCATAAAGTATATAATACAGGTATCATTTCCCCTTTTTACAGATGAGGAAACTGAGGCTCAAAGAAGCTGTTATTTGTCCATAGTTATACAACTAGTAAAGTATGAGAGTCAGAATTCTAATTCAGATGTTCTGACTCTGTGTTCAGTATCTTTTTACTGTCATCCTATTTACTGTCAACAATATTTCTTGAGTACTCACTGTGTGCAAGGCCATGTACCAGGCTTGGGTAAGAATTATGTTTTACTAGGTTGACATTGAGAACATTAATCTGCAGCCTTTATTTACTAATGATATACTATCTGTCATATATTCTGTTAGTCTTTTTTAGACACTAGATGAGATCAAATGGGAAACAAGAGAAGAAGCTGATCCTCACACCTAAAGATGCAAATAGTAACACAGAGGGTAAGAAATAGGCCCAAGTCATCAGGAAAATGACTCACAAGTCAGAGAACAGCAATTTTTAATTCTCACCAAAAATAAGTAGAGAGGATTGCCATTTTTTTTACTAGTCTTCTCCTTTCAGACAGTAAGATTTAGTAAATCAGAACTATTTTCTCATTATTTAGCCTTTTCTGACAAGTGAGGGAGAGGCTAGTTACAAAGCTTTAAGCAAAGAAGAAGAGAGAGAGAGAGAGAACTTTTTCATGTTTAGTGAGCTGCTCCCATCATTTAGAAGTTTAGAAAGAAAGAATTTGACATAGTTATCATTTATTTCAGACCATTCTCCAAGATGCTACTCTCTCACCAAAATGATTGGCAGGAATACAAAAGGATGTGAAAGGAATAAAAGGACCATCACCCTGAGGTGCAGGAGAGAGACCCCTGCTCCTGAAGGCGGCCACTAAGGGAGTAGGGCCTATGTTGTAGACTGACAACAGTGTGAATGGATGCCCTAGCCCTGCTCAGAGCATCAATTTGGAATCCTCACTCTTTCAACCTTTCATTGCCTCCAAGGTCTACCACTGCACTGCCTAGGCTCACTGCAAGAAGGTGACAGCCCTCCATTACCACTGAAGTGGGACTAAGGAGTTGTCATCACTAGACAGAATCCTACCCAGGATCAGAGCCTCAGACACCAAGACTCTATTCTATAGGCCCCAGGCCAGGTTGAAGCCTAGGATACCAGGCTTCCTGCAGCCAATACCTCATCTTAAAAATAAGGCCCCTGTCACCTGGCTCAGTGCTTCGTTTCTTGTATGGGCAATCTTCAGACTGTGCATTCATTCCTAATTGAATTTGAGCTTCAGTTACTTGGGCACTTTCATCTCAGAGTACTCATTCACCTAATATCAGGAAAGTATAAATATCCTCTCAACTGTGGAGTTTTCTTTACTCAAAAGCCTCCAGGAAAAATGAGAGCTTTCAGTTCAAATCTTTTGTATGCACATTCAGTCCTGTCTCAACCTCTCCTAGTCATCAGTCTTTCTAGCTCTTAGCCAATTAAAAGGCCTTTCATTATCAAATAGCTCTAGTCCCCTAGTTTCTCAGGACTAGTTCCTCAAAATTCCACATGTTGGATTGAAACCAGACAAAGAATATCTGCTCATGTTATGTATAATCCATTAGACAGTGCAAATCCAAGCAAGCTCTGATGACTGAGCTCCCATTGACTAATTGCCCCCATTATAGATATGGAAGGATGGATAGATAGATAGATAGATAGATAGATAGATAGATAGATAGATAGATAGATAGATAGATAGACAGACAGATACATGTGTGTATATATGTATGTGTAAGTACATATACATATATGTATGTGTGTATACATGTGTGTACATGCTTGTGCACACATACATGTGTACGTGTGTGTATGTGTGATGAAAGCAAGGCCAAATAAGTATAAAAGAAGGGAATGATCCTATACAAATAGTGCCAGGAGTGATAACACTCAAATTAAGCTGAGACTGGGAAACTAAGGACAACAAAAATGATTAATATGGGGCAGTTAGGTGATGCAGTGGATGGAGCACCGGCCCTGGATTCAGGAAGACCTGAGTTCAAATCTAGCCTCAGACACTTAACACTTACTAGCTGTGTGACCCTGGGCAAGTCACTTAACCCCAATTGCCTCACCAAAAAAAAAGGTTAATATTATAGTGAGAGAAAATGGAAGATCAAAGAAGGGGTGAGACATTTGCTTGGGGTGAATGGGATGATAGTGACATAATAGAGAGGTGACAGAGCTACTTAATTCTTATTTTGGGCCCTGAGTGTTATGTAATGTGATCCCACCAGACTATACTTCTCTGAATTTCTCTATCATGCCCCCAAAACCTCCTTATCCTCAAAAATCACTTAAGCCCTGGAACTCACATCTCAGAAGTTCCCTCTGCCCCTGGAGTCCCTCCCTCTGACTGAAGGGTAGAGGTCTCCCAGAACTTCCATTTAAGGAGGACCCTTAAGACAGCCATCTCTTCATCTCCCACCAGGCTGGCATTCCTCTGGATTTCATTATGCCCCATGATGGGTACCCTCTTCACCACCACACTCCCTCTACTCCCCCACCCCACCCTTTCTCAGCTTCTTTTTATGTATTGTTTTCCATATTAGAATGTAAGCTCCTTAAAGATAGGAACCCTCTTTTTGCTTGTATTTGCATTCCCAGCATCTAGGACAGTACCTGGTACATAGTAAGTGCTTAATAAATGCTTTTGACTGACTATCCCTCTCAGCTTTGGTCTTGTGTCATCAGCAGATCTGATGAACATATTAATTATGCTTTTATCCAAGTCACCAATAACAGCACAAAGTCAAGCACAGATACCTAGGGCACTCCACCAAGGGCCTCCCACCACATTATCAACACTGAACCATTAACAATTACTATTTAACCAGTTCTGAATCCAATTCTATTACTGTTGTAAAAAAAAAATAAGGATGCCTTCATTTACTAGAGCCCCCAGTTATCCAGATAACCAGAGGACTGTTTGAGGACTTGACTGACATACCAACAATTCATTATGGCAACCAACAGTGGACCCTCTGAAGTCTGTAAGGGCTAAAATTCTAGCTATACTATGTAAAATATCTAATGAGTGGTCGCCAATAAATTATAAGCTTTAGCAAGAGTATTTAAATGTTTAAGTATTTATTAAAGAGCATTAGGATCAGAGAAAAAGGTAAAAATTCTAACTATTTCTAAGAGACCCTATCATCCGACCCACCGTGGCAAGGTCAGGAACCAAAAGAGACAGAACCCCTCCACCAGCATCTGCTTCCTACTTCACGTCCCCTTCCCAGAAATGGGAAGCTCCTCAAGTTGATTGACTGGTAGCCTTGATAGACAGTACCCATGAGCAAAAGTCACTTCTGACACTAAGGACCTTGACTACATGGCTTGCCCTCAGAGGCCTTCACCTCATGGTGGAGCTCTTCTACAGTAAGTCTCCAGCAGGTGGCGTCATTCCAATAGTTACAAACCTTTCAAGCTCATATCAGCCTATCTACAGAAACTCTCCCCTACCTTTATCTTACTGTTTATGCTTGAGTCTTGAACTGTCAGATTGCAAATGGAATGAAGAACACAAGTATTCATCATTATCAGCACCAGTGGCAGATTCCTGATTGTACAAACCATCTCATTTACCAGGAAAAAACAAAGCCATAAATCTTAATTGTACCCACTAAAACTGTGACCCTGCTATTTAAATATTCTCTTCCCCAAGTTAGTGCTGGGTCTCTCTTGAGATTCCCCATGTATATGGGGCAGCTAGGTGGTGCAGTGGATAAATCACCGGCCCTGGATTCAGGAGGACCTGAGTTCAAATCTGGCCTCAGATACTTAACACTAGCTGTGTGACCCTGGGCAAGTCATTTAACCCCAATTGCCTCACCAAAATAAATAAATAAAGAGATTCCCCATGTATGTACGTCCATCTTGCTAAGCAGAGATAAATGGGTGCTTGCCTGGATAACTATTTCACTCTGCATCTGTTTTATAAGGGATAGCTTTCTATTTTTGACACTGTCTAATGTATCTCTCTCTCCCTCTCTTCCACAAAAATTGTATGACATTTTTAAAAGGTTTGCTAAAACTGAGGTAAGCATTCTTAATCATCTACTAATTTAGTAATAAAGGAACTGAAATTAGTTTAGCCTGATCTGTTCTTGATGGAGCTATTCTGACTCTTTGCCATCATTGCTTTTCTTTCTAAATGTTCCCCAACTATATCTTTAAGGATGCATTTTAGATTTTTTCCACGGATTAAAATCAGGTTCACTGGCTTGTAGTTTGCAGACAGTAATCTCCTCCTTTCCTGCCCTTTTTTAGAAAAATTGAGACATTTGCCTTTCTCCAGTCTTGAGTTAGTACCTGATATATAGTAGATGTTTAATAAATGTTTATTGATTGATCATTCAAAAATCACTGATATTGGGTCAGCACTCACATCTTCCAGTTCTTTTAAGACCTAAGGATCTAGTTAATCTGGACTGAGTGATGTGAATTCACCAAAGGAAACTGGGTTCCTCTTTACCATCTCCTTATTTATCTTGGGTATCAACTCCCAGTTAGCCATTTTTGCTGTTTATTGTGTAAGATGAGAGAACATATATACTAAAAAAGAATGGTACAAAGAAGATTAGCACAGTCTTTACACAAAGATGACATGCAAATTTGTGGAGTATTGCATATTTTTTACTCTGACTACTGACCTCCCTGGCTTCCTTTAAGTCCAATCCAAAATCTCACCTTCTACAGGAAGCCTTTCTCATCCCCTCTTTTGTTTGTTTTTGGTTTTTGGTTTTTTAGGGCAATGAGGGTTAAGTGACTTGCCCAAGGTCACACAGCTAGTAAGTGTCAAGTGTCTGAGGCTGGATTTGAACTCAGGTCCTCCTGAATCCAGGGCCAGTGCTTTATCCACTGCACCACCTAGCTGCCCCCTCTTCATCCCCTTTTAATTCCAGCGGCCTTCCTCTGTTAATTATTTCCTATTTATCTTGTATATAGTTAGTTTGTACATATGTTTGCATGTTGTCTCCCCCATTATATTGTAAATTCTTTAAGGGCAGGGACTTTCTCTTGCCTCTTTTTATATTCCCAACATTTAACATACTTCCTGGCATATAGTAGGTACTTAATAAATATTTGTTGAATTGTGGAATTGTTCTGAAAAAAAAAATGTGTAAGGGTTTTTGTGGAATACAAAGTCAATGAGAGCCAGCAGTGTAATGTGGTAGCCAAAAAATCTAATGCAACTTTGGACTGCATTAAGAGAGGCATAACTTCCAGGAATAGAGAGAGGATAGTACCACTATACTCTGACTTTGTCAGACCTCATCTGAGAACACTGTATTTGGTTCTGGGCACCACAGTTAAGGACACTGATAAACTGAAGAGTTTCAGGAGAGGGCACCCAGAATGGTGACAGGCTTTGATGAGGACTGAGTGAAGGAACTATGGCATATTCAGTTCAGAGAAAAGAAGGCTCAGGTGGGGCATGATATCTGTCTGAGTAACTGAAGGGCTGTTACATGGAGTAAGAATTAGATTTGTTCTGTTTGGCCCCAGAAGGCAGAACCAGGAATCATGGGTAGAAGTTGTGAAGAGGGAGTCTTAGGTTTGTTGACAGGAAAACTTCCTGAAAATTAAAACTGCTTAGCAGAATAGCATCCCTGGACTGCCCGTCCCTTTCTCCCCACTCATATGGCTACCAGCTTACCTGAGGCCCTCCTCACCACCTGTCTGCCCTTGCTACATCATCCCAATTGAATTCCCAGCTTCTTGCCTCTCTTCTCTCTGTTTCTTCCTCCACACAGCTGACAAAATAATCTTTCTAAATCATGCCTGTCTGATTATGTCACTTCTCTTCTTAAGAACCTTCAGGAACTCCCTCTTTCTTTGAGGATAAAATGTCAATTCCTCAGCTAGTCTTTTAAAACTCTTTACAACCTGGCTCCAGTCTACCTTTCTGGGTTTGTTTGACATTGTTCCCCTTTACAGACTATATGTTCCAGACAAACTGGCCTACCTCCTATTTTTCGAATCTGGCATTCCACTTCCCATCTCTATGACTTTGCACAAGCTGTATTGCATCACTGGAATAGATTTATTCCTCCTCTCCACCTCTTAGAATCTCTGCTTTCTTAAAGGCTTGGTCATCTCTTCTAGAAAGCTTTTTCTGATTTGTCTAATTGTCAGTATCCACTCCCTCCTCAAATTATGATGGATATATTTATCTCTTTCCATGTTATATCCCCCAGTAGAATGAAAATCCCTTGAGGAGAGAGTCTGGTTTTATCTTGCCTTTATATGCCCAGTATCTAGTGGAGTGACTTACTCACAAATGTTTGCTCAGTTAGATTAGATGACAAAACTCTAGCAGGTCTGCAGAAATCACCAGGAGCAGCTAGTTGACAGCTAGATTGAGTGCCAGGCCTGGAGTCAGGAAGACTCACCTTCCTGAGTTTAAATCTGGCCTCAGACACTGACTAGCTAAGTGACCCTGGGCAAGTCACTTAACCCTGTTTGCCTCAGTTGCTTTCCTGGAGAAGGAAATGACAAATCACTCTAGTGTCTTTGCCAAGAACATCTGAAATGGGGTCATGAAGAGTCAGACATTACTGAAAAATGGCTGAACAACAACATAAATCACTAACTAAACAGGTAAATTTGAAAACATTTTTTGCAATGAACATGCATGTTGAGGAGTCAATATGGCCCAGTGGATCGAATACAAGCTTTGGAGTTTGGGGATCTAGGTTCAAATCTTGGTTCTATCACTATTTGTATGACCTTGAATAAGTCACTTTACTTCCTTGAACCTCAGCTTTCCCGTCTATAAAATAAATGGACTGGACTAAATGACCTCTAAGGTTCCTTCCAGGTTGCTCTTATA
This sequence comes from Dromiciops gliroides, assembly GCF_019393635.1. NCBI lineage: Eukaryota > Metazoa > Chordata > Mammalia > Microbiotheria > Microbiotheriidae > Dromiciops > Dromiciops gliroides. Next base: position 134,458,546 of record NC_057864.1, read on the forward strand.
ATATTGTGGGGGGGGGGGGGCGGGGTATTGGGTTTTTTTAAGGTAAAGCTTCCACTTATATATACTCTGATTAGGGGGAAAAGGAAGCAATAGTCATTCACTATTTCTGTTTCTAATAACTGAATATCTCCATATTAAGGTTAATTGAATATCTCTATAATTAAGATTAAATTAAAATTAAGCTAAACTTCAATTCAAAGGGGAAAGCTCCCACTAAGGAGCTGTATGAAATCTCAAGACAAAAAAAAAACAAAACACATATCGGTCATGTCTTTATTTTTTTTCAAAACAGAGTGTATATTGTCCAGTTGGACTTTTTTTTTTTTTGGTGAGGCAATTGGGGTTAAGTGACTTGCCCAGGGTCACACAGCTAGTAAGTGTTAAGTGTCTGAGACCAGATTTGAACTCAGGTCCTCCTGAATCCAGGGATGGTGCTCTATCCACTGCACCACCTAGCTGCCCCCCCCCCCCGTTGGACTTTCTTAAACTTCAGAAGCAGGATATATGATTTCTTAGCAAAAAGGGGAATAAAAAAGATAATACATTTCTTATTAATGGGATGAACAAGAAATCGATTGTATCTCATATTTCAAAGCTTTGCAGAATTAAAAAATGTTAAAGCTAGAAAAGGAATTTTTAAAGCTACTCCAGTCCTTTCCTTTCAAAGATGAGAAAGCTGAGTCTTCAAGGGAGGATTAGTAACTTGTCCAATTTCACACAGCTACTTAACAGCAGAGATGGGACTAGAAACCAGGTCTTCTGATTCTTAGTTCAATACTCTGTCCCCTGCACTATGTGGCTATCTTGTATGCTGTACATAAAATTTCCTTTTGCTATTCAAGCAGTTTTGTACCTGGTATTGTGGCATGATTAGAAGAAAAGCTCTTCTAACCATATTTTTGTCAAAAATCACTGATTTTTAAAGCCTATAGTTTCTTGTTCTCACTTCTCTACTTTTTTATGGAAAAATGTAAATATTGGCAAATAAAATGTAATTTTTATTTTGATATTTCCATAGGTTTGGGATCTCTTCAGTGTAGATACTCCATCCACTGGTTCAGATAGCAATCCATACAACCCTTCTCATGCTGCAGAATTCTTTTTTTTTTTAATGTCCTTTAAGAATCTTCGATATAGGATCTACTACCTGGCTATTTTAATATTTTATGGGTACCAATTCAGTGCTTAAGCTGTCCATCTGTTATTCTTGACTCTTTCTAGAATATTGGCCCATCTGTTTCCAGTCATGCATATCATGGATGATGTCTTCTATGCCGTTATTATGACACAAGTCATAATTAGGAATACACAACAGCCTCCTATTATTCACAATGCATCTTTCCATTGATTTTTGAATCACCAACAATTTCGGTATTTCATGTTGTCCTGTGGTTCCCAGCCATATAGCAAACCAGGAAGATACTAGCGTTGAAAAAAAAGATAGGGAATTAACCCTTTTATACTAGTAGAATTATGGAAGCCAAAATGTGACCCCAGGAAAGGAAATTAGGACTCATTATAGACTATTTTCTGAAGACTTTGCTTCAATGTGTTTTTGCAACTAACAACAACAATAATAAGCTAAAATCAACCAAGTACTTGCAATCAATCATCAAGAAAGAGCATTGGAAGCAAAAATCTATAACTGTTGAAATTACAGTGGAGCTCTAGCTTCCAAAGGTTTTAGAAAGCTAAAAATGGGAGACAGCTAGGTGGCGCAGTAGATAAAGCATTGGCCCTGGAGTCAGGAGGACCTGAGTTCAAATTTGACCTCAGACACTTGACTAGCTGTGTGACCCTGGGCAAGTTACTTAACCCTCACTGCCCTGCAAAACCAAAACAAAACAAAAAGCTAAAAACAGAACTGGAATCATTTTGGAGAGAGGCATCTGAAACAAGAGGTTTGTAGCACTGTTATTTGACATTAGGTGGCACAGTGAATAGAGTCCAGGACCTGGAGTCAGGAGGTTCAAAAACCACTTCAGATACTCACTAGCAGTGTGACCCTGGGCAAGTCACTTACACCTCTGCCTCATTTTTCTCATTGGTAAAAATGAGTGTAATAATACCACTTAGCATTATGTAAATGCTAGCTATCATCATCCTTGTTGCTATCATTAATGAAAACAGTCTTAAAAATTATAAATCCAGTCTGAAAAGGAAAGCAATAACATTTGGATTCAATAAAATTGTGAAGGGTAATAATCGAGGTAAACAACGACATTCACCTAATACTAAATCTAGGAGTTTCTTCTTGAAGCTTGGAAGGGAATGGTTAAAGAATTTCTTTTTTTAAAAAAAGGAAGTAGCACCTTATATGCTGCATATTAAATGTGTTGGAACTTATTATTCAAAAGAGTGGTACAGTTTAAAAATTTAAATAACTTCAAAAAAGATTTAGATAAATTAATGAGTGAGAGTTATAATGGAATTTAACTTCCAATTCTATATTTCTGCTCCATGCACATATATACAAAATGTAGGTGAAGAAAATGATGTCACAATGATCCAGTATGTTTAAGTTTCCAGACAGCCAACATAGATCACTTAGGAAAAAGTAAACAGAAATGCCAGGAGAAATATGAAATCTTTATTATACTTCAAGGATCTATTATTTCATCCATTTCTATTCCCTATGCTGATGCAGATCACAATCCATTCATAATTTAGTAGATGATATAATAAGTTCTTATGGTCAAAAGAATCCATTTCTCAGTTACCAACCTGGTGATGAGCCTCTCTGTACTTATCTAGTCACTTTAATGGGAGTTTTTTCTTTTCCTAGTATCCCATTTTATACCTTCTGACCCATCTCGGAAGCCAGAAGGCTCCAAATATTGGAAATTCCTGTACAAGTACCAACAAACTCCCATATAAGTTGCTCTATATAAATGGCTCTAAGTTTAAAACACTAAAATTGAAACCTAAAAAAGAGCATTTATTTAAGATCACAAGACTAGAATCAGAGTCCCATGGGATGATAAAAATAAAAATAAAGTCTCTTTCCACTCTTCCCCACTTGTCTGTTGTTTTCTAGGTGCAAGCTAGGTGCAATGTTTATATTAAAAGATCTTAACCCTCTCCTAAAATAACTTCTTTCTTTTATGTGCCCGAGTCATCCTATTCTAGTCCTACATTTTGTTAATTTATTAAAAACCAAATATTAAGAAATGACAGATGGGACAGTTTCAGAGAAAGCTGTATTAACTGATACAGTGTGGACAATTTATGCAACAATAACATTGTAAAGACAAACAACTTTTAAAGACTTGAGAATTTTTACCATAACAATGACCAAACACAGTTCCAAAGATGAAATGATGATGAAGCATGCTACCCACTTCCTGACAGAGAGATGACAGATACAGAATGAGACATGTTGTTGTTGGACATGGCCAATGTGCGAATTTGTTTTGTTTGATAGCACATATTTGTCACAAGGATTTTATTTTTCTTTTTTTAAAAAATAAAGGCAAGAGAGGAAATATATGTTTGTTAATTTTGGAAAAAATATAAGCTTCAAAGGAGGAGGAGCTGTTGAGTGATGTTGGAAGTAGCTATAGAAAACAAGGACTTTCCCACCACAACCAATGAAGGCAACCAGTCATTGTAAAGATAGCCAGGGATGCAACATTATCAAGAAGGATTGAGGACTCAGTGAGTAACAGAAGATGGAAGGAGTGGGAAAGGAAACTTACAAAAAATTTCAAGAATAATTCTCATGATAGAATGTGTCTGCTGTCTACAAACAAGTGTAGCTAATGTGGAGAGACCCGTCGCCAGCAGGTTGACTACGAGGTGATAAATTCTTTGGCTATGGTGATAAAGAAAGCTCCAAACTGGCTCTCAGTTCTATGTGGACCCACTGCATTTCTATAGCCATGCCAACAGAGAAGCAAAAAGGAGAGCAAATGATGCCAAGAATCACACAATGTTATAGTCTATCAATAAATAGTCGTTTTACTCTTTGGTAAAGGTACCATCGCCGCAGCCGCTTGGAGTTGGCAGTTCCTGCCTCTCCTCCTCCTGACTCACCGCTGTTCGCTCTCACCGAGGAATAAGTCGGTCAGGAAGCCGCTCCACTGCCATGGCATTCAAGGACACCGGTAAGACGCTTGTGGAGCCCGAAGTGGCCATTCACCGGATCCGGATCACTCTCACCAGCTGCAACGTGAAGTCACTCGAGAAGATATGTGCTGACCTGATTAGAGGAGCCAAAGAAAAGAACTTGAAAGTGAAGGGGGGGGGCAGCTAGGTGGCGCAGTGGATAAAGCACCGGCCCTGGATTCAGGAGTACGTGAGTTCAAATCCGGCCTCAGACACTTGACACTTCACTAGCTGTGTGACCCTGGGCAAGTCACTTAACCACCTTTGCCCCGCAAACCCCCCCCCCAAAAAAAGAAAGTGAAGGGACCCGTTCGAATGCCTACCAAGACACTTCGAATTACAACTAGAAAAACTCCTTGTGGTGAAGGTTCTAAGACTTGGGATCGATTCCAGATGAGAATCTACAAACGTCTTATTGATTTGCACAGTCCTTCTGAAATTGTGAAGCAGATCACTTCTATCAGCATTAAGCCAGGTGTAGAAGTTGAAGTCACCATTGCAGATGCCTAATCAGTCATCTGTTTTTTAATAAATTGATTGCAACTATTAAAAAATAAATAAATAGTCGTTTACCTTTTGTAATTCTAAATGGGAGATTTTTGTTAAACAAATTAATGATATGATACACTACTATGTGAATATTGAAATGCTTACATGAATGAAACAAGAAGATATAAAAAGTTGTGGCTAAATAGGACAATGTGAGTTCTCTAACAAGAGAAACTTGTTAAATACAACACCTCCCTCCCCCCACCCCACCCCCACCCTGCACCAGACATTTAGTCTTTTACAACCTGGCTTCACCTTCTTGTTCTTTTTTGGGGGGGGGGGGGGGGTGGGCAACGAGGGTTAAGTGACTTGCCCAGGGTCACACAGCTAGTAAGTGTCAAGTGTCTGAGGCCGAATTTGAACTCAGGTCCTCCTGAATCCAGGGCTGGTGCTTCATCCACTGAGCCACCTAGCTGCCCCACCTTATTTTTCTAGTGTTATTTATAACACTACTCCCCTTTCTGCACTCCACAGTCCAGTCAAACTGGCCTTCTCTCTGGTCACACACCATGCTCTATATCCCATCTCTATGCTTCTAAACAAGCAACCGCCCATCATGCTTAGAATGTGCTCTTTTCTCACTTCCACCAATTCTTAGAATCTTTTCACCTCAAATGTCACCTTCATGATAAAACCTTTCCTGATCCCCTTAGGAAAGCATGTGGAAAGCAAGGGCTAGTGTCTTTCTACCTTGCAAAAAGAAAGACCTAGGGGCAGCTAGGTGGTGCAGTGGATTGATCACCGGCCCTGGATTCAGGAGGACCTGAGTTCAAATCCAGCCTCAGACACTTGACACTTACTAGCTGTGTGACCCTGGGCAAGTCACTTAACCCTCATTGCCCTGCCAAAAGAAAAAAAAAAGGCATGATGTTAAGAGATTGAATATCATGTTCAGGGAACAGTAAGGAAGTCAATTGGACTGAAACACAGAGGAGACAATGTGTGCAGATAGAACAGCCCTGAATCTATCTAAATGGTGATGATAATAATAACAATAGCTAACTTTTATATAGCATTAATTATAACACTGTACTAAGCTTATAATTCTATCTAATTTGATCCTTACAACAACCCAGGGAGATAGGTTCTATAAATATCCCTATTGTAGAGATGAGGAAACTTAATCAGATAGAGGTTAAGTGAATTGCTCAGGGTTTCACTAGTATCTGAGGCTGCATTTGAACTCAGGTTTTCCTGACTCCAGAAAATGTGTTATAGCACAAAGAGGATTGACCTTGGCATCAAAGGATGTGTTTTCAAATCCTCCCTCTGACACTTCTGGACACATTGTCTTGAAAATACTGATGGAGAAAACCATAATTCAGTTGGTGATATAAGCCTGGTGTCCAGAGGGAAAAAAGGAATGCTATTTATATAAATTTGGGAGTTAACTGCATAAAGATAATAACTGAGCTCATGGGAATTATTGAGAACACTGAAAGAAAAAGGGATCAAGAAAGAGCCAGGGAAAGAATGGAAAACACACATATTTGAGGGTGGAACATGGTGGATGATCCTGCAAAGGATACTTCCTGGTCTTCCATATCTATAATGATATCCTTTATTGAACTTCTGTGCAATTTTGCAATAGTAATATATCATAGCTCCTCTCTGTTGCCCTTTGGATTATTCTCCAACTTTAATTTTTAAGAATAAGAATGCCACATATTCCCAGCCAAGCATCACTGAAAGAATATTACATTAAAGGAGCATCTAGGTGGCACAGTGGATAAAGCACCAGATCTGGATTCAGGAAGACCTGAGTTCAAATCCAGCCTCAGACACTTGACACTTACTAGCTATGTGACCTTGAGCAAGTCACTTAACCCTCATTGCCCCGCCAAAAATAAAAAATAAAAAAACACAAAAAAAAAGAAAAAAAAGAATATTACATTAAAAGCTATGTAAAGGTTGTAAAGCTTGTATAAACAAAAGTTGAGAACTATCTTTACATGTAACGGAAAAAATAAAATACCTTATATGTTAAAAAAAAAAAAGCTATGTAAAGGGAATTCAGCCTACTCTACTGTTCCTACTCAGTTGTGAGCTCAGTTCATTGTTCATTTGCAATATCTGTCTAATACTGATTAAATAGTTCTATGGGAGGTTCATCCAACTACATGCATAGTTCAGATAATAGACATTCTTCATCATCCACTTGGTTTTTCCTTTATGGATAGTTAGGACAGATTCTTTTGAATGATAATAAATCTCATTTTGGAAATATAATCTACTCTATAATAGTATTTACAAATACTTGTTCCCTTCTCATTTCTTCATTTAGGATACTCTCATTGTGTGCATATAGATTATTTTCATATTTTGTAGTGATAAGAAAATAGGTATGTGAGTAGGTAGTTATTGATACTTTTTTGGCTATCTTTTTCATGCTTTTGACATGCTCTCCTAAATAATAACAGGAGTAAACTTTATAGCACTTTCTTTGTATTATCTCATTCGATTTATTGAGCCTCACAATAATCTTATGAGATAGGTGATAGGGAAACAGGCAAGAGAATTTAAATTACTTGATGAGTGTCACAGAACTATTAAGTACCTCAAGGGGGATTTGAACTCAAATCTTCTTGACTCCAAGCCTAGTGTTCAATCTGATGTGCCAAGCTGCCTCAATACCTCAATGCCCTCAAAATTGTGTTGCCTCCGTCATATATCTCGTTTATACATATTTTATTTTGTCCAAGCTGCTCTTCCCATTTTGGTTTTCATTAAGTCTATATTATATATTATTGACTGTAATGTTAGGATCCAAGTCTAGTGGCTCTACTGTTTGATGGAGATAAGGTTTATTATCTTAAAACTTAAGCTAGAGTTTTCTAATCTCAATTTAATATGGTGGTTGATTTATATAAATCAAACTTTCTTAGAAATGTTGATAATCTATGTCGGTATCTGTTCAATTACCTATTTCTCATATTCCAACATCAAAACCTTATTTAAATAAGTCAGAGTGGAATTGCTTCAATTGTATACATATCTTCTCATTTTTATTCTTTTTAAAACTTTGTTTGGTTTTGATCTTTTCTCTAGCAAGTTGGTAGTCTGATTATATACATATAGTTGACTTGGATATGACTCTGATACTGATATCTAGTTGTTTCCTGTCCATTAAAATATATTTAATTTTTTGATGTTTTTAGTGTTCATAATGGTTATGGTCACCTGACTATTTTCTTGAAGAAAGTGTTCATGATATATGGGTATGAGGCTTCGAAATCCTACCAACTGTGGCTCTTTTAATTTCTTACTCCTGAAATAGTTTTCCAATGTATTTGTTGGAAAACATGCTAAAAACATATTTAAACAAGCTGTTAACTGGAAAATGGTAAATGAATGCAAACAATAACAATGGCTTTGATCACCATTTATTAGCGTTTAGCTGATATAAAACATTTACCACAATGAGTAGTTCAAAGAGCCCAGAGACAACCTCAAATAGTAAACTTGATATTCTTGCTAAACAAAGACATGTGATTGTAAGAGGAACAATCATTTTGGATTTCAAATATACTCATAATGTTATATAGTAAAAGGATGGAAGTAATAGTATTTCATAAAACAGTAAAGACTAGAGGCTGAAAGAAGGTTTAAGCCAAGATAGTGGATTACTAGGTTCAAAAAGGGCCAGTTTTGTATGTACCCCTCAAAAAAGGAAAGAATGGAAATTATAGGGAACAAAACTAGCTATTGCACAAGAAAATAAACAACAAAAATCGAAAATGAGCAACTGAAGAAAAGTACTGGTCCCTCACACACACACACACACACACACACACACACACACACACACACACACACACACACACAAATATTACAGGGCTTCTGAAAAAAGCTAAAGTGCCAGGAAAAGCAATATACAAGATATCCTCAAGGATATGTGTGGTATTTAACCTTTTCACTATCACCCATGCCTGGAATGTTCTTCTCTCCATCTCCCATTCATAGTTTCCTTGGCTTTCTTCAAGATTCAGCTTAAATCCCATCTGATTTAGGAGGTCTTTTCCCAGTATCCTAGTCCCTTAACTTTGAGAGTACCTTACACTTACACTAGAGAGATGGAGGGAAGAAGGGGGAGGCAGATAGACAGAGAGAGATTGAGAGAGAGAGATCTTGTATGCACATAGTTATTTTCATGTTGTCTCCCTTATAATACTGTGAGGTTCCTCATCTCTCTGTACACTTGGCACAGTGCCAGACACATGGTAACTGCTTAATAAATGTTCGTTGGCTGGTTGATTAGTTGGCAGAATCTGGAATATCTTATAAACTAAAGGTAGAAAGAGTCAGAGTGACATGGGGCAGGGTATGAAACTTGAATCAGGAAGACTTGGGTTCAAACTGTGATTCAGACACTTACCATAGTCCACAGACAAAACATTAAATCTCCCTGGGTTTCATTTTCCTTGTTGGTTGGATCTGATGGCCCCAAAGGTTCACTCTAGCTCAAAATTTATTATTCTATTATAACATAATCGACTCTGGGCTCACTATCTCAAGGCCAGACCTGTCTCATTTTACACCTCCCATCTCCAAGGCACTCGGTTACCCTGAAGGAGTTGTGAAGTCTCTTATACCATCAGCTCAAGTCCTGATTTACTCTATTCTTTTTTTTGAGGGGTGACTCAAAAAAGTACTGACTAGCACACTAGTTCAATTTAACTACTTAATATTGTATTAGCTTTTTAATTTTATTTTATGTTTTTTGGTGGGGCAATGAGGGTTAAGTGACTTGCCCAGGGTCACACAGCTAGTAAGTGTCAAGTGTCTGAGGCTGAATTTGAACTCAGGTCCTTCTGAATCCATGGCCAGTGCTTTATCCACTGTACCACCTAGCTGCCCCCTGTATTAACTTTTAAAAGTGACACTTCCTTCAAAGATATAACAAAAACAAACATACAAACATTTCCCCCAATACCTTTGGGGCATGATGCCCAACTATACCACCTGAGGGGAGATGAGAGGAAAGATAGACTCACAGCTCAGTTCCTAATTACCACTGGTCCCACTGAGTTCATGTCCAAAGCCTATGTCTGCTGGGCTGGTATCCCAGGACCCTTGCTCTTCTGTGCCTCAGTGCTGGGTTGGCTACTATACTTGGCCTAGTTTCCTGGACTCTTGGACCCATATAGCTCAAACTCCACAGTCATATCAGAGACTTTATGTCCCTGGACTAGAAAAGAATGAACAAAAAGTGATTAAGTCAAAAGGCCAGGCCTGTGTATCAGGATCACAGGACCTCAGGAAAGGAAGAAGAGCCTAAAGTCTTCCCCACTTTACCACATGGTGTGAGTGAAAGAATCACCTCCTCCTTCAGACATAAATGTCAAAGAAGTCCTGGGCAGGTGCTGAGTCAGGCCATTTTTTTAAATGCCAAGAGCCAATGGGAGAATATTGCACTTAAATACCTAGGAAGATAAGACAAAAGACCCACTCATACTTCAGTCCTCCAGGAAATTAATCAGTAGTCATTAGGCATTTATTGTGCCAGGCACCGTGCTAAGTGATGGGGATAAAAATAAAAGCAAAAGACAGTGCCTTGAAAAGAGATTGGTTGGGGGAGGGGGCAATGAGAGAGAGGAACCTAGGATGACACTGAGGTAGCTGAGCCTGAGGAACTAAGAGGATGGTGGTACCCTAAATAGGAAAACAGAGGTTTGGAAGGGAAGGAAATTTAAGGGGAAAGATAATAAGTTTGGTTTTAGATATGTTGAGTTTAAGATATCTATTGGACATCCAGTTGGAAACTGGAAACTGAGACAGTTGGATACATGAGACTGGAGAGAGGTTAGGACTAGATAATTAGATTTGATAATAATTATCAAAGAAATGATAATTGGGAACAAACAAGATCACCAAGTTAAGTAATGGAGGAGGAGACAAGAAGAGGGTCCAGGACAGAGTCATGTGGGACACCCATAGGTAGTGGAGTATGACCTGGATGAAAACTCAAAAAAAGATACTAAAAAGGAAAAGGAAGAGGAGGAGAACCAAGTGAGAGTGGCATCACACAAACCTAGAAAGAAGAGAGTATCAGGTGATCAATAATGTCAAAGACTACAGAAATATCAAAAATAATGAGAATGGGAGAAAGGTCATTGGATTTGGCATACGAGAGACCACTGGTAAGTAGAGTGAGAATTTTAGGTGGAATGAGGTCAGAAGCTGTAATGATTGGAATGATGCCACCTACTGGAGACTTGCTGTGGGAAAGCTCCACCATGAGGAAAATGCCTCAGAGGCATTGTGGCTTTTCCTTGGCGTCAGGAAATGACGTTTTGCTCATGGGTGCTGTCTATCAAGGCTACCAGCCAATCAACTTGAGGAGCCTCCTATTTTCTGGGAGGAGACAGGAAGGAGGAGAGGGAGCCTGCAGAGAGCTCTTGCGCTTTTGGGTTCCTGACTTGGTGGTGGTGGCGGCAGAGGACTTCACAGGAAATTTGAGGAAAGATAGGAATGCCAGGCTGTTGGAATTCTGTTCTCAATCTTTTTCTTTCTATTTTCCAATAAATCCTTAAAAACCTAAACTCGTTTTAACAGTGATTTTAGTCAGTTTCCCCCAAAACTGGGGGAACAGATTAGAATCCACATTTAGAATCTTAAATTACACAAAGCCAAATTGTAGAGAGCTAAGAAAGTGGAGGCACCTACTGTGGACGGCCTTCTCAAGAAGTTTAGCCATAAAGGACAGGAGAGAAATGGGATGATAGTGGGGATAGAAGGGCCAAGTGAGGGTTTTTTGAGAGGAAACAACATGGACATGTTTGTATGTATAGGAAGGAAGGAGTCAATAGACAGAGAGATTGAAGATAAGTAAGAGAGTGGGGATAACAGAGAGGACAATATGTTGAAGGAAATGGGATAGAATGGGATCACTTGTGCAGGTAGAGGGGTTTGCCTTGGTAAAGAGTAAGGTCACCTCTTCACATAAGACAGGGGTGAAGGAGGAGATGGCAGCAGAAGGTATCTGAGTGACATAAGATGAGGAAGAGGGGAGGAATGGGAGTCACAGTAAATGACCTTAATTTTTTTTTAGTAAAATATGGGGCAAGGTTTCCAGGTGAGGGGGTAGGGGAAGGGGAACCATGGGAAGTTTGAAGAGAGATTTTTTTTTTTAATTGGAAGACCTAGGGGCAGCTAGGTGGTGCAGTGGATAGAGCACCAGCCCTGGAGTCAGGAGTACCTGAGTTCAAATCCAGCCTCAGACACTTAACACTTACTAGCTGTGTGACCCTGGGCAAGTCACTTAACCCCAATTGACTCACTAAAAAAAAAAAATTGGAAGACCTGTTGTGAACAGAGGGACAGTGATTTGATAAGGGAGGTGTCGAAGGATTGTCTAGCAGTACTGAAAGCCCAGTTGAGGTTACATAACACAAATTTGTAGTAGACCCAGTCAGAATAGTTGTGAGATTTTTTTTTTTTTCCCACCTTCAATCAGCAGCACACATTCCTTTCACATGACACTATACATATCCTGATTCTGGTCCTGTCCACAAGCCGGTCTCCATACCTGAAATGTTCTCCCTCCTTACTGCAACCTTCTAGTCTCCTTCAAGACCCAGTTCAAATCCCACCCTCTGCAAGAGAGATGCTTTGCAAGAGAGAGAGACAGAGAGACAGAGACAGAGAGAGAGAGAGAGAGAGAGAGAGAGAGAGAGAGAGAGAGAGAGAGAGAGAGAGGGAGAGGGAGAGCGAGAGGGAGAGAGAGAGAGAGAGGGAGAGCGAGAGGGAGAGAGAGAGAGGTGCTTTGCACGGCTATGTCAGTGACTGTATGTATATCTTGTATGTACATAGTTGTGTGCTATATATCCCCCACCCTTTCTTTGTGTCCCGTGGTGATTTAACACAATTCCTAGCACATAGTAACTGCTTAATAAATAAATAGTTGTTGACTGACTAACTGACCTCATAATGAGGCATCAGAATAGGACCCTTGTGGAGGGAGTTATTCATCTTATTGTGAGAGAATATCTTCCTCAATTTTCTAATCCATAAAATGGAGAAAATAAAGCACCTACTTCCCAGGATTATTGTGAGGAAAATTGAGATAATATTTGTAAACACTTTGCAAGTCTTAAAGTGCTATGTAAATACTAGCTGCTGCTGCTGCTACTGTTGTTGTTGTTGTTAGATCACAACTAGAATTCACAAGTTCAAAGGCCAACAAGGCATTCAATTCCCAGTGCTGCAGGTGCTGCTCTTTATAACAACCTTATTAAGTACTCAAACTATAAAATGAAATCTTCATCTGGGAAGTAGCTTTCCTTTAACAAGAAAACAGGAGCCTACTATTCAGAATTATTTAAATGTTAAAACAGAGAACTTAGCTCACAGGTGGAAAATTGAGTGATTAAACCAACAGAGGATGCTAATGCTAACAGGTAAGCAAATTCTTCTAATGAATGGCAACAATCAGCAGCCTTGAATAGTCACCTTAATAATCAATACCCTGTTGGGACTTTTACCTATCATTTATTTTAAGGGATGCCTTGTTTTGAACAATCATTTTAAATCCTAGTAAACTGAAGAATTAATTAGCAAGCACGGAGGCTCAGCTAACTAATGCTTGAGTCTGTTAAGCCATCTGCTCAGGAGCACCCACTTCAAATATTGGCACTCCTGAAGGATGGGTGTGCAGAATAAGTCGTGTTTCTTAGACAAGTTGCTGTTTGGTGCTTAACCACTGCTACATCCAAATAGATTAAAAATAAAGTCAACCATCAAAACCTATCTCTGCAGTTTCTGACCTTCTGCTACATGACTAGTCATTGGCACTCTTTAACGCTGATTTGTCTTCTAATGATTCACACGTGTTCTTTTGTCTTTGTCCCAATGAGATCCAAGCTCCTTGAGGACAGGAGGGCCCATGCAGTAGGACCTGTTTATTTCTCATAGCATTAGTCATGAACAGATGTGCAATAAATACTTCCTAAGTCATTGATGAATGTGCCTCTTGGATCTCTTGGCTTCTGTGTCACACTGCTGATTCATTTTGAGCTTGCAGGTCATTTGAAAGTCCCAGATCTTTTGGGGCAAGAATTGGCATCTAATTGTCTCTCTCTAACCTTGTGATTATGAATTTGTCTTTTTTTTTTTTTACTGGAGCTGTGATTTCACGAGGGAAGTGTCTATTACCTAATTAATGCAGAGAGCACCTCCTTTGAAATTTCTGGATATAGTCAGTTACCTAGGGGCAACGAGAAGTTATGGGACTTGCTTAAGATCACACAGCCAGGATCTGTGAGAGACAGGGCTTGAACCCAGGTTTTCTTTACTCCAAGGTCAGCTCTACCCATTCTTACCATAGTGTGCCTGACATTGATTTTCTAAACTAAGTGAAAAATATTACATATCTCCCTTGAGTTTCATCTTGTTAGATTTGACCTAACCTTCTAGCCTGTGCAAGACCTTTTTGGATCCTGACTGGATGTATTAGTTATACTTCCCACATGTGTTTTCTTCAATTTTGTTGACCTTGTCATCTATTCATTTATCCCTGTCACTGTTTTTAAAAATGTTAATTAGCATTGGGACCCCAGTTCTCAGGTAGATTTGGAATAATGAGACAGACCCACTGCAAGCTCTAGGCAGGGACTCAAGCAAGCATAGGAGGACAGCCTATGAATGTAGTTGTTAGAACTGGGGTAAAACAAAGCAGGAAATATACACAGAGAAAGGACAGGGATTATATGCCAAGAGAAGATGCTGACATCTGGAAGAAAGCTTATACTTCCTCATGGCTTCTCCAGGGAATCCCATGTCTCCATCAGAGGAGAAACTATACAGTCCCAGGGATGGCAACAGATAGGGGCAATGGTAGAGTGACAAGGAGTTCTGGGATCAAGCCAGAAGAAGCAGGAACTTGAGCCAGCAGCAGTGGTAGAGTTAAAGAAGAGTTCCCGAATAATGCTAAGTTTCTGGACCAGGGTTCCCGAATCTAAGAGAGGAGCTCCTGGACCAAGAGGGAGCTGAAGGTGAAAGTCAGCTGTCTGGGGGAAGAACAAAAATATACCTTGCCCTGGTACTGTGAGGTGTGTGGACTGAGTAGATAGAAATAAAAGGGTTGGGCAGCTAGGTGGCGCAGTGGATAGAGCACCGGCCCTGAAGTCAGGAGTACCTGAGTTCAAAGCCAACCTCAGACACTTAACACTTACTAGCTGTGTGACCCTGGGCAAGTCACTTAACCCCAATTGCCTCACTAAAAAAAAAGAAAAGAAAAGAAAAGAAAAGAAAAGAAAAGAAAAGAAAAGAAAAGAAAAGAAAAGAAAAGAAAAGAAAAGAAAAGAAAAGAAAAGAAAAGAAAAGAAAAGAAAAGAAAAGAAAAGAAAAGAAAAGAAAAGAAAAGAAAAGAAAAGAAAAGAAATAAAAGGGTTGACTCTCTAGTGACCTGTAATGTTCCCTCTTCTTGCAGGACAGGGCTCACCTTTAGGGAAGTAGTATAAATCTGGAGTTCTGTAAAGTTCCTTGGTCAAGTGGAGTAAACAGGAGAGAAGAATAAACTTTGACCTTTGTGAGCTCCAGTATCAGACATCTTGTCTGATTACATAAAGACTGTCCTACATTAATTTTGTTAGCCTGAATGCTTGCATGGGAACTGAGGACCCATCTTCCCTTTATCATGTAAATTTTGACAAAAGGAAAATTATTATGTTAGCAGAGAAAACTCTGGTCTGGACAGGAGTCAGGAAATGAGAAAATCTTAAAATTGACCCAAGTCCATATATGCATTCCATGCTGATCCTAAGTTTCATATACATATGAAGGTGTTTTTTCAGAGAATCTCAAATTTAGAAAGGACCATAAAAATCATATAGTTGAACTCCATTATTTTATAAAGAATCTAAGTCAAAGAAAGAGGAATTGACCAGTAGAAGAGCTGGGATTGGGACCCATCTGGATCTCCTAACTCCAGATTCAGTATTCCCTCCACTAATTATACTTCTGCTTTCCTCTCATTATACCACATTTGTTCTCCTTATTTTTCAGGAGTGAAAAGGGGGCAAGGAAAACAGGGAGAAAAAGGCCATGAGATTCATTAAAATCTGTTTTCATCAATTAATCTTTAATATTAGCAGTTAATAAAGCATGAAATCTAGTGGTCTTTACTAAGTCATGCCTAATAAGTGTTTACTTACAAGCTAAAATTAAGCTAAGCCAGGAATAAAATCTGATATGTTTTAGCCTTCTATACTATAACACACTTTCCCCATGACAGATAGGTTAACAGCCCTTTGAGAGTGTTCTTAACAGTATCTTTCCAGGGCTATCAATAGAGTCATTCCAGGCCTGTCATATCTCAGTGCAGTGGTCAGTTTCAGACTGTTATTCTGAGAAGCTCTGATCAATACATTCACTTCCCTAGAGGCTCAGAGTGAATAAACAAGAAGTCATGATAAACCTTCCCTGGCATTGCTCATTTTCCTAAATGCTCTAGATGGCACACACTTATTACTCCAACCCTTTGCTATTAATAAGTCCTCTCAGAGCAAAAGAAAAACCTCTAATTCCATCCAGATGCAAGCCATGTGTAATACTAAGTACCTTATCCCTGATGTTCCAGTTAAATTACTGAGAAGGAGCCGTGACTCAGATGTTCTTAAGCATTGCTCTTTGTCGAGAGAATCGGAAACTGGGGAGTCTGGGGGAGGTTGGCTCTTAGCAATTCATGTACTAGCTCATCTACTGTAACTCATATCATTGCATGGCAATATATTTTTCTCTCCTCACAGAGGAAGGCAGTTACCATTGAAGAATAAGCTCAGGAATTCAGTTCCACATCTTCCAACTCCCTCAGAGGAAAATATAATGCAGCACACTGCAAACCCAGAGCAGTCATCAAAAAGATATTTGTAAACAAGTCCTCTGCTGTAGACTATAGCAAACTGCCTTTCTATAGGCAGTAGCATTTGAAGAACAGTATTCTGTCAGGCCCAATAGAAGAAAATGAGAATTTGTACCAGAGAGGCTCTTGTATTCCGATCTGAATTATCTGATCAAAGGCAATGATAGACTTGGACAAGTTAGCGATTTTTAACTTTCCCTTGCCCTTAACAGTAACTGGAGTCTCTGGGTCCCTAGTCAATCGATGACCTTTCCTTTCCTTTTCTTTTTGCCCACTATTCCCCTCTGTAATGATTGTCTAAATTCCTGGGGCAACTGAGAAAAGAAAAAAATGGGTCTATTTTCAAAGAAGATTTTTCTGGATACTTAATAATATGAGTGAGATGATATTGGGGGGATATGAGGAAAATCATATCCATTAGTCATTTAAAAAGTTAGACCAAGAGCTTGTTTAAATCCACTTTAGAAGACTATAGAAGGTAAATGACTGTTAAGAAGAGAAATTTATGGGTAGCAGTGACTTCTTGCTATGGCATTATCACCAGCTATTTGAATCCAATTATAGCTGACAAAGGAAGCTGGCCATCATATGGAAGATTTTTAAAGGGCAGATTACTATTTAACACTCTTTCTCTTCTTGGAGTCTGTTTCTGGTGGTTGGAGAAATTGGCAGGGGCAGAAAATGTTTCTGCCTGAAATTTTACCAAAGAAATAGACTTTTTCAGGGTATTCAGAAATTACTTGACCCGAAAAGTATCTACTTTTTAAAGTATAATATTTGTGAGTAAACTCCATATTAGCATTTGGAAAATGGAAAAGTAAAGCTGTGTACTTCATAGTGGGCAGCTGGGTAGCACAATGGATAGAGTGCCAGCCCTGGAGTGAAGAAGACCTGAGTTCAAATCAGATGTCAGACACTTAATAGCTGTGAGATCTTGGGCAAGTCACTTAACCCTGGTTGCTTCAGTTTCTTCACATATAAAGTGAGCTGGAGAAGGCAATAGCAAACCATTCCTGTCTCTTTGCCAAGAAAACCCAAAACAGGGTCATGAAGAATGGGTCACAACCAAAACAAATGAACAATATACTTCACAGTATTGGATTTTTCTTCAGACCTTTCACATACTTCACAGTATCTAGCTTTTCTTTTGTTGCTTTAAAATTTCAGACCTTAGAGAAAATAGTCAAATGTGAAGACCCTAATCGCAAGTGATACAAGTAGAAAATGTATTAGACTATTGTGATAATAATCACACTACTATGCAGAATGACTAATTCTCCAAACTGGTAAAGGAAGTCAGAGCTATGAGTCAGGGAGTAAATGATCCCAATGAATGAAAACAAAGTTTATACTTTTCCCAGATGGGATATATTTTATTTTTAAAATATTTATGAATGATTATTAATTCTATGTCTAAACTTTATTAATAGTTTTCTTTCTGTATTAATTTTAATATTTCTAAATGCAAAATTACTTTATACATGCATGACATAGTATTATTGAATCTTAGAGTTTGAAAGAAACACTGAGGTATCAGCTGTCATGTTTCTAATTTAGGAATCCAATGTTTTGATGTCTTCTTTGCTAACTCATTCCAGTGGTCAACAGCTGTCAGTAAGTATAAGGGAATACAAGCACTGGATTTAGAATCAGACCTGGGTTAGAAATCCAGCTCTCCCACTTATTGCTGTTTGACCTTGGGCAAGTCACTTAACCTTTTTTAACCTCAGTTTCTTTATTTGTAAAATGGAGTTGTTGGACTACTAGACAGTCTCCAAGGTGACACCTAGCTTCAAAGGCTACAAAATAATGAATTTGGGGTTCTGCATAGACACTACTAGGTACCTCTATTTTTTAAACTTTTTAAATATTTTGCCTAATGTGTTTTTAGAATGTTATATTCTGGGGTACTTTTAAAAGAGGTTCAGTCTGTGTAATAGATCTAACTTTTTAAAAATTATATGGAGTTACAACATATGTGTTTAATGACTAAATAAGCATTATATGAAAATTTGAAACATATGAGTGCTTGCTTCAAAATGTAAAGAGTTGAGATTCAGAGAAACAGTCAAGTAGTTAAAGAGTTCCCTTCTTATTAGAAAATAAATCAGGCATCTAGGTGGTACAGTTGTTAAAGCACAGGTCCTGGATTCAGGAAGACCTGAGTTCAAATCTGGTCTCAAACATTTCACATTTACTAGCTGCGTGACTCTGGGCAAGTCACCTAACTCTCATTGCCCTGCAAAAGAAAAAAGAAAAAAAATCACTGAGATTTCGATGCTCATATACATATAATCAAAAACGCATTCCTTCAATAGACACTTATTAAGCACCTACTATATGAAATTATTGCTAGGCATGATTCTTGCCTTCAAAGAATTAACAACCTAGTAGGGGTAGATCACATAATATTAAAGATGGAGGGACAGAAGAGGAACCTGAAGTCGGCATAGCATTCAATTCAAATAAACAAATCTGTTAAGTACCTACTATGTATAAGGCAATAGTTACTTTTGCATAGTACTGTTAGGTTTCAAATGTACTTCACCTATCATCTCCCTGGAGCTTCACAATCATCCTATGTGGTAAATACTACAGTAATTATTATATCCATCTTATAGATGAGAAATGAGGATCAGGGAGATTAGGAGACTTCACCATGGGTTGTATTCAGGATGAAAAGATGATTGCTACTGCCAAGACATATAGACAAGAAAAGTATATTTTAAAAGAAAGGAACTTAAAACCCTTGAGAAATTGATTCTGAAACTGAAGAAGAAACTGAGCTATCAAACAGCTATGATCATGAAGGATTTTGATGGTTCAAGAGCTAAGAACTATACATAAATCTGTTTGGGTATAAAGGGGTCAACAACAAAGCAAGAAGTTGAGGGGCAGCTTAGTGGCATAGTGGATAGAGCACTGGCCCTGGATTCAGGAGGACCTGAGTTCAAATCCAGCCTCAGACACTTAACACTTACTTGCTAACTGTGACTCTGGGCAAGTCATTTAACCCCAATTGCCTCACCAAAAGAAGAAGAAGAAGAAGAAGAAGTTGAGAGCAGAAGAAAGAAACTGCCGCAATTTTAACTGAGGTAATGAATACTCTGAGAGAAAGAGAAGACAGACCTGAAACTTTGATACCTATCTCACCTGAAGTTTTAGTGCTGAGAAATGTTTAATGCCAAGATATTTAGAATGAGTTAAAGCTATTGAAACAAGGCAAAAATCCAGGGTTAAACAGAATAATGATAAAGAACAGTTAAAGATTATTGAAACAAGTACACAATTGTAAGTAAGTATTTATATTTCTTTAACTCTTGCTCAACTTTTGTATACTAGAGAATTTTAAACCATTAATAAAGTTATGCTTTTATGAAAATAATCATTAAGTATGAAAGAATGCTATATTCTCCTTGACTCAGTTAACCATATTTATTTTTTACTCTTTTTTATTTTAATTTTTAATTTTTCTCAATTACATTTAAAGATATTTTTTGAGTTACAAATTTTTCTCCCACCCTCCCATTTCTCCCCCCTCCAGGGACCAGTAAGAAATTAGATATAGGTTATACATTACTATCAAATTTAACATTTCCACATTAATCAAAACAAAAGGGAAAAACGCAGGAAACAATAAACAACAATAATAACAAAAAAGCAACAACAAAAGTGAAAATAATATGCTTCGGTCTATATTCAGACTAATAGTTCTTTTTCTGAATGTGGAGAGCATTTTCTACCATAAGTCTTTTGGCTTTAGCTTGGATCATTGTATTGCTGAGAAGAGTTAAGTCTATCACAATTGATCATCACAAAATGTTATTGATACTGTGGACAATGTGCTCTTGGTTCTGCTCATTTCACTCAGCATCAATTCATGTAAGTCTTTCCAGATTTTTCTGAAATCCATCTGCTTATCATTTCTTATAGCACAATAGTATTCCATTACATTCATATACCACAACTTGTTTAGCCATTCTCCAATTGGTGGGCATCCCCTCAATTTCCAATTCTTTGCTACCACAAAAAGAGCAGCTATGAATATTTTTGTACCTGTGGGGTCCTTTTTCCTTTTTTATGATCTCTTTGGAATATAGACCTAGTAGTGGTATTGCTGGGTCAAAGGGTATAAAAAGGGTATATTTTAGAGCCTTTTGGGCATGGTGTTAACCATATTTATGAAAAATCTAGATTAAACTATTGTCATATCCTTATCATTTCCCACCTGGTGGCAGTTATGATACCTAGGAAGAGTTCAGAATGTTATCCTGTTTAACCTAACATAGATTTACCTAAAGATCATAAAGTTATTAGCTCTTATTTATTTGTTAATGGAGACAGAGACTAAATAAATATAAATTTCTAAGGAGGGAGGATTTGAAGGAAAAGAAAGGAAATTGATGACTTCAGCAATTTATTTAGATTGCTTTGCCACAAGCCTTTTAGGAGATACAAAATTTAAGTAAAACAGTAACTAATATAGAGCATCATCATGGAGTTTATAAACTAGTAGAAGAGTATGGAAAATATACAAAGAACTAAAATACAAAATATTAAAAGATAGTACAAAAGTAGTAAAAGCAAAATTATATGTGAGGTCCTAGGTAGAAAGGATCATTACATATCATGAGAATCAGGGAAAGCTTCATGGGATTTGGGGATTTTAGTTGGGCTCTAAAACATAAGTAGAAATCCAGTATTTCTTAAGTGAAAAAAGGTGAAAGGAAGGTTGGTTTGTTTGTTTTAGGATTTAGAAACCTAAGTATGTTTATAGAAAGATTTTTTTTTAATCAGCAAAGAAAGTGTGAGAGTAAAGATTGTAAAAGGTAAGGATTATAGAAACAAATTACTAGTGGAGGTAGGAGGGGATGGGGATCGAGATTTACCTTATTGAAAGAGGTTGAGAGACCTCTTCAGAGTCAAGTGAAAAATAAAAGTGATGATGCTGAGAAATTTTGAGAAAGAATGCTGTTAAGGAAGCATTCTTTGTAGGACTTCAATCTTTTCAATGAAGAAGGCTAAATTGTATACTGTAAATATGGGTGGTAAGGGTACATTTGGGATGTTGGGGAGAGAAAAAGAGGTTTGATATACTCTCCATGGAGAAAGAGAGTCCCCAATAATTCAGTAAAGAATTTCCAAGGGCCACTGAGGTTATTTACCATAAATGTATAAAAAAAATAGACCAACATAGTTATTATCTCCAATAACTGAGCATTAGCTGGAACATCAAGGATTGAGGATTGATAGGATAGAAGTAGGGAGCTGGAAGGAAAAATGGGTTGAGAGGATTGAAGTGTTGTCCAATTGGAGGGGGGAGGAAAGGTGAGGGAGCAGAGATCAATTCAGATTATGTCTTTGCATCTCTAATGACTAAGTCAGTGCTTGACACATAATAAGTACTTAATATAGAGCTCTGTTCTGGATTATGTATTTTAAAAGAACTTGAGAAGCTGGAGAACATTCAAAATAGAATGATCAGGATGGTGAAGAGCCTTGAATTCATGTCATACAAAGATTCATAGATGGTACTGGGGGGTTGTGTTCTAGGGAAGAGAAGACAGGGGAAAGATGTGATGACTTTCCAAATATTTGAGTCAAATGAAAATGGGCTTAGACATTCTCTTTGGTCAGAGAGCAAAACTAGGAATATTTTAAATTTATATTTCCAATGCTTAGCACAGTGCTTGGCACATAGTAACTGTTTAATAAATGCTTTTTGATTCATTCCTTCAATGGGTAGAAGATGAAAAAATGGCAAATTTAGCCATCATAGCAAGAAAAAATATCCCAAAACCTGTAGTTACGCATTGTTGTTTGTCCTTTATTCTCAAAGAGGACCATGATATAGGGAGGTGATGTCATGACTTGCACTGAATTGGATTTAAGTGAGAGGAAGTTTCAAGATCAACCTCACTATCTCCTACAGAGCCATCTGGGTCCAGTGGCAAGATATACATCAGGACAACTAGAGATGGGAGACCTTGGCCTTTTTAAGATAAGGTCTTTCTCAAGTATCAGAGATAGATAGATAGATAGATAGATAGATAGATAGATAGATAGATAGATAGATAGATAGATAAATGAATAAGTGAATGGAGGAAAGAAAAGAGAAAGAAAGAAAAAGAAAGAAGGAAGGAAGGAAGGAAGGAAGGAAGGAAGGAAGGAAGGAAGGAAGGAAGGAAGGAAGGAAGGAAGGAAGGAAGGAAGGAAGGAAGGAAAGAAGGAAGGAAGGAAGGAAGGAAGGAAGGAAGGAAGGAAGGAAGGAAGGAAGGAAGGAAGGAAGGAAGGGAAGGATGGAGGGAAGGAAGGAAGAAATTAAGAAAGAAAAAAATTTTAAGAAAGAGAAAAAAGAAAGGAAGGAAGGAAGGAAGGAAAGGAAGAATCAAAGGAAGGAAGAAATTAAGAAAGAAAGAAAAAAGAAAGGAAGGAAGGAAGGAAGAAAGAAAATGAATTTCAGGAGGGGAAGATCGTCAGGGTTTCTGAATGCATAGGCTGCCTTGGGAGGTAATAGTTTCCACTTCACCAGGGGTCAAGTAAAAGTTGAGATGCCACTAGTCAGGTAGTAGAAAAAAATATGTATTTGGAGTCAAAAGGCTTGGGTTCATATACCAGTACTCCTGATGTTACCTAATTCAGAAAGTAAGTCTAAAAATGTAAGTAGACAAATGAAAATACCCAATAAATAATATGGATCAATGAACACCCACGCCACAAATCCAGAAGAAAGAAAAAACATCTACAGGAAAAAAACCTCAAACGAGAATTCTACTTAGCCATAAGATATACCAGAATTCCTGGAAAAAAATGAAATGAGAATTTTTTTTCTATGTAGATGGACTGCATTTTTCACAAGTCCTTCAGAGTTGTCCTGGATCATTGCATTGCTGAAAATAACCAAGTCATTCACAGCAGATCATCTTACAATATTAGTGTTATTTTGTATATAGTATATTTCACTTTGCATCAACTCATGTATGTCTCTCCAGGCCTTTCCAACAGCATCCTGTTCATTATTTCCCACAGCACAATAGTGTTCCATCCCAATCTCATCCCACAATTTGTTCAGCCATTCCCCAATTGATGGGTATCATCTAAATTTTGATTTCAACATTTTTTTATCTCTTTTAGGATACCAACCTAATAGTGGTATTGCTAGGTCAAAGAGTATGCATGGTTTTATAGCCCTTTGGCCATAGTTCCAAATTGCTCATTTACAACTTTACCAAGAGTGTATTAATGTCTCATTTTCCCCATATCCCCCACAACATTTGTCATTTTCCTGTGCCATCCTATTATCCAATCCAATAGGTATGAGGTAGTACTCAGAATTGTTTTGACCTGAATCTCTCCAAATAATAGTGACTTAGAGCATTTTTATATGGCTATAGGTGGCTTTGATTATTTCATGTGAAAACTTCATGTCTTTTGGTCATCTATCAATTGGGGAATGACTTTCATTTTAACAAATTTGACTCAGTTTTCTATGTGTTTGAGAATATAGGCCTATCAGACACTCTTCCATTTTTTTTCACAGTTACTACTACTAACTCTATTTCCCTCCATCCTACTGCCTCCCCTTGATATTTATTCTATTTTCTATCTTCTTTCACCCTATCTCTCCTCAAAAGGGATTTACTTCTGACTGCCCCCTCCCCCAGTCTGCCCTCCCTTCACCCCTTGCCTCTTATCCCCTTCTCCCCTCCCACTTTCCCTCAGGGTAAGATATATTACTATACCCAACTGAGTGTGTATGTTATTCCCTCTTTGAGTCAATTCTGATGAGAGTAAGGCTCACTCATTCCCATGCACCTCTACTCCATAAGCTTTTTCTTGCTTCTTTTATGTGAGATACTTTACCCCATTCCACTTCTCCCTTTTCCTTTCTCCCAGCTCATTCCTCTAACCCCTTAATATTTTTTAAAGATATCATCCTTTCATTTTCAACTCACACCTGTTCCCTCTGCTAAATATACTGCATTTAGCTGCCCTAATAATGAAAAAGTTCTTATGAGTTAGAAGTACCATCTTCCCATGTAGGAATGTAAACAGTTTAACCTTTTAATAGCCCTCATGACTTCTTTTTCCTGTTGACCTTTTTGTGCTTCTATAGGGTCTTGAATTTGAAAGTCAAATTTTCTATTCAGCTCAGGTCTTTTAATTATGAATACCTGAAAGTCTTCTCTTTCATTGAATTCCCATTTTCCCTCAAAAGATTATGTGAAGTTTTGCTGGGTAGGTGATTCTTGGCTGTAATCCCAGTTCCTTTGCCCTCCAGAATATCAAATTCCATGCCCTCTGATCCTTTAATGTAGAAGCTGCTGGATCTTGAGTTATCCTAACTGTGGCTCCACAGTACTTGAATTGTTTCTTTTTGGCAACTTGCGATATTTTCTCCCTGATCTGGGAGCTCTGGAACTTGGCTATAATATTCCTGGGAGTATTCATTTTGGGATCTCTTTCAGGAGGTGATTGGGGGATTCTTTCAATTTCTATTTTACCTTCTGCTTCTAGAATATCAGGACAATTTTACCTGACAATTTCCTGGAAGATGATGTGTAAGCGATTTCCTTGATCAGGGTTTTTAGCTATTCAAATTTTCAAATTATCTCTCCTGGATCTATTTTCCAGGTAAGCTGTTTTTTCCAAGGAGATATTTCACATTGCCTTCTATTTTTTCATTCTTCTGGTTTTACTTTATTGTGTCTTGATTTCTCATAAAGCTTCCATTTGCTCAATCCTAATTTTTAAGCAATTATTTCTTCAGAGAGCTTTTGCACCTCCTTTTCCATTTGGCCAATTTAGCTTTTCAAGCTGTTGATTTTTTTTTTCATGACTTTCTTGCTTCTCTCTCATTTCTCTTCCACTTTTTCCTCTACCTCTCTTACTTTATTTTCAAAGTCCTATTTGAGCTCTTTTTTGACCTGAAACCAATTCATATTTTTCTTGGAAGCTTTGGATGTAGGAGCCCTGACCTTGCTATCCTCTACTGAGGGAGGGTGCACCTCAATCTTCCTTATCACCATAGAAACTTTCTAGGGTCAGCATTTTTTCTGTCTGCTCATTTTCCTAGCCTATTTCTTGACTTTTAACTCCTTCTTAAAGTGGGGCACTGCTTCCAGGATACACTGTCCCAAGCTTCAAGGGGTCCAAGGTGGTATGATTTAAGGAGAGGCATGTTCACCACTCCCCTGGCCTATGCTCTGGTCTGCAAGCAACCACAGGCCTGCTTGCCCTTTTACCCTAAGCAGAATCCTGTTTCACTGTGGCTGTAAGCTCTGGTGTGCCTACACCCCTCCCTCACCTGGGCCACCTCCCAAGATTGCTTCCCAGGGCCAAGTGCAGACAAAACATCAGCATCCCACCTCAGTGACAGCAAAGACTCCTGCAATCTCCCCCTGGCCAACTGCTTGACCTCCTCACCATCCATGAGTTGAGTTCCAGAAGTAGCTGCTGCCACAGCTGATTCTGAGGCTCCTGAGGCCTGTTTCTCTGGGGTGACCTGCCTGGGGCTGGATCTATGCTGGCATGGCCTATACAGAATTGCACTCCCCTCTCACCCTGGTACAGCAGACCTTTCCTGCCAACTTTCTAAGCTATCTTTGGCTGGAAAATTATCGCACCCCATCCTTTTGTGGGTTCTGTTGCTCCAGGAATTGTCCTATGGCATTATTTGAAGGTATTTGGAGGGGTCCTAGGAAGAGGTCAGGGACGTCACTGCCTTTCCTTCTCCATCTTGACTCTGCCAAAATAAGAATTTTTAAATGATTTTTTAATAATATTATAAATGAAATGAGAACTCTAAAGGAAAGAACTGGAAGAATGAATAGCTTAGTACAGGATATCAAAAATTGTATCCAACATAGTCTCCCTGGAAATTAGAGTGGACCAAATGAAATCAATGTCTTCATGAGACAATAAGAAATAATTGAATGAAATTTTAAAATTTTTAAAAGAGAGACAACTTAAGATATTTCCTATCAAATACTGACCCTTCTTACTATCTGTGTGAACTTTGTGTATGCCACAATCTCTCTGAACCCTAGCTCCTAATTTATAAGATGAAGAGGCTAGATTAGATAGATAATTTCTAGTATCTCTTACAATTCAACATATGTGCCTATGGAAAAAGATTCTTGTTGGTATGGTATGATATGGTATGGTATGGTATGGCATGGTATGGCATGGTATGGCATGGTATGGCATGACATGGCATGGCACAGAATGGTATGGTATGGTATGGTATGATACATTCAAGTAGGACCTCAGAGGCCCCAACCCTGAGATTATGTAAAGAAAGGCATATCACTGAATCTTTGAGTTAAGCTCTTATAATTTTAGCACTAGAGATGGTTTCCTCAATTTATCAACAATGTCTCTGCCCATTGTTCTCATAATCTACATTTGTCTAGACACATGAGCATGTCATAGCCATAGTTATTATATATGAAAAGAAAATGGCTTATCCTCAGGATAGGGAGGGTGAAGATGTGGTATTCATCTCAAGGGCTGAGTATTTTTACAAGTAGATTCTGGTGAGATCTGTTTTCATGGTCAAGATGGACTCAAGATTGGTTTCCCAGAAGAGCTACATTTTGTAGGAATGTGAAGAAAAAGAGAAAAGTGATTTGCCAGCTGAGTAAAGGAAGTTTTTTTTTCAGACAAATCAGGCTACATGAGAGAGTCTGTAGAAGTAGAAGTAAAAGGAATGGGGAAATGAAGGAGTAATTAACTGTGATTGACAAGATTGGAGACACAACAAGTGGAGGAGGAGAAAGATATGACAGAGCTCAACTGAGCAGTGGGCTTGATAACTTGGCAGTGAATGTAGATCTAACTAGGCCCACCTGGAGTGGATAGCAACAAAGAAAACATTTGCTATTGACTAAGAAGATTTAATTAAGTAAAAAATAATATGATGTTTAGATAGTCATGCTGTATCTTGGACCCAAGTCTTCAAGCTCTTTTGAAATTGTGCAGTGGGCTTGTTTATGCTTCTGAAATATGAACTGGTTTATTGTTTTCATTTTGAGACATTTACTTACACAGATTTTATCTTCTAGCTCTTTAGCTTTTACCCCTAGTGTCTCCTTTCATATTTACACAGGCATTTGAAGGATTCTATGTCCTTGCTGGTGTGGTTCCTCCTCCAGCAGTAGAGATCATAACCCATTCATGCCTTCTCATCTCCTAAGATTCTTTTTCATGTTCTCTCATAATGTGTATTTTAAGACTGGATCTCCACATCTCCCCTTGTCTAGAAGTATAGGGCAACTCATGAAGCCAATCTCACTACTGATGGGAATTTAGACCTTCTCCATTTCAAATGTGAGCTAGTTTGCCCTTCTTTAGGCAATCTGGTGGCCCCTGATTCTTGGGTATTCACCATAATGATGCCAGACTTAATAGAGATACCCAATCAGCCCACTTCAGCTCAGAACTCCCAATCTTAAGAAATCCTCTATTCATGACTAATGCAGAAATAGGATTCATGTTATTATGTATATATGTATATATGTGTATATACATGTGTATATAACCTATATCAGATTACCTGCTGTCTAGGGGAGGTGGGAGGGAGGGGAGGGAGGGAGAAAAATCTGAAATTGTAAAGCTTGTATAAACAAAAGTTGAGAACTATCTTTACATGTAATGGAAAAAAATACTTTATTAATTTTTTAAAAATTTAAAAATTTAAAAAATTTAAAAAATAAAAATAAGAAATCCTCTATTGGCCCTTTCATAAATTCTCCACAGAGGAGCTATCCACCTTGCTAGCAGCCTTCATATATGTGTTTGTGCACGTATATGTATTTATACACACATGTGTATGTATACATATATACATATGTACGTTTACATTCCATGGGGACCAATGCAGCACTTGAGGGTTTTATCTGTTATCCCTCACCCTTGACATATGACCAACCCATTTCCTTTTCTAATCATAAACTACCTGGATGATATCTTTTATGCCACTTCTTGTGTATATCACAGTTGAAAATGTGCTGCTAATTGTGAATATTTAGAAATTATTGTGATCCATGATTCACAGTTACATAACATCACTGGAAGAATACTGTTATTTAAAAGATGGGTTTGTATGTCAGAGACCACCTTGGTATTATTGAAAACATTATGCCATTTTCCAACCATGATTCAGCATATTCTGTTTCTCATTTCCATTGTCCAATTAATGTTTAAGATAAATGTACTGATGAACTAATTCAATTCTCTAAAAATGTTGTTCTACTGTATGTTTTTACTTTTTTAGTAACCATATTTCTTTATAATATATTTATTCCTTCTTATTATTTTGAACTTTCTATGCTATACTAATTCAATTCTTCTAACAATCCATCATTTTGCTACATATTTACAAAACCTATCTTGCATTTTTTTGCCATAAAGAATTCATTCACCTTAGAGCTTCCAGTATTCATTTTTAAAAGCCTACAGTCCATCTGTTACCATCTCTTCAGATATGCAATTTCATTACCCCTTGTTGCTTCCTCCAACTTTTGGCAAAAGAAACCATCCTCCACTAAGCCTACTTACTTCATGTAGTAAGAAATTTATCATCAATTTTTTTTTTGTCAAATTACCTCAAACAAATTATTAAGTAGCTCTATGAATTCTTATATTTGTCATATCACACTTAGGGAAGTTTGGGCAAAGAAAAATCAAAACAGGGATGGGAATTTTAGGTTAAAAGGCCATCACAGGAGCAAAAGGCAAAACAATCGTTTAAAGGCAAGGCAAAAAGCTAAGCAGGCAGCCAAGAAACTGGTCCAAAGGATCAGAAGGGAAGCCAAGTTCCTAAATGAATGGAAGAGTTTGAGATTTCATGGAGTTCAACTAGAGTTGCTTTGGATAGTTTTCTCTACATGGAAGAAAAAGATAGAATCAAACCATATATGTGATTGCCTTTTTCTCGGCCTTGTAAAATAGAGTTTGGGGTCTAGGTTATATGTAATGAGCTCACACCAATCAAGATAGCATGGCCCCAAGGTAGGAGTTCCAAAACTAAGTGCCTTAGCTCCTCCAAGTTCAGTCTCTGGAGGTCTAGTTGGAGGACAGTGTAGCTTCAGGCAGAAAGGCCAGAAGTTGGCCAGGGTAAAGTATTGTTAGGAATATAGGGTAAGTTGGGTCATTTGCATCCTTTTCATCATTAGAATTTGTTCTTTCAATACATTTGGGAGGGAAGGTACAGAAATAATGCTAAAATTAAGTGTGAATCTTGATGTAATATAATATCTTCCTTGTTCAGCTATTATTCTCCCTGAAGAGGCCTGAAGAAAAATATTTGTTCAGAGTTAGATTTATCACAGTTGTGATTTCTTCAAGTTTAAGCCAAATATCTCCAAAAACAGAAAGGTCACCACCAATATCAGTGGAAACCAACCTTAAACCTCTTAAGCTATGCTTAGGAAAATTATCTCAATGTCATAACCTAAGTGGAAGTAGCTAGGTTGTTAAGGGAGTAGTGGGGAGTGGAAAGATATAAAAGAAAAGACACTTTAACAAGTGTAACTAAATCTTGAAGACTTTGAAACTCTCTCCTTTCTATACCCCAGAATTCACACTGTGGGTCTCAACTATGCTACTTCTCTATCCCTCTTTTTCTTTTCCTAGGTGTTCCTAGACTTGGCTTAACAACTGAATCTGTTCTCCAGAAATGATTCCTGTTTGCTATGGGTTTATTCTCCCTGCCCTTAACTCTCCACAATCTACTAAAACTTAGTTTCTAACTCTCAATTCAAGACCTTACAGATCTCCTCAGCCCTCCTATCCTGCACTCTGAATATATTGTGCAAATAGAGACTGAAAGAGAGAATATCATAGAGTCACTGGGTGATTTTGTCATCTCTCAGCATTTATTTTCCTGCTCTTCTGGATCTCACTTGGGATAGTATAGTGAAACTGTGGCTCCTAAGCACACTACTGGTCAAGAAAAGGATTGTTAATAGTGTAAACTCATGAGACCATGTTGTATATAATTCTTGAATCTCCCATAATACCTTGTATAGTGCTATGCACGTAATAGGACCTTAAGATTTATTGAGTTTACAATCAACAAAGACTTCAACTAAGGGTGTATTCATGTTTAACATGGGTCAAACAGGAAGTTTGGGGATAATCACAATTGTTCAAATCTGCCCCCAAGCTCTATTTAGCATCTTCTCTACTGACAGACTAGGCAGGAACCATAAGCCAAATAGAAAGTATTTGGACCAAAGTTTCTTTAGTGACAAGGAAGATCAAGGTGCACTCAAAAGAGGATAGTGGGACAGCTAGGTGGTGCAGTGGATAGAGCACCATTCCTGGATTCAGGAGGACATGAGTTCAAATCCAACCTCAGTCACTTGACAAACTTATTAGCTGGGTGACCCTGGGCAAGTCACTTAACCCCAATTGCCTCACCAAAAGAAAAAAAGAGGATAGCAACATCAGGGCTCCTACATCCAAAGCTTCCAAGAAAAATATGAATTGGTCTCAGGCCATAGAGGCACTCAAAAAGGACTTTGAAGATAAAATAAGAGAGGTAGAGGAAAAAAATGGAATGAGAAATGAGAGTGATGCAGGAGGGTCATGAAAAAAAAAGTCAAAAGCTTGAAAAGCCAAATTGGCCAAATGGAAAAGGAGGTATAAAAGCTCTCTGAAGAAAATCACTGCTTAAAAATTAGGATAGAGCAAATAGAAGCTAATGACTTTATGAGAAATCAAGACACAATAAAACAAATCCAAATGAATAAAAAAATAGAGGGCAATGTGAAATATCTCCTTGGGAAAAAAAACAGCTTACCTGGAAAATAGATACAGGAGAGATAATTTGAAAATTATTGGAATAGCTGAAAACCCTGATCAAGTAAAGAGCTTACACATCATTTTCCAGAAAATTTTCAGGGAAAATTGTCCTGATATTCTAGAAGCAGAAGGTAAAATAGAAATTGAAAGAATCCACCAATCACCTCCTGAAAGAGATCCCAAAATGAAAACTCCCAGGAATATTATAGCCAAGTTCCAGAGCTCCCAGATCAGGGAGAAAATATCGCAAGTTGCCAAAAAGAAACAATTCAAGTACTGTGGAGCCACAGTCAGGATAACTCAAGATCCAGCAGCTTCTACATTAAAGAATCAGAAGGCATGGAATATGATATTCTGGAGGGCAAAGGAATTGGGATTACAACCAAGAATCACCTACCTAGCAAAACTGCATATAATCTTTTAGGGGGAAAAAATGGGACTTCAATGAAAAAAAGGACTTTCAGGTATTCATGATGAAAAGACCTGAACTGAATAGAAAATTTGACTTTGAAATACAAAACCCTATAGAAGCATAAAAAGGTAAACAGGAAAAAGAAAGTAATAGGAATGTTAAACAGTTAAACTGTTTACATTCCTACATGGGAAGATGATACATCTAACTCATAAGAACTTTCTCAGTATTAGGGCAGGTGATAGAAATAAATTTAGACAGAGGGCAGAGGTGGGAATTGATTATGAAAGGATGATATCTATAAAGTATTTATTTTTTGCTTATCTTTTTTTTGTGGGGTGGTTGAAGTTGGGTGACATGCCTGGGGTTATGCAGTGGGTGAGTGCCTTATGTCTAAGGCCAGATTTGGGCTTGGGTCTTCCTGGGTCCAGGGTTGGTGCTTTGTCTACTGTGTCACATAGCTGCCCCATGATGACATCTTTAGGGTAAAATTGAGGAGTGAGAGGAATGCATTGGGGGAGGGGGAAGGGGAGAGGTAGAATGTGGTGAAATCTTACATTAAAGAAACAGGAAAGGGCTTATGGAGTGGGGGGAGAGATGGGGGAGGAGCAGGGCAGTAAATGAACCTTACACTCATCAGAAGAGGCTCAAAGACCTTAATTTCATCAGAGTTGGTCCAAAGAGGGATTAACATACACACCCAATTGAGTAGAGTAATCTATCTACACTGGGCAGTAAATGAACCTTACACTCATCAGAATTGGCTCAAAGATCTTAATCTCATCTGTGTTGGCTCAAGGAGGGAATAACAAACGCACTCAATTGGGTGGAGTAATCTATCTAACCCTGCAGGAAAGTAGATGGGGAAGGGGATAAGGAGGGGTAAAAGAAGGGAGGGAAGATGGGGGAAAATAAGAAAAGGAAATCTGGTAGCAGGATCATTCAATGTGACCAAACACAAAGGAGTAGAGACTACCACATCAGAGGGAAAATGAAAACTCCCAGGACAAGTCATATTCCTAGATAAGGAATATCTGCATTGTGGATGTGATGCTCCTCATAGTTCTAACCCCCATTATTAGCTGGCTGTGCCTTGTTGTTGCTCCTCTCTGCCTTCATAGCTGTAATTTCCTTGTACCTTCAAAGCTGCCATTTGTGCCTTATCCACTGAGCTGCTGCTGCTATGTACTCAAATTAGGAGCAGCTAGGTGGCATAGTGGACAGAGTACTGGAGGCAAGAAGGCCTGACTTCAGATTTTACCTTTGATATTTATTAGCCATGTAACCCTGCGCAAGTCACTAGATTTCTATCAGATTCAATTTCCTCATCTGTAATATGAGGATAATAGTAGCACCTACCACATAGGGATATTTAGAGGATTAAATATGAAAAGATCAGAACCATGTAGAAACTTTGAAGTTCAAACACAGGAGTGAAGAGAAACATGAAAAGGGGAACATGAATGAACAATAAAGGACTAAAGAAGGATAACTACTTACATTCAAATAAGGGGAAAGGATACGTGTCCCCTCTGAAATCTAACATCATCAGGGACATAGAGAGAGTCCAATTAGACAAGGCCTAGGAGTGGTTTTGTTATATGTTGATGATTTTAAGGATGAAAAGAGAGAGGAAGAATACACTAGGGCAGAAAGGAAAGGAACATGAGGGGAAATTATCTCACATAATCAGGAAATAGACATGTATACAAAAAGAAAGAAGTTATAGCAACTGACACTTGCACCCCTCTCTAATATAAACTGGTCAAAAGAATGAAGAATACAGACACACACGCACACACACACATATACACACGCACAAAGAGAAAGCATTGAATATAGAAATACATTTCACTCAACAAGGAAAAAGAAGGGGAAAGGGAAAAAGAAAGAAAGGTAATTAAAGTGAGGTTAGATTAAGGCAGGAATTAGTTATAAGCAAACAAAGACTGTAAAAATATTTATAGCTCTTTTTGAGGTTGCAAAGAATGGGAATCTGTGGGGGTGCCTATAAATTGGATAATAAATGAATATCAGGGGTATGTAAATGTGATGGAATATTATTGTGTTCAACTTTTATTATCAATATAATGACCAACCATGATTCCAGAGGTCTAAGGATGAAACATGCTACCCACCTCCTGATAGAGAGAGATGAAGAACTTAGAATGCAGAATAAAACAAATCTTTTTTTTAATATATGATCAGTGTGGAAAATTATTTTGGCTAGCTATACATATTTGTATGAATTTAGCTTTTCTTGCATTCTCAGTAGGTCAGGGAAGGAAGAGAGGGCAGATTTTGGCTGATTAAAACAGCATATATTTGGGGCAGCTAGGTGGTGCAGTAGATAAAGCATTGGCCTTGGATTCAGGAGGACCTGACTTCAAATCCAGCCTCAGACACTTGACACTTACTAGCTGTGTGACCCTGGGCAAGTCACTTAACCCTCATTGCCCCCCCCAAAAAAAAAAACCTTAAGCTTATATAAATGTTAGATGTTGTTGTTGTTACTACTTCTGCAGCTTCTTAATTTTCTTTTTTTAGTCTGTATTCAATCAATATCAGTTCTTTCTCTGGGAGTGGATAGTATGCTTCATCATTAGCCCTTTGGGATTGTCTTGGATCATTGCATTGTTGAGAATAGTCACTGTGCACAATGTCTTCCCAGCTCTGCTCACTTCATGATATATCAGTTCATATGAGTCTTTCCAGGTTTTTCTGAAATCATCCTGCTTGTCATTTCTTATAGCACAATAACAGCTTCTTAATTTTCAGTGGAAGTATTATTATTTCCCTGAGTCAAAATGCCTGGAAGCCAGTCAACACCTTTTTTAAGTCTTTTATTAGTCAAGATTACAACTGTTCCATAATCAGGCAACTGTATAGACCATTTTTCTTGACTCAACTCAACCATTTCAATGGAGAGTTCCCCAGCCTTTACTTCTGGCAAGATTAGGGTGATTGAATTAGCACCTGTCAATCACTGGCAGCACTTTTATTATGTAAATGAAAAGTCTCAAAGTGGTGCTTAACATCACTAGAGAACAAAAGAACAGAGCTGGGCATTTTTGCTCTGCTTTCCTGCTACTAAAGCCAAAGTTCCTTTCCTCCTTAGAAATACTATATATCTAATGTAAAATTATATGTACAAGTAAGATTGAGAAACAGAAAATATACAAATATAGAAACGAACAATATCTGTTTGGTCAAATAAGATGTGTGAGAATTCTGATGTGTTTTCATAAATCTATACATAGAAATGCTAAATGTATATTAAAAATTCATAGTCAAGTATTACAAACTAGAATTTTAAAGATAGTTTTGGATAAGTTAACATGTAATTATAAGGGGGAAGCTAGGTGGCACAGTGGATAGAGCACCAGCCCTGGATTCAGGAGGACCTGAGTTCAAATTTGGCCTCAGACACTTAACACTTACTAGTTGTGTGACCCTGGGCAAGTTACTTAACCCCAATTGCCTCAGCAAAAACCAAACAAAAAAAAAAAAAAACAAAGAAGCATGTAATTATAGGCACCTGTAGAGGAAAGATAATTGAGAAGTCATTTGAGCACCAGCAATTTGTTGTTGTTTGTTGTTGTTGTTGTTTGAGACTAAATATCCCTATGTCATAGGGGATTTGTGGTGATCCTTAGGTATTCCTCAATAAAGAATTACACTCTTGCACACAGTCCAATTAGAATTAAAGTGGTTGGGGGCAGCTAGGTGGAGCAGTGGATAGAGCACTGGCCCTGGAGTCAGGAGGACCTGAGTTCAAATCCAGCCTCAGACACTTAACACGTATTAGCTGTGTGACCCTGGGCAAGTCACTTAACCCCAATTGCCTCACCAAAAAAATAATAATAATAATAATAATTAAAGTGGTCTTTTATTTGGCTCCAGGAAAGTGCCTGAGTAGGAAATCAAAGACTTCACCCCTTGGGGGAGAAAGGCTTAGAAACATCCTCCTCCTAGAACAGAGGAAAGGCAAAGGCTTTTATAGAGGATAGATTGGGTGTTGTGGTAAAAAGTTTTAACAGTCAGTTAGATAATGGAGAGATGCCAGTTTTTTTTAGGACCACCCTTTTGGGGAGGAGACCAACAGCATGAGCTACGCACACCAGTCCACCTGTGACGCACGCCAGATTGCCTGCTGAGCACTTGACTTCTGGGGTGTGAGCTTAAAAGGTAAGGAGAGAACGGAAGTGGGGCCTTTTTTCCTGCTCCGCTGGTCTCCTGGCTGCGCTGCACAGACAAGACGCTGACTGGAGTTCGACTCAGCCCAGCTCTTGGTTAACAGCACGCGCTTGACTCAGTCTCTCTCTCTCTCTTCCCAAAGGTGGCCTTGGGTTTTGGTGAGTTTTATACAGAATATAGACTAAGCCTAGACTTAAGACGATTTGTATTGTATTTCTACTTTCCTATCCTTCTAATCAACATCACCTTGTGACTACCATACAATAAAAGCTCTAACTAGAAAACCAGAAGCTTCTTCCATTTACTAGTCTGGGAGATAAATTAAGGGAAAGGTTAAGTAGGGGAGATTTATGATCTAATATCCAATTTTAAATCTCACAGTGTCCACTTGAAAACTGGAAAGTTCCCTTTTGGGGTGGGGTAGAGAAACCTTGAATGCTTGTCATATTCCTGATAGTTGAGGGGGATTTTTTTTAAGTGGTTTTTTTTTGTTTTTTGGTTTTTTTGGTGGGGCAATGGGGGTTAAGTGACTTGCCCAGGGTCACACAGCTAGTAAGTGTCTGAGGCCAGATTTGAACTCAGGTACTCCTGAATCCAGGGCCGGTGCTTTATCCATTGCGCCACCTAGCCGCCCCCGAGGGGGATTTTTTTTAAATGATGGTCCTATCTCCAGTCAGGTAGTAGCTATGCCTAATTGACTTCCCTGCTATAGAATTTTATCTCCCCTTACTTCTTAGGCATGTCTGTCCTGATATCTAGTTGGTCAGTCTAAACTTTAATAGTTCCTTGATTCCTCCATACATCTGTCCTCTTCTTGTCTGGTCATCTTTGGTTTTGCTTCTCACTGGAAAAACTTCTTCTGATTTATTCCAAGCCCATGTCACCTATTTCACCCAGGCTGGGAGTAAAGTGCTCGCTTAAATGTTAGATCCCATTACTGATCAGCACAGAAGCTTTGACTTCCATTTCCAAACTTACCTGGTTTGCCCATTCTTAGTCGAGTAGATTTTCTGCTCCCAAGGACTCACCATATTGGTTCTAAACAGTGTGGACACCTGTTTGGCTTACTTTACTTCAGCTCAAAACTTTCAAGCTAAAGAGATGCACCAACCTCAGCTTCTCCTGTACCAGGTGCTTTATCGCTCCCAGCAGTACCAATGATTTTGTCAGAAAATATAAATTCAGTGTCCTCCAGTATCCTTATTCTAATTCTGGTTGTTTTGTTATTGTTAAGAGATGTAAGGACGTAACCACATTTTTTAAAAGCAAACATTTTAGAAATTACTTCTTTATATCAATAAAATTCCAATCAAGTCATGTTTCTATTGAAATAACTGGAGAAAATGTTGGTGAAGTCACTATTTCCAACCTTTTATGTAGATAATCATCTGCATGTGATCCAAGGTGCAACCTTCCCCTTCCCAAAAATATTTCTCCTGTTTCCTCTTCATATGACTACTTCAGTGTTCCACCATTAATCCCTCTTTATTGTTAAACTATTATCTAAGATGGCCCCTCTTTAAAATTATTCTGTTCCTAAATCAATACATTCAAGAAACATCATTTGGCACCTAATATGTGCAAAGTACTGTCTGTTTATTCATATAGGCATATTAATTTATTAGATGAACTAAGCAAATAGCAGAGGCAGCAGGTGGCACAGTGTCTGAGACATTTATTAGCTGTGTGACCCTGGCCAAGTCACTTCACCCTGTTTACCTCAGTTCCTCATCTGTAAAATGAGCTGGAGAAGGAAATGGCAAGCTGCTCCAGTATCTTGGCCAAGAAATGGCCAAATGGGGTGATAAAGAGTCAGACACAACAGAAGCTTAACAACAAAAACAGAAAAGCAGATAGTAGGAGCCTGAAAGACTGAGACATAGAAAGTTCTAACACAACTGAAGATTCACAAGAATAGACCCTTGCCCAGGTCTAGTGGTGGACATTGGGTAGCCAAGAGGCAACATAAAATTACTCAGTCTATGTGAAAGTTTAAGAAGGAGGGGAGAAAACAATCATAATCTATTGAAGAGTTTTGTCCGAGACTGGCCCTGCCAACCATTCTGAACAAATGTTACATTATTGTATGGTGAACTGCCTATTACCTAGTATCTATCTTCTGACCAGATAGAAATTCTTTTGACTGTACCACTCTACCCCTGTACTGAAAGCCCTTGCTGGGCAATCATTTCTCCTATATAAATGCTCTATGAGCAGAGATGGAGTTGTTAGTTTTTTGTTTTTTTAATAGAGCAAGTTCTAGCTTCCTTCCATCTATTTATTCTTCATAGTTTTTGAAACTATTTTGCTAAGTCATAAGTTAAGAGTGTTTTCACTTTCCATATGTTATTATGTCTATGCTTATCAGATATACTTTAGATAAGTAACAATACATGACCCTTAGTTTCCCCTTGTAATTTTTACTTTCTAAATAGTTGACTTCTATATTATCAGCTTCCTCACCCTTCCCATGTTTTTTAATGATAGCTATTTTTAAACTGTGTTAACATTTCATTTATTTTTTGCATATTTCCTACATTTTTCTTTTAAAAAGTCAACCAAATCTGGCTAATAACTACACTCAAAGGATCATAGACTTAGAGCTGGAAGGGACCTTAGGGGCCATCTCATCCAACCCTTTCATTTTAGAAATGAGCCTGAGTCTCAGAGAGGTTAAGTGATTTGCTGTCTGTTCATGCAGATAATAATTATCAAAGGTGGGACCTCAACTGAAGTCTTGCTAATTCCAAATGCAGAACTCTATACACTACATTACACTGTCACTCCTCCACAAAAAAAAAAAGTACTACCCTGGAGTCTCGCTGTGTGTTCTGAGCGACCCTAGGTTCTCTAGGATTATGCCGGTGGAAACAAATCTCTGACAGGTCCAACCAAGCTGGAAGTTTCTTGCTATTGGCATGGCGACTGACAGTACTGTCATACAAGGAATAACCTAAGTTCAGAGAGGTCCATCACCAGATGGTCGGACATCAAGTGATGAATTTTTTTGGCCATAGCAAATCATGAAATCATCTACTAAGGCCCAGAGGGATCTGAGTCAGTGGAAAGACTACTCATATTAATGAAATCACAGGTCTTTTGAAGTTTTAAAGTGCAACGTTCCTAAATATTCTATTTCTGTTCATACTGTATGCCTTTGAAGATGGGGGCCATTTCTCATTTTGCCTCTGGGTCTTCATGACTTAAATTTTTTTTTCTCATTCATAAAGCTCAGGAAAACTGAAGCCATAGTCAAAAGGGTACCATCAGCTAGCTACAGGGGAATTCTAGGGCCTTACCACATTGGTGAATTCTAGGGAATTCTAGGGCCTCTATAAGAGCTGTGGGTCAGAAGAAACTAGGCATTATGACTATTGTAAAGATCAAGGTTGGGTATCACAATTGTGTGGTATTCTTAAGAGAGACCCAGGGGGCAGCTAGGTGGCACAATGGATAGAGCACCGGCCCTGGATTCAGGAGGACCTGAGTTGAAATATGGCCTCAGACATTTAACACTTACTAGCTGTGTGACCCTGGGCAAGTCACTTAACCCCAATTGCCTCACCAAAAAAAAGAAAAGAAGAGAGACCCAGATTGAGAATAGAAAGAAAAGGAAATAGTGGTTCTAAGTTGCCTCCTGATAAGGAGAAGGGCAAATGACTAGACAAATGCCAGGCTGGGAAAAGAGGGATCCCCTTCTGTGAAGATGAGGTGGTATCTATATCAGCACCTATACAAATATAACAACCCCTCTCAGCTCACTCTCCCAGTTCACTTCAGGATGGCAGGTTGGGTCCCCAGAAGGCAGCTGATTATTTCTTTCCCCAGGGCCTTAGGGGATCTGAAGATTACTGAGGTTTATAGTAATATCATTCATGAGCTCCTATATGGTACACTCTCCATTCATTATTAATTAACTAGCCAGAGTTCATTAGCTTTTAGAAAAATATATTTATCGAGATCACATATAGTAGGAACAGTAAGTATAAAAACATTTTGTCCAAACTAAGGGCACACTATCCCACACACAAGGTCCCTGAGGTGAATGGTCTCAAACTTACAGAGTACATGTGGCTAAAAGGTAATTCACACCTCCTGCTTATCATAAATCCTTTTCTCCCTTTTTGAGACTTCAAGACTAAACTTCAAGACTTGAAATGTAGTTCTACACTGGGTTCTAAGGTTGGTGTTATTGTAGGGTCTTGAAGCTGGTTTTCTCTGGTGTGCCTAGTTTGTCCTCAGCATTTCTTCCAATTCCTAATGTAGCTGCTGCTGGTTTGGAGACATCACTAAGCTGAAGAGAAGTCCAAATCTTCTGACTTTTCAAAGTTCACAAGGTGGTGTTGTGATCCAGGTAAGGGTGGGGAAAGAAAAGAGAACTCATTCCTCCATCCCCAAGGACAATTCCCTTCACCACCACTAGAATGAGCCATTGCTGAAATCTGTTGCTATAAACTCCTGTACTATACAGATACCCAGAGCTGTGCCTGATTCTTTTGACCAATCCTAATATGTTTTCTTAATTGAGATGAGGATCACCCCACTCCTATTCTTACACCAAACTAAAATAAAAGGTCAAATTAAGGAAGAATCTGAGTTGTTTCACAGCACCAAAATTCAATTGACTCAGCTATGCAAGAGAATTAGTTGCCTAAAAAGAGATTCAGGCCAGGAAGTCAGTATTGGATCAGATTCAGGGGTTGTCTTTTGCCCTTCTTTGTGTCCTCAGAAAAATAAATACCTATTGACTGACTGGCTAGAACTGGACATTTGATTACCCAGCTCTTCCAAGTTTAGGTCTTTTGTGGAAAATAATTGCATTCTTTGCTTCTGTGGCTGTGCTAATAGGCCAACATTGTCCTAGGTTAAGGCTGTGTGATACACATTCCTGACTCAACCACCAGCAAGATTGTGGTCCCAGACCTGGATAAGACAAGACACACTTACCTGCTTGGCACATTCACAAATCTCTAAGCTCCATTTTTTGAGACCACAAAGAAATTGTGTATATAAGACATAGATATATAATATGTGTATATGTAGGTATATGTGCATACACATACATAATACATATATACACATATATACATACGTGTGTGTGTGTGTGTGTGTGTGTGTGTGTGTGTGTGTAATCAGTCTCATTATCAAGCACCAGGAAACAATATATCCAGAATGACTAAGGTTCCACATAACTGGTGTGCCCGTTTAAGCATTTAAATTTTGTTTATGTAACTACTTTATAGAAATCTTACTAAAATGTGTTACGATCCACTCCCTTCTCCTTGGTATTCTCTTCTCTATAGGT
Organism: Dromiciops gliroides; assembly: GCF_019393635.1. Classification (NCBI taxonomy): domain Eukaryota; kingdom Metazoa; phylum Chordata; class Mammalia; order Microbiotheria; family Microbiotheriidae; genus Dromiciops; species Dromiciops gliroides. The sequence continues at coordinate 134,499,787 of NC_057864.1, forward strand.
TTCTGTGACACTACTTTCTGCTGGTTCTTCTCCTACCTATCTTAGCACACCTTCTTGGTCTCCTTTGCTGGATCTTCATCCAGGTCATGTTGCTAACCACGGGTATCCCCCACGGCTCTGTTTTAGGCCCTTTTCTCCTTCTAAATTGTTTCACTTAGTGATTTCATCATTTCTCATGGTTTCCATTTTCATCTCTATGCTGATAATTCTCAAATCTACTTATCCAGCCCTAACCTCTCTGCTGACCTCTAGTCTCATATCTTAAACCGCCTATTGGACATCTTGAACTAGATGTCCTTTAGACATTTTAAATTCAACATGTCCAAAACTAAACTCATTATTTTCCCCTCTAGACCCTCCTCTCTTCCTAACTTCCCTATTACTACTGAGGGTTCCACCATCCTCTAAGTCACAGAGGTTTGTTATCCTCAACTTCTCACTCTCTCTCTCTCAGCTCCTCTTATCCAATCTGTTAACAAGCCTCACTGATTTTACCTTCATAACTTCTCTCATATATGCCCCCTTCTCTCTGACATTGCCACCACCCTGGGTGCAGGCCCTTATCACCCAACACCTGAATTATTGCAATGAACTGCTGGTTGGTCTGCCTGTCAAAAGTCTTTCCCCACTCCAAACCATCTTCCATTCAGTTGCCAAACTAATTTTCACTATTTTTTCTTTCTTTCTTTTTTTTTTTTTAGTGAGGCAATTGGGGTTAAGTGACTTGCCCAGGATCACATGGCTAGTAAGTGTTAAGTGTCTGAGGCCAGATTTGAACTCAGGTCCTCCTGACTCCAGGGTCGGTGCTCTATCCACTGCACCACCTAGCTGCCCCTAAACTAATTTTCCTAAAGTACAATTCTGGCCATTACACATACACACACACACACACACACACACACACACACCTGCCCCACTCAATAGCTCTCTATCACCTACATGATCAAATATAAAATCAATTTGTTGACATTCAAAGCCCTTCATAATCTGTCCTGCCCCCACTTTCCAGTCTTCTTATGCTTTCAACTTAGAAGAAAAAAAAACCTTTTTCTCCATAATTTTTAATTTCTAACTTTCCTTCACTAAATAAATACATAGGATCTAATAGAGTTTGTTGTTGCTGTTTAGTCATTTTTCAGTTTTATCTGACCCTTCATGACCCCATTTGGGGTTTTCTTGGCAGAGATATTGAGGTAGTTTGCCATAGTTTTCTCCAGCTCATTTTACAGATGAGGAAACTGAGGAAACCAGGGTTAAGTTACTTGCCCAGGGTCATCCAGCTGGTAAGTGTCTGAGGATGGATTTGAACTTAGGTCTTCCTGACTTCAGGCCCAGCACTGTATCTGCTGGGCCATCTGACTCCCCAACAGACTTTAAATAACTTCATAATTCTCTATACCCAGTTACTACTTGGCATATATAATTTTAAAAGGCTTTGTTAGTTTTAAGGATTTGACTTACTGTGGTATCCCATAATTAACAAAAATATACCACATTATAGATTTTTGCAATAAAGCAGTATAACTAAGTGGAAGGACATGACTGCCTGTGCAGAGACAAGCAAGTTAGCTCTCCTCACTGATTCCAGGAAAAACAAACAAACCAACAACGCTAAAAAAATCTCACCAGGTTCAATAATAATCAAGCAATTCCATGATAAAGTGCTGTGACTTTTGCCTCCCCTCATCTACATAGAGAGTCAGTTAGAAGCCGAAAGGCAATATGAAAGGGGAACACCAGTAAAGCCTCCAGCAACCCAGGCAAACAAAGCAGCAGACCAGCAGCCCCCTGGTATGACTAAATAAGAGCCACAGATATGTATAGCCTGTAGAACTCTGTGTCCAAAGGCAGTAAGATTAATTTCCCCTGAGAAAGCCCTACGGAAGTTGGTTTGAAACCCACAACAGGGACCTTAGAAACTTCCAGAAACTGGCAGTGATCAGTGTGGACCAGGAAGAGCTTACTCAGTACACTGTAGGAATCCAACATTCTAGGTATTCTGTTACAAGATATTAGAGAGAGAGTCCTATGATTTAATGTCAAAGATATAGGGAGTGTCTAACCCTAGCAGGAGAAGGTAAATGCAGGAACCCAGGAAATTCACAGTGAGACCAAATAGGCCTGATTGTTCCACCCAAAAGCACAAATGAGAAAGAACCTGGCACAAAGCCCCAGTTTGGAAACTAAGGGTAAAGAGATGAGTAAACAAACAAACAAAAAGTCCACCAATCAACGTTAAAAATTATTGTTGATCCAGAGATTTCCCAAACTCCAACAAAGGAAGAAAGTATATTATCATAACAACTAGAAGGAGAGACTCAAAGGACAATTCTCTAAGAACTACATAAATATTTAGAAAAATTAAATAAAAGTTCTGAACAATGGAATTAGAAGAAAACTAAAAAGCTAGGAAAGAAAGTGATAAACTTTGCCCAAGAAATGGATGTCCTAAAAACTAGAATAGATCAAAGAGAAATTGATGGCTCTATGAGATAGCAAGGAATATTAGGAAAAAAAAGTCAAAAGATTGAAAAAATGGAAGAAAATGTAAGCTATCTGATATCAAAAACCACTGACCTGGGAAAGAGATCAAAGAGAGATCATTTAAGACTCATTAGACTCCCTAAAAACCATGGTCTTTAAAAAAAAAAAAGCCTCAACACCATATTTGAAGAAATCATAAATGGAAGCTACCAAGATATTGTAGAATCAGAGTGCAAAGTAAAGGTAGAAAGAATCCACCAATCACCCCCAAAAGGAAAAGTCCCAGAAATGTCATGGTCAAAATCTAGAGCTATCATATGAAAGAAAAAAAAATACTGCACCAATAGAAATCTGAATACTATTTAGACTATTGCTTTGCAAAGCTCAGTGTAATCCCACAGGTAGAAAAATATAACTTCAATGGAATAGAATATTTTCAAGCATTGCTGATGAAAAGACCATAGGTGAATAGACACATTGAAAAATAAAATGAGTCAAGGAATCAGGGCAGCTAGGTGGCACAGTGGATAAAGCACCAGTCCTGGATTCAGGAGCACTTGAGTTCAAATCTGACCTTCGACACTTGACAATTACTAGCTGTGTGACCCTGGGCAAGTCACTTAAGCCTCATTGCTCCCCCCCCCAAAAAAAAAAAGAGTCAGGGGAAAACTTGATAAATCAATTTGAGCAACTGGAAAGGAGCTATGTGATGACAAGCATGCTAACATTATTATGGAGAAGAAACAAATATCAAAAGGTATTAAAGAAGGTAAATTTTAAAATAGAACACCTGCAGGTGAATGTGTTCTGTTCTGATGTTTTAAGGGGGGAAATATAAGGAGGGCAAAAAAGACCATTAAGGGGGCAGCTAGGTGGTGCCAACCTTGGATTCAGGAGGACCTGAGTTCAAATCTGATATCAGACACTTGACACTTACTAGCTGTGTGAGGCTGGGCAAGTCACTTAACCCTCATTGACCTGCAAAAAAAAAAAAAGACCATTAAATTATAGAGATGAGGAAGAAGGGGATGGAACTTGCCATTTCTCATAATTGAAGTTTGCAAGAAAAAGAGTATACAAATATGGAGGAAGGGTTGGGAGGTGGTAGGTATCAGTTTTACCTTATTCTTATCTAAACTAGACAAAGTTGAGTATAAAACTATATCAAACTTACTTTTTTGGCATAGTCCTTGTTTATTCTTTCTTGTGTTTTTTTTCCTTTTGTTCTGATTGTTCTCTTACAACATGAGTAATGTGGAAATATGTTTAACATGATTGTAATATATAACCTGTATCAGATTGCTTGCTGGCCTCGGGAGGGGGGAGGGAAGAGAGGGTGAGAGAAAAATTTGGAACTCAAAAATATCTTTACATTTAACTAGAAAAAATTTTTAAATAAAATAGAATTATTTTTTTTAAATGATATCAGACTCAACAAGGAAAGAAGTGGGGATTGGAAGAGGAGTTGGGGGTGGGGGCATTAAGAGATGGGATGATACCAGGGAGGAAATAATTACAAGCAGAAAAAAAAGTCCTGATCCTGAAGGGGGAAATATACAGAATAGGCAAATAATATTAATGTGAATAATAACAAAATAACAAGCATTCATATAGAACTGTAAGGCTTGCCAACTACTTTATAAATATCATCTTATTTTATCTTCACACCTTCCCTTTGAGGTAGATGCTATTATTATTCTATTTTGCAGAGGAGGAAACTGAGTCAAAGAGAGGTTCAATGACTTTGCCCATAGTCACACCACTAATAGGTATCTGAGACAGACTACCTAGCCACCTAGAAAAAAAAAAATGAAAAGACCTGGAATTGAAGCATGATGCCCATCAGTTGGGAGAATGATATGCAAATATAACAGATCATAATTGTGCTATAAGAAATCATGAAAGAGAACCCTAGAGGTCATCTAGAAAATATCAAGCCAATTAGAGGCCAGAAGAACTTCATCATCAAGTAAGTATCCAACAGTGAAGAGGAAAGAGAGCATCATCTAAGAAGGAATTGCTTGGAGGGAAGATTAAAGACCTCAGGATTCAGGTTTGGTCTCTTCCTTTTTCCTCCTACCTTGGACAGAGGAGGACCTTGTGAGAATCAAGGGGTCTAGAGGATTTGGGACTTTCTATCTCTCCATCAGCACTCTAGCATCATCCCCCAGGACAGCAACACCAAGAAATAGCATCTTCATTTGGGAGCCAAGGACAGACTGGATGTAGACTCAGCTCCACAAGTACACCAGCAAAGGAGACATACTGTGCCTCAGAGAAGTTTTTGAAAATGGACTGCTTTCCAGAATAAAAAGTAGTCTAACAATCAGGAGTTATGACTCCTTTGCCAAAGGTGCTCTTGGAGCCTGGATCAACTGTAATCTAGACCCTATCTTCTTAAACTGTGGGTCACAACCCCATATGGGGTCACATAACTGAATGTGGGGGTCATGAAAAATTTGAAAACAGTAAAAGGTTATGTATGCCTATTTTATATATCTATATACTCAGGGTTGTGTAACAATTTCTCAGGCGAAAAGGGATCCCAAGTGGAAAAAGTTTAAGAAGCACTGATCTGGACTATAACTGTACTTCTGGAAGAATTTTTCAGGTTATTGTGGAGAGAGGCAGGGCGTGAATGCCTGGAATAGAGGGGCAATATTTTGTAACAAACCATGTTACCATGTTAGTAAATATTCCTAAAAACTAATTAATCTAGCTGACTAACTGAAAACCAACCCACAATCATGGTTGGAAGCACATTAATGAGGCTTCAAGAGCTATATAATATTAGAAAAACAGTCCCAACCCCTCCAGGCTGCACCTAGAGCCCCAAGGATAACCAATAGCCATATTCTGGGGATCTGACTCATAAATGTAAGTGGGAAATGGAATAGTAACTCCAGAATGTGTCATATAAAGAAAAACAATTCCAAAAGTCTTAAGAACTCTGATCAAAGCAGTGACCAACCACTTCTCCAGAGGACCTATGATGAAGATTGTTACCTACCTCCTGACAGGCAATGGACTCAAGATGCAGAAAGAGACTTTCTGCCCATGTATATCTTCTTGGACATGGCCACGTGTAGATTTGTTTTACTTAACTTTTTTTTCTTTTTTTTTTCAGGGCAATGAGGGTTAAGTGACTTGCCCAGGGTCACACAGCTGGTAAGTGTCAAGTGTCAGAGTCCAGATTTGAACTCAAGCCCTCCTGAATCCAAGGTTGGTGCTTTATCCACTGTGCCACCTAGGTACCCTATTTATACTTTTTTTAAAAGAAAGTCTGAAATAGAGACTCAAGGTTTCATATATCATCTTCTTTTGCACACTGCTACATATGTATAGAAAAGCTCAATTTTTTAGTTCTGAATAAAAAATTAAATTTTATAAAAAGAAATATATTTAAATAATATTTTATTTTCCCTCAATTACATACAAAAACAATTTGAAATATTCATTTAAAAATTTAATTAAATTAACAAATAAGTTACATTTTAAGTTCCAAACTATCTCACTCCATCCTTCTCCACCCTGCACTAGAGAAGGGCACCATTTGGTACAGATATATAGGTAAAGTCTTCTATGCATACTTCTATTTATCAGTTCTTTCTCTAAATGTATATATAGCATCTTCTTTCATGGGTTCTTTGTAGTTGATCTGAGTATTCTAATACTCGGAATAACTTAATCATTCACAGTTATTCTTCAAAAAATACTGCTGTTACTGTATACAATGTTCTCTTGGTTCAGCTCATTTCATTCCTCATTATTTCACGGAAGTCTTTCCATGTTTTTCTAAAATCAACCTGCTCACCATTTCTTACAGACAGTAACATTTTTAAAATATTTGTTTTTTGGTTTTTTTAAGTTTTGAGTTCCAAATTTTCTCCCTCGCTCCCTCCCTCTTTCCTGTGCCCCCTCCCTAAGATGGTAAGCAATTTGACATAGGTTATACATGTGCAATCAGGTAAAACAGAAATACATACTTTTTTTTTAAAGAAAGAACACTGGATTTGGAGTAAAAAGACCTGGATTCCAGTGTCAGCTCCACTAGTTAATTAGCCTTGTGGTTTCGGCTAAATCAGTTTACCTTTTTAGACCTCAGTTTCCTTGTCTATAAAGAATAATGATATTCCCCTTTTCTAATTCACTGGACTTTTGTGTGGTTCAAGTAAGTTATTGTGTATTAAAATGCTTTGAAAACTTTTGAGCAATATAATATATTTTCATAAGGAAGAGGACTGAGCTCTGGGAGGTTAACCTCATTATCTCAACTCTCTAATTCTTAAGCTATAAGTTAATATGTAGACAAGTCTTTAGAAAAGATTGATGAGCCCTAAATTCTTGTCTCTTTATTACTTCTACAGATATTGAGCAAGTTACCATGAAAAGCCTTTATGTCTTTTTTCCCCCCGCCTTCTATGCAATAAGAAAATTCTTGCTGCTATACCTAGAGTTAGCATACCATCCTCAGGCTGTTAGCTCCTTTACAGAATATTTAATAGATTCTTCATATTAAATCTTCCTCCAAGCAAAACCACTAAAGTATCTTTCTTCAGGTATTTCTTTTAAATTTTTTTCTTCCCTTTGTAAGAGGATATTTTAACATATTTGTCATATTTTAACATGTCTAATATGGCAGTTCTGATCCTAATTTACATAATAAGGGAAGGAAAGGGTGGTAAAGATAAATACTAACTGCATGCAAAATTGTTTAATTCATTGCTTATCCTCTGGGGAAAAGTTGCAACTTTATACCTTGAAAATGAAGATAGGTCACTGGAAAAGGAGTTATTTATCAAGTGGCAAAATGGTATTCATTAATAAGACAAATATAACAATTTATCTGTAAATTGTTACATTCACTAAAAAATCATAAATATGTATATGCATATGTGCTACAGACTTAACTGTGCTCTAAAATGTGAAGTCTGATGAAATTTACATTGAGCCTCTGAAAATCTTTCTTTGTAGAAAAACTATTCATTTATGGAATATAGAAGATAGTATTTCTCTATGTAAAATGCAAATGTGAAAAATGAGAGTTAAAAATTAACTCAGAAATAAAAAGATATAGAATCTTGTAAAAAGGTCTTTGCTTTACAAAATCATAGAATGTTAGATCTAGAAAAGGAACTTCAAGATCACATAATCTAACTCTCTCATTTTTGTGTTTAATCAATTAGTCTTATCTGACCCTTTATGACCCAACTTGGGGTTTTCTTGGTAAAGCTACTGGAGTGGTTTGCCATTTCCTTCCCCAGCTCATTTAACAGATGAGGTAAACAGGGTTAGAAGTGACTTAGCCAGGGGCAGTTAGGTGGCACAGTGGATAAAGCACCAACCCTGGATTCAGGAGGACCTGAGTTCAAATCTAGCTTCAGACACTTGACACTTACTAGCTGTGTGACTCTGGGCAAGTCACTTAACCCTCACTGCCCCCCCAAAAAAAAACCCTAAATAAATAAACATTCATGGTTTTAAAAAAAAAAGTGACTCAGCTAGGATCACACTGCTAGTAAGTATCTGAGGCTAGACTTGAATTTGGGTAGATGAGTTTTCCTGATTCCAGGCCCACTGTTCTCCTTAATAGGCCACCTACCTGCCCCTTTTTGCAGATGAGAAAATAGAGGCTTAGAGAGATCAGGGGACTTTTCCAAGGTCATGTAGTTAATGTATGAAGAAGTGTTAAGATTAGAATTCAAGGGGGCACTTACTAGCTGTGTGACCCTGGGCAAGTCACTTAGCCCCAATTGCCTCACAAAAAAAAAAAAAGAAAGAAAAAAGAACTCAAGGGGGCAGCTAGGTGGTGCAGTGGATAAAGCATCAGCCCTGGATTCAGGAGGACTTGAGTTCAAATCCAGCCTCAGACACTTGACACTTACTAGCTTTGTGACCCTGGGCAACCTCATTGCCCCACAAAAACAAAAAAAAAACAAATTTTAAAAAGGGAAAAAAAAAGATTAGAATTCAAGCCTTTCCTGAGTCACCAATATTCAATGAATTTTGAACAAGGTCAGTGTTTATTTTTCACTTTCTAATCAACAACAATCCATCTTTGAGGTGGGGTGGGGTAGAGGAGTTAAATGTATAGGAAGTAACTTCTGTATGCCTTGATAATGGAGTAATATATTTTCTGAGTATTACCAAGCTTGTTTATAGTATCAATATATAAAATAAGCATTGTTTAGGTGTGAAGTGGAATTGAAGTTGGGAAAGATGTAAGATCATTCAATTCTACAAATATTTGTTATGTTCTTTCTATATGTAAGGCCCCGGGGACAAAACAAAATTTTCCCTGCTCTTGAGAAATTTACATTCTATTGGGAGAATACTTGGGTACAAACAAGTCCAAAATAACTGCAAGAGGAAGAAAGTACTTAAATAAAGGATGGAATCAGAAAAGGAATCCCAATAAGGCATGACACCTGAGTTGAGCCTTGAAGAATTGTTCAGTCCTGTTTGAAGGTCTTCCCCTCCCAGATTGATTCTTTTGTGAAGTCAAACTAAGGCTATCTTTTGTCTGAATTCTTACCTAGCCTTTAATCACTGAATGGGTGTTGCCTCAAACAAACGGAGGAGACCTGGGAAAGACCTTAGCTTAAAAAGGCCAGGATCTCCCACTGCATCTTGGGCCATCACTAGTCATCCTGACCTATGTCTTACCACTGGACTCTGGTCACTCTACAGGAGAGTGAGGTTGAAGACTTTGCACAGCCCTGCCTCACTCAAATCTAATTCACTTGCAAGTAAAAACATCACCCTCCTGAATAACAAGAAATTGTGTCTTACTCTTTGTATGACCCCCTTTGGGGTTTTCTTGGCAAAGATACTGGAATGGGTTGTCATTTCCTTCTCCAGTTCATTTGACAGATGAGGAAACTGAGGCAAATAGGGTTAAGTGACTTGCCTATGGTCATAGAGCTAATAAGTTTCTGATGCTGGATTCGACTCTAAGCCTAGTACTCTATGCACTGTACCACCTAGCTGCTGTCTAGCTGTCACCCAGCCAAAGAATATTAGAGATTCTAAAAGCCCCAAGTTTATCTTTCTAGACTGATTATGATTTACTGATCTTCATGCACTTTACACATCAACTAAGGTAGACCATTGGCTGTTCCCTATGCACAACATTCTGTTGGTCATCCCTAAACTCTTGTCTCTTTATTACTTCTGTAGATATTGAACCTCACTTAAATCATTCACTACCTTCCATGCATGTGATGATCTTTCTCCTTACTTCCACCTTTAGGAATCCCTACCTACCTTCAAGACACAGTTTGATTGTAATCTATTTCAAAAGGTCATTCCTGATTCCCCTATTTTTTAGTGCCCCCCTACCCAATCAAAATGCATTTGTTTTATTTGGTGGTGGTGGTATTATGCTTATTTTACTGAATCTTTTGTTTCTTATTTTTGTTTGTTTTTTGTTTTTAATTTTGTTTATGTAGCACATAGTAGGGTCTAGGTCTCATTTTCTCAATCCACACAGGAACTGCCAAGTTGTGTCCCCAGAGGGTGGCTGGCTATTTCTCTCCTCAGTGTCCCAGGGTAACCCTAGGCAGGGGTTCAGGGAGCAGGGGAGGAGAGGCAAGGTGCACAGGGCTGCAGCTACCAGTAGACACTCCTATGGATTTCAGTCCCCAGAATCTTTTGTTTTTACATAACCTAAATTTACCACTGTCTCCTTTCTTCTCCCCCTTCCCTATAATAAATACTTTAAAAAGAAAAAGAGGAAGAAGAGAAAAACAAACAGGAAAATCCAACAATATGGGGGTGGGGAGGTGGGGGTAGTCCAACAATAAATACCATATTCCACAGCCCTTATAGATCCCCAACCCATGCAAAAGAGGAGGAGGAGGGGAAGGTTTTTTCCTCCTATCTCTTCTTTTCCTCATATTTCTTTGGAGGTTGTACTCTGGTTCTTTCATCATGACCCAGAAGTCTTCATCCTGGAAAGATCATTTCAGACCTGGAATTCATACCCCAAAGTGTGCTCAGTCCTTTCAGCCCCTCCTTCTTGTTACATGTCTTCTCCTGAGGGACTCCATTTAAGGAGGAATCCCATACCAGCCATCATTTCCTCATTTCTCAGCTGGCTGCACTCCTCTGGACTCCTCCATCATACTCCTCCCAGGACCAGCTTTTCAGTGTTCCTTTATGTGTTGCCTTCCCCTATCAGAATATGAACTCCCTGAGGGCAAAGACTGGGTTTGTATTTGTGTTCTAGAGCTTAGCACAGAGCCTTAATCAAGTGTTTGTTGACTTGTTAACTCTAGGGTCAGACTTGTTCCTTATAATGTTACAATATTCCACTTGTGTTCTGGTGGTCATTCTTTCCAATCATATTGTTGTAGTCTTTGTGTATGTTGTTTTCTTGACTCTACTAACTTCACTCTTCATCATTTCATGATTCTCTGTATTCATCAATTAGTCATTTCTTACAGCATTGTAATAGGCTGTTATATTACTTATAATTGTGTATATTGTTTTCTTGCTTCTTTTGTGGGATGAGGAACCTCAACACCTAAGGAATCCTTAAACTTTCCCAAGGAAACAGTGGCTCTGCCTCTCACCTCAGGAATGCAATATAACCAAGCACAAAGACCCTGCTCTGCAAGGAACAAAGTTGATATAGTGATATGGATGGTTGCTATTCATACCCAGACACTCCTTTCCAGTTGTTTCCCTTCCAGTTGTTTTGCCCCTCCCAGGTGCTTTGCATATAGCTTTTGTCTGTAAACATACAAAAAGACCAGCTTTCTCTTACTAATGGAGACAGTCTCCATAGTGATTCTGTCTCCCAGCTATATATTCCTCTCTCCTAATAAATCGTTTTATTTTACAAGATTCTCTAAGAGTCTCCAATTCTTCGGGGGAGCTAAACCCCAATCTAGGTTGTAAGAACCCCCAACACTTCTACTTTCTACATTTTGCATTAATTCTCATAAGTCTTTGTATTCATCATGTTCATTATTTCTTATAGCACAGTAACATTCCATTATATTCATGTACCACAATTTGTTTAATCACCTCCCAATCTGAGCATCTAATTTGCTTCTAGTTCTTTGCTACCACAAAAAGTGCTGTTATAAATATGTTTTTCAGGGGGCAGCTAGGTGGCACAGTGGATAGAGCACTGGCCTTGGATTCAGGAGGACCTGAGTTCAAATCCGGCCTCAGACACTTGACACTTGCTAGCTGTGTGACCCTGGGCAAGTCACTTAACCCTCACTGACCTGCCCCCCCCCCGCCAAATTAAAATAAATAAATAAATAAATAAATGTTTAGCAATGACTTCCTTAGAGTTTATGCCTAGAAATGTTGTCTCTGAGTCAAAGGAGAGGAACATGTTAGCCACTTTGTTTGCATAATTCCACATTGTTTTCCAGAATAGGTGTAGTAATTCACAGTTTACCCAATAACATATTAATGAGCCTGTCTTTCTATACCTTCTCTACAATTAATTATTCCTGTCTTTTGTCATCTTTGCCAATTTTCTGGATGTGAAATGAAACCTCAAGATTGTTTTGATTATCACTTCTCTTACTAGCAATCTGGAGCATTTTTTCATATTGCTGTTTAGAGTTTGAGATTATTCTTTTGGAAACTGTTCATACCCGGGGGCAGCTAGGTGGTGCAGTGGATAGAGCACTGGCCCTGGAGTCAGGAGTACCTGAGTTCAAATCCGGCCTCAGACACTTAACACTTACTAGCTGTGTGACCCTGGGCAAGTCACTTAACCCCAATTGCCTCACTAAAAAAAAAAAGAAAGAAAAAAGAAAAAGGAAACTGTTCATACCCTTTGACAACTTATTTATTGGGTAATGGCTTTTGGTCTTACATATCTCTACTAGTTTTCTATCTTGAATGTCAAACCCCCCAAAAATTGATATACAGATTTTTCTTTAGTTGACTATTTCTCTTCTTAACCTTATTGCCTTAATTTTGTGCAGAAGCAGCTTTTTAATTTCATGTAATTGAAATTATCTATTGTTTCTTTTATAATTGCCTCTATCTATTATCTGGTTAAGAATTCATCTCCTATCCATGACTATGAATGGTATATAATCTCCTCTTCTAATCATTTAATGGTATAATATTTAGTATTCAGGTCATGTATCCATTTTGAATTTATTGTGGAATATGATATAAAATACTGGTCTAAGCTTAATTCCTATTAGATTATTTTATGGTTTTCCTGGTAATTTGTGTCATGTAGGCAATTCTTTCCCAAGTATGATTTCATGTCAGGTTATTGAGCTCCATTATTTATGTTTCTTCTTTGCCTAATCTAGTTCATTAGTCTACTTTTGATTTTTTGACCAATACCAAGTGTTTGTGATTGTTGGTTTGTAATATAATTTGAGTTTGGGAAGTACTAGTTCCTCCTTAATTCCCTTTATACTCTAGATCTTTTGTTCCTCTAAATGAATTTTGTTATTTTATCAGTTCTAAAAAGTATTTCTTTGTTAGTTTGATTGGCATAGTATTAAAATTGTAAATTAACATTGGTGGTATGTCATTTTTTATTATGCTGGCAAAGCCCAAGCCTGAACACTGACTATTCATTCTTCCAACTAATTAATTTGTCCTTTTTCTTCTTAAGTGGTATTTTGTAATTGAATCTAATGAGTTTTGGTAGATTGATCTCCAAATACTTCATGCAATTTGTAGTTACTTGGAATGGTATTTCCCTTTCTATTATTATGTCTTGAATTTTGTGGCTACTATATGAAAAGTACACATTGATTTTTGTGGATTTATTTTTTTTTATTGCAACTTTACTTTATCTATGATCTCATTTAGTTTCTTTAATGATTCCCTAGGACTCTCTAAGTAAAATATCATGTCATAAGCAAATAAGGATAGTTTTATCTCTTCTTTGCCTGACTTTAATTCTTTAATTTCTTTCTCCTAGAAAGTATAGAAGCCTTGTCTTCTGTATTTATTGGAAAAGCTTCTACTATATCCTTGTTCCACATGATGCTTGTTTTTAGTTTTATATAGAAACTATTTGTGAGGTTTTTTTAAAAGCCCTCTATGATTATTCTTTGTAGGTTTTTTAAAAGCATAAATTAGTATTGTACTTTATCAAAAAGTACTTTAAGAGTCAGTTAACATGGCAGCTAGGTGGCACAATGGATACAGCACTGGCCCTAGATTCAGAAAGACCTGAGTTCAAATCCAGCCAGGTGACCTTGGGCAAGTCGCTTAACCCCAATTGCTGCACCAAAAAAAAAAAAAAATATATATATATATATATATATATATATATATTACAAAAGAGTCAGTTAAGTGGTATGGCAGTGCATCAGACCTGGAATCAGGAACACCAGAGCTTAAACCCTGACTCAGACACTTACTAGCTGTGTGACCTTGGGCCAGTCATTTTGCTTATGTTTGTCTCAGTTTCCTGAACTATAAAATGGGGATAATAATAGTACCCATCTCCCAGGGTTGCCATGAGGATCGAATGAGATATTTGTAAAGTACTTAGCACAATGCATGGCACATAGCAGGCAATGCTTATTTCCTTCTTTCAAAGGCTTTTCTACAATAATGGTGGTTTGGATGTTTTTTATTTTAATATGATTAATTATTTTGATTATTTTCCTAATGCTGAATCATTCTTGCCTGCCTGGTATAAATTCAACTTGGTCACAATGAATGAATTCTTAGATAAAGTGCTTCTATCTGACAAAAATTTTTTTGAATTGTTATCTGTTAATGACATTGGTCTATAGTTCTCCTGTGCTTTGTCTTTCTGTGGTTTAGGCATTTGATGATATTCATTTTATGAAAGGAATTTGGTGAAGTTATTTCTTTCTCAGTTTTCAAACATAATTTTATACCATGATTATTAATTATTCTTTTAAAATCTGATAGCTTATTCTTATAAATTCATTAGGAAATTTTTTTTGTAATTTTATTTCCTTTTTGAGGTTGGATTACTTAACATTTCTAATGATATCCTTTTAGTTTGGGAACTGTATATTTTGCAAGGTAGTCCTCTATTTCTTTTGTGTTCTCAGTCTTGTTTGCACATAACTAAGTATCAGGCTTTGATGATTTCTTTTTATTTTATTTCTCCTGGTTTTGTTGTGATTCACCTTGTTTATTTGCTAGTTTGTTGAGTTAATTTTCTATCCTTTTAAAAATCAGCTTGTTTGTATTTTTTTAGTCTTTCCCAAGAACCAGCTTTCAGTTTTATTATTTCTATAGTCTTTTAATTTCTATCATATTTATTTCTCTTCTAATTTTCAAGATTTTCTCTTTTTGTTTGCTTTGGGTTCACTTATTTGTAGGGTTTCTAATTATTTTGATGCCCCATTCAATTAGTGTTCTCCTTTTGTATTTTGTTAATAAATGTCTTTAGGGATATAATTTTCCCTTGGATACTGCTTTAGCTGCATCACAGAAATTTTTAATATTTTGGTCATTATCTTCCTAAAGATAATTAATTGTTTCTATGTTTTGTTCCTTAGCCCATTCATCATTTTAAATTTCATTATTAAAGTCTATATCTTTTATTCGTGTTCCCGGAACTAACTATTATTTTATTGCATTATGGTCTGTAAAGGTTGATAGGATGCTTCAACTAGTATGTGGGGAAAAAAGTGAAAGGTTGGTGAACAGATGTAGTTCCTTCCTCTTTCTGGCTCCCATCTTCATCTGGCCTTCACTCTTCTTGTTCTCAACTCATGCTTTCAGGCTTGACTTCCTCTTCAATAAATGGTCTTAGCGGGGCAGCTAGGTAGCGCAGTAGATAGAGCACCGGCCCTGGATTCAGGAGGACCTAAGTTCAAATCCAGCCTCAGACACTTAACAATTACTAGCTGTGTGACCCTGGGAAAGTCACTTAACCCCAATTGCCTCACCAAAAAAAAAATATATATATATATATAATAAAAAATGGTCTTAGCATTTTCCCTTTGTGGGGTAAGCAATGAGTAAAAATGTCTTTAAATTAAAATCTTCTTAGGATGGAAAAGGTCAAACGTACCAGATACAACCTTATATACCAAACAAAGCTTCCACTAATCTTCTGAGCTCATTCTATTCCTAGTATAGTCTAAATTTACATGTTCTTCTCTGAAGTTAAGAAGTTATAAAAATGTGTATCAATAAAATAGCTTTTGTTGCTCTCAAGTCCCCAGTTATAGAAAGTCACAGTGATTAGAAAAAGAATTTGCTTCTCTCTCTCTCTCTCTCTCTCTCTCTCTCTCTCTCTCTCTCTCTCTCTCTCTCTCTCTCTTTCTCTCTCTGCCTCTCTGTCTCTCTTTCTTTGGCATACATCAAGAGAGACAGAGAGACAGAGAATATAGGTAGGGATACATGTAAGTGTATACACATATGTATATTTGTGTATAGATACACATTTACACACATACATATATAACATTTTCTAGTGGCTCAAGTAGAGAAGTATTTGGGAATTTATGTCTACCAATGATTGGTTAAACATTTATCCCGTATGTAATTATCTCTGAATGTGTTTTATCTCCTTGTAAGTTCAACAGAACAACTGAGTAATAGGAGGACTAAGAAAAGGCCATTGGCTTTAGCAGTTAATAGATCATTAAAGAGAGCAGTTAAGTAGTATGGTTAGGAAGGAGTCAAAGCTAAATCAAAGATTTTTTAAGCATGAGGGAGACCAGGGAATGTTTGTAGACATCAGGAAATGTGCCAGTCTGTGAGGACAGATTTGAAGGGAACAGAAATGATCAAGGAGGCATTATGACAGCTTAGTCTCGTAGATTTAAAGTTAGAAAAAACATTGTCTAGTCCAACTTCATCTTATAAACAAAGAAACTAAGGCCCAGATAGTTTAAGCAATTTGCCCAAGCTCATATGGGGAATAAGTAGCAGAGTCAGGATTCAAACCCAGGTCCTTGGATTCCCAAAAGTATTCTTCAACTGTACCATGCGATCCCTATATACTACACCACCATATCGTTGTAGTTGTCTTGCTTGAACTTGTGGCCTTTCAAAAGTAGCTGTTGGGGGCAGCTAGATGGCGCAGTGGATAGACTCCTCCTGGAGTCAGGAGGACCTGAGTTCAAATCCGACCTCAGACACTTAACACTACTAGCTGTGTGACCCTGGGCAAGTCACTTAACCCCAATTGCCTCACTTAAAAAAAAAAAGTAGCTGTTTGGCTTAAGGAAAAGGAATGCCCTAGCTTTACTGTATTGAAGGAAGAAAGGAACAGGCATTTATTACACACCCGATATGTACCAGGCACTGTGCTTTACAAGCACTACAATACTAGAAGGTAGGTGTTATTATTATCATCCCCATATCACATTTGAAAAAACTGAAGCAGGCAGCTGTTAAGTGACTTGCCCTGTGTCATACAGCTAGGAAGTGTCTAAGGCTGGATTTGAACTCAGATCTTGCTGACTCCAGGACCAGCATTCTGTCCACTGTTACCTGGCTCTCTCTTTAAAGATGATTTTTTAAAAATTGGACCAAATTATATGGGTAAATGAGTTATAACTACCCAGGAGAAGGGGATTGGGTTCCACAAATACTTCTTTCCCATTTCCAATATATCTACTTCATGTCTTACCACCAACCCTGGAGTTGGGGTTAGGATTGAAAGGGTTGGGAACCATATATAGTCCTCTTCTTTCTTCCAGAGACAGCTTTATAGATAGGCACAAATACCACTGAAACAGGGTAGACGTGTGAATAGAATATGGTTTTAGAAGGGTATATAGTATTGAAAAAGTAGGATAGGTAAATTAGGGATTGGAGGGACAGAGTAACATTGTATATTAAGAAGATATACTCATTTGAGGACATCAAAGAGGTAAAGTGTGAAAATGGGATGAAACAGTACTTGGGAGAGATAAACAGGTGGCATAGTAGATAGAGCCCCTGTAGAGTGTCAAGTCTGGAGTCAGAAAGACTCACCTTCCTGAGTTCAAAGCTGGCTTCAGACACCTACTAGCTGTGTGACCCTGGGCTTAAGGCAAAGGTCATTGGGAAATCATTTAAGGATAGGCAAGTCATTTAATCCCTGTTTGCCTCAGTTCCTCATCTGTACAATGAACTGGAGAAGGAAATGGCAAACCACTCCAGTATCTTGGCCAATAAAACCCTAAATGGGTCACAAAAAGTCGGTCACAACTGAAATGACTGAACAACAATAAAACAAAGGCAAAAATAGAGGATCAGATCACTAGCCTGTCATAGAGGTAGTGTGGGAAGAGTATTCAGTTCTCCAGATAGTTACTAATATGTTCTTGGGGTTTTTTTTCCCCTTGAAGTTAATTTCATCTTCCAAAAGGTGGAGGAATTTACAAGGAGTAATTTTTTCTAGATGGGATTCTCACCAACAAGGAGGAATTGGTCAATGGGTAGTAAATTATGGGAACATTGGGGGGAAGTGAATATTCCATCTTAAAATCTGTGATAAAGAAGAGGAAAGCCAGGCAAAGTCTGATGTATAGCTTAGATTTGGGGAAAGCAAATTTCAAAGAGTTCAAAGAAAGGATAGTTAGGATCCAATGAATTATAATTACATAGGGGAAGTCAGCTCAGGAAGGATGCTAAGCTTCCCAGAATGAAATTCTATATGTATAAAGAGACACAATTATAAAAAAAGGAAGAAGGTGGGGGGGGCGGGGAGAAGAGTTGTTCAATGAGACCAATGTGCAAGCACGTGCAACTTAACAAATTATATTTTAAAAAGGATATGATCATAAGATGGAGGCAAGAACAAGTAACAGCAGAAATATAAGTACAACATTATCCTGAAAGAGTAGTGTTAAGAGTGCTAAAGTTCAGAACAAGCTGAAGTTGTCAACAAAAACTAAGGTTTAGGTTGTTTAAAACTATTGGGGAATAGAGGAAGAACAAAGAAGTGTAGGACTACAACTCAGGGTGAAAGGAACTATAATAATGGACAACAGAGAGAAAACTACTCAACTCTTAATTTACTTCAGTTGTTTTTGATTTTCCAAGGAAAATGATCTGTATAGTAAAAAGAACAGAACAGAAATGGCTAATAGGGAACTGTTGCTACCCAAGATAAACAAAAGAGAACTGAGCTGCCTGGTTAAATTCATCACCTGGACAAGATTAATTACATTTTCATGTTAAAAAAAATCAACAGCATTTATTAGGCATACACTAGGGACCAGGTACTGAGTAGGTGCTGAGGGTACAAACACAAAAATGAAAAAAGTCCAATCTTATGGAATTTACAATCCTAGAAGAACTTATATATATATTTTTGCGGAGTCATTATCAATGATCTTTGAAAGATTTTGGAGAATGGAAGAGATATTACAAAATGGAAAAGGGCAAATGTCTTAATTTTTAAAAAGGGGGGGAGTGGAGAGAGAAAGAAAGAAAGAAAAAGGAAGGAAGGAAGGAAGAGAGAGGGAAAGAGAAAGAAAGAAAGAAAGGAAGGAAGGAAGGAAGGAAGGAAGGAAGAGAAAGAAAAAAAAGAAAGGAAGAAAATGGAATTTGCAAGTTATAGGTCAGTGAAATTAACTTCGATCCCTGGCAAAATTCTAGAATGTATTATTAAAAGTATGATTAGTAAAAATGAAATAGTGATTATGAAGGCCAATGTAGGCTTCATTAAGAATGGGTTATAGGGGCAGCTAGGTGGCACAGTGGATAGAGCACCGGCCCTGGATTCAGGAGGACCTGAGTTCAAATCTGGACTCAGACACTTTACACACTTACTAACTGTGTGACCCTGGGCAAGTCACTTAACCCCAATTGCCTCACCAAAAAAAAAAAAGAATGGGTTATAGGGGCGGCTAGGTGGCGCAGTGGATAAAGCACTGACCCTGGATTCAGGAGTACCTGAGTTCAAATCCGGCCTCAGACACTTGACACTTACTCGCTGTGTGACCCTGGGCAAGTCACTTAACCCCCATTGCCCCGCAAAAAAAAAAAAAAATTAAAATTAAAAAAAGAATGGGTTATATCTGACTAATCTCATTTATTATATTATATTAGATTTACCTAAATTTTAGCAAAGCATTGAGAAAGTTTCAAATACCTGAAATAGTATCTGGTACATAGTAGATACTTAATAAATGTTTGTTGATTGATTAGCTCATTAGCAATAATAAAATTATGTAGATTCAAAATTAGTTGAATGGTTGGACCCAAAGATTATCCATTAATGGTTCTGGGTTCAACTTGGAAGAGATCTCCACTGGAATCACCCAATAATATATGATGGGCCCTATGATGTTTTTTAATCAGTGTACTGGATATAGGCATAAATGGAATACTTATCAAATTTCCATGTCACAGATTTGGAAGGGCTGGATAACATACTAGATAACAAAAATATCTTGACAAACGATAAAACAAATATTGATAAGGCTGAAACAATAAGGAAGATAGTGGAAAGAATGCTGGATTCAGGGTTAGAGGAAATGAGTTCAAAATCTAACTCTGTTAATTGCTACCCATGTGACCTTGAATTAGTCCCTTAGACCTTTTGGGCTTTGGTTTCCTCCTCTGTAAAATGACCCCAGATGACCTTTAAAGTTCGTTCTAGCTCTCAATGCTATGCTCTAAGCCTCTTACACTTGAATTTTTTAAAAAATCAGCTTCACAAAAACAAAACAAAACTGGAAAGCACATAGCTAGACAGCAATTTGTCTGGAAAAAATCTAAGAATTTTTAACACATTTTAAGATCAATACAAATCAGTGATATTTTGATGATCAAGAAAGCTAATGGGACTTAAGGCTGTATTATGAGAAACAGACTGTCCTACTGTCCTCTTTCCTAGTCAAGATACAACACAAGTGGGGCAGCTAGGTGGCAAAGTGGATAAAGCACTGGTCCTGGATTCAGGAGGACCTGAATTCAAATCCGGCCTCAGACACTTGACACTGGCTATGTGACCCTGGGAAAGTCACTTAACCCTCATTGCCCCACCTCACCCCCCAAAAAATGTGTGTGTGTGTGTGTGTGTGTGTGTGTGTATTTTAAGGTTTACAAAAGACCTGATCCTAATCTGGGACAATTGATTTCACATGGAAAGAAACTCTTTCAAGACATTTGTTGAGTCATTTTTCAGTTGTGCCTGACTCTTTGTCATCTTCCCAGATGTAAAGGTAAACAGGGTTAAGAGACTTGCCCAGTCACACAGCTAGTATGTGTCTTAAACCAGATTTTGAACTCACAGAAGATTCATCTTCCTGACTCCAGGCCTGGTGATTTATCCACTGGGCCACCTAGCTGCCCTCCAAGGCCACAGATACCCTCAATTCTATCACTCTTCTCAAAATGGTATGGTCTTTATCACAAGGCAACTCAGTGGTTAATGATGTTGATAACTGAAAACCATCTCTGCCATTAGTGGTGAATCAACAATGTTATCTTTATATACATATTCTTCATCTGATAAATCAGCAGGAAGGGATACAATAGAAGAGAACAGTCTGATATCTTCTTTCATATGTTCTTATTTTGTGTTGATCTGCAAAGATAGAAAATTCAAATATTTTCACTTGCCTAAAATCTGGATACATTTATAAGTTCACAATACATGAAACTATTGAACTGGCTAAAGTTGCAACACTTTTAATCAATTAGCTCTAAACCACCAATAGCATCTTAACTGCCATTAACAAGTGATTACATATGGATTATTTAATCACCTGAAGGAGGAAGAAGGGGTTCTTCTCCCATAAGCAGTTGTTCATTTTTCTCCATGTAGTAATGCTTCCTGGGGCTGGCTGTAGCTGTCCCATAATTAAACAAGCCAGCTGGTGGAATGTTCAATCCTGAACTGTCTTGCTGTGTTATACATAGGCCCAAGAGTGTGTCAGATCCTTTAAGCCAATCACAAGGTATTTCCTATGGGGCTGACACCTGTCTTTATCCAATGATCAAAGCACTTCTCTCCTTCCAACTTGATTAAGGACTTGTTCACACCTATTTAACACCTTTTATTGATTGATTGATCTTGTTGAAAAGTCTGGACCTTCTGTGATTACATTAATTTGGGTGAGAGTATAAATCCCCAACTTTAGCATAATAAATAGTTAAAACTTAATCTTTAGAAAATAGTGGTTTTATCTCTTCTCAGAGACTCCTCATAGATCAAAGTTAAATTTATACTCTCCCCTCTCACTCCTTAGGGAACAGGAGTTAAACTGTTGGTATTTGAGGTCCCAAAGCACTCTTAAAAAGACAAGAACAGTTTCTGTAGTCTGTGAGAAAGGTGATTGAAACTATTATTGCGATAGTCTTACCTGGGACTCTGTCACAGGAAAAGGAAAGGGTAAGACCAGGTCTCAGTCACTGGAGGCATATTGCCAGTCTTTGACTCATGATATTATAGTCACAGAAAGAAGAAGAAGGTGCTCATCAATGATCCTCTGAATTGCCACCTTTGGAGTTTGGTACTTGTACAGTAATCAACCCTAGGCTCTCATCACTGCCTTTATTTCATTCATTGGGTGATATTCCAAGGTCATTTGTCACTTCAATCAAGGAGTCTTATCCAGTCACATTTGGTTGTTTTTATGGGTACCCAGGCAGAGAGACTCCAAGAACACATTATTAGGCCTGGTTGAGTACAGCATGGTGTTGGAAGTTTCTAGTGTGAAAAATCCTAGTGTGGAAGATTCAAGATATGGATCATTCCAGAAAGGGACAGGTTATGAGCTCCCAAAGGGAGGATAGGGGAGTGTCTAGAGAAGAGGCAGTCAGTCCCACAGGAACCTTATGGATTTCAGAGAGATCCCCCAAAATAGAAGGGTTTTTTTCCCCCCCTAGACTAACTATACTACTATTGTGGTAAGTTTGTCTTGAAAAAGCCTTAAAAATTTCATCTCAGGGGGCAGCTAGGTGGCACAGTGGATAAAGCACTGGCCCTGGATTCAGGAGGACCTGAGTTCAAATCTGGCCTCAGTCACTTGACACTTACTAGCTGTGTGACCCTGGGCAAGTCACTTAACCCTCATTACCTGGCCAACACCCCCCCCCAAAAAAACCCAAAAAAACCCAAAAAACAAAAAATGTCATCTCAGAGGGCAACTTGAAATAGAATGCGATCAAATTAAAACAACTTTTAAATAGGCATAATAAATAATGTCATTTTAATCATCATTTTTTTATAATAAAAATTTTTATTTAAAGTTTTGAGTTCCAAATTCTAGCCCTCTTTCCCTCCTTTCCCTCTCTACTCCCTGAGGCAGTAAGCAATCAGATATAAGTTATACATGTGCAATTAACATTACCATATTAGTGATTTTGTACAAGAAAACTAGAATAAAAAAAATGAAAAAAAGAAAGTGAAAAATAGCATGCTTCAGTCTGTGTTCTTTCAATATCAGTTCTTTCTTTGGAGGTGGATGATGTACTTCATCATTAGTCCTTTGGGATTGTCTTGGATCATTGTATTGCTGAGAATAGTTGTCATTCACAGTTCATCAAACAATATTGCTGTCACTGTGCACAATGTTCTCCTGGTTCTGCTCATTTCACTATACATCAGTTCATATAAATTTTTCCAAGCCTTCCTGAAATCATCCTGCTTGTCATTTCTTAGAGCACAAGAATATTCCATTACAATCATATACCACAGCTCATTTAGCCATTCCCTAATAAGGGCATTCCCTTGATTTATAATTCTAAGCCACCACAAAAAGTTAATCTTCATTTCTAAAAGTATAATAAATGTTTTGATAATGTGTATCTATTTAATAACCTTATCCTTTTTGGTAATAAAATGTTATTGGTTTAATGGTAAAAGCTTACTTAGCACAAGGTTGTTGAAGTCCATTATTTTGTTGCTGTTCAAATTGTTTTTCAGTCATGTCTGACTTCATGACCTCACTTGGGGTTTTCTTAGCAAAGATACTAGAGTGCTTTGTCATTTCTTTCTCCAGCTCATTTTACATTTGGGGAACTGAGGCAAACAGTGTTAAGTGACTTGCCCAGGGTCTCACAGCTAGTTAAGTACCTGAGGCCAGATTTTAACTCAGGAAAATGAGTCTTCCTGACTTCAGGCCCAGCACTTTATCCATTGTGTCACTAGCTGTCCCTTGTCCTTCATTGTACTGGCAATATAGATAGTCCCTCAAGGAGCTTACATTCTAATGGAGGGAGACAATATACAAAAGGCATCTGAAAAGTAGAGTAGGAGTAGTTCAGGTAAGTACTGAGCCATAGTTTCAAAGTCCAGAGAAAGGGACAAGCAAGGAAGACAGCCTAGCCCAGGCCCTTCCACAAAATGGAAGCTCCAAGGGGAATTCAGTAAAGGAAGGAGAACAGGCCTTGTGGAAGAATATACCAAGATGATAGGCCATGGGTATGGTAGGATTTTGTAGAGCAAGAAGATCCTCCCTAGGTACAGATTCCAGGATGAGCCAGCAGTAGAAAGGGCAGGTTTTGAAGTACAGAGAAAGTCAGAAACATGAGGATTGAGAAAAGAGTAATAGGGTTAGCAGCTAAGGGATTCTTAGTAACCCCAAGGAGAATAGTTTTAGTTAAGTGGTAGGGTCAGAAGCTAGACTACAAGAAGTTAAGAAATAAGTGGTTTATAAAGATATAGAAGCAGCAAATGTAGATGATTCTAGGCATTTGGCAGTGAAAAGGATGAGAAATATAGGATGGTAGTTTGAGAAGATGGCATAGTCAAGTGAGGATTGTTTTTTTAAGGATGATATAGAGTTGAACATGTTTGTAAACTGTGAAAGGAGTCAGTAGATAAGTAGATACAAACTGGGGAGGAGAAAGAGAGAGAAAGAAAGGAAAGGATGATTGTTAATGGTTCAGTCTCTTAAAGAAGACAGGATGAGATGGGATGAAAGGTACAAATTAAGAAACTGGTTTGATAAGAAGTACTATTTCTTCCTCATATATTAAAGAAGTAGAAGATGCATATGTAGAGAGGTTTTGAGGTGTGGAGCAGGGAATGATGGCTCTTGTGATAGGTGGCCACATTTTTCTCAAAGAGAGAAGATTAGGATGGGTTTGTGAGGAAAAAAGAGCTTTGGAATAGTCACTGAAGGAAATTAGAGAAAAATAGAGAATAAATGAATATAAATTTTATACTTGTATGGGGGAGCTGATGGTCACCTTTTAGGAGTTCCTTATATTGATGTTTCCTGGGGCTTCTGGGGTAAAAGGAAGATAAATCTGAAGAAGTGAGAGATCCTTTGCATCATCACAACAATCATAAGAGACATCAAGGAGGCCAAGGGGAAGAAGGTTTAAAGAAACAAGTATTTATTAATCTCCAACTCTGTGCCAGGTACTATGCTAAGTGCTTTACAGATGTTATCTCATTTGATCCAACAACAGCCAAAGGAAAGAAAGAAGGAAGAAAACAACCATTTATTAAGCACCTATTGTGTGACAGGCACCATGCTAAATGTTTTGTAAATATTATCTTACTAGTTCCTTATAACAATGATATTATTATCCCCAACTTATAGCTGAGGAAACTGAGTCAGACAGAAGCTAAATGATTCAGCTAGAGACACACAGCTGCTAAGTATCTGAGACAGGATTTGAATGTAGGTCTTTCTGACTCCAGGCCCAGCTCTGTATCCAGTGTGCTTCCCAAATGCATCAAGACAAGTGAGGACAGAGAATAGTCCATTAGAATAGTAAGTCAGTAGAATAGTAAGGGTGTATGCTAGATTGAAGGAGAAGAAAAAGATGAAATATTAGTCAGCTTTATAGATGATAAGCTGAAGAGACAAAAGACTGGACACAGGGAGAGCAATTAAGAAATTATTTCAGAGGCACAAAATATAAGATAATGTAGGGAATAGAGAGAAGGGGATAGATTGAGAGATTTTTGAGAGAAAATTGATAAGAATTGGCAAATGATTGGATATGGAATTGAGTGAGGTGAGAATGAAGAATTAAGGATGACTGCTGGATTGTGGACCTGTGTTACTGGAAGAATGTTGGTAACCTCAACAGAAACAGGATACTTAGGAGAAGTGAGTTTAAGCAGAAAGACATGCTGAGTTTGAGAAGTCTGTGGAATATCCAAGAAGAGCTCTAAGATGTGAAACCAGAGCTCCAGAGAAAAATGAGGGCTGGATGTATAGATTTGGGCCTTAACACACTGACTTTCTGAATTTCAAAAGCATTCCTTCTCTAATTACTATTATTATTCAGGAACTTCCCTCAGAGCCTGAGGCCTTCTGGTCCTGGGAGGACTTTTCAAACCTCTACTTCACTTAAATCTAGTTTACAGCAAGTCAAGACATCACCTTCATAATGTCATTGGTCCTCTTCAAGAACAAATGATGACCAGCAATCACTCTAAGGTATGCTCACTCTGACATATTCCTCTACAAGGCCTGGAGCCCTTCTCCAATTGGTGAGTTCTGTCTGGAGCCTCCATTTTGTTTTTGGTTTTGGTTTTGTTTTGTTTTTTGTGGGGCGATGAGGGTTAAGTGACTTGCCCAGGGTCACACAGCTAGTAAGTGTCAAGTGTCTGAGGCTGGATTTGAACTCAGGTACTCCTGAATCCAGGGCCGGTGCTTAATCCACTGCGCCACCTAGCCGCCCTACCGGAGCCTCCATTTTGTAAAAGGGACCAGACTATCTTGTTTTAACTCTACTCCCCACTTTCTGGACTTCAGAACTATACCCATAAGCCAGGTACCTTCCTCCTTCCTTTACCCCAAATCTCTTCAGCTTTCTGGTCTGTTGTTTTCTCCCCATCCCTTGAAAGCAGAAACTATCTTTCTTTTTGTTTTTATTTGTGTTTGGGACAAACTGCCTCAGTTTATCCAAATAACTCAAGGAAACCACCAAGTCAAACAGAGACAGATTTATTACATCCCATGAGGATGGGAAAAACCCAATTACACATTGAAGTCTTGCAAAGATATGCCCAATCCTCTAGGTTTTTATAGTAATCTTGAAAAGGACTGTCCCCACATATACCTAGGGTGGATGAGCTCACAATCTAACATCCAATCCTGTTTCACCCAAGATGTGTACCCAGCTTGTGATCCATGTATGTCCAAAAACAAAGGGGAGAAGGGGAAGGGGTACAAGTCTGAGGAATGTCAAAGAAAGAGGGAGGCACAAATCACTCCCTTATCTGACTGCAATTAATCCATGACAGGGACTGGGATTCTGACATGTGAGAGGGGAGTTTTTTATTACAGGCCTTAAACTAAGGTGTAGCTGGCATGTGGGAACTAAGCAGAAGTAAAGTAAATAGTGCTAATTGGTAGAACTGTAACAAGTAATAAAACTTACTGGGGGACTGGATATCTCCCGGACCCCATCCCCAAAGTTTACAGAACTGTCCCAAGTCCATTATAAAACTTAAAGGAGACAGTGAGAATTTGACAAGCAATTAACTTTTAGGCAAAGCAAGAGGCTAGCTATTCTGGGGGGGGGGGGGGCTAGGTATCTTTCAGACTCCATCCTCAGAGTTTAATCTGACTCAAATCCATAATTGTCCCACACATTTGTATCATCAGCATTTAGCACAGGGGCTGGAAGAGAAAGGCAAAAAGAAAGAAAGACAGGAGACAGGGAAAGGAAGGAAGGAAGGAAGGAAGCCAACCAGTCTAGGAGGAGAAGGCCCTCAGGGTTTCTAGCCAAAATGAAAGCAATTACTATTTACACTTACTTTGAGCCATTAAGAGGCCAAACAATGGTCAATGGGACTTGGGCTGGAACCTATTATTGGCCAATCTATGAGAATCAGAGTCATTTGGGGTTAAGATATGGTCCTTAAAAAAATCTAGGCCCTAAACCCCAAGACATCTTATGAGGTTTAAGCAATCAAAACTTATATTCCTTTGGGCAGAACCTGTGCAGGTAAGGGTATGATTCCCTATATGGAAAGAGGAGGGAGAGGGAAAGGGCAAGGGAGATGCATTGCCCAACTAGAGATTGCCAGCTGGGTCCCCAGTGGGGCAGCTCTTACTCACAGAATGTTATTTGTCCTTAGTTCTCGAAGAGGACCATAACATCAGGGAGGTAATGTCTATAAAGGCCAAATTTAGTATGGGGAGAGTTAATTGGGTGGCTCACCATAATATTGGGGTTCAGAAAATAATGAGAGACCTCTAGGTCCAGAGTTAATTGCCTTTTGTTTAGTTATTTCTCTCAGACTGATAAGAAAGGAGATTAACAGCCTCTTTTCCACAAACAAATCAAGGTTTATAAATGAAAACAAAAATTTACAACACAAGTGAAGTTAATAAAGCCAGGGACCATGAGAAAGGGGACAAACTCACCACCACCTGGAATCTGTATTTCCAAGGAGAATCAGCTCTGCAGTCTCTCCTGGTTCCCTCCGAAGGTCCACTACCACACCAGCTCCTCTCTCTCTCTCTCTCTCTCTCTCTCTCTCTCTCTCTCTCTCTCTCCCTCCCTCCCCTGGGTGAAAAAGTACCCCTCTCTCCTCCCTCCTCCCAGAAGCCTCCTTCAAAACAGGAAACAAGGCTGTCCACACACACACACACACACACACACACACACACACCCCTCCAAGCTAATTGGCTGGCAACTTTGATTAACAGGACCCATGAGCAAACATCACTTCCTGACACCAAAGCCACATGGCTTTTCAAGATTACATCTTTTCAGTCTGACCATAATGAAGCAGATATATGGTCATGGAAACCCCAAATCACAATCAATTTCTTACATGTCATGACTTACCATAAATTGGATTTAAGTGAGGAAAGGCTGTGCAAAGTCACCAGTCTCATTCTCTCCTCCAGCCTTCTCAAAGTGGTATTATTACTATTGCAGTTGTCTCAAATCTAATCCCCTCAGCCAAGCATTCAAGGCCTTTCACTAACTTGATAACATACTTATCCAAGTATTTCCTGTGAAAAAATAAATTTTCATAACAATATCTTATGGAAAACAGAGTGAGAAATTTACAGAACAGATCAGAGAATAGTTAGGAAAACACAACACCAGTTTATCATTCCAAGAGCAAGCAGGCATATACATGTGGATACTCCTTCCAAAGAAAAAGCTCAAAACTCCTTTGTTAGTGAAAGTATTTAAACAGAACTTAGTCATCCAAGTTTTAGGTCTCTATTGGTAAATCAATCAGATCCAGATTGATTAACTTTCAGTTTTTCTGGTTTATTGGTGCAGGATGTTATCAGTTCCATTAGCATGATACAAATCAGTTTGATAGTTCAAACTTGAAAACAAACAATATGACAAGAGTATATGATTCAAAAGGGGTTGTCACAGATAAGGATACCCAAATGTTTTTACAAATATTAGGGAAGAAAACAGAATGGCTCCAGAAGATGAAGGTGTTTGTTAGAGAGCCATAAAATCTACCAGTTGTCCTGGAGAAAGAAGTCACAGTAGATGGGAGCTTATCTGCTAGCTATTAACTCCCAGACATTTGGAGAGGTAAATGGTATGCAATACCCCAAGTAACTCCGGGGTTTGCTTGACACTCGCATGTTGTCTGCATTCAGTTAGAGTTCAATTAGAAGGCATTTCGGTCTCATTAATCCAAGGTTTCATAAGATTCTTTTGTATAATAAGACAGCCCCATCAAATCCAGGTGGTTTATATATTCATTACCCATCTCATTTGTATCTAGAGTATTAAATTTTGCATAACATTCCTTATAATGTTCTGTCCACCTGAAATACCCTCTTACCCTTTTTCCATTCCTTGAAGGCCAGGATCAAAACTCACCTTCTCTAAGAAAGCTTTTCCAACTGACCCCATCAATTAATCAATCAACGAGCATGTATTAAGCACCTACTATGTGCATGACACTGTACTAGGTGGGGGGGGGGATCCAAAGACAAAAACACAAAAGCCCTTGCTCTCACAGAGCGTATATCCTACAGGGAATGACAACCTGAACAGATACAAAAGTCATGTTTTCTAGGGAAGACAATGTAAATAGACATAAAATATAGAGTAAATAGAAGGTCATTGGGTCAAGGTACAACTAGTAGTTGGGGGTAATGGGAAAGACTTCATATAGAAGGTGGCACTTGAGCAGAGGAATGAAAGAGGCTAAAAATTCTGAAAAGCAGGGGTGAGAAGGCACAAGCAGGGAGAAAGACAAGGCAAACCAAAGACGGGAAGTAGCCCAGTGTCCAGGGAAGCAGGCAGCTAAACCCACAGGGGAACAAATAAATAGGTTTTCATAGGCTGAATGCTACTTCAAGTTCTACTTCAGAAGGTCTCAAGACTTGTTTTTTGGTGTGAAGTCACATGGGACTTTCAATAAATACTTGATTTGATGTCTCTCCCAGGCTAATGCATTAATTCAAATAATAAGGATTTTAAATGCTAAACATTAGCCAAAGGGGCTTGAAGGTACACTGGAAGGACATAACTTACCTTGCTTATCTGAATGGAGGTACTAGTTGAAACTGTAGGAACTGATGGGATCTTCTAGAGATAAGGTAGAAGGAAGAAGAAAAGACCTAAGGCTAGAATATTCATGAAAGAGGAGAGGGA
Organism: Dromiciops gliroides; assembly: GCF_019393635.1. Lineage (NCBI taxonomy): Eukaryota > Metazoa > Chordata > Mammalia > Microbiotheria > Microbiotheriidae > Dromiciops > Dromiciops gliroides. The sequence continues at coordinate 134,529,718 of NC_057864.1, forward strand.
TGCTGAACAATAGTTGATTGTAGCAAAGGAAACAGGATTGGGCTGATAGTGTTTGGAGTGGCCCTGATATTGACACCCACTAGTTTTGGTTCAAGGTTGGAACAAAATTAGACATTCATAGATCTTTTAATAATTAACTCCCCTAACCCTCTTATCTCTATATGGAAATGAATGTGTTTTGCAGAATGGGGTGTGGTGACTCCCCTGGTCTTTTGGCATCTCCTAACTCTAAAGGGAAGTTACTGCATATGGGTGGGGATCTTTTATGCCCCATGACTGCTACAGTGAATGGAGCACTGCTTTTGAAGTCAGGAAGACTTGATTTCAAAGACAGCTTCAGACTCTTAGTAGCTCAGTGACCTTGGGCAAGTCACTTAACCTCTGTCTACCTCAGTTTCCTCAACTGTAAAATGGGGATAATAATAACACCTGTCTCCCAGGGTTGTTGTGAGGATCAAATGAAATAACACTTGTAAGGCACTTAGCACAGTGCCTGGCACATAACAAGTATAGCTTTGTATAGCTTATGTTGAATTGCTTGAGTTCTTAAGGGAGCGATAGGGAGGAAGGAAGAGAATTTGGGACACAAAGTTATAAAAATCAATGTTACAATTTGTTTTTACATGTAAGGTGGGGGAAAATTGTGCGTGTGTGAGGCGGTTGGGGGTAAGTGACTCGCCCAGGGTTACACAGCCAGTACGTGTCATGGGTCAGAGGCTGGATTTGAACTCAGGTCCTCCTAAATCCAGGGCCAGTGCTCTATCCACTGCACCACCTAGCTGCCCCTATTTCTAAATAAATAAATATACGATAGTAAATGCTTGTTTCCTTGTTTCCTTTCTTCTTTCCCCAGGGGACCAGAAAGCCACATCAACCACAGACTGAGACTACCAGAAAGTCGTAGCTGGGAGTTACAACTTGAGTCTTATCCCATCTATGGGCCAATCATATTGGTTTTTAGAGAAAATCTAGCCTAATCCATGTTGGAGGTAGATGGGGAAGGAAAATCTTAGTGGATATATATATATCAGGTATCAGTCCTAATGATGTAGGAGGCAAAAAAGGAGTTAATAGAAAAAACCTAAGACCCAAGCTCTAATTCAGATATGAGCTCTAAGAGGGATTCAGACCCCAGTTAATGGATAACTTACAAGTCAGGTTGCTAGGTTATCGTACCCACAGTGATCAGTAACCATAACGGGACCATAAAGGGTCAGATCATAGAACAATAAGACACAAGACAGGGTATAGAAATTCTAATGAAAAAATGTGAAACTAGCCATGGGAACCAGAAAGAGACATGCGCAGAAAAGGCCAAATTTGTCCCCAGATTCACCTTATGACACGTAAACCCCCAAAACACACCTCCACTGAAAAAGGTACTCGCCTGGGGGTTGGCTTAGGACCCCAGGAACTCCAAATTAGGATAAATCCTCCCCTGTACCTCCTTAAGGTGGAGATTATTATAATGAGTAGACAGGCCCTCCCCTGTACCTCCCCAAGGTGGAGATGATTATAATGACACTGATAAATCAATTTATCTATACTATAAATATAACTGTCTTTCCTTTCCTTATTTGAGAGATAGCTTTCCACTTTTCTGGTTCCCTCCCAGTGGTCACTCACAGTATTGCAATAAAACTTGGGAAACTGAGTCACTGAGTCTCATAATTCTTTTGGGACGACTCACGATCAATTTGACCCCAAAATTCTGCCCACATCACTATCACAGATAGTAAGAGAACAGTTTCATAAATACATATGTAGGAGAACATACAGAGGACAACTTGACAGGAATTCTGCTTCCCTCTTCTTTTTCAATGTACATCAGGTGGCTAATGTATTTTTCTGTCGACTACAGCCTTTCCCAGGTATCATTCATTCCTTCATTAAACTTTTAGTGCTTCTTTGAGCAAGGCACTCAATAAATATTTGTTATATAAATAACTCTTACTACTTCTAGGGTCAGCTTTGCTTTTCGAAGATTGTGTATGGACAAATAGAAACTGTGTGCAGAATATTTCTTGTCATGGATATATGTGTAGCTCAGGGGACACTTGGCCTTTGGCCTGTATCATTTGAGAGGGAAAGGACTGTATTTGTTAACTTCCTTTATACAGAGCTGAAGATAGATAGCACCACATGATTAAAGTGATGATATATCCAAGTGATAGGATATGATCAAATGAGATAATATGTGTATAGCACTTTGCAAACCTTAAAACACTTAAATGTTTATTATCCTAATAATGATTATGTTGGGATTTATTGCATAGCACTAATGAATGTGTTGAATGCAGCTGACTATGAGCCTGATCCCAGAGCTACAAATTGCCTGAAGGCGATTGAAACCAGTTAAAATAAGATTATCTAGGGCTCCTAGGTGGCAGTGGATAAAGCACTGGCCCTGGATTCAGGAGGACCTAAGTTCAAATCCAGTTTCAGACACTTGACACTTACTAGCTGTGTGACTCTGGGCAAGTCACTTAACCCTCATTGCCCCGCCCCTCCTGCCCGCCCCGCCCCCCCAAAAGACTATCTAAACCAAAGCTTCTTAAACTGTGGGTCTTAACTGAATGTGGGGATCAGAAAAAATTTGGTACCAGTAAAAGGTTATGTATATCTATTTTATATCCCTATATACCCGAGGTCGTGTAAAAATTTCTCTGGTGAAAAGGGGTCAAGAGAGGAAAAAATTTAGGAAGCCCTGGTCTAAACCAGTTTAAAAAAAAAAAAAAAGAAAAGATGGGGGCGGGTAAAGGGAGTCCACCCCACTGGCCTGATAACCACTTCTGATCCTCCCTGGCCTTCTCTATAGATTTTCAGGTGTTATGCAAAATAACTTAGATAACAGCTTCTCCAGGCTGTGCCTCCCATGAGACTCCCCTCCCCGTTGAAATGTATTTAACTGCCCCTCTTGGGCACTCCAGTACTTTGGTGTATGCTTGGTGCCCCAAATTGCAATTCCCTTGCCTTGACTAAAGAGGCTAGTTTTTGCTACTTTCAAAGTCTTCTTTATTTCAGATTGACAAATGTTATTGCTTCTAATTGTCTGCTTTGCTTTATCTATAAACTGAAGGTTTTCATCTTTCACACTGATAATTATGATAAATGCTATAGGATTTTGGTTTGTCAACTTTTTTTGAGTTAATACTACAAATGAAGTGCTAGCAATTATCCTATTTACAATAGACAGTATAGATGGTCTAGGTTACAAACTAGAAACCTTATTTCTCACCTTAATTAACTGCAATTTTAGGTAAAATTAGGCATTTCATTTTGGTTTCTTTTTTTCTTCTCTGCATTATTTTCCAAGATAAATAAGACTTTGATCTCATCATTCTTTTTTTTGGACAAATCTTTGTTTACTTTATTGTCCTCACCTTCCTGAAGAGGTCCTATTGTAGAGGAATGAATTACTATAAGGCCTGATTTCACATTGTAGTTTTGTACATTTTGAAATTTCTTATCTCCATCTCATTACTGGGCAGGGAAAGACTCAAGTGTAGAGAGGCCCATTTGTGGTGAGGGTTGTCATTGTGGCTTGAAGGGAAGCAGGCCCCTTTGCTCTACTCACAGTGAAGGAGTATTAGGCTAGGATTATATCTATCTGTTCCCTTAAACATTCTTTATCCAGAGGATACGATCAGGTTTACTCTAACTTCTGATAGATTTATCTCATTATTATTTGAGGAAAACTCTATATCCAAAGCTTGACCCCTTTCCCACCAAATACCAGTTCCACAATGGACACATACAGTTAATAGCAAAGAAACCCATTTCTCCCAATTGTAGCAAAATAGAAATCAGAGAATGTCTACATAGGAGACTATGTACCACACAATACAGAATGAACAAGCTCTCCCATGGAGAGCAATCGGTTAAATCAAGAGTGTTCACCTAAGGAAAAACTCCTCAAAGTCTCTAGAGTAATCTGCATTTATGGACATGATAGAGATTCCCTGCTCCCTTATATCTTCCCAATCTTTTCCTTCAGCAATCTAAAGTTGGCTTGGCTTCTTTCATCTCCTCTTTCTAAGCTGGTTACCAAATATGCCAAAGCAACTCCACTCAACTCAAAGCAGGGAGTGGTCTCTAACTATAGAGCTGTGATCCTACCACTAGCCCAGGGACATATAGTCAGTATGTGAAGTCTAACCCATCAGGTCATGCTTCCAGTTATGGCTCTAGAATGTTAATTGTCTTTAATATGTCAAATGTATATTTTGAATTTTGACTGGAAATATGAAAAGAAAACAAGCTTATTCCAACATTAGGCTTGTGGAAGGTAGAGCTGGGAAAGATATGGTTTCAAAAACTTCTTGAAAAAGGAAAAAAAAGAGGGACAATATAGAGATAACTCCTACTTCAGCTAAAGAGGTGGATTGATGTATATCCTTTAGAGCTGTAAGAGAGCTTAGAGGTCACCTACTACAGCCTCCTTATTTACACATGAGCAGACTGGTATTGATGGTTATGCAAGGTTATCCATGGAACTTGCAGTAGAGATGGGACTAGAAGTGGGTCTCTTGATCCAAGTGCTCATTCCATTCCATTCCTTTTCCAGAAGAATCTACTTTAAATGTATTTTTTGCCTGGTCATTTGCATCCTTTTTTTGTTGAAAAAATTAAGAGGTTCATTCTTCAATTGATGTATCTATAATCTTTTGGATCAGATTTGTGTACAAATGGATTCTGACATTAAAACTGTAAAAAAGGGGGGAACCCTAAAATTTGAGTGTTCTAGTTAGAGTACCTAAGCATAGAAATAGTAGCAAGGGGTTGTCAAATATGTGGGAGTGGCAAGGAGTCAGAGATAAAGAGGAAGAGAATGATTTACGAAGGGACAACATGCTGCTTGTATCCAGTTTAAAGACTATAGAGATGATTATAAAATAAATATTTCAGGAGGGAAGTGGCTTAGTGTAATAGAACTGTCCAACTTTTAGTCAAGAGGGCCTGAGTTCAAATCTAGCTTCTGACCCATAGTGACTATTTGGACAACTTCTCAATACCTTAGGCAACTCTTTAAGATTAAGTTACTGGGGCAGCTAGGTGGAGCAGTGGATAGAGCACCCGCCCTGGAGTCAGGAGTATCTGTGTTCAAATCCGGCCTCAGACACTTAACACTTACTAGCTGTGTGACCCTGGGCAAGTCACTTAACCCCAATTGCCTCACTAAAAAAAAAAAAAAAAGATTAAGTTACTTAGGAGTTAGTTGCCAATTGGTATTTGCAAAGGAAATTTCCTTATTGAGAGTTCCTTGCACATGTCCAGTCCAAGAAAGAAAGAAAGAAAGAAAGAAAGAAAGAAAGAAAGAAAATCCCACCAAATGTAGGATAAAAGAGGGTTGTGGGACTAATAACTTCTTGGCCAAGTATTTAGGGCCCTCCATACTCTTAAACAAAGCTTCTTAAACTGTGGGTCACGCCCTATATTAGGTCAAGTAACTGAATGTGGGTGTCACAAAAAGTTTGGCAAGAGTAAAATGTTATGTATACATATTTTATATACCTGGGATCCCACAAAAATTTCTTGGGTAAAAAGGGTTCACCAGTGGAAAAAGTTTTAGAAGCCCTGCTCTAAAACTCCAACCTTTCATTTCTAGCCTTAGTTCTAATTACTTCCTAATTCTTATCTTAAACTCCAGACAAAGTGATTTTTTTTTTTGTCATCCCCTGCATTCACCTACCTTTTTGCTTTTGTTCATTCTGCTCCCTCAGTCTGGAATATCTTCTCCTCAACCCTCTACTCACTCCCCCAACCTGAAACCATTGCCGTCTTTTAAAGACAGCTCAAATTCTACCTCCTCTGAAGCCTGCTCTTATCACCCACTGCAGCCAGAAGTGATCTTTCTTCTGAATTCCTGTACTAAATTGTAACACTCATTTGTCACTTATTTTATACTATCTTGTATTATTGTTATTTCTACCTATTTCTTATTAGATTGCAAATTGCTTTACGGCAGGAATTAGAAACATTTGTATTCCCAGATACCTAGTGGAGTTTCTTTTATAATAAGACTTTGTTAATAATATTAATAGCTAACATATAGCTCTTTAAGTTTTCAAAGCACTTTTTATATATAGTGTTGTTTGATCTTCTCAACAACTTTCTGAGGTAGATATTATTATTATTATTATCCTTATTTTGCAGATGTGGAAACTGAGGCTGAGTAAGGTTAAGTGACTATGAATTCAATTATCAAATGAATAAATATAAATTAACTATCTACTTTGAGTTTTAAATGGAATGATAAGCACAGGATTGGTGCAATAGGCCAGATACAGAACTCAGTGCTTTCACTTTTGCCTCACTTTCTAAGAGTGCCCCCTAATATAACATCAAATAGTATTTCAGGTATTTTCTAAAGAAACCTCTGTTCAAAAATAGAGCAACCATGTGAAATAAGGACGTTTTTAAGCATTTGGCAGGTACACTGAATTGGGAAGGGACCTTTTTAAAGGTGAGGAGTACGGAGAGGCCCAATACAGTGAAGTATGACTAGTGTTTAATACATTGTTATTTGGTTGGTGCGCTTGGCCTCCCTATGTGATCCACTTTGACCTGGAGAGCACATAGCTAACAATATTCCCTTGAATGAAAATAGAAAAGAGACAAAGGAGCTTTAAAAAGCCTAACCATGTCTGAATTTTAGTCCTAAAAATACAGAACAAAAAGAAGTGGCTTAGCTTTTGCAACCTTATATACTAAGGGAAAATTAATGCAGCTATGAATTAACTGGTAAACTTAATGGAACACAAGGTAATAACCCATCTATTTTATTATATTCACTCTGTATCCCAGGATTCTTGGGTTCTAAAGTAATAATGGTTTGAGTAAAAGAAATTGTCTATTGAAAAATAATGTTATGAATGAATACTTATTCTCATAGAATTACCAGGGTTTGCTTTTTTTTTTATTCTTGGTGCCCAAACAAGTAAATTCCTTTAAACTTTCTTTCTTTAAATGATCTTTCTATTAAATAGATTTTTTTGAAGTAATAAGTCAAGTCTCTAAAATTTGTGGGTTTTTAAATTGTCATTTTAAGCAATAATGTGTACATTTGACAGAGGAAATGCTATTTTAATTTGATTTCTTGAAACACCTGCTAATAATCTTCTAAATATATTTTTCTGTAATAACTGATCACTTTTTATATATGTAAATATATACACATGAATAGAAAACAGTGAAAATGCTAATAGCACAAAGAATATGCTCATCAAATTTCCACCTACTATAATAGAGAAGCCAGAATTATTTGATAGCATCTCTAAATTCAAACATTATAAGTAAATAAGTATAGGATAGTGGGTGAAAAATGTCAGGTATAGATATGATTTTTTCCCAGTTGATTATGAGAAGAATTCTAATTTAGAAATTGCATATTAAAATAAAGGACCAATGTACTGATCAGGAAGTCTTCTATGACTAAAGACATCAATAAAAGCTAAATATTGGTAAAAATTATCTGGGTCAAGGTTTGAAATTTGTGTGAGAAAATAATAGGGTTCTGGGGGACCCAGAGAGCCTTGCCTGATCTTTCTTAAGACCAGCCCAGAGTCAGTAGAATTTCAAAGGAAATTAACTTACTTTAAGACCACCCTCAAGTCATGTTGATCAATGGACTTGAATGTTACTGGCTAATTAGCTTGGATCAAGGTGGAGTGACCCACCTCTACCTGAGGCAGGTTAAAAACCTCAAGAGGGATCTCTTGCTCTCTTTTGGAACTGCTCTTCCCTCTCCCTTGCTGCCCTCTGGCTCTTCCTCTCTATCCTACCTACTTAGGGCTTCTAACCATGTGTTCTCACTTTCTCTAACATTTAGTATGCTTTAATAAATGCTTAATGCCCCAAACTAGTACAGTAGCCTCTAATTTCTAAGTAACGATATATTAGAAATCCCAGCTAAATTCCTTAAAACTTGGGACAGAGATAGATATCCCCATAAATTTTCAAACAACACACTTGTCATCAGCTGATTTCCAGTTACTTACAATTTTCAGCAAGTACATTGTACCCTCCCTTAGGAAACTGAAATTATTGGCTTAAGGAAGGCTTTTGGTTTACTTTAGGTGTGAATTTTGTTTTATTTTGTTCTTTGGTTACCTCCATTGCTAAGGATAATCATTAAGTCTATTTATTTCTGGAATTAAACCCTGAATCATACTATAGAGGGGGAAGAGAGGAGTCAATTTTTCCCTTCCCCTTTCCCATTTCAACCTACTTGATGCACTCCCAGAAAGTTGGGAGTAGATAACAGACATGAAATCTAATTGTGTTAAATGAAGGGCAAAGATATAACTACATCCTGCTATCCCTTTATAAAGTGAGAAGTTTCCCCCAACAGAATTAAAAGGGAGACTTCTTATTGGCTAGCTGAAGATTGGCTCCTTATGACCTTTAAGAAGTAATCTTTTCTCCTCAGTGCACGATTGAGGCAGAATTCAGATTTCAGTGTAACACCTACATCTCTTCCAGAGGGCAGCAGTCAGGGATGGGATCTTGCGATGGTACTATGGGATTCACTCAGTAAGGGACATTTCATGAAGAAGGGAACAGAGTGTGGTGAGATAGTCAAGGTAGGAAACACCTTTAATAAGGACTGTGAGCCCTGGCAGTAGAGAATGTGAATTGAAGGGAAAATTAGCCACAGCATTTGGAAGCTAAGCTATGGAGAGGAGTGGGGCCAGGGAACCCAGCTGGATGATCCATCCACCAGAGACAGTGTATTTAGCCAGCAACATGAGAACACCATGAGAAGAGAAAGGACACCAAGCATGAATCAATTGTCTTGGCCTTGGTCAGCCAATAAGCCTTTGTAAAGTAACTACTACTCCACAGACACTGTGCTAAGTGCACAATAGTGTTCCCTATATACAATCCTTATTTCCAATGTCCTCTGAGGTTGTGCTCACTCTTCCCATTGTGTATATTTGTGGGAGAATGGGGGTGGGGTGAGGCAGGGATGGGGAGAATATTTTATTATGCCCTCTTGGTAAATGCCTTTTCTTTCAGCTAATTGGGACTGACTAAAAGGAGAGAGGAAAGTGCTTGTGAGCTAGTTTAGTACAGTTCCAAAAGTAACTTGAACATGGCAGTAGTCATTTCCCTGGAGATCCTCCCCAGTTGGATTCTCTCAGGTTTGCAGATTGGGTCCCTAGGGGTGACTACTCCTAACTTCAAGATGATCTATGGGGCTGGCTATACACCTAAAGCTACAGTTCATGAATCCTCACCAATGCACTTACCTTAAATAGTTAGCACATGAAGGAGGTGAGGAGAAAAAAATTCACTACCCTCTGCTGTCCTTTGGTAGTTATAACGGCCATACTTCCCATAGCTGTTTCTTGCTTCAACCATCCAGTTTTCTCTAAGATCTGGCAAGCTTGCTTTCTAAGGGTCACCAAGGATGTGGTTAACCTTCAGTCAACCAATGGCAAGTTGTTCCTCTAATTCCATCACAGAAATTTCATTTCATAAAATGAAAACAGGGTTCATGCATGTCTTTGGCCTTTGTTTAACACATTAACACTTTGTATCTGTCATCTGCTCATTTATATGATTAAATCAATTGAGTTAGGAGGGGTTATAAAATGAATTCTCTCCTTCTTCCACCTTTCCATTGCATTGATCTAGTGGCTTAGCCAGAAAATCAGGTTACTTGGATGAGGGACAGCCTCATCAAACAGGAAGTGGTATAATTTTATTCTTACTATAAGAAAATGGTCCAGAAAGCCAAATGACTGAACTATGAGATACATTTGAATTCTTTTAGCTTCAGGTGGCAATTAGTGACAGATTTGTTTCAAGCTGTACTATGGTGGTGTTTTTGAAATTTGACCTTGAATAAGAAAAGAACCTGTGAGAAAAACGTCAAACGGAATTAACATGATATTTATTGTACCAGGTTCTTCCCCTGCCTAAGCAATTTAAGTTTAGGTACCTTTGGCCCCTAAATTATATTAAATCCACCTAGATGAATACTTTCTATATAGGCAGTTATTAATTATGTTTGTTTGGTTTTTGGTTTTGGTTTTGGTTTTTTGGGGTGAGGCAATTGGGGTTAAGTGACTTGCCCAGGGTCACACAGCTAGTAAGTGTCAAGTGTCTGAGACCAGATTTGAACTCAGATCTTTCTGACTCCAGGGCTGGTGCTCTATCCACTGTGCCACATAGCTGCCCCTGCAGGTATTAATTATGAATGAAATTTTAAGTTCCCAACATTTCTCACATCCATCCACTTCTCTCTACTCAGGCAGCTACCTCCCTAGATCAGGTCCTCAACATCTTTCATCTGAACAGTGGTAACAGCCTCCTGATTGGTCTCCCTGCACCCCAAATTTGTGTAGTTGTCTCTCCCCTCTGCAATTCATCTTCTGTACAACTGTCAAATTATTATTCCTTTAGCTCAGATCTGGATCATGTCACTTTCCTGCTTAAGAGGCTCCAGTGGTTCTCTATTGGATTTAAACAAGCATTTAATAAGTGCCTATTATATATTAGGCTGGGCCTCTAGGTGGATAGAGTGCTTGGGCCTGGAGTCAGGAAAGCTCATCTTTTTGATTTCAAAGCTGTCCTCAGATACTTAGTAGCTGCATGACCTTGCGTAAGTCACCTAACCCTGTTTGCCTCAGTTTCCTCATCTCTAAAAATGAGCTGAAGAAGGAAATGGCAAACCACTCCAGTATCTTTGCCAAGAAAATCCCAAATGGGGTCACAAAGAGTGGGACACAACTGAAATGACTTAATAAAATGTTGTTTATTCTTCATTCTCAAAAAGGACAATGATATCAGGGTGATGTCATGACTTGCAATGCATTGGATTTAAGTGAGGGAAGGCCTCTCTCCTCCAGAGCCATCTGGGTCCAGTAGCAAGACATAGATCAGGACGACTGTAGATGATCTGGGGGGCCTTCCCCTCCCCCATTCAGGGAGAGACCTTGGCCTTTTTAAGTTTAGATCTTTCCCCAGGTCTGTTTGCCTAAAGCAACGCCCATTCAGTGATTAAAGCTAGGTAAGAAATAAGACAAAGAACGGCTTCTTTCACCTAATCAAAAAGAAAAATAAACAAACAAATAAATAAATAGGGGTGGGGGTGGGGAAGACCCTATAGGTTTCTAGCCAAAATAGAAACAATTACTTTTCAGACCCATTCTGAGGCAACAAGAAGCCAATCAATGGACATACAGTTATCCCTTCTACTTGTCAGGAGTTAGAGACAAGCCCCCACCCCATCCCATACCACCCCAGCCCTGAGATCTGGAAAATACAAAATTTTTTGGCCCTCCATACCAGAAAAGTGTGAATTTTTTGTTCTTCTCTTAGGGGGTGGTTCAGCATTGTATTGTAAAATTTGGGTTGAGTAGTTTTGTCATAGGCTCTGTGTAGTCTGCTGGCCTTCACCAGTCATCTGCAGCTTCCACAAAACTCCCCCCAATTTCCCATTTAATTTCTTATGCTGACCCTCAATACATCAAAATTGTGATGGGAAAGTCTCAATGTGGAAAGGATAACTGTAGTCCCTGCCCCAGCCAAGCTTATGATCTAACCAGGGAAGAGACCGTGTCCATATATAGGAATATACAGACTAGCAGCCTGGAGAATCAGGAAAGCCTTCAAGGCATTTCAGCTGAGCCAATAAGGAAGCTAGAGATTTTAAGAGGTGGAGTGGAAGAGGAAATAGTTCTAGGCACTGAGGGCAGCTGATAACAGGCATGGGAAAAGGAGCAGGAGTGTTAGAAGGAACAGTTATTGTTGTTGAGTTGTTTCAGTTGTGTTCAATGTTATTTGAATCCATTTGAGATTTTCTTGGCAAAGATACTGGAGTAGTTTGCCATTTCCTTCTCCAGTTCATTTTTAGAGATGAGGAAACTGAGGCAAACAGGGTTAGGTGACTTGCCCAAGGTCACACAGATAGTGTCCAAGGGTGGATTTTAAGTCAGATCTTCCTGACACTGTGGCTAGGCCAAATACAGACTCCTCTGTTTGATTTTTAAGGCTGTTAACAATCTTGTTCTAGCCTACCTATCCAAGCTTATGGAATATTAGGCTCCTTCACTCATTCTATGTTCTAGCCAAACTGACTCACTTGCTATTCCCAGTACATGACATTTCATCTCTTTTTTCGATTCCTTTACATATACACTCCCTTCTCTACCTAGTAGAATTCCTAGCTATATTCAAACCACAGCTAAAGTACCTCCTACAAGAAGCCTATCTGGCTTGATTCTTTCCTGCAACCTTCAGTAGCTAGTGCCCTCCCCCCAGAAATAACTTTGTGTCTACTTTTTGTAATTTTGTATTTGTCTGAGAACCTATAATTTTCTTGAAATAAAATGTAATCCACCTGAAGGCAGGGACTGTTTGATTTTTGTCCCTGTGTGCAGTGTCTTTCATATCATGTGGTGTGTTATGGGGTTAGGCTTAAAGTTTAAACTGGCCAGCTAAACTAAAGGACACTCTCCTTGAGAAGCTAAACTCAAGGACAAACACACCTTGAGAAACAAGAGAGATAAGCCTATTAGGTGTGGCTGCTGACTGAGTGGCACCAGGGGATGGAGAGGGCTCCAGATATCAGAGCAGCTGTCCCTCACCCAACTTCTCCCAGCCTGCCCCCAATCAGGGCTCAGGTGATTCCCCCATCTATAAAAGGTATGGCCTTTCTCCTGTTCGAGGAGATAGGTATCTCAGAGAATCATGTGTCTCTGTGCTATCTCCCCTTGAGAGAAGTTTGACTTCTCTCTCCATTCCTTTCTCTAGCACCCAAATAAAAGATTATTTTATTCTAATTGGATTTGTGTGCAAGAGGGTATAATTCTTTAAGGAGGAATACATAAGGACCCCCACCAACCAACCAATTTCCCCCATGACATGGTGCATAGTAGTGAATACATGTATAATGAATGAAACAGTTTATTTAGGAACTCATTTATAATTTTTTTATCTGGGAGGGATAGAGGAGAAAAAAATGCCTGCTGGACCTGGAGATAGGAGAGATTTAGGTTTGAATCCTGACTCTTATATTTACTGCCTGTGTAATACTAAGCAAGTTATTTAACATGTCTAGACTTTGTTTTCTTCATCTGAATAAAGGAAATAATATCAGCAGTGCCAGATTCAAAGGGCTGTTGTAGGCAAACCACACAGTAATCCTTAAAGCCACATGTAAATAAGCTATTATTATTGCAGTTATTATCATGATATAGTGTGTCCTCCTTTTTCAGATCAGAAATTCAGGCCCAGAACTTAAATAATTTGTCCAGTCATAAGCTTCATTAATAGGCAAAAGAAGATATTATATAAATTGTAGATGATTATACTTATTGAATTTAGTACACCAAAGTGTCCACAGAAGCAGACATTTACTTAGGCAGTGACTCATTGTTACTGATAGCCCAAAATGACTAAATATCATTTTCAAAGGTTACTCAAGTTATAATCAAAGTACAGCTTAAGGACAGAGTAAGTTTCTCCTATTACCTAATTACCTATTACCTATTACCTACTAAGTTACTCCTTAGTAATGGACCACCCAAATAGCCTGAAAGAGTCAATGCCCTTTCTGAGTGGCACAGTGGATAAGGAACTGGGCTTGGAGTCAGGAAGGGATGAGTTCAATATGAGTCTCACACATACTAGCTGTGTGACCCTGGGCAAATGACATAATTGTTTTCTGCCTCATTTCCTCAACTGTAAAATGGAGACAATAATATCATCTACCTCCCAGAGTTGTGAGGATCAAATGAGATATCTGCAAAGCACTTAGCACAGTATCTGGTACATAGTAGATGCTATAGAAATGCTTATTCATTTTCCCTCTTCAATTTCTACTCCTGAGAAATGTAAACCCTAAGAGTATATGAGATAAAAAGGAATGGGAGATGTACAGATCTTTCCTCCATCAGAATTATATACTCGTCTGTGATTCTGAAAACTAAATAGGGAATCAATTAGTTCATTTTTATAAATATTTCTTAAATGCCCTCTATATGTAAAGCATTGTGCTAGGGGGGGCAGCTGGGTGGCACAGTGGATAAAGCACTGGCCCTGGATTCAGAAGGATCTGAGTTCAAATCCTACCTCAGACACTTGATACTTACTAGCTGTGTGACCCTGGGCAAGTCACTTAACCCTTATTGTGTTCCCCCCCCCCAAAAAAAAAAGCATTGTGCTAGGTGCTAGAGACAGAAATCAGAGACTGCCCTTAAAGAGTACAATTTACTGAAGGGGAGGGATGAAGGGAAGGAAGAGAGTTGTATACTCAGATAACTGCAAAGTGATTTGAGGAGGGAGAAAGACCACTGACAATGAATCTAGGTAGAAGTCAGAAGGTAGAGAAGTCTCTTTAGCAGCTGATAGTTTAAAGATTTGGGAAACCCTTGAAAAGCAAGTGATTTCTTTTTTTTTTTTTTTAGTGAGGCAATTGGGTTTAAGTGACTTGCCCAGGGTCACACAGCTAGTAAGTGTTAAGTGTCTGAGGCCGGATTTGAACTCAGGTACTCCTGACTCCAGGGCCGGTGCTCTATTCACTGCGCCACCAAGCTGCCCCAAGTGATTTCTAAGTGTGGGAATTGTCTTAGGTCAATACAAGATAGAATGGAAGATGGAATGTCAACTTCAGGGCACCTCTAGTAACTGGCTCAGTTTGGCTGGAATGGAGAATCAGTGAAGGGGGCTAATGTAAGGCAGGATAGGTTAGAATCACATTGTGGAGGACCTTAAATGCCAGGGAGCTAGCTTGATGACCATGTAATTGGAGAGAAGGGGGCAGATGGGAGGTATTATGAAGGTAGAATTGATAAGATTTGGCAACAAACTAGATATGGGAAGAAAAGGAAGCCTCACAGATGACTGAAGTTATGAATTCTGGGTGTTTGTAACAATTTGCCTCAGTTTACCCAAATAATTCGAGGAGACCACCAAGTCAAGCAGAGACAGATTTATTTCATTCTCATGATAATGGGCGATCCCATGCAAGAGATGAGGAATGCTAATGGGCTCATGAGTTGGGTTTTTATGGAAGTTTTTCTTGGGGGCTTCCCTCGTGCACAGGGTGAGCTCACAATCTAATATCCAATCCTGTCTCACCCAGAATGTATGTTCAGCTCGTGATCATGGGATGGATACATGCTCAGCTCTGTTGGAGAGCTGAGAGAAGGGGAGGAAGAAAGGGTGAAGCCACTCCACCCGCATAAGGAGGAGGCAAAGGGGGAGAAGGGAAAAGATGGTAGACAGATTTTTCTGAGCTGGGACTTAGGAATGCAAGAGGTGGGGTAGTGTCAGTGTAAGTCTACACTGACAAGAGACAGTTCTCCTGCTGGGTCATAAAACAAGGACATAAAACAAGGGGGACAAGGCAAAATGACTAACAATAACGACGACTGCGGGGTTTGGAATTCAAGCAGGAGACACTAAATCCAGCAAAGCAAGATATATGATTTAGCAATGGGACTGAATCATAGACAGAATAATCTGATAATAAGTCTCAGAGTCTAAACTGACTCAAGTCCACCATATTCCACTCATGGGCAACTGAAAAGATGGTAGCCTTATGGAGGAAATTGGTGGGGGTTTGGGGTAAGAGTTCTTAGGAATTCCTCTTTAAAGAATAACACCCTCTTGCATACAAATCCAATTAGAATAAAATGATATTTTATTTAGGTGCTAGGGAAAGGAAACTAAGTCCAAAGACTTTTCATGGGGAGAAGGCATGGCACAGAGGCACGGCTCTCTGAGATACCTTTCTCCTCTAGCAGGAGACAGGCAGATACTTTTATAGAGGATAGATGGTGGTCCCATGAGGTGATCATCTGACTGGAAAGTTCCCTTATTGGGGGAGGACCATCCCCTATTGGTGGTGGCTGGGGAAGTTGGGTGAGGAGCAGCTCCAGTTCTTTCAAGCCATCTCTCTTCCCCTCACGCCACAAAGGGAGCAGCTACCCCTAATCTTATATCCCCAAGGGGTGGGAGAGACTGGAATGAAGTAAGGGTGGTGGTCCTGGAGCTAACTCAGTCCCGATCTGGTGCCACTTATCTCTTTAGGTGTGTCTGTTCTTTGGTTTAGTTTCTCAAGGAGAAGGTTCTTTGATTTACCCCAGAAAACTTCTGAGGTACCCCAAGCCCATAACAGTAGTGTCCTCAACATAAATAAGTTTAGGAAGGAAAATAATGAATTCTATTTGGGGTTTGTTGAGTTTGAACTGACAATGAAACATCCAAGTGGTGATTTCTAGGAGGTGAATGGAAGAGTCCAGTAGGCAAAAGGTGACAAGGTACAAAATTCTAGGAGAGTAATTAGGACTGTGTGTCATTTGAAATACTGGGGGGACTAGCCCTTTTCTGCCCAGGTTATTGGGGAGCCAGGCTGGGGTTTCTAAGATATCGCTACTTATAAATTAGAGGCTATTACACCAGTTTTGGCAGCAAGCATTTATTATTAATTTGACCGCTTAGCTGAAAAACTTCCCCACTAGTAATACACCCAGCATGGAGTCCCAGGAAGTGGGGCTGGGGAGAGCCAGCACCAGGGTAAGAGAGGCACAGCAGCGTAAGAGAGTAGGAGAGGCAAGAATGGCAAAAGAGGCAAGAGAGTATGGCCCCAAGCAGAGTTCAGAAATCCTACATTACCTAGAGAGGGCCACCTGACCCAACAACCTTCGTCGCCTAGCCTGTGTCCCAAAATGGCATTTCCCTCCTAACCTCAGTCTCTTTTCCTCTTCCGATAGAGGTGGCCCTTACACACTGGTCAAAGCTAATTGGCTAGCATCATTCAATTCTATTGGTATGTGTGACCTGAGGGTAGTCCATATTAAAATGATGTGTCCTGTGTTGAGGTCAGGGCCTAGTGAAAAGACAAAACCTGAGAGGAAAGGCTCCCTCAAAAAGGTGGGGTTTTACTCTCTACTGAGTTAGTTTGATTTACATTTCTATTGATCCACCCATGGGCTCCTGGGTTGGTCCCAAAAGAGATTAGCTAAAGTTTCTGAGCTAAGCCTGGAGGGATCCCGGTGTCCCCAAAAGGTCCATTATTAATAATTATTTTCTCACAACTAGATAGGAGATGAGAATGGGTGAGATCACCAAGAGACAGAATATTTAATAGAAAGAAGAGAAGGTTCAGGTCAGAGAAGAAGGGACATTCATGCTTAGAGAGGGTGACTGAAAGTGAAATATATAGGAACAAACTAGGTGAGAGTATTGTCATGGAATCCAAGGGAGATGAATATCCAGGATAGGTAAGGGGGAAAGGCACTGGTTGATAATGTCAATTAGTGTTTCCAAATTCCAGATGGAGATTAATCTTCCAGATTTGGGAATAAGAAAGTAGAATTCTCAGGAATTCTTGGGAATTCTCCAAATCATGTTATTCTGTATTTTCATAACATTTTATTTATGTTTTTAAATAGAGTGCCTATAATAATGAAGAATGAATCATTTTTCTGTAATAGAGTTATACTAATAAGTTTCAGAAATGTCCTGTTAAAGATAGTTTTAGACATAAATTAATATATCTTAAAAAATATTACAAACCAACATATTGTGACAGTGATTTAAAACATATCTAGGGGGTGCAGCTAGGTGGCGCAGTGGATAAAGCACTGGCTCTGGATTCAGGAGGACCTGAGTTCAAATCCAGCCTCAGACACTTGACACTTGCTAGCTGTGTGACCCTGGGCAGGTCACTTAACCCTCATTGCACTGCAAAAAAACCCACCTCAAAACAAACAAAAAAAACAAAAAAACATATCTAGGGCATCTAGGTGGCTGTATGGGATAGGTGGACTTGAGTCAATTCAGATTCTGAGGATGGGGTCTGGAAAGTACCCAGCCCCCAGTCCCTGTTATAGTCAGATCATTTTGTTCATGTTTTATTCCATAGATTATAACAGCAATCATGTATCTTGCCTTACTGAACCTCATGTACCCTGGTACCCCTTTCCCCACCTTGCCTACATTCCAAACCCCCAGTCCTTGTTATGGGTTAGTTATGCTGTTGCTACAACACACCCCTTACCCTCCCCCCTTGCTCTATGACCAGGCAGAAGAAGATGTCTCTTGCTATTGCAGACCCCACCCAGATACTACCTCCCCATTTGCCTTCCTAAGTCCTAACTCCCCCTGGTACCATCTCCTGGTACCAACACTCCCTTTATCCCCCTTGCCCCTCCTTACCCTGGTGGAATGGTTTGGAGAGGTTTCACCCCTCCTGTGGTTTCACTTTTTCTCCCTCCCCTTCCCCCTCGCTCTTGGACCATGTATCCATAACCTGATCATGAGCTGAACATGCACCCTGGGTGAGATAGGATTGGATGTTAGACTGTGAGCTCACCCTGTGCACGAGGGGACCCCCCCCCTCAAAACTTCCATAAAAACCCAACTCATGAGCCCATTATTGTGCTCCTTATCCCTGGCATGGGGTCATGGGGTTGCCTGTTCTCATAAGAATGTAATAAATCTGCCTCTGCTTGACTTGGTGGTCTCTTCGAATTATTTGGGTAAACTGAAGCAATTTTGTCCCAAACAGTGGCACAGTGGGTAAAGCACCGGCCCTGGATTCAGGGGGACCTGAATTCAAATCCGGCCTCAGGCACTTGACACTTACTAGCTGTGTGACCCTGGGCAAGTCACTTAACCCTCATTGCCCCGCCAAAACCCAAAAGAACCCCCAAAACCAAAAAAAAAAAAAAAGACCCCATATCTAGTAGGGGCAGTTAGGTGGCACAGCGGATAAAGTGCTGGCCCTGGATTCAGGAGGACTTGAATTCAAATTGGGCCTCTGACACTAGACACTTACTAGCTGTGTGACCCAGGGCAAGTCACTTAACCCTCACTGCCCCAGCAAAAAAACAAAAACCAAAAACCAAAAAAACATATCTAGCAAGGAGATGACTTGACTGATTTTTCATCCTAAAAATATTTTCAACATTCTTTATATTCTTGACTCATTATTATGGATATCTGATTTTTTTTTTCAGTAAATAAGAAAATATTAAGTTTGGTATTTACAAAGAACTGTAGCCTATAGGAAATATTCAAGCACTAGAAAACTTCAGTGAACATTATTGAATGATATAACATTCATATCTACTATCAAAGGTAACAGTACTACATAGAATCCTGTGTCAAGATGACCAATTTAAGGATTTAATTTTGCTTTCAAAACTTTTTATTTCTCGAAACTCTACTCTTGAGATTTGTATAAAGTATACTACATGCATAAATTTATTTATATTTATTATTTTTGCAAGAATAATGCACAACCAACAGTAGACAGGATCACAAACACATGGTTATATCATGCCAACAGCTGCAAACAAGGTGATTAGATGGTGATTGCTTTTCTCCTCTGTGTTCCTGTCATTGGTCCTGAAAATGTTAACCTTAACCTTCAACTTGACTTTTCAGCAGTTCCTTATTTTGTTTTCAACTTCACATCAGTGGATTCCTTTGAATCAGTAACATTTCCATGTCTATTGTTAACCTTTAATTTTCAAAGAGGGCAGCTATGTGGATAGAAGACCAGGCCTAAAGTCAGGAAGATCTGAGTTCAAATTTGAGCTCAGACACTAGCAAGTCACTTAACCCTTTTGCCTCAGTTTCCTCATCTGTAAAATGAACTGGAGAAGGAAAGGACAAACCACTTTAGTATCCTTGCCAAGAAAACCCCAAATAGGGTCATGAAAAATTAGACACAACTGAACAACAACAATAATTTTAATACTTTTTCATAATTTCTTGATTGATTTTCCTTCAGATTCAGGATTGAGAAAAACATAATTTTTCCAAGAAATGCTGAGAAGGAATTCCCACAAGGAAACACTAAAACTTCAGAAAAATCAGGAAATATGAGAATTGATGAAAAGTCAATGAATTTATCAGTTAAGAGGTTATTGATAATCTTTGACAGAGCAGTTTTAGTAGAATGAGGGGAATTGGAAGCCAGATTTCAAGGGACTGACAAGCGAATAAGTACTAAGGAAGTAGAGGCTGGGTGAATAGATGACTCTTTCTAGGAGTACAACAGGAAAAGAGAAGAAGGATATAGAATGATAGCTTGAAAGGATAGCAGAATCATGTGGAAGTTTTAAAGTGATGCCTATCATTTATATAAATCTAAAGCTAGATGGTGCAGTGGATAGAGCTCAGACCTGGAGTCAAGAAGTTTTGAGTTCAAATCTGGCTTCAGACATTTACTAGCTGTGTAACCTCTGTCTCCATTTCTTCAACTGTAAAACGGAGACAATAACAGCACCTTCTTCCCAGAATTGTTGTGAGGTTCAAATGAGATAATATTTGCTCTTAGCGTAGCTCTTGCCACATAGTATTAGGTTAATAAATGTGTATTGACTGAATGAATGACTGTTTCTCCTTCTACCTCTCTGACTACTCCTCAGTCTTCTTCCTGAATCTTTGTTCAGGTCACATCTGATAAGAGTAGGTGTTTCCCAACACTCTGTCCTAGTCCCTTTCTTCTCTTGTTACACTATTTCACTTGGTGACCTTGTCGGCTCCCAAGGATTCATTTATCATTTCTATGCAGATGAATCTCAGTCTATTTGTCCATCTTTAACCTCTCTGCTGACCTCAAGTCTTTCCTCTTCAACTGCCTATTAGAAATCTTAAACTGTATGTCTCCTAAACATTTTAAACTCAACATATCCCATACTGAACTTATTATCTTTCTCCTCAAACCCTTTCTTCTCCCTTAACTTTGGCATCATGGTGGAGGGTACCACCATTCTCCCAATCATACAGGCTCAAAACCTAAGTGTAATCCTCAACTCCTCCCTCTCACCTCCATATCCAGTCAATTACCATGGTCTGTTGATTTTCCCTTTGTGATATCTCTCAGATATCCCTCTTCCTGTACTCTCTTCTGACACTGCCACCATCCTGGTGCAGGCCCTCATCTGGACTACGGCAATAGCAGACTGGTTGGTCTCTCTATCTCAATCTTTACCCACGCCAATCCATCCTCCACTCATCTGTCAAATTGATTTTCCTAAAGGCATAGGTATTACCATGTTACTCCATAATCAATAAACTCCAGTGGCTTCTATTACCTCCAGGATCAAATAGAAAATCCTCTTTGTTTTTTAAAGTACTTCATAATCCGGCCCTGTCCTGCCTTTCTCATCTTCTTATACCTTATAACCTCCTCCCTTTCCCTACGCTACCATGTACTCTGCCACTAGTGAACCTGACTTCTGTGCTGCTCCTTTCACAAGCCACTCCATCTCCCAATGTAAGGCTTTTTCACTGGCTCTCTCCTATGTCTGGAAGTCTCTCCTTCCTCAGCTTCACCTCCTGGCTTCTCTGACTTTCTTCAAATCTCAGCCAAAGTCCCACCTTCTGCAAGAAGCCTTTCCCAGTCCTCATTAATCTTAGTGACTTCCTCTTGGGGCAACTATGTGGGTGCACTGGCCCTGAAGTTGGGAGGACTTGAGTTCAAATTTCACCTCTGACACTTAGTAGCTGTGTGACTCTGGGCAAGTGCCTTAAATATGGAGGGGGCATCTCCAGTTGACCTGATAACATATCTTGCCACTGAACCCAGATGGCTCTGGAGGAGAAAGTGAAGTTGGTGACTTTGCAAAGCCCTGCCTCACTTAAATCCAATCCACTGCAAGTCATGACATCGCCTCCCTGATGTCATGATCCTCTTTGAGAAAAAAGGACAAACAACACCAACAGCAACCTTCCCCCTGAGATTATCCATAGTTTATCCTGTATATATCTTATCTGTATATAGTTGCTTACAAGTTGTCTTCCTCATTGGACTGTGAGCTCCTTAAGTACTGGTATCATTTTTTTTTTTGCCTTTCTTTCTATCCCCAAAACAGTACAGAGCTTGGCACATAGTAGGCTCTTAATAAATATTTGCTGAAAGTTTGATTATCTAGCTCTAGAGAGTGGACTCAAGGACACTTCAAGAATGTTTCTGGGAAAGTCCTTATTGCTGGAGGGAGAAAGACAGGGAGAAGCTTACCTAGATTGTGACAATCTAGGATAGGAGGTGTTCTATCTGAAAATGTACTTCCTATTTTAACTTTTTTTTTTTCTTCTAAGTAGCTGCTTAGCTTATTTGTTTCCATCCTGCAGTTAGGAGTTTGTGGTCATCCTGTAAATTTCAGTGCCCTTGGGCAAAGATCTTATTGCCACCCCCTCACAGTTTTGCTGACATTTCTTAATTCCTCACTTTGAGTTCCTCTCTTTAACCCAATTGTCCCCTAAAGGATATCATGACTGATTAACAGAATTTGAAAATCTCCTGCTACCTTCTTTCTGAATGGCAGCTACGGCTATTTCCAAGTTTCCCTGATTTTGCAGGGAATGGAGAGAGCAGTGTTGTTCCTTCCTTCCCTCGTTCCACTCAGAGGTTATAGTGTCTTCTTCCATTCACTTAATGATGAGGTTTCAGAAAAAATAAAACTAATCTCTTCCTCAAAAACAAGATAAGGACTTCTGTTTTGACAGAAATTGTTTGTCCCTTTCTTGCCACAATTTCAGAATCCTACAAGGATGTGTCTCCTTGCAAATTGGAGGGAACAAACATTTATTAAGCACATGCCCTGCATTGTACTAAGAGTTTTACAAGTATTATCTCATTTGATCATCATCATTATCATAACTAATATTTATATAGCATTGACTATGGGCCAGACACTGTGTTAAGCACTTTCCGATTATTATTTCACTTGATCCTCACAACAACCCAGTAAGGTAGGTGCTATTTTTATCCCCATTTTACAGATGTAGAAACTAAGGCACACAGAGATTAAGTGCTTCAAGGAACCTTAGGAATAATCCAATGCAACATCTTCGTTTTATATATGAAAACATTAAGGTCTACAGGATCTGCGTAGCTATTTTAGTATCACACAACAGTACAGAGGAATTTGAACCATGGTACTTTGACTCCAAATTAACTACTTTCTACTCCAATGCCAATTACTTCCAACCCTTTATAACTTTTCTCCCCCAACACTCATTTAGTTGCATGTGATAATCAAATAGATCACAGGCTGGGCAACTCTAAATGGAGACTTATTGGAGGACACTAAGGTGGTAAGGTTGTCCCATTTCAGGGATCTGAAGAAGCCTGATATTTTACTGGTATTATGAAGTTGTATATGAACATATGTTATATATCATTTATATGATATTCATTCAGTTTGTTTCTTATCCTCTACTTCTGTTTTCCCCCTAAAAGGTGTCCTTCTCTGAAGATAAGTGCTCTCTATGGTTCTCAACATTGCTGGATGAAAAGAGCAAAACCTAGTATGACTATTTACGGCTGCTTCTTCATGACACCTCTCTAATTCTATCAATTCAGGCACGAGTCAATATTGGCATAATTTATATCAACAGAAAAATTTGTATTTTAAAAGTACATATTGAAACATGATAATGTAGATCTCTACTATGGATGTTTTGCTATAGAAACAATGCATAGTAGAAGAAAAATGTAAGAAGTTAAAGAATTCATATAAAATTTGATTTGTAAAGAAGAACAAAGCAAATAAATTATGGATTATTATATTTTAATTATGAATATGGCACTTCCATGCCTAATCTACCCAAGATTCAATACAATCTGATACTTTGTACCAACAGAAATTTTGAATCAGTGTTGGTTCCTGAGATAAATTTAGTTCTTATGAATGTTTCTAGTGTCAAACTGGAAACAAACCAAATTCCCAATTAATAGGGTAATTCAAAACAGTATAGGCTTATTCGATGTTAATAGTTTTTTCTAAACTTTAAAATAAATTTTAATGGCAGTTTCATATGTAAATAACTTTATCATCTAAAAAATAGTCAAATTCCCATAGGATAAGTATCCAGCTAATTTTAATCTTTAAAGCAAAGAGCTTATTAGTATACAGATATTTTATAGAAATATTTTGCTAACAGGAAATGTGTTTTAGGTGTGATAAATAAATGACATGAAATTATAGGACCTTTTAGGAAGAATTAGAGACTCAAAAATATTTCCAAAATTTTTCTCCTATAATGTTGAATGATTGAGAATTATGTTACTGCTTGTATTGGAGAAAAAAATAAATTTTAATGTGAATTCTACTGATCTTAAATAATACTTATCTCTACTACTTGCTTGTAGTTATATAGAAAATATGAGGAAGAGATGGGGTTAGGGTTGGGGGAATCGTGAACTCCATTGATTAAATATTTCTTTATTTTGCATTCCAACCAGGATGAAATTGGGACAAAATTTCCAAAAGAATGGTCAGTGAAACCTTACCTTAAGGACCTCATTTTTCACAATTCAAGAGCAGTAAGGAATTTAATTGTGTCTATTTCTCTTTATCAGTTTTCCCCTACTCTCACTCTGTCCACATTCCTGAGTTATACAGTTCCAACTAAAAACTCACCCTTCTACAAGCCTTTCCAGAGCCTTTTTTAGTGCCTTCCCTCTGTTATCTCCAGTTTATTCTGCACATAATTTGTTTGTACAGTTGTTTGCATCTTCTCTCCCCCTTTAGACTGTAAACTTCTTGAGAGTAGGGACTTTTTTTTTTGTATTCCCTGTGCTTAGCATAGAAATTTGTTAATAAATGCTTCTTGATTGCTTGTCTGACATATTAAAATGGTTATATTATATAAGTATATATACAAACTCCAGTACCCAAGTACTTAGGGGACTCTGAGTATAATGAGATGGGTCTTAATGGAAGTCCTTCTGGAAGAAGTTTTTTGAAGGAGTAATGAGCATGGGGAAATCTATTCTAAGAGAACAGATGTGCAGAAGACAGTGGCAGAAACAAGCAAATAATGCATATTGGAAAGGTGGGATGGAATGAGAGTTGAGAGGAAGAAAAGCACCATTATAGAATACAAGGTTGCAGAATAACGATTCCCCCCAATTTTTTTTAAAGCAGTATGGTAAAAGTTGCTTCAAAGTAAACCCATAACTCCATGGTACAGTATTTTAATTCTGTAAGAAATTAAAAAAATTTTAAGTATTCATCTCAAGAACCCGTGAAGATTTCCTTTCATTCCAAAGAAGTAAAAACATAAATCATTGTAAGTTAACTTAATAAAAGTCTATTTCTTTCAATTCAGAATTTAAAAAAAGTCATTCTACCCTGTTGAGAAAGGTTCAGCTTTAAGACGGAGTCCATTCACCAATACAATCTGGTAAAGCATCTGCTTCCATACAATTGTGTGGAAAATCTTGCTCGGGAGGTGCTATTTTGAGAACCACTTTTTAATCGTGGAATTAAAGGGTATATGGTAATGTCATCCTGCACAGCAGATTTCAGGTGGTGGTCCCCGTTTTGGTTTATGACATCTTTTCACCCTATGTTTACAAAGTCCAACTCTTCGCCTTTCTAGACTTAGGTCTCCTAGCGTGGGGCACCCCATGTCTCAGGATGTGGCTCCCCCGTCAAGTTCTCTCCGCTGTCAAGAGAGGAAGAAAAAGCCTGGCTTAGTTAGAGAACTGCAGGTGCCTCGTTCCCTCCCGCTCCGAGACAGAAGCCTGGAGGGCGGAGGGGTGGTGAGGGGGAGACAGGCAGGAAGGAGATGCACCTTCTTCAGCCCAGTTCGGAGGCGAAGCGTCTTAACCGCGTGCAGTGAAAGGGTGGAGGTGAAGGTGGGAGGGAAAGCAGCCTGTCTTAGCCTGGGCGTCGAACCCCTCCACGGGCCTCGGAGAGGCGGGAAGGGAGGGAAAGAGCATGAGGGCGAAGACGCAGAGAAGCCCCGGCTTGAGAATGACCCCCCACCTTCCCCTCCCGGCCCCTGGTCTGTCGGGTGGGGAGTGTTCTCGCGAGAGAAAGGAGGGGGGGGGGGGAAGCGGAGAAATCTGTGTGTGTGTGTGTGTGTGTGTGTGTGTGTGTGTGTGTGTGTTTTTGTCGCGCGCCCGCGCTCACGTGCTGTTAGACGAGCCCGGGCCGGGTATAGAGAGCTGGAGGGGGAGAGGCTGAGGACTAGGACCCGGGCGGGGAGCGGAGGGGAGGAGGCGGCGGGGGCGGGCCGGGGGAAGGGGGAAGCCGCGCTCGCCCGCCAGCCGCGGAGAGCCAGTCCCTGACGTCAGGAGTTTTCCTCAAAGTCAACAACAAGCCCCGCGGCGGCGGCGGCGGCGGCAGCGGCGGCGGCGGTGGCAACAGCCCGGACTCCCGCCCCGAAGGAGAGGGAGGAGGAGTAGGCGGTGGCGGCTGGTGTCCCCGGGGAGGAGGAAGAGGAGGAGAAGGCGGCCGCGTCCCCTTCCGTCCCGCACCGCCCCAGCCCTCGGAGCGGAGCCCCGCAGCAGCACCCGCCGCGGCTCGGAAGGCAGCCCCGCGGAGGGCGGGGCCCGCGGGCTGGGGCGGCCCCAGCTGCCTCCTCCCTCTTCCCCTCCGTGACCCGGGCTCCCCCCACTCCTGCCCGAGTGGTGTTTTCTGGTGATGAATTGAATTTGTAGCCGATATCCGATTCCCATGTAGAGTCTCCGCCTCCCTCTCCTCCTCCTCCTCCACCTCCTCCTCCTCCGCCGCCGCCTCCTCCTCCCCGGCTTCGCTCCCCCCTCCCTCTCCCGCCGCCGCCGCCGCCGCCTCCTCCTCCTCCTCCTGTTCCAGCTCCGCTGCCGGGCCGGGCTCCCTTCCTCCCTCCTTCCCTCCCCTCCAGCCCGCCCTCCCGCCGGCCACACCGGGCACCAGGGGGGCGAGAGACACTGCGGGGTGGGGGGCGGACAGGAGGGGAGGAGGAGGGAGGGAGGGGGGACCCCCGAGTCACCCCCTCTCCTCCCCCCGCCCCCCGGCTCCATCCTCCGCCGCCGCCGCCGGAGCAGCCGCGGTGCCGCCGCCGCCGCCGCCGCCGCCGCCGCCTTTGCAGGTAACAGCCTCCCCCTCCCCCCCATCCCCTCTGCCTTCCCTTCCCTCCGCTCCCGCCGCCCCCCCCATCCCTCCCCCTTCTTCGGGCGGGGAGACGGCGGCGGGGCGGGGCGCGGTGGGGGGGGGATGTCTGGGCTGTCACCGCACCGGTGAGATGGGTGCTTGAGGCCGGCGTGAGGGACCGGGAATGGGGTGGGTAATGGAAGGGTGGGGGTCGAACCGAGGGCAGGTTGTATGGGAGGGGGGAGGATGGAGGTGGACCCGCGTAAATGACACTCACTTGACATCTCCTCTACCCCCCCCCCCGCCCCCCGGAAGCGGGAGGAGGAGGGAGGGGAGTGTGAATGGAGGGGATGGGGGGGAGGGGTGTCTCTGGCCTAGCGGTACCGTCAGTGTCTGGGCTGCCTCAGCCCCCAACGTCTCCCGCCTCTGCGCCACGCTCCCTCCTCCCCCCCCAGCCCCCCGGACCCGAGACTGGCACCGGCGCCCACGCTTCGGGATGGGCAAGGGGCCACCTGGCCGGTTCAGGGGGAGAGGTTATATAATGCGCCCCGCATCTCTTTGGCGTGTGGGTGTGTGTGCGCGTGTGTGTTTGGGTTGGGTCTGTGCGAGGGTGACTCCCGTGACTCCCCAGCGCCCTGTTTGCATGTCTGGGGTGGGAGGAAGAGGAGGAGAAGATGCCCCGGAGTCGTCTTCTTCCTCCGTTCTCTCCCTCCACCCCGGGATGCACCGAAGGCTGAGGGGTGTAAACGTGCTTGTCTGTGTTTTTAATAGTAGTGGGGTTTTGATCCGCTCGGGAGTTGTGTGCTAAGAATAGAAATGTGCGGAAGATGCTGGGTTTGGCTTCTCCAGTGATGCTGCCGCTATTGGCGGCGGCGGCCACAGCAGCGGCCGCGGCGGTCGCAGCAGCAGCAGCAGCAGCAGCAGCAGCTCAAGCTGCAAGTAAACAAACCAGTCCTCTTCCTAGTCCCCCTCCTCCTCCTCCTCCTCCTGCGCATCGGTCTGCATCAGCCATGATGCATAGTGGGCCCTTGGAACCCAAAGTTGATGCCTAGTTGGTTGTTTCGCTGTGAAGATTAAATCGTTCGTTATCACCTCTCGTTTGGGATTTCCCTGAAAGTCACAGCTCCGCTGGAGACGGTGAATCTGTCAGGGGACAGGGTTTCAAATAACAGTACTTAGTGTTTACCTGCTGAAAGCAGAGTAGATACTACACATTTTGAAAGTTGAGTGTAGGATGACTCCACAATACAGAATTGGGTTGAAATCCAAATGGGGTATAATTGCTGAAGTTTCTAAATGAAAATTCAACTGTACAATCGACTTATAAACGACAGCTGGATCAGCCATTGATAACAGTGAAGGGTTTAGAGTTCATCAGAGCTTAAGAATACAAAACAGTTGGTTTATGGTATATGATTCATTGTCACTTATCTCAGTAATTTGTAGTATCTTTGTATTTCAATATCAGAAATGGGTTCTATACTATGAAAAGTATATTTTTATCATGAATTCACATTAGTATTATACATTAGTAAACATTAGTTTTCTAAGTGAAATTTCTCTTGAAAATTTTTCTTCATATGAGTTTTCTGTTCATTTAGGAAATAATCGAATAAGCTGCAATAGAATAAAGTAGAAAAGTTCCTAAAAGGCTAACATACCCAATAAGGATGCTGTAGGAAGCATAAAGAGTAGTCACCAAGTGTTTGTGTGTACCATGTGAACATGAACTTATAAAAGTTTTAATAACTATAATTGGAGTAAGTGGAGCATGAAAACAACTAAAAATATATCAAATAGATTACTAGTGTTTTTTGTAGTGATTTGACAAAGTAATTTACACTATTATTTTAACTAGAAATTTCCTTTTACACATTCATTATCTTGACTTTGAAAGTTAATTAGCAGATTGTTTCCTGAGTTGACAGTATTTTTAATTGGATTCACCTTCCAGTTAGTGATTGCTTTGTGTGATTGAGATAAACATTGGAATTTAAGTGAATTTTAGTTCTTACTAAATTTAGTTTTACGTCTAGACTATGTGTATTTAGTGCATGTTTTCTTTAAATTAAAAAAATGTTTTAAGGCTAGTATAAATTTGCAGAAATGACTTGCATTTTGTGACATTTTTATGTTCCTACTCTTAGTTTTTCTGTAATGATTACTTCAGTTCTTTTAAAAATGAAGTTGCTCCACTTTTGAATTTGAAAACTAAAATTTGCCATTGGTCTTAGATTTATTTATATCAACTATTCAAGTTTTTTGTTTCAGATGTTTTTGTTTATAAAACTTTATTGAATCAGGACTTTTAATGTTTGAATTTTATTTAAATGGGCATGTCCTTAGAAACTCTTTAAAAACAAAACCTGCAAATGTGAATAGTAATGTTAGTTAAATTCATTATTAAAAGAAAGTTTTTCTCTCTGATGCACTGGTATTTTATTAGTTTGTTTGTTCCAATGTGCCTATCATAGTGATTTACACATACTAGGAAGTCAGCAAGTACTTGTTTTGATTATTTAATTGAAGATCTGAGCTTTAATTACTTTACTGTAGTTTCTTACTGCATGTACTACTTTTAAAAGAGGAACATAGTTTTCAAACTTACATGGTAGAAAGTTTGAAGCACTTTAAACCTTAAACACATGTGAAGAGGTAATTTCTTTTTCTCTAGTTTTATGTCTTCAGTTTTAGTTGTATTTGCTTTTGGGAAGGATGAGGACATCATTGTTAAAAGTTTTACCATTTTCTCATTAGCAGGATTGATGTATTTATAGCATTGAAAAATAATTGTAGGTCAAAATATTTAGCTTTGAATTGATAAGATAAAAGGGCCAAAATAATCATTTGGACTAGTTTGAACCAATATCTTTATTTTGTTTTATTTTTAGTTTTAGTAAATTGTTGTGCAGTTGGAGTTCAAAACTCATTTCTGTACAAGACTTTTTGCATCTGAATATTTAAGTTGTTTAAAGTTGATGGTTTTTTGATAATGTACAGAGGAGAATATTCATCAAGATTCTAAATAACTATTTTGTAGAGTGTGTAGAGTTATGAATAGTGGTTACAAGGTGTTTATAGTATATGTGTGTTACATATTCACATGGAAAAAGAACACCAGATCATATGATGTTAGTTTAAACATATCACTATGCTTTAAATTATAAGGCTATGGATTTGATCTGATGGTCTAAAATATGTTCAGTTTGAACTTTTTAAGTAATGTGACTTTTGTATTTAAAATACAATTTCTTAACTTATTTACTCATAATGTAATAGATTTTATAGTGAAAATATCAAGTGTTGGTAATATAGAATAATAATTCCTATAGAAGCAAATAAATAAACAGAAATGAGTCTTGATGGTTTTATTGAATAATCTATTGGAATTCTTTTTTCTTACAAGTGTTTTAAATGTCAAACTAAGTTCCTTCAGTGCTTCTTAGCTCTATATTGCAGTATCCTAAGCATTCTTATTATTAGTTTTAACTTGCTACAAACGCTAGCTTTCAATAAACCTATTTCACATTTTTATCCACAGTCTAAATGAATGAAGCAGTGTAATTTTATTTTGTTTTTTTTTTAGTATGCTTTCTTCCCAGTTCCCTTCTGTTTCATGTTAGCTGCAGACAGCCCTAAGTGCAAATGGGACTATTACCTTACCCTATAGAATGAGAAAAAATAATGTATGTACATTGTAGAAATAGAAGAAATTCCTTTAGAGGAATTGACAATAAAACCAAGAATTGGTCTTTGTGTCAGAAATTCTTTTAAAATTTTAAGGGAAAGGATGCCAGCATAATAGCATTTTCTTAAGCTCAACATTTGACTAAGTGTTCTAATTTAATTCTTCTATCTTTAATCTTTTTTCTATGTTTGTCACCCAAATTAGGTTCTCAGTTACTTTAGGGAAAACACTATATTTTACTCTTTGTAGTCCTCCTGGCATTTATGCCTAGCACAGTGTTATTTATAGACATTCAGAATACTAAAATTATTTAATTGGAAGAAACCTTAGAAATTTTCGAGTTCCATCCCCTCTATGAGGAGGAAATGGGTATTAAAAAGTTAGGTGACTTGTTCAGGGTCACAGAATAGTTGATAACAGAGATGGGACTAATTTTCAGTCCTAAATACTGTGCCTTTTTCAGTCTTATTCCAAGCCTTCCCTTATCTCCCCTGTTGGTGCCTGCCCCCCTCCCCCCTGAAAGAAGATAAAATCAATCAATTTCAGTGACAGTAAATTGGTCAGTTTAATAGTTTGTTTGGCAAATGTGGAGAAAATACCTGATTAGTTAAATTTTTTAAACCTTTTGAGTTAGTTGTTTTCAAAGTATAGACAAACCCATTTGTTTCCTCTCATAATGGAAGGAAAGCAGTGAGAGAGATTTTGTAGTATTTTTCAAGTTAAGTGAAATAATGATAGTATGAGATTAACCATTTTCAAACTGGTTGTGTTACCAGATGTATCATCTTAGTGAAATGAACAGTTGTATCCATCAGGAGTTTGGTGGATCAGCTGGGGTCTATCAGCTTTGGTAGTTTGATCTTGAAATGCAGTAAGAGATAGCTGTAAACCATGAAAAAGTTGCTTTCTTATTTCATTAAAATGATTAAAACATTAAAACCAGAGGAAAAGTTGAGATGAGAAGTGAGAAAAAATTTGTAGTGACAAATGTGTTTATATGTAAACTTAAGAGTTTTTTAAAAAATGCACTTGGGAAATGAACTGTGTATGTGACAGGCAAGGTAACTTTTCCTTTCCAGCCATTTAACCTGCCTGTAGAAATTTTTTTTTTTGGTTGATAAAGTCTGAAAAATTCAATGATGGGTAGAGCTGTAGAAAGTTTGTTTGTTTGTTTGTTTGTTTTTAGTGAGGCAATTGGGGTTAAGTGACTTGCCCAGGGTCACACAGCTAGTAAGTGTTGTGTCTGAGGCCAGATTTGAACTCAGGTCCTCTTGACTCCAGGACTGGTGCTCTATCCACTGCGCCACCTAGCTGCCCCGAAAGTATTTTTTAAAAAATATTTTATTTTATTTTATTTTGCAAGGCAGTGGGGGTTAAGTGACTTTCCCAGGGTCACACAGCTAGTAAGTGTCAAGTGTCTGAGGTTGGATTTGAACTCCGGTCCTCCTGAATCCAGGGCCAGGGCTCTATACTGTGCCACCTAGCAGCCCCCTAGAAATTATTTTTTTAAAAATTGGAGTTATTTTCATTATATTCTAGAGATAAGAAGGATGAACCAAATATTTTTTCACATAGTATTTTCTGTGTTTGATATATTTATTAATATAGGAAATAAAAAAAACTTTAAAAGAGACATTTTGTTGGCAAATAAATCTAAGGGCAAAGGCAGAGCAAGTTAATGAATGCTGCCTTCTCAACTTTTTCTTATTGTGAAGCTAAAGACACCCTTTAAGTTTTTATCTAGATTTAGTGTTATATTCTAGAGAATACTTTTCTCACCTATAGCTTTAATATCAGTGAATGGACTAGTAGTTGAATTATGGTAATTCTTGACAGTTATTTGTTTTTTATTTCCCATAAAATCAAAATGACTGCTAAATAATTCTTTGTGGCTTCTAGCTGAGGAGTTAAGGCATAACTTGAGGACTTAAAAAATAGTTTTGGTACAGCAAAATTTGTGGACTCAATGGTTATATTTGGCATATTAAAAAGATTGGTTTTTATAGGACTGATGAGAATCTGGTTGTCATTTATGTGAAAAAAAAGTTCAGCAGTATTTGGTAATGATTGTTGTGAGTCCTTGGAGCTTGATACTATACTTGACTGAGTACTAGTTTCCTTATTTGCAAAATGGGAGGACATTTACTTCCTGCTACTACCTACTTCACAGGATTATTGTGCTGTTCAGGGGAAAGAGCACTGGATTTGGTATAAATCCTGGGTTCAAATCCTGCCTTTCTTCCTTTGGGCAAGGCACTGTACTTTTCCTAATTTCCTTATCTGTAAAATTAGGGGGTATTTTTTGACAAAATCAAAGGACTTTTGCAAGAATTTAGATAAAATATAAAGTACTGTGTAAATTATGGGTTTTTTTAAAAATCCCCATACTGTACTTTTGAGGAAAAGAGAAATTCTTGAAGGGACATGAGACCACTTCTTCAGTGTTACTTAAAAGCCAGAGTGGTTGCAATGCAGCAAGATACTTTAAGAACATATGGCATTTATTTACTTCTAGAATAAAAAATGGCTCTGGATCTTTGCTATTTAGCTGTGTTTTGGTTTACAACAAAAAACTCATTTATTTGGGCTTCTAGAGACTGACAAGTCTGAATTATAGAATGGATTTTTTTTTTTTAAAGCAGGGCAGTGAGGGTTAAGTGACCTGCCCAGGGTCAATCAGCTAGTAAGTGTCAAGTGTCTGAGGTCGGATTTGAACTCAGGTCCTCCTGAATCTGTGGCCTGTGCTTTATCACTGCATATCTAGCTGCCCTAGAATGGATTTTAAAGATAGGTAACTGGTATTAGATTGGAGTGGAAGAATATTAGTTTAGGAATCAGAAAACCTAGGTTTGAATTTTGGTTCTTTGCTAGTTTTGTGACATTGGACAAGTCACTTATTTTCTCTGGGCCTCAGTTTCTTCATCTTGAAAATGAGAATTGAGATAGATAGTTTCTAATTTACCTAAATCTTATGGTGCTATATGAGGTGAAATTCTTTTCGCCACTTTACTTGAACATACAAACCACTTATTAATTGCTGTAGGTACTATGTCCAGATATTTTGGAAACAAAGACAAAAGGAAAAAAAAGAAAAAGAATGAGAAAGGAAAGAGAAAAATGAAACAAAGGAAAAAGAAAAGAATGAGAGAAAAGAGAAGATAATTTTAAAAGACAGCCTCTGCTCTCCAGGACCTTACATTCTACTTGGAAGAGAAATGCCATATACACAGATAATTAAATACAAAATAGGTACAAAATAAATACAAATATTAATAAATATTAGGGGAATGAAAAGAGAACCAACATCTTGGGAAATCCTGTAGAGGTGACACTTGAGCCAATCTTTGAAAGAAGTGTAGAGATTCCAAGAAGTGGAGATGAGGATGGGAGAAGATACCAGGTAAGGTAAGAGATAAAAGAAATGTATTCAGGAAACAGCAAGTAGGCTACTTTGGCTAGGACCTATGTATGAAGGAAAGATTGTGAAAACAATCTGAAAGGGTAGCTTGGAGTCTTTCTGAAGGAAGGGAACCTGGTATGGTGTTTCCACTAACTGGAGGCAAGAGAACCTGTGTGATCTTGAACATGTTGTGAAACCTCTTTGGGCTTCAGTTTCTTCATTTGCAATATGAGAGGGGTGGGCTAGATGGTCTCTGAGGTTACTTCCAGATCTAGCTCTGTGACTTAAAAGCCAAGCAAGGGATCAGCCAATAAGCATTTAGTACTAGGTACTATGCTAACTATACTAAGTGATGATACAAAGAATGGCAAAAAGTTCCTGCTCTTAAGGAGCTCACGGTTTGAGAGCGACAACATATCAAATAACTGTACAAACAAGATATATACAGAATAAATTGGAGATAATAAATAGAGGGAAGGCACTAGTATTAAAGAGGAATGGAAAAGGCTTCTTCTAGAAGATGGGATTTTACCTGAGCCTTAGAGGAGACCAGGAGGTGGAAATGAAGAGAAAGAGCATTCCAGTTAAGGGAGACAGCCAGAGAAAATGCTCGGAGCTCAGACATGGAGTGGAACAACTTGGATGGTAGTGTTATTGTATTGAATATGGGGGAGTTGGGACAGGAAGTAAGGTATAGGAAAACCAGAAGCTTAGGAGGGGGCTGGGTTATAAAGGGCTTTGAACACACGCAAAAAAGGATCAGAATAAATTATTAAGAGGATTAGAGTAAAATGATGGGAAATAAACAATGAACTCATTCACTGTCTTCTGGGAGGAACAGTCAGGAGGCGGCCAGTGTCACTGGATAGCAGAGTGCCTTGGGATAAAA
Organism: Dromiciops gliroides; assembly: GCF_019393635.1. NCBI lineage: Eukaryota > Metazoa > Chordata > Mammalia > Microbiotheria > Microbiotheriidae > Dromiciops > Dromiciops gliroides. The sequence continues at coordinate 134,564,538 of NC_057864.1, forward strand.
TTTAAGAAGACCAGGAAGAAAGTTGAGGGCCAAGTTATAAAGGTCTTTGAATGCCACCAGAGAATTTTATATTTGATCTCAGAAGTGATAGAGAAACACTGGAGTTTATTGAATAGTGGGGTAGCTTGTGTGTGTGTTTTTGGATCAATTTGATGAATGAGTGGAGGATGACTACAGTGGGGAGAGACTTGAAAGGGAGTTTGTATTGTGTTTGAGAAACATTAACTACTGGAGCTTCTTGATTTGGGAATAATAAGGTAAGATCTGTAGGAATATTCCCATGGCAGGATGAATTGGAGAGGATAGAGACTATAGGCCCAAAGACTTATTGGTAGGCTGTAGGAATAGTTAAGGCAAGAAGTGATAAGAGATATATGAAAGATGTAGAGATAAAATTACCAAGAGTTGGCATATGATAGGATTTATGTGGTGAAAGAAAGAAGTCAGATGACTCTAAGTTTGTGAACCTAGGTGACTAGAAGGATGGTAGTATCTTGTTCCTGATCTGCTAATTCTCATCTTGGTATAGTTCCTCAATATACAGTGTCTCTTCTGGTCATAGCCAGCTGTTCCTGAAGAAAGTCACAAAAAAGATTTTATTTTAGTAACAAAAATTTATGGTGCATAGTCTTGAGTGAGACTTTGTTACTGCTTGACAATCCCATTGAATCTTATTGGCTTCCTTTTCTCATTCTCCAAAGTAAGAGTTGCAACCCTTTTCCAAAACATCTCCTTCCAAAACAGGGTCACATTCCTGTTCAAATTATAATAGATCACTTAGACTTGGAATGGCTATATGATATGTTGGAAAGAGCTTTGGATACGAAGACCTGGTATCAGATTCTGTCTTTGCTACTTATTTGCTGCTTCAATTAACTTATTTCAGCTTTAGTTTCTTCATCTGTAAAATGGGGAATTTTCCATTAATTCTAAGCAGCTTCTTGGCTTGTCCTTTACAATGTGTCTTGACTACAGTCACATCCATGCCAGAGAAGTGTAAAATTGGGGCAGCATTCTTTTCAAAAAGATGTCTAACTTTACGTCTTTAAGCTGCAGGGTTAAGAAAAAAATTACCTTTTTCACTCGTGCATTGGAAGAACTGAAATGATTTTCAAATACCAGGGCTTCTTGAGAGGCTGTTTTCTTCAATAGGTGGTCACAGTAGTAATTTTTTTCTGTTATCTGGTTTAAATTTTGTCATTTCTCTTATACTTCATTTTCTGTTCTTTGTGCAGGACATGGGTAACAGAGTTAAAAACTCAAAGAGATTGTGTGTGTGTAAAGCACTTTGCAAACTATAAAGAATCATATGAATGATAACATTATAATAGCTTCCATCACATAAAAGATCGAGGCCTTGCAATGTGTACTCCTTGGGTCTTCTGCTTTCATTCCTCAAAAGTTCTCAATATAATCATTTAATTTTTCTTTTTCCTCTGGTCATAAAAGAAGAGTTATCACTGTATGGCAAATCCTTGACCCCAATGTAAAGGGAATGTAAAATGTTGTCAGAACCAAATTAATTGCTATGACTAAACTTGGTACCAGAGAAAAGAGGAAGTAACATACTTTTTTCTTGTTAATAGAGAGGAGGGGGCACCATGAGTATAATATTATGCGTATTTTGTCAGAAGTAGTTTCTTTGTGGTTTAGGTTTTGCTTAAATTTTCTCTATTACTAGGGATGATTTAAAAAATTTTATATATCATACATACATATATACATATATACATACACATAATATATAGAAATTAAAATGTGACCCTGATCTGGTGATTTAACCTGTCAGTGCTTTAGCTGATTCCCTTAATACCAAGTTTTTGAGTTGGTGCCAACCTTCATTGAGTTTCCTCATGGAAAAGGTTCCATAAACCAATGAAATTAGAGGACCAGTCAAAAAAGAAAGTTATTTGAGGGAGATAGGAGAAACTACCTATACTTAATGTCTTTACTTTCTTACTATTTACTGTTATTTTTTCTAAATTAACCAAAATCTACTTCCTTTCAATTCGCCCCTCACTTTCCTATTGAAAAAGAAAGACAAAAACTCTTGTAACAAATATGCATAGTCAAGCAAAATATTCATACATTGGCCATGCCCAAAATCTATGTCCTGTTTTGCATCTCGAGTTTATCACCTCTTTGTCTAGAGGTAGGTAGGTAGCATGTTATACCATAAGTCTTCTGGAATTGTGGTTGGTCATTATGTTGGTTGCAGTTCTTAAGTTTTTCTAGGTTGTTTGTGACTGCCCTTCTTTTTGCTTGTATTTGTATCCCTGGTACTTAGCATAATGCCTGGCCACATAGTAAATGCTTAATAAGTGTGTTTCCTTATTTATAATGTTATTGTATAAATTGTTCTTCTGGTTTTGTTCACTACTGTGTCAGTTTATATAAAGTCTAGGAAATCTTAGGTTTCTTTAAAACCTTACCTATCATTTCTTTCAACACAATTAATATTGATTCCATCAGTCATATATGACATTTTGTTTAGCCATCCCCCAAATGACGTACCTCCTTTCTTTCTAATTCTTTGCCGTTACAGAACTACTATGGATATTTTTTGAACATATAGGTTCTTTTCCTTTTTTTTTTTTTTAAATCTCTAACAGTATAGACCTGGCTGTGGTATGTATTGTTAGGTCAAAGGGTATATATGTCCTACTTTTTAGGCATAATTCTAAATTTCTTTACAGAAAGATTGGACTAATACACAATTCCACCAACTGAACATTAATATACCTATTTCCCCATAGGCCTTCCAACATTGCTCATTTCTGTTTTTTGTCAACTTTGCTAAATTGATGGGTGTGAGGCTGAACCTCAGAGTTGCTTTAGTTTGCATTTCTCTAATTAGTTTTTTAGAGCATTTTTCCATATGTCAATTGATAACTTTGATTTCTGTTTTTGAAAATTGTGTGTCCATATTCTTTGACTACTTTTCAACTGGGCAATAGCTTTTACTTTTATACATTTTATTTTATTTTTTTTGGTGAGGCAATAAGGGTTAAGTGACTTACCCAGGGTCACACAGCTAGTGTCAAGTATCTGAGGCCAGATATGAACTCAGGTCCTCATGAATCCAGGACCCGTGCTATATCCACTGTGCCACCTAGCTGCCCTGCCATTTATCTTAGAAATGAGACCTTTCTTAAGAAATTTGCTGCAAACATTTCTCCATTTACCTATTTTTCATCTAATTTTTAGCTCCATTAGTTTTGTTTGTGCAAAATCTTTTTAATCTTATGTAATCAAAATGATCCCTTTAGTCTTTGTTGATCCTTTATGTCCCTTGTACGGTCATGAAGTTTTCCCCTATCCATAGATCTGAAGAATAATTTTTTCCTTGATCCTATTATTTATTTATGATTATGTCAAAGACATGTACCTATTTGGAACTTATCTTGTTATATAGTGTGAGATGTTGGTCTTTACCTAACTTCTGCCAGGCTGCTTTCTAATTTTCCCAGCAGTTTTTGTCAAATAATGAAATTCTTATCCCCAAATCTGGGACATATGGGTTTATCAAAGGGGTAGGGGCAGCTAGCTGGGATGGTAGAGCATAGGGCCTGGCATCAGGAAGATCTGAGCACAACTTTGTCCTTATACACTTATTAGCTCTGTGACCTAGGACAGATCACTTAATCTCTGTTTGCCTCATTTTCCTCATGTGTAAAATGGGGATAATAATAGCACATATTTTCTAGAGTTGTTGTGAGGATCAAATAAAATAATAATTATAAAAGCTTAGTACTGTGCCAGGTATATAGTAAGCATTATATAAAGCTCATCTTCCTCCTCTGCAACAGCATATACAAGTGCTTATTTGCTTTCACATGCTGTGTATCTAATCTGTACCACTGATTGACCTAATTTTAAACCAGTACCAAATCATTTGATGATTACTGCTTTGTAGTATGGTTTGAATTCTAGTACTCCTAGGCCCTCTTTTTTTTTTTTTTAATTTTTTAGTGAGGCAGTTGGGGTTAAGTGACTTGCCCAGGGTCACACAGCTAGTAAGTGTTAAGTGTCTGAGGCCAGATTTGAACTCAGGTACTCCTGATTCCAGGGCTGGTGCTCTATCCACTGTGCCACCTAGCTGCCCCTAGGCCCTCTTTTTAATGTTTTTGTGTTATTTCCCTTGGGCTTCTTGACCTTTTGCTTTTCCAGATGAATTGTTATTTTTCTAGCTATTATAAAGCAATCCTTTGGTAATTTTGTTGTATGGCATCAAATAAGTAAATTAGGTAGTATTGTCATGACCTATCCATGAGCAATTTATTTCTGATAGTGTTTATACCTGTAAACAGTGTTTTGTGGTTGTAGTCATATGATTCTTGTGTGTCTGTTAGAAAGTAGACTCCCAAATATTTTTGTAGATTCTACAGTTCTTTTAAATGAAATTTCTCTTTTTTCCTGCTGGGTTTTATATGTAATACATAGAAATGCTGATGATGTATGTGGATTTGTTTTTTATCCTTCAACATTGCTGAAATTACTGTTTCATTTTATGTTTTTAGTTGACTCAAGTTTTCTAAATAAACCATCATTATGTGCAAAAAATTTTGTTTCCTTTTTAGGTATTCCCTCAATTTCTTTTTCTTGTCTATTGCTATAGCTAGCATTTCTAATATTCTATAAAAAGTGATGATACTGGGCATCTTAGCTTTATCACTGTTCTTATTGGAAAGGCCTTTATTTTATTCCCATTACATATAATACTGACTCCTGTTTTTGATAGAAACTATATAAAGGAAAGATCTGCTTTTTCTAGTGCTTTCAAGTGTGTTTTTTTTTTTAAATAAAAGGGGAGATATGCATTCATTGATCTAATGATATAATTTTAGTTTTGTTGCTAATATGTTTATATTTGCATCCTTGTGATATAAATACTGTGTTCATACTAAAACGAGGGAGTATGAAAACAGAACAAGATCAGTATCCCTAATAAATATTAGTAAATATTTCGAGTATAACATTAGCAAAGAAACTATTATAATGTATCACAAAGATGTGACACTGACCAGCTTCTTTTTACTTTTTAATTTACATCTTGACTTTGTAGCTTTGGTCTTTTCATCAAGATTGCTTTGAAGTCCTCACATTCATTAAAGGTACATTTTTTTTTTTTCCCTCTGTAGGATAATTTTGTTGGATATTCTTCATTGTAAGCCAATATCTTTTGCCTTCTGGAAAATGATATTCCAAGATTTCCTCCTACTATATACATGTGACTGCCAGATCTTGCATGCTCCTGACTAGCTCCTTGGTACTTAAAGGAAGCCAGGTAAACTAGGAGTTGGAGATGAGGAGAGAGAGCATTCCAGGCATGGGGAGCTGCCAGTAAAAATGCTGGAGATTCAATATAGTAAAAATAAGATGGACTACAGTATGTGAGGATTTATTTCAGGAGGTGACCACTGGATTCTGTTTTCATTGTCAGAAAGAAATTTGGGCAGTTTTCTTTCATGATTTTTTGAAAATATTATGTCAAAGATTTATTTTTATTTTTTGGGGGGGGTCATGACTTTTAGTTAGTTCATTGCTTCTTAAATGATTCCTACTTGATTACTTTTATAATCAGTTATTTTTGATATGGGATGCCTCATGCTTTCTTCTATGGTTTTCAGCCTTTTGACTTTGTTTTAATAATTTTCCTCTTCTAATTTTCCAGGAATCTGTTACTTGGATAAGGTTTTATGCTTCTTTTGTCAAGCTGTTAATTCCCTTTCCAAATCTCTCTTGTTAACTCTCATCTCTTTACCCATTTTCCTCTAGTGTTCTCATTTTTTCAATTCTTTCTCTTGTGTTCTTGCTTCATTTACAAAATATATTTTTATTCTTAAAAAAAAAAAACCACAAAACAAACTTCCTTAATTTCCCTCCAGGAATTCTAGTTGAATTTGTGCTTCGGCTGTGTTTTTTTATCCTTCCTAGTAAAATTGTTTATTGATCCCAACATAGCTAAAATTTCTCTTTTTCCTATCTTTAGTATTTACCACTATGCTCAGCTCATTCTAAGTTTGGCACTCCTTTTAAAAAAAATTTCTTCAGTATTTTTTTTAATAAACATTTTTATTTACTTTTGAGTTTCAAATTCTATCTTTCCTTCCCTCCTTCCCTTCTCCCCTACCTGAGGTGGCAAGCAATCAGATTATAGTTTATACATGTGCAATTATGTAAAACATTTCCACATTAGTCATTTGTATAAGAAGACTTGAAGAAAAGAAAAAAATGAAAGTGAAAAATAGCATGCTTCAGTCTGTGTTCAGTCAATATCAGTTCATTCTCAGGAGATGGATAGTATTTTTCATTTTTAGTCTTTTGGGGATTGTCAGATCATTTTATTACTAAGAATAGTAGCTAAGTCATTCACAGGAGTATTGCTATTACTATGTACAATGTTCTCCTGGTTCTCTTCACTTCATTGTACATCATCATGTAAGCCCTTCCAGGTTTTTCTGAAATCATATTGCTTGTCATTTCTTGTAGCACAGTAATATTTCATTACAGCAATATACCACAGCTTGTTTAGCTATTCCCCAGTTGATGGGGCATTTCTTTGATTTCCAGTTCTTTTTTTTTTTTTTTTTTTTGCGGGGCAGTGGGGGTTAAGTGACTTGCCCAGGGTCACACAGCTAGTAAGTGTCAAGTGTCTGAGGCCGGATTTGAACTCAGGTACTCCTGAATCCAGGGCCGGTGCTTAATCCACTGCGCCACCTAGCCGCCCCCTGATTTCCAATTCTTAGCCACCACAAAAAGAGCTGCTATAAATATTTTTGTGCAAGTAGGTCCTTTTCTCTTTTTTTGGCTGTCATTGGGATATAAAAACTAGTAGTGGTATTGCTGGATCAAAGGATATGCACAATTTTATAGCCCTTTGGGAATAGTTCCAAATTACTCTCCAGAATGGTTAGATCAGTTCACTACTCCACCAATTAGCAGCCTAGTTTTCCTACATCCCCTCCAACACCCAACGTTTACCTTTTTTGTCATATTTGCCATTCTGATAGGTGTGAGGTGGTACCTCAGAGTTGTTTTAATTTGCATTTTTCTGATTAATAGTGATTTAGAGCATTTTTTCATATGACTATAGATAGCTTTGATTTCTTTGCCTGAAAACTGCTTGTTCATATCCTTTGACCATTTATCAGTTGGTCATATATATATATATTTTTTTTTGGTCATATATTTTTAATAAATTTGACTCAGTTTTCTGTATATTTGAGAAATGATGTCTTTGACAGAGATACTTGTTACAAAAATTCTTTCCCAGTTTTCTGCTTTCCTTATAATTTTGGTTACATTTGTTTTGTTTGTGCAAAAGATTATGAATTTTAGATAATCAATGATCTGTTTTACATTTTGTAATGCTCTCTATGTCTTCTTTGGTGCTAAATTCCTCCCCTGTCAATAAATCTGACAGATAAACTATTCCATGCTCACTTAATTTTCTCATGGTATCATACTATATGTGTAAATCATTTACCCATGTAGCCACCCTTATTTTAGTATATGATATGACATGTTGGTCTATGCCTAGTTTCTGCCATACTGTTTTCTAGTTTTCCCAGCAGTGTTTGTTCCAGAAGCTTGACTCTTTGGGTTTATCGTGTACTAGATTACTATAGCCATTAACTACAGTGTAATTTGTACCTATTCTATTCCACTGATCTACCACTCTTATTTCTTAGCCAGTACCAGATTGTTTTATTACCTTTTTATAATATAGTTTGAGATCTGGTATAGCTAGACTACTTTCTTTCACATTTTTTCATCAATTCCCTTAATATCCTTGAGCTTTTGTTCTTCCACATGAATTTTGATATTTTTTTTCTTGATCTATAAAGTAATTTTTTGATTGTTTGGTATGGCAGTGAATAAATAATTTAAGTTAGATAGAATTGTTATTTTTATTATATTGGCTTAGCCTAGCCACGAGCAATAAATGTTTGCGTGAAAATTGTTTATATTGTGTTCATATAGTTCCTGAGTTTGTCTTGGCAGATAGACTTCCAAGTATTTTATATTGTCTACAGTTATTTTAAGTGGAATTTCTTTTTCTGTTTTGTCCTGCTGGTTTTTATTGGTAATATAAAGAAATGCTGATGCGTTACATGGGTTTATTTCTTGCAATTATGGCAAAGTTGTTAATTATTTCAACTAGCTTTTTAGTTGATTCTCTAGGAATATTGTCTGCAAAGAATGATAGTTTTGTTTCTTCATTGCCTATTCTAATTTCTTCAGTTTCTTTTGCTTATTGCTGCAGCTAGCATTTCTAGTAAAGTATTGAATAATTGAGGTGATAATGTACATCCTTGCTTTATCCCTGATTTTACAGGGAAGGCTTCTAGCTTTTCCCCGTTAGATACTACTTTTCCTTTTAAGGAAAACTCCATTTGTTCCTCTACTTTCTAGTGTTTTCGGGGTTTTTTTTTGTCCTTTTTTTTTTTTTTTTTTTTTTGGTGGGGCAATGAGGGTTAAGTGACTTGCCCAGGGTCACACAACTAATAAGTGTCAAGTATCTGAGTCCAGATGTGAACTCAGGACCTCCTTAATTCAGGGCCGGTGCTTTATCCACTGCGCCACCTAGCTGCCCCCCCTTCTACTGTTTTTAATATAAATTCGTGTTGTATTTTGTCAGAAGCTTTTTCTGCATCTGTTGAGAGTATTATATGATGTCTGTTGGTTTTGTTATTGATGTGGTCAATCATGCTGATAGTTTTCCTCATATTGAACCAGTCCTGCATTCCTGGTATAAACCCCACCTCATCATAGTGTATGATCCTTGTGATATATTGATATAATCTCCTTGCTAGTATTTTATTTAAAATTTTAAAATCAGATTTCATTAGGGAAATTAGTCTGTGGTTTTCTTTTTCTGTTTTTGCTCTTCCTGGTTTTGACCTCAGCACCATATTTGTCTGGTAAGAAGAATTTGGTAGGATTCCTTCTTTACTTATTTTTCCAAATAATTTCTATAGCATTAGAATTGATTGTTTTTTATTTTTATTTTTTCAGATATGAGAGTGCTATTTATTTTCTGTACCAAAAAAAAGAAACCCTATAAACATAAAAGACTCAAGTATATTAATTGTTCTTTAAATGTTTGATAGAATTCACTTGTGAATCCATCTGGTACTGGAGATTTTTTCTCAGGGAGTTTATTGATGGGTTGTTCAATTTCTTTTTTTTTTTTTTAAGTTAAGGGTTAAATATTTTATTTCTTCTGTTAATCTGGGTAATTTGTATATTTTTAAAGATATTCATCCATTTCATTTAGATTGGTGAATTTATTGGCATATAATTTGGCAAAATAGCTAACAACTGTCTTAATTTAATCTTTGTGGTAGTGAGTTCACCACTTTCATTTTTTATATTAGTAATTTGGTTTTCTTTTTTTAAAAAGATCAATTAACCAATGGTTTATCTATTTTATTGTGTTTTTTTTCCTTCATAAAGCCAACTTCTTGTTTTATTAAATGGTTTTCTTTTAATTTTACTCTTTGGTTTTCAGAATTTCTAATTTGGTGTTTAATTGGGGATTCTATATTTGCTCTTTTTCTGCGTTTTTAGTTGCATGCCCTGTTCATTGATTTGCTTTTCCTTTATTTCATTGATGTAAGCAATTAGAGATATAAATTTCCCCTTAAGTACTGTTTTGGCTGCCTACCACAAATTTTGAAATGTTGTCTTGTTGTTACTTTCTTTAATGAAATTATTGATTGTTTCTATTTTTTGTTCTTTGACCCACTTATTTTTTAGGATTAGATTATTTAATTTCCAATGAATTTTTGTTTGTTTTTGTGGGGCAATGGGGGTTAAGTGACTTGCCCAGGGTCACACAACTAGTAAGTGCCAAGTGTCTGAGGTCGGATTTGAACTCAGGTACTCCTAAATCCAGGGCTGGTGCTTTATCTACTGCGCCATCTAGCTGCCCCCAATGAATTTTTAATCTATATTTTCATTGTCCATTATTGAATGTAATTTTTATTGTATTATTTTACTTTTCTGCATTTGATTATGAGGTTTTCATACCTTATATAACGTCAGTGTTTGTGTAAGCTCCTGGAAAAAGGTATATTTATTCTTTTCTCTTTCTCTTTAATTTTCTCCAGAGGTCTGTCATATCTAACTTTTCCATCATTCCTCAATTGATGGACATGCCCTTGATTCTCAATTCTTAGCCTCCACCAAGAGTTGCTATAAATATTTTTTGTACAATTTTCCCCCCTTTTCTCTTTTTCATGATTACTATTGTTAACTGTTTCCCTTCCATCCTACTCCCTTCCCCATGATATTTATTCTATTATCTATCTTCTTTCATCCTATCACTCTTTTTTTAATTAATAAAGTATTTTATTTTTTTCCCGTTACATGTAAAGATAGTTCTCAGCTTTTGTTTATACAAGCTTTCCAATTTCAGATTTTTCTCCCTCTCCCCTCCCCTAGACAGCAGGTAATCTGATATAGGTTATACACACACACACACACACACACACACACACACACACACACACACACACAATATAACATTAAACATATTTCTGCATTAGTCATGTTATAAGAGAAAAATCAGAGCAATGATGAAAAAACCTCAAGAGAGCACCAAAAACAAAAGAAATAGTATGGTTCATTCAGCATCTATACTCCACAGTTCTTTTTTTCCTGGATTTGGAGATCCTCTTCTGGAACTCTTTTGTACCATTGCATTGGTGAGAAGAATATAGTCCATCACAGTAGATCAACACACGGTGTTGATGATACTGTGTACAATGTTCTTCTGGTTCTGCTCATCTCACTCATCATCAGCTCACGCAAGACCCTCCAGGTTTCTCTGAACTCCTGCTCATCATTTCTTACAGCGCAATAGTATTCCATTGTATTCATATACCACAACTTGTCCAGCCATTCCCCATTTGATGGACATCCTCTCAACTTCCAATTCCTTGCCACCACATAAAGAGCAGCTATAAATATTTTTGTCCATGTGGGACTCTCTTCCCTTTCCATGATCTCTTTGGGAAAAAGACCCAAAAGTGGTATTGCTGGGTCAAAGGGTATGCACAGTTTTATTGCCCTTTGGGCATAATTCCAAATTGCTCTCTGGAATGGTTGGATCAGTTCACAGCTCCACCAACAATGCATTGGTGTTCCAATTTTCCCACCGCTTCTCCAACATTTATTATTTTCCTTTTTTGTCATTTTAGCCAATCTGATAGATATCAGGTGGTACCTCAGAGTTGTTTTAATTTGCATCTCTCTAATCATTAGAGATTTAGAACATTTTTCCATATGGGAATAGATAGCTTTGGTTTCTTCATCAGAAAACTGCCTTTGACCATTTCTCAGTTGGGGAATGACTTGGATTCTTATAAATTTGGTTTAGTTCCCTATATATTTTAGAAATGAGGCCTTTATCAGAAGTACTGGCCATAAAAATTGTTTCCCAGCTTTCTGCCTCCCTTCTAATTTGGGATGCATTGCTTCTGTTTGTACAAAAATTTTTTTAAATTTAATGTAATCAAAATCATCCATTTTGCATTTTATAATATTCTCTGTCTCTTGTTTGGTCATAAACTGTTTTCCTTTCCAAAGATCTGATAGGTAGACTATTCTTTTCTTTCCTAATTTACCTATGGCATCACCTCTTATGTCTAAATCATGTATTCATTTTGACCTTATTTTAGTATATGGTATAAGATATTGGTCTATGCCTAATTTCTGCCATACTATCGTCCAGTTTTCCCAGCCCTATCACTCTTCAAAAGGGATTTGCTTCTGTCTGTCCCCTCCCCAACTCTGCCCTTCCTTCTTTTGCCCCCCTCTCTCTCTCTCTCTCTATTCCTTTCCCCTCCTATTTTCCTGCAGGGTTAGAGAGATTACTCCACCCAATTGAGTGTGTACATTATTCCCTCCTTGAGCCAATTCTAATGAGATTGAGGTCTTTGAGCCAATTCTGATGAGTGTTAGGCTCACTTACTGCCCAGATTAAATAGATTACTCCACCCAGTTGGGTGGGTGTTAGTCCTTCCTTGAGGCAGCTCTGATTTAAGGTCTTTGAGCCTTTTCTGATGAGTGTAAAATTCATTTACTGCCCTGCTCCTCTCCCATTTCTTCCCCAACTCCATAAGCCTTTTCCTGTTTCTTTCATGTAGGATTTCACCTTTGCCCTTCCGCCTCCCCCAGTGCATTCCCTTCACCCCTCAATTTAAGCCTAAAGATGTCATCACCTAGCTAGGTGACACAGTGGTCAAAGCATCACCCCTGGACCCAGGGGGATCCCAGCTAAAACTCGACCTCAGACACAAGACAGTTGCCCACTGTATGACCCCAGGTATATCCCCGAGCTCCAATTTTTTATGGTTCTTTAGGGTCTTGTATTTGAAAGTCAAATTTGCCATTCAGTTCAGGTCTTTTCATCACAAATATCTGAAAGTCTTTTTCATTGAAGTCCCATTTTTTCTGCTGAAAGATTATGCTGAGTTTTGCTGGGTAGGTGATTCTTGGTTGTAATCCCATTTCCTTTGCCCTCTGGAATATCATATTCCATGCCCTCCTGTCCTTTAATGTAGAAGCTGCTAGATCTTGTGCTATCCTGACTGGGGCTCCACAGTACTTGAATTCTTTCTTTTTGGCAGCTTGCCATATTTTCTCCTTGACCTGAGAGCTCTGGAATTTGACAATCCCAAGGAACTAATGAGGAAGCTTACTGTGCACCCCCATAGAAAGAACTGATTAAAAAGAACACTTGTGGATTGTACATATATAACCTGGTTGTGATCTTGTGGAGGAGGGAGGGAGAAAAATTTGGAACTCTAAATCTTATGAAAATGAATGTTGAAAACTACCCTTACATGTAACTGGAAAAAATAAATGTCTGTTGCAGAAAAAAAAAAACAAACCTAAGGAAAAAAAAGAAAAAAAAAAGAAAGCAAGTAATTTGATAAAGGCTTTACAATGTGTAGTCATATAATGCATTTCCATGTTAACCACGTTGTGAAAGAAAACACAGATAAAAACACCCCCAACAAAAGTAAAGTATAAATAAATGTTCTATCTGCTTTCAGATTCCATCAGTTCTTTCTCTGGAGGTGTCTTGAATCTTTGTTTCTGGGAATAGCTAAATCACTTAAACTTGATCATTGTATGATATTGCTGTTATCGTGGACAGTGTTCTTCTGGTTCTGCTCACATTACTTTGTATCAGTTCATGAAGTTCTTTCTAGGTTCCTTTGAAAACATCTTGCTTATCATTTCTTATAGCACAATAATATCCTCTTATGGGTAGCTTTTTAGCAAAATGTAGTTTCCCAGCTTCTCTCTTTTTAATTAGATCTGTTTTTGCTTTTGTTCTGTCTGAGATCATGATTGTTATCCTGGCTTGTTTATTTGTTTATTTTTACTTCAGCTGAAGTATAATCTCTTTTCAGTCCCTTACCATTACTCTTTGTGTGTCTGTTTCATGTGTGTTTCAACATATTGTAGGAATCTAGTTTTTAATCTACTTTACTATCTGCTTTTGTTTGTGGGTGAGTTCATCCCATTCACATTCACAGTTATGATTACTGTATATTTCCTTCCATCCTACTTTCCCCCCCCGTTTATTCTTCTTTCTCTTTTAACCCTGTTGCTCCTCAAGTCTTTTTTTGTTTGTTTTTTCTCAAAAGTCTTTTTGCTTTTGATCACTCACTGTCTTCTTTAATTCTTCTTGCCTTTAATCAGCTTCCTCCTTTTATTCCCTTTTATTCTCCTTCTCTCTTATGATAGATTTCTATTCTGAAGTGAGTATGTATGTTATTCTTTCTTTGAGCCAATTTTGATGAGAGTAAGGTTTAAGTATTGCTTGCTATCAGACTCCCCCCCCCAAACCCCTATCTTTCCCTCCAATGTAAAAGTTTTTTCTTTCTTCTTTTGTATGAGATAATTTATCCCATTCTACTTCTCCCTTCTCCCTTCTAGTGCATCCCTCTTTCTCACTCCACAATTTAATTTTCTTGGCTATCATCCCATCACAGTCAACTCACACCCATGCCCTCTGTTTAGGTATATTCCTAACTGCCCTAATAAAAATATTCTTAGGAGTCATGAGTATCCATTAGCTTCCTGTGTAGGAATGTAATCACTTGACCTTTATTGAATCCCTCATGCTTACTTTTATATTCTTCTCTTGAGTCTTTTATTTGAAAGTCAGATTTTTTTATTCAGCTCTGATCAGGAATCCTTTAAAGTCCTCTATTTCATGTCAGTTTTGTTCCCCTGAAGAATTATACTCACTTTTGCTGGGTAGGTGATACTTGATTTTAATTCTAGTTCCTTTACCTTCTGAAATATCATATTCCAAGGCCTCTGATCCTTTAATGTGGAAGGTATTATCCTGAGTATGGCTCCTTGATATTTGTATTTATTCTTCCTGGATGCTTCCAATATTTTCTCCTTGACCTGGGGGCTTTTGGAATTTGGGGATAATATTCCTAGGATCTCTTTCAAGAAGTGGATTTTTTTTCAATTTCTATTTTACCTTCTTGTTCTAGTATATCAGAGCAGTTTTCCTTGGTTTTTTTTTTTTTTTTTTTTTGGTGAGGCAGTTGGAGTTAAGTGACTTACCCAGGGTCACACAGTTAGTAAGTGTCAAGTGTCTGAGACCAGATTTGAACTCAGGTCCTCCTGACTCCAGGGCCGGTGCTCTATCCACTATGATACCTAGCTGCCTCTGATAATTTCTTTTAATATGATATCTACCACACCCGGCCCCCCCACCCCCACCCCCCCAGCTTTCAAGTAGTCCATTAATCCTTAAATGACCTATCCTGGATCTATTTTCAAGGTCAGTTTTCATATGAAATATTTTATACTTCTATTTTTTTAAATTCTTTTTATTTTTTTATTGTTTCTTGATGCCTCATGGAGTCATTAGCTTTCACTTTGCCCAATTATGATTTTTAAGGAATTATTTTCTTTATTGAGCTTTTGTTCTTCCTTTTCCCTTAGGCCAATGCTACTTTTTAAAGAGCTCTTTCCTTGAGTGTATTTTGTACATATTTTTCCATCTGTCCAATTCTACTTTTTAAGGAGTTCTCTTCAGTGGATTTTTAAAAAATATCTTTTACCATTTGGCCTATTTTATTTTTTAAGATATTAATTTCTTGAGTATTGTTTTGTGTCTCCTTTACCAAGTTGTTGACTCTTTTCATGATTTCTTGTATTGCTCTCATTTCTTTTCCTACTTTTTCCTTAGTCTCTCTTATTTGATTTAAAAAATCCATTTTGAGATCTTCCATGAATTCTCTTTGGACCTGAGAACCATTCATATTAGTTGGGGGGTTGGAACTTTGTATATAGTTGTTTCGACATTATTGTAGTCTTCTGAATTTGTGTTTTGATCTTCCACTCACCATTGTAATTTTATGGTCAGGTTCTTTTTTTTTGGCTTATTGTGCAGCCCATTTCTTATAATTAAACTTTATGTTAACACTGGGGTTAGAGTCACTCCTGGGGTAGAGCAGGCTTCAGCTTTTTTGTCAGCCGCTTGTTTTCAGAGCTAATTTTGGGGAGTTTTCACTTGTTCCAAGGTGGTATGATCTAAGAAGAACAGCAACATATAGTAGGTGTTATATACAAATTAGCTATCATTATTATTATTATTACATTATCAACTTTATTTTGGCTACCAACTTGGTCTGGTCCAACAATGTGGTCCTTAAAAATATTGATATCTTTTGTTTTTCTAGTATATTTTATAAATAAATACATATTATTTGTTCATATTCTTTGACCATTTATCTGTAGGCAGAAAGTTTGATCTTATGTATTTCTGTTGTCTCTATGTCTATTACCTTATGTTTTTCTGCTGTCTGTTGGATAGCAATCTCTTATTAGAGATATTTGAAATAAAATTTTTTTCCTGTCACCTGCTTCCTTTCTTATTTCAGATGCAATAATTTTGTTTGTACAAAAATTTTTGACTTTCATATAAGCACAACTATAATTGTGAAAGGCATATCATATACTTTCCTTTTTTATGGTATGCATTCTAATATAATGTGTATCCATTTTGAATTAATTGGGGAATACAATGTAAGATGGTTAGTTAAGACTGACTTCTGCCACATTGTTTTCAGCTTTCCCAGCAGTTCTTAGGGAGTTCTTTCCAAGATAATTTTTGCTTTCAGATTTATCAAACATGGGGCCAGTGAGTTTCGTGATTTCTGATTCTTCCTTGTCTAGTTTGTTCCATTTATTTATTTATTTTGTTTTTGTTTTTGTTTTTTTTTGTGGGGCAATGGGGGTTAAGTGACTTGCCCAGGGTCATACAGCTAGTAAGTGTCAAGTGTCTGAGGCCGGATTTGAACTCAGGTACTCCTGAATCCAGGGCCGGTGCTTTATCCACTGTGCCACCTAGCTGCCCCCATTGATTTATTTTTGTAATTTTTTAACTAGTACCAAATGATTTTGAGGATTGCTGCTTTATAATAAAATTTGAGGTCTGGAAGTGTTATTTTTTTTCATTATTTATATTGATAATCTGGGTTTTTCTCCCCCTTGAAATGATTTTATCCATCTGTAAAATATCTGTTTGGTTGGTATACCATTAAATCTATAAATAAACTTTGGTAGTATTGCCATTTAATTATATTGTGATGACCCAGATTTTTGAGCCCTGAATATTCTTGCAGTTATTTAAATTCTTTGACTATTTTGTTTTTCAGCTATTTAAGTTCTATTTTCCTTCTCTCTGTTTATGTTGTGAATTCTTATTTTTGCTTTGTCAGATGGCATGATTTCAAAACCTACTTTTTTGTAGTACCTAGTGCAGAGTAAATTTGCTCTATCCTCACCTATGTGTTCTGAGTATGTCTTTCCTTTTACAATGTTTCTTTTTCTTACAGGTTACATATTGTAGTTTTGTTTTCTTATCTTTCAGTCATTTATTCAATTGTTTAATCTATTCACATTAAAGTTATAAAAGTTCAGCTTATGTTTTCCTGCGTTTTTCGTGTCTGTATCATTTTTTTTTTCTTGAGTTAAGATTTGTTTTTGTTCCCTTGTATCTTTTGTTTAATTTTTCTTAGGATTAGTTTTTCTTACATTCCTGTAATGCTGCCCTATTCATAGGTTTTTTTCTCCTGCATTCCTTTAATTCCTTCCTTACCCCCTCTTATCTGTTAATCATTTTCGGAGTTTTGGAGTTTTACTTAGTGATTTCACATTTCCAAGTTATACCATTTTGGGTTGTATCATGAATTCCTTTGCCTTTTGGAATATACTTGTTTGCCTGTTGTATCATTAGATTCTTTTTTTTAGGCAATGAGGGTTAAGCGACTTGCCCAGGGTCACACAGCTAGTGTCAAGTGTCTGAGACTGGATTTGAACTCAGGTCCTCCTGAATCCAGGGCCAGTGTTTTATCCACTGCGCCACCTAGCTGCCCCCCCTCCCCCAAATCATTAGATTCTAAGCTCCTTGAGGACAGGCACTATCTTTTGCCTCTCTTTGTATATTTTTGTATATTAACACAGTGCCAAACACAGTAGGCACTTAATACATGTTTATTAATTTTCTTTCCTTTAGTTATCTAATTATTCTCCTCTTTTTTCTTCTGTTAATTCAGTGGTTAGTTCAGAATCCCTTTTTTCTTCCCTTCCTACTTGTTTTGTTTGTTTGTATCTTTTCCTAGCGATTTCTTTACTTTGTTTTCTTCAGTAATTCTTTTCCTTTTTTATTCTGAACTTAAATTCTTTGCTTCATGGTCTGTATTATCTTTTTAGCCTCTTTTTATTCGTCATAGCATTATAGCTTCTGAAGTACCAAGTTTGAGGTCCTTCTAATAATGAATTTACATACTATTGCCTTTGTAAATTTTGCCCCCATGCCCCTTATTTTCAATTCTATCTCATTCTTAGAAGTATCAATTCTTGAGGGAAATAATGAGGGAAGTATAGCCTCATGTGTCCTAAATTTCCCTGTTTCCTAAATTCTATAGCCTGTTTCTACCCTTCCTATGTTCATTTTCCTTTCTGTTTGCCATTCTGGGTGCCACTTACCCTCAGGAAGTCATAGTTCCTTTCTTCTGTGAAAGAATTCATGGGGGCTTAATACTTTTCAGAGGAAGCAGTCTCTCACTTACTGTAGATTAGACCCATTGTAATGTCCCCATCTTCCACTAAAGAATATATCCCTTCCTCCATGGAAGCACCTTTGAGTGGGATCCATTCCTCCTACTATGTTTAGACCTTTCTCCTTCTTTCCTTTTGTTTAAATTTCTTTCTTTGCCATCTCTTCTAGTCTCCTATTACCCTTCTCCCTGAGAGACTATTGGAGTTAAATTCTTTCTTTTTTACTCATGGACATGACTAAGTATACAGCAACACTTTTCTCACTGTATTCTATGTTCTCTTTCCCCTTCTATTCACTTTCCCATACTGTATTTTATTCCTACAAAGTATATTGGTTTAGCTGGGGGAGAAGGTTGTGGTGTTTTAGGCCTGTTCTACCATCACTTCTGTTCCTTTCAATTCTACTTTCATTTTTATTGACTTGTGTATTTTAAAAAAAAACCTCTTAATGGCCCTTCTGTTGTTTTTAATCTAATCCTCTCTAGAGATAGAGTAATTTATTTCATTTTTTCCTTGGTAGTTGAATTTATTTAACTTTCTTATGTTTATATTGTTTGAGGTATTTGCAGATTCATTATTCTGCTCACATCTGTTTGTTTCTCAGAATGCCTCCTTTTTGAATGTCATTTAAAAAATTGATTATTAGGCTCACATTTGCAAGTTAAGCCATTTTGGGTTGCATCTTGAACTTCTTTGCCTTTTGGAATGTATTATTCTATCCCCTTCTGCAGTTTTTCCTGGTTGCAGAATTGTCTTGTTATTTGAATTTCTTTTCCTTACATTTGAAGGCCTTTCTCCTGTCTTCGGAATCTGTTGTCATTGAAATTGTTGAATTTGACTACTTAAGTGTCTTGGAGTTTGAAACACAGGGTTTATGTTTTTGTTTATGGGGGTGATAAATGGATTCTTTGAATTGGTGCTTTGTTTTTTGTTGTTTTTTTTTAATAGAGAAGTTCTGTGCAGTTTTTTAAAAAAAATGTATTAATTCCTACATTCTGGTGTTCTGGTGTTTTGATTTGTCCTGTTTCTTTTGGAGACCTGCAATGATCCTTAGGTAGTCTCTATACATCCTTTCTTTTTGAGATCAGTGACTTTTGTTTGTATAGAAAGCATGTGCTTTTTGTCTTTGTTGCTTTTTGATTCTCTTTCCAGATTAGCCCTTTATTTCACTATATTTGTATTCTAAATCTCTTGTTCCCTCTTTAGTTTTTTTTTTTCTGGAGAGAGTTACCATTGTTCAGTTTTTTTCTATTCTGCTAATTACTTCTGGCCATAATATGTGCTGACCATAAATTTTAATATTTGTTCCATTCTAACTTCTCATATGTTTTCTGTTTCTTTTTTGAACCATTCTGTAACAATTGCTTGTGATTCCATTCTGTCTTGGGGTTTTCTAGTATTAGGCAATTTGAACCACCACCTTGCCAGCCATCTCTCCTCAGAACCCTACAGAGATAACCCAGGACCCTGATCCTTTGAAATAGTGATGCTTTTTTTGGAAATAGCGATGCAGGTGCTTGGAGTTATAATCTTGGGAAGCAATCCCAGTGGAGTTGTAGACTGGCAAATGTTTTTGCAGGATGGATAGCTCTGGCTTCTGAAGAGGCAGAAAGTTCTTATCTGCAAAGTTATTGTCAAATGATTCTTCAGCATTAGAAGTGGATATGATTTTATCGGTGGAAATGACATTAAAGAGGTATTACCAACCGATTTTCTCACACTAAGGGTCTTGGGACCTTTTCATCTGACTTGCAGCTGAAACTTTCCATATATGTTGTCTCCTCCATTAGAATGTGAGCTCCTTGAGAGTTTACTTTTCTCTTCACATCCTCAGCACTTAACATAGTAATCTGCACATGCTGAGGCCTTAATAAGTCCTTCCTCCTTTCCTCCCTCCCTTCTTTCCTCCCTCCCTTCTTTCCTCCCTCCCTTCCTTCCTTCCTCCCTTCTTTCCTCCCTCCCTCCCTTCCTCCCTCTTTTCCTTCCTCCCTCCTTCCCTTCCTCCCTCCTTCCTTCCCTTCTTCCATCTTTCCTTCCCTCCTTCCTCCCTCCCTCCCTACTTCCTTCCTTCCCTTCTTCCCTCCCTCCTTTTTTCCCTTCCTCCCTCCCTCTTTCCCTTCCCTCCCTCCCTCCTTTTCTCCTTCCCTCCCTCACTCCTTTCCTTCCTCCCTTCCTTTCTTCCTCCCTTCCTTCCTCCCTCCCTCCCTTCCTTCCCCTTCCTTTTTTCTTCCTTCTGTTTTATCACAGATTGGTTAAATTTCCTTTGTCTTGTAATAATTATTTAGAGAGGTTTGTGATCTTTTTGAGTTAGTACTCCTCCTTAGGATTGTAGTATTTTTTTTTCATAAAAATATTTTAATATTTTCCAGTTCCATTTTCAACATTTGTTTTTATAAGATTTCTAGTTTCGATTTTTTTCCCCTCCCTTCCCGCTCTCCCTCCTCCCCAAGACAGCAAGCAATCTGATAAAGGTTATATATGTACAATCACATTAAACATATTTCTGTATTAGTCATGCTGTGTAAGAAGAATCAGAGCAAAAAAGAAAATGCTCAAAAAAGAAAAACCAAAAAATTAGAAATAGTATGGTTCAATCTGCATCTAGATTCCATAGTTCATTTTTTTCTGGATTTGGAGAGCGTTTTCCATCATGAGTATCTTGGAACTATCTTGGACCATTGTATTGCTGAGAAGAGTCAAGTCTATCACAGTTGATCAACACACAATGCTGTTGATACTGTGTACAATGTTTGTATTGTATTTTTTATCCTGGTTTTGCTCTACTTTTAAACTAAATATCTTCCTCTTAAAATCTTTTTGTTGTTTTAGTCTTTTTTCCTTATATTCTCCTGTTAATTTTCTGACTCCTCCCCATTTGATGGTGTATGTATTCCTAGGGTTGGAAAAGGCTGTTTCAACTTTTTCCCAAGTTGGAGTATTTATTTTTCACTGGCTTTGGGCCCATATGCGGGGTAGTTTCTGGGGAGACAAGACTGCTCTTCTCTGACTTTAATTCCCTTTTCTTCAAGGCTTATAGAGTTGTGCACACTGTCCCCCTTGCTACAATTTTGTCAGTTGGCTCTTTTTTCTAAATCATAAAAGTATTTTATTATTTTCCAGTTACATGTAAAGATAGTTTTCAACATTTGTTTTCATAAGATTTTTAATTGCAAATTTTTCTCCCTCCCTCCCGGGACCCTTCCCCAAGACAGAAAGCAATCTGATATAGGTTTTATATATATATTAAACATATTTCTGCATTAGTCATGTTGTGAAAGAAGAATCAGAACAAAAGGGAAAAACCTCGAAAAAAGAAAAACAAAAACAAAAGTAGAAACAGTCTGGTTCAATCTGCATTCAGAATCCACAGTTCTTTTTTCTGGACGTGGAGAACACCTTCCATCATGAGTTCTTTGGAATTGTCTTGGACATTGTATTGCTGAGAAGAGCTAAGTCTATTACAGTTGTTCATCACACAATGTTGCTGTGACTGTGTACAATGTTCTCCTGGTTCTGTTCACTTCACTCAACATCAGTCCACTTAAGTATTTCCAGGTTTTTCTGAAATCTGCTTGCTCATCATTTCTTACAACACAATAGTATTCCATTACATTCATATATCACAACTTGTTCAGCTCTTCCCCCATTGATGGGCATTCCCTCAATTTCCAATTCTTTGCCACTACAAAGAGAGCTATTATAAATATTTTTGTACA
This sequence comes from Dromiciops gliroides, assembly GCF_019393635.1. Lineage (NCBI taxonomy): Eukaryota > Metazoa > Chordata > Mammalia > Microbiotheria > Microbiotheriidae > Dromiciops > Dromiciops gliroides. The sequence goes on from NC_057864.1 coordinate 134,586,368, forward strand.
TGTGGATTTCCCTTTTTTATGATCTCTTTGGGATACAGACCTAGTAGTGGTATTAATGGGTCAAAGGGCATGCACGGTTCCATAGCCCTTTGGGTATAGTTCCAAATTGCTCTCCAGAATGGTTGGATCAGTTCACAACTCTACCAACAATGCATTAGTGTTCCAATTTTTCCACAGCTTCTCCAACATTTATTATTTTCCTTTTTTGTCATATTAACCAATCTGATTGGTGTGTGTGAGGTGGGACCTCAGCGTTGTTTAATTTGCATTTCTTGAATCAATAGTGATTTAGAGCATTTTTTCATATGGCAGTAGGTAGCTTTGATTTCTTCATCTGAAAACTGCCAGTTTGTATCCTTTGACCATTTCTCAATTGGGGAATGACTTGCATTTTTAATAAATTTAATATAGTTACCTATATATTTTAGAAATGCGGCCTTTATCAGAAACACTGGTTGTAAAAATTGTTTCCCAGCTTTCTGCCTCCCTTCTAATTTTGACTGCATTGCTTCTGTTTGTACAAACCCTTTTTAATTTAATGTAACTAAATTCATCCATTTTTCATTTCATAATATTCTCTATCTCTTGTTTGGTTATAAATTGTTCTCTTCATAGATCTGAGAAGTAAACTATTCCTTCCTCTCCTAATTTACCTGTGGTGTCACCCTTTACATCTAAATCATGTACCTTCGATTGGCTCTTTTTTAAAAAAATAAAGTATTTTATTTATTTATTTTTCCCTGTTATATGTAAAGATAGTTCTCAACTTTTGTTTATACAAGCTTTCCAATTTCAGATTTTTCTCCCTCCCCCCCCCAGCAGGTAATCTGATATAGGTGTTTTATATATTTATATATATATATATATATATATATATATATATATATATATATATATATATATATATATATATATATATATATAATAACATTAAACATATTTCTGCATTAGTCATGTTATAAGAGAAAAATCAGAGCAATGAGGAAAATCCTCAAAATAGAAATACAACAGCACCCAAAACAAAAGAAATAGTATGGTTCATTCAGCTTCTATATTCCACAGTTCTTTTTTTTTTTTTCCTGGATTTGGAGATCCTCCTCCATTATGAGTTCCCTGGAACCCTTCTGTACCATTGCATTGGTGAGAAGAATATAGTCCATCACAGTAGGTCAACACACAATGTTGATGATACTGTGTACAATGTTCTTCTGGTTTTGCTCATCTCACTCATCATCAGTCCATGCAAGACCCTCCAGGTTTCTCTGAACTCCTCCTCTTCATCGTTTCTTACAGCACAATAGTATTCCATTACATTCGTATACCACAATTTGTCCAGCCATTCCCCAATGGATGGGCATCCCCTCAACTTACAATTCCTTGCCACAACATAAAGAGCAGCTATAAATATCTTTGTACATGTGGGTCCTTCTCCCCTTTCCATGATCTCTTCGGGAAAAAGACCCAAAAGTGGTATTGCTGGGTCAAAGGGTATGCACAGCTTCACAGTTGGCTCTTTTTTAACAATCTTGGCAATCTTACTGCTATTGCTGTAGCATTCTAGATGACTCATATCTGTGTCCATCTCTGACCTGTCTACTGAGCTATAGCCTTTATCTACAAATGCCTGTTGGACCTCTTCATCTGATTCGTTTCTTGTTACCTCAAACTAAACTTCTCATGAATCATCTTATTTTTTTTCCACTAATCTGGTCTACCCTCTGACTTAATGATTCCTATCAGTGATGCCAGTATTTACCAATTTTCTGCATTCAAATCTTGAGTGCTCTGTCTTTTCCTTTAACCTTCATATTCAAGCCATCATAGATTCCTCAGGATTCCTCCTTTTTAATACCTTTCATATTTGGTAACTATGGCAAAGGCCTGAAGTCTTTGTTTAATCTACTCTTCTCCAGTCTGTCCTTAGTATGCTGCTAGGTTTATCTTTCTTATTTAGTTTAATAGAACTCTTCTCCTCCCTTTCTTTTTTATTTTAAAATTTTCCTTAATAGTATTTTATTTTTTCCAGTTACATGTAAAGATAGTTTTTAATATTCATTTTTGTAAGTTTGAGTTCTACATTTTACCTCTCTCCCTGATATGTTATATATATATATATATATATATATATATATATATATATATATATATATATATATATATACACACACACAAAATCATGTTAAACATATTTCCATATTAGTTATGTTGTGAAAGAAGGATCAGAACAAAAGGGAAAAACCACAAGAAAGAAAAAACAAACAAAAACCCCCAATATACAAAGTGAAAATAGTATGCTTTGATTTGCATTCAGACTCAATAGTTCTTTTTCTGGATGTGGAGAACATTTTCCATCATGAGTCTTTTGGAATTTTCTCGTATCATTTTATTGCTGAGAAGAGCTACATATATCATAGTTGCTGATCTAGAACTCTATCATCTACTGATTAAAATTCAGACTTGCTTAATTTCTGTTTGACTCATAACAATCTGGCATGACTATCTTTAACATTTACATTATTTTCTTTTATGTATGCTGGGCTAGAGCCAGACTGTTCAGTGAAGTCTTCTGTGAACATACTCTGTAGGTCTCCACTTTAGTTCGTTTGTTCTTATTGTTTTCTCTAGCTAGAATACTCTCCTTGACCTGCTTAATTTCTCCTAGTCCATTTAAGATTAACTCATATGCCACCTTTTATGTAAAATATTTCCAGATCATTCCTTTCTGTCGGGTCATAAGTCAACAAGTAAGAGAAGGCAGAACAAGCATTTATTAAGTGCCTACTATATGCTAGGGCTAAGGGTTTTGCTATTCTCATTTAATCCTCACAACAACCATGTGAATTATAGGTGCTCTTATTCCCACTTTACAGTTGAGGAAACAGGCAGACAGTGTTTAAAAACATGACCTGTCCAGTTCACATAGCTATTAAGTGTCTGAGGTTGTTTCAGAATCAGTTTTGTAACTCGAACCTCTTAGAGCTCTTTCTCTTGAAACAAGAACAAAAACAACTATTTCTTATCCCTCTATGAAATTGTAACCTTGATATTAACCTGTTTGATGAACAGGAGTTCACCAACTATAGTCTTGGTTAGAGAGGACCATCAGGCCTTACAGTGTGTTTTGTCCCTGTGCAGTCTATGCTTTCAGGCATTACCATCTGTTTTGCTACTAAGGACCCCTGGACCTTTTTTCATCTACCCTGCCATAAAATTCTATATATGTTCTCTCTTCCAGTTATAATGTTAGCTCCTTGAGAACATAGACTATCTCATTTTACTATTTGTATCCTTACTGCTTGGAACACAGTAAATGCCTAATAAATGCTCATTAATTCACTTATTCATGAGAGCTAGTGTGACGTATTATCTAAACTTTTGTCCTTTATCAGCTTGTACGTGGCTTAGCACATAAATAGGTATATACTATGCTATTAAACATAGAATATGTTTGATGTTTGTCAGGCTGAGGTTTGTTCTTTGGGGTGGTGGTCAAGGTCTTCAAAGGACCTCTTTTAATGAACAAATAATCACAGAATTATAGAATCTTAGAATTAGAGTGAACTTCAAAGATTATTTTGTCCAACCTCTACCCCAGTCATGAATCCTGTCTGCAACATTCATGATAAGTAGTAATCATTTATTTCTATCTGAAGTCTTCCAGCCACTGGCAATTAATTGTCTCATGAGACCTCTTATTTAATTTTGGGATATATTTAATGGTTTGAGAATTTTTCTTTAGTATTTGGTTGAAATCTTTTTGTTGGAAAGAGAAACTTAGAAGGAAACTTTCTGTGTAAAACTTTATTTCATTGTAGAAGTTAGAAAAAATTGATGTTTTTGAGTAAATTGAAGGAGCCATTTACCAATTTTTTTAAGGCAGTGATTTGGAAACAATGCTAAACTTATTTTTGTTTGGTTAGTGTTGGTAGTGTTTGGTTTGAGCAGTGGTCTCCAAAGTGTAGGCTGTGGCATCGCTCAAAAGAGTTTGTGGTCAACTAGTCAGAGGGTGGGAAGTTTGTTTGTATTTCATCCTCCCTTCCATAGTTAATTGTGGAGCATGTTTTCAACACTATTATAGCTACCCTTCACTTAAAATTGCTCGACAGTTCCCACTGTTCACTCCTAGCTTTTGTAAGATCCACTTTCCCCCTTTGTACATCAACTGTAATCAAGGTAAGTAGAGTCACAAGTGCCACTGGAAAAAAAATCCTGCCTACCTTCTGTGTGCGACCCTCCACCACCCCCACTCCCACCCCCAAGCTTGTCACATCCTCTGGCTTTGTATAAGCTAAAACATATATATAATAAAAACTCCACCCTCTAACCTCTTTTTATTTTGTGTGTGACAGAGTTACACAGGATAAGTAGGCATGAAGGTTGTGAACTACATTGCAAATTTCAATACATTATCATCCTCCTAAATTTACTATTCCTCTTCTAAATTACCCTGTTTCTGTTGAGGACCCCCCACCTTTCCAGTAACTCAGGTTTCCATTCTGGGTGGCATCTTTGACTCTTCCTCTTCAGTCTTTTTCATTTAACATATCCAAGCAGTTATGAAGTCCTAATATTTCTATATCCACATTTTTGGCATCTGTCTTCTTTCTACTCACATAGCCACTGTAGTAGTTTAGGCCCTTATCATCTCAGCCTGAACTGTTGTAATATTCTCCTTGCTCCCCATCTCATGTGTATTCCTTCTCCAATCCATCCTATGTACAGTTGCTAAAGAAATTTTCCTAAAGTGCATCTCTTTTTTCTTTCTTTTTCCCCCTTCCCCCCCACCTTTTGGGGCTGTGTGGGTTAGGTGACTTGCTCAGGGTCACACAGCTAGTAAGTATCAAGTGTCTGAGGTAGGATTTGAACTCAGGTCCTCCTGAATCCAGGGCCGGTGTTTTATCTACAGCGCCACCTACCTGTTACCCCCCCCCAGCTTCCTACCCCCAAACCCCATGAACTGCAGTAGCTCCCTGTTGACTCTAGGATCAAATATAATTGCTGACATTTAAAACCCTTTACAATCTGATTTTAACCTACCTTTCCAGCCCTATTTATTGTTTTTCTCTTTCCCCACACTTCTATAGTCAAGTCAGTCTTGGAAGCTGGGCGACTTAGTGGATAGAACAGTAGACTTAAGAATCAAAATTTGAATTTAAAAAGCCTCAGTCATGACTGTGTGACCCTGGGAAAATCATATAACCTCTGTCAGCTTTGATTTCCTTATCTGTAATATTGTGATAATGTAATACTGCCCAGGGTTGTTGTGAAGATGAAATGAAGTATTTGTAAAGCGCCATATAAATGCTATGATGCTGACGCTGAATTGACCTTGCTGTTTCTCACACTTAGAGGAAATGCACAAGTAAAATATGCAAACATGAATAGGGAATTAAGGTGTGATACCATCCATTAAGAAGTATCATATAAAGGAGAAATTAATATCTAAAAACTTTCTGCTGAGTTGATCTCAGAACTAACTCACTTTTTCTTGTTTCTGCATTGTTTGGTAAATAGAGAAGAATATGATTCCTAATGAACACATTGCATGTTCACTGATTTGTGATCTGTATTTGATGGTTGTATTGTGTCTTTAAATAAAAATTAAAAAAAAATTTAGGTGTGCTTAGCTTTGTTGCTAAGAAACTAATTATTTATAAGTATGCTATCTTGTAGGACATATACAAGGATTTAGATTACAACCTAATCAGTAGGAACCTTAAAATTTGTGTAGTCAGAGGGACTGGTTACATAAAAGGTTTGGAGTTTAAATAGATTAGTTTAGGTGAATCACCATTGTTAGAAAGATGTTCTGAAGACATCTTAAAGCCAACATTCCATAAACTGAATCATTATTCTTCCCCTCTCCCCCATTTCCTCCCTTGTGAATGTATCCTGGTTTATTTTGTGATTACTTGTAAAGAGTTAGCCATGAGATGACAAGTTTTTGGCTATGCATGGTAACTCATGAAGACTTTTTTCTAAGGTATTGAGTGGCTGTGATGCATCTGTATTGGTAGTTTCGACACTGATGGAATGATGAATTCTTGAAGTATTAAGGAATATTGAACTTCTGGCATGTTATGTGTTTCATCTGAAAAATAGCAAACAAAAACATTCAGATTGGTTGCCATGAATTACATAAATTTTGAGAAAAAATAGAAAAACAAATTTTTAGACTACTTTTAAACATTTATTTTCTATTATTTAGAATATAATGCTTTATGCATGACAATGATTGTCTCAACATTGTTTCTATTAACTTCTTAAGTCAGAAGTTTTATTATAAGTTGAAGTACATTCATTATGGAATTATTTAATCAATAAGTTCCCTAGTTTGAAGAGCCAAACTTTTATGTGGGGTCAGGCAGTTGAAGACATTTACAAAGAATTAGTTGTTTGTTATTGCTGTATGAGTTGCAAGAATGGAAAAAAAAAAGATTCTTTCTTCAATACTTCCTTCCAGGCTGAGTCATCACTAGAGAGTGGGAAGGGCAGCAGCAGCAAAAGAGAATCCAAACCCCAAAGCTGATATCTCAAAGTATCTTTTCTTGAAGTTGAGGGCTCAGAGGGGAGCCATCATGAGCGATGTTACCATTGTGAAAGAAGGTTGGGTTCAGAAGAGGGGTAAGTGCTAAACAAAACTGAAAATACTAATGAGAATAAAAAAATTAAGTTGTTGGTAATAGTTAGGGGTTTGTTGGGAATTTCTTGAGAAGAAAAATGTAAAGTCTGGTAAATTTTAAGTTACCCAGTTGACAAAATGAAACTTGTGATCTGTAATGTATTATTTTTTCTACTTGTAAAAAAAATTTGCTATGTGCTACAATTTAGGTGTTGGCTTATCTTTGAAAACATCTCTTGTAATTCTTGAATGTAATAATTTATTGATTGGCATGTTAGACTTGACTTTTTGACTTTCAGTTGTACCTTACATATGTGTTTTGAAGAAACTTAAACGTTTTGTGCTTTTCCAAGGTGGCCTAAAGTGCTCCATTCTGAATAACTGACTCAGAATGACTTTAACTCTTAATAGATTTTAAATATACTCACACATATATGTGTGATTATGTAGATACATATGCATATATGTACACAAATATATATAATTTCAAATGTAGTACATTGATCATTTGGATGCAGAATTTTAAAATAATTTGATGCACTTTTTATTTTGGGGGTTGGGTGGGTGGGTGAAAAGTAATCAATGTATATATAGATCAGTGAGAACTGCTATGGATGATTTAGGCAAGTCATGGATGATAAAGGATTTTTTTTGTTTTTTAAATTTGTACCTTAATTTTTGTTATTCTATTAGAAATATTTTTAGAATGAAAATCACTTAGCTTAAACAAAAATAATTCAAATATGTTACGGGTATAAAATGAAATAGGAAAATTAATAGAAAAATGAATTAAATGAGAAATTTCACATCCTTATCCTTCATAAAATCACCTACTTATGGAGTAAATGTGTTATTAGAGACTTGAGTTTAGTTGCTAAGCAATTACAGTTTGCTCACATGGCCAAGTTGAGTGGGATGAAACTATTCCATTCTCAGGATTTCAAAGTTCTTCTAGCTATTTTCTGTGTCAAAAGTTATCGGCAAACATTGAGTTCTTTATGTAATTTAAAAAAAGATTTCTAGTTGATACCTATTCTGTGTGTGTGTGTGTGTGTGTGTGTGTGTGTGTGTATGGGGGGGGCAATTAGGGTTAAGTGACTTGCCCAGGGTCACATAGCTAGTATGTGTCAAGTGTCTGAGGTCCGATTTGAACTCAGGTCCTCCTGACTTCAGGGCTGCTGCTCTATCCACTGTGCCACCTACCTGTCCTATACCTATTCTTTTTTTTTCTTTTTTTTTTTAGTGAGGCACTTGGGGTTAAGTGACTTGCCTAGGGTCACACAGCTAGTTAAGTGTTAAGTGTCTGAGGCCGGATTTGAACTCAGGTGCTCTATCCACTGTGCCATCTAGCTGCCCCTACCTATTCTTTTTAAAAAGGTTATGTTGATGCCTTTTTTACACTGACATTTCTTCATATTTATTCTATCTGATCCCTAACCCCTTGTCACAAAAAAAAAAACCTTTAAGCAAAACTAATTAGATACAGTGAATGGATGTAACATTTCTCTATTGAGAAGAGCTATGTCATCATCTATTCAGAAACAATTTTCGTCATTTTTTAAAAAATCTGAGTTTCCTTGCCTTTTTATCTGCTCATTTCTGAAAAAGTATTTATAGGTAATCTGAATAGAAATACACATGGTGTGTTATTGAAGCATTTTTGTATAATTTTCAGTATTACAAATAATTTTAAATCTACTTTCAAAGTTTGATACTGTATGCAGGACAAACCAAAATGGTCTCTCTTCTTTAGAAAGTACTTTTCCTACTTCTAAATTTTGCTTGCATTTTTTCCATATCCATGAGAGGTTTGATGAATTGATAAAAATTTGCCATGTTCTTGACTATCTTAACTGAACTATTGAAGAAAAATACGCACATTTGAACTTCAGTTTTGGACACTATTTTGGTTGTATTAGGTAAGATTTATGATCTATTATTTAGAGAATATCAATGTCACAAAAAATTTGTTTCTGAGATTTGAATACAACTTGATTCAATTAGTAATCCCAAATTCAATACCAACAAGTGTGATATGGTTAGCTTAAAAGATGTGTGGGTTTTTTTTGGTTTTTTTGTGTAATGAGCGTTAATTTTATCCCTTAACATCAGCATTGTAAAAGGTTTCTACACTATATGTTTTCTGGACTTAATCTAGTTTTATTTGCATTTCTGATGTAAATATGAAGCTGAGGAATTACATAGCACATTCTATATCAGCAACTGTTAATCTTGAATGACTTTTATTTATAAGAAATAGATTCTTCCCTGATTTTGTTTACTAATGATAAATGAAATCCCTCTGCATAAAAAATTAGGATTATGTTATACTTTGACAATTTAATAACAACAAATAATTAGTAAATTGATTATTATAGGTTGTCTTCATACCAAGTATTCAATCACTGTATTATTGTAGTTCCTACCTCAGTACTAACTTGTGCTTCATCCCAGGAGACATCACTAAGGGTATAGAGTACACATTAATATGATGTATACAGGCCTCAGCCTATAGATTTGCTGATAGGGATAAATGCATTTTTTGTTTGGTTTTTGTTTTTTGAGGGCAATGAGGGTTAAGTGACTTGCCTAGGGTCACATAGCTAGTTAAGTGTCAAGTGTCTGAGGCTGAATTTGAACTCAGGTCCTCCTGAATCCAAGGCCAGTGCTTTATCCACTGCGCTACCTAGCTGCCCCAATGAATTTTTAAAGTAAATGCTTTGCATTTTGTTCTTTAGGTCTAATTTCAAAGCAAACAGCTCTGATATTTATTCATCTAAGAAATATTTGCAATGTTTAGAACTCAGTAAATTACAATGTGATTAAATTAGTGGGTATGGAAAAGTTGCAAATAATAGGGAAATATAAATTGCAATGTTATAAATATAGGGTTAAAATTGCTTTTTGATTGTATGTACGTTCAGGCATTACTCATTTATATCGGACTGGTCAAATTTCTATTTGAGATTGATATGTTATTAAGTTGTTTTCTTCTCATCCTTTTTGTAATTTTTTTTTTTGCATAACTGAGCCATAACTATGGTAGGTAATTTGTATTTTGCCCTAGGGCACTACATTTAGAGGGTTCTGAAAGCACTTGCAGTTCTTTAACAGCTAGAAACAACAGAACTTTCTGCCTAGTTAGCAAGAATAGTTAATTAAAATGGTAATTTACCTGATGGTGGGCTGCAATGAGCTGTTTTTCCTACCTCCACCTCCTCCTTTCTCCTTTTATCTTTTCTACCCCCTTTTCTCCCATCTTACCTTCCTCCCCCATCCCTTCTCCTCAATAATTGAGAATATGACACTTTCCCTGGGAATGATTTCTGGTACTTTTCTCAGTCGCAAAAATTCTTAAATACAGCTCTTTTGCATAATTCTCAGACTTTTATTGATGAGGATTTTTTTTACAAAAATAAGTGACTTGAATTACATTGTACCTTGCAGCATAGTTGTGGCTTCAATTGGCAGTGAGATTTAAGAACATTATTCTGAAAATACTTGCCTCACAAGTACTAATATGATTTATTTAAATGTATTTATGGAGATTTGTGTACTAAACTAGTAACAGTGACTCCAAAATAGTAATATTGAGAATTAGGCATATATAGTCTTGCTGAATGCATTAATCCTACTATGTAAATGAAGATGTGGGTAAATACTGAACTTTCTGAAGTTTTAGTATTTGATCAAATTTTACTTTTATTGTGGCCTAATCAAACCTTTAAAATATATAGAACACAACTGAGATTCTTTTGGACTTTACGTGTGTAGACATGTATGTCTTTTGTCCATATTTTATTCAAATTATCTTCAAAAGTAAGTTACTAAGTGATTAAGGAGAATGAAAACGATAGTACCATTTCCTGTTTACTATACAGCCGCAAACTTTTTCCATAATGAGTTAGTGCAGTCTCATTGTAGCAATAACTGTATGATCACATGGCATGTTTAGAAAAATTCACTTTGACTTTTGGGATTATAAATGGAAATAAACATTTGAAAATTAAATGTTATTGCTTAATTACATTGAAAGCCTGAAATTCAGCTAATGTTTTTCTCTCAGTGTTGCCAGATTTCCTCTTGTAGTTTCAACTCTAAGAAGTCAGCATAGTCATATTCTTGAGAAGGCAGTGTGGTCTTTGTTTCTTTGGTAGTCTCACTGTTTGGTATCTATCAGTTTAGGATACATTGATCTTCTGTGTATGATAGTGTGAGGTGTAGGAAACAGGAGTTCTGCATTCATATCTAAGTACCAAAACTTTTTTGGACTCTTGGAAGTTGTTTTTAGAGTTTTTCTAGAGTTTCCTTGATCTGTAAAATACTTTGTCATGTACATCACAAGGTTATTTTAAAGATTAAATAAGACAACCCAAAAGTATCCTGGAAAAAGGAAGGGCTTTTATAGGATTTGAAACCAAAAAGGAACCTTGAAATCTAGTACAATTCCCTCATTTTATAAAATGAGGAAACTGAGACATGACTTAACCATGGTTGACCAGGTAGTAAACATCAGGGTATGGATTTCAACCAAGGGTCTTTTATTTCAAATTCAGGATTCTGTTCATTATACCACACTTTCCTTATATAGAAATTGTTACTATTTTCTTCTAACTAGCCTTTAAATGTTGACATTCTGCATGCATCTATCCTTGTACATCATCTCTTCTCTCTGAACTCATTTCTTTGGTAATCTACCATCATAGCCTAAATTCATCATGTGACCAAGTCATATATCCAACCCCTCTCTCTCTCTTGAAAAACATGGATTCAAAAACTAATACTTAGGCCGATTCATCTCTGTACCTCACTTCCTATAAAATTAGTCTTGATGATCTGTTATGTTTTCTTCTAACTCTTCTATTCTATGATTCTTTTAGCTCTAGATCTTCATTTATAACTGGAATGGGTTAGAAAAGTATGTATTAAACTCTTAGTATATGCCAGGCACTAGGTTAAGTGCTGGGAATGCAAAGAGAAAATCAAGACATTCCATTGTTTAAAGAAGCTCACAGGGCAGCTAGGTGGCGCAGTGGATAAAGCACCGGCCCTGGATTCAGGAGGACCTGTGTTCAAATCCAGCCTCAGACACTTAACACTTACTAGCTGTGTGACTCTGGGTAAGTCACTTAACCCTCATTGCCTTGCCATAAAGAAGCTCACAATCTAATTGAGGGAGATAATAAATAAATGAAGATTAATTATAATAATAACTAGCAATTATATCACTTAAAGGTTTGCAAAGTGCTTTACAAGTATTATCTTATTCTGTCCTTACAACAACCCTGGAAGGTTGGCTCTATTATTGTCCCCATTTTATAGATGCATTAATTGAAGCAGAGAGCAGTTAAGTGACTTGCCCACAGTCACATATAGCTAAGTAAGTTTCTGAGGCTAGATTTGAACTTGGGTCTTAATGCATATCTTTCCAGCTGCACTACATAGCTGATTCATGTTTGTGGTTAGTTCATGGCAGATGGAAAGGCCATCTCCATCAGTATGTCAGTATGCCTTGTTTACACTTCAAGTTCAGTGTCCAAAGCAAGACATCTTTTTCTTACCCAATTCTGATTTCCTTAATTCAGTTAATGGTGTCAGCATTGACCACTTACCAGTGATTGAAAATTTGGTGTTATTTTTTATTTTTTTTCTTCTTCCATTACAAATCTAGTCTTACCTGCCATAATTAGCAGACATTTATTAAGTGCCTATTATATGTAGAGTCTGTACTATGCCCCAGTGACAGAAAGACAAAAGCAATCTCTGCTTTCAGTATAGGAAAAAAAAATAGGTCCACATAAGATATATACAGAGTAGATGGAAGATAAGCACCTAATCTTTACAGATCCAGTTCATCCTTCATATCACTTCTGAATTAAACTTTTCATCATTGGAGATGTCCATGTAGAAGCTGAATGACCACTTGTTTGGAATGTTGTAAATGAGCTTTATCTTTTGGGTAGGAGGGTTAGGTTAGAAAACTTCTCAGATCCCTTCCAACTCTGAACATCTGCAATTCCTTTGGCCTGGATTTGATCATATGACTTAAGAAATCAAAACCTTACAGTGCTTCCCTGTTGTCTACCAAATAAAGTCCAAGAATTATGAAGGCAAAGTCTTCACAATGTCCATACAAGAGTGCCACCATCTCTCCAGCTAATCACACTGTTATCAACTATGCTTCCAGAAAGTTGCTTTCTTTCTTATACATCCTTTCTTTTCCTCTTTGGGATTCCTCAGCAATGCCTGGATTAATCTTTGATCCATATGTTTGAAATTGTACCTAATTCAAATGTTCAGAGATACTTTTTGATAGTTCCAGGCAGAAATTCTTTTCCTTCAGACTTTGCATGACACTTGGTAATTCTCATGTTCTGTTTTGCATCATAGTTATTTATATGTGTTATATTGTGCCTCTTAAGCTCTGTTAGTGCAGAGGCATATTTTACTTATCTTCGTGTCTCCCCTATTCCTAGGACATAGTAAGTATTTAGTATGTTGGTTGAATTGAGCACTGAATTGAATTGAACAAGGAAAGAACTAGTTTGGTGCTATATCTTGTACAAGTTCTGTTTTTTTCTTTTTGTTTTTCCTGGAGCTACCTTAATTCCTAAGACAATCAAATTTCTAGAAATTATTATTATTGTAGGGGGAGAAAGGAATTTGCAGAAATTACTTAATGGTAATAGTTAATACTTAAATGCCACTTCATAGCTTTTTTGTTGTGAACTTTACAAACAAAAAAATTGTACATTTACATGTGGAGAGAGAGAGAGAGAGAGAGAGAGAGAATGTGTGTGTGTGTGTGTGTGTGTGTGTGTGTGTGTGTGAGTGTATGTTGTCAAACAGGGAAGAGGATTTTATGTGAAACCATGAATTTCTTTTAGGAAGAGCTTGCTATTTTAAAAAGAATTTAATAAATTCAGTGTACCATTTTCAAAGTTTTCCTGTTTGTCTGCATTCCTTCTGAACTCTTCTCCTGAACATTTTAAAATGCTTGAATGATTCTTTTTTCCCCTTTAATTCTTTTTGTTGTTGTTGTTGGCAACACTATTGCCCACTTCCATTTCCTTCCCAGATAATACCCCCTCAATGAGAAAAATAAAAGCATAATCCTTGTAATAAATAAGTTTAGTTATGCAAAACAGTCCCCCATATTGCCATATTAAAAAATGTATGTCTCATTTTATGTCTTGAGTGCATCACCCTAATCTTAGGGGTTGGGTAGCATGCTTCATTAGTGTTCCTAGAGAGTTGTTGTGGGTTACTGCATTTACCAGAGTTCTGAAGTCTTTCAAAGCCCTTTCTTTATTATATTGTTGTTACTATATAAATTGTTCTTGTGGTTTTGCTGACATGACTCTGCCATCAGTTACTACATGCTTTCCTGTTGTTGTTTGTTCTTCATTCACAAAGAGTAGCAGGACATTCAGGTGATGTCATGATTTGCCCTGAATTGGATTTAATGAGGGAGGGCTTTGCAAACTTGCCAACCTCACTCTCTCCCCCAGAGCCAGTGGCATGTTTTACATCAGGAAAACTGGAAATGGTACCAGATGTTTAAGGCAGTTGGGGTTAAGTGACTTGCCCAATGTCATACAGCTAGTAAGTGTCTCAGGTGAGGTTTGAATTCAGGTCCTCCTGACTTCAGGGCCACTGTGACACCTAGCTGCCCCACATGCTTTCCTAGTTTCCTTGCGAAACCATCCCTTTCATCATTTCTTATGGCACAATAATAATAATACTTTTTTCATATTCCATAATTTATTCAGCCATTCCTCAATTGAAAGTTCCTTTCTTTCTTCCTTCTTGCTTCACACCTTCCCTCCCTGCCATCCCTCCTTTCCTCCTTCTTGCCCTTCTTTCTGCCCTCCTCTCTTTCCCTCTCTCCCTCAGGTTTCATCAGGGATTGGTTCAGTTTCCTTTTATAATAATTATTTAGAGAAGTACTTAATAAATATTTATTAAGTTGATTTCTTATGTTCAAAGTATTTTGTCAAAACAAAAAAATGATTGATGGTTTCTATAGAAATAGTTTTATTTAGAGAAAGTACAAGGATTTAATCTCTCCAACTTCAGTTTGAATTGAAGCTATTTATTACAACTATAATTGAGAAAAAGGTGAGAGGTCAAATAAGTTGCCAGTTTGAAAATGTTATTTTAAAAAATTAATTTTTGCTTTTTAATCAAGGGAATGACATTTAAAATAATTTAATTAATTTTGAAGCTTCATGAGGTTTGTTCTGTAGGATTATTTTTTAAACATTTCAGAAATATAATAGCACATCTCTCCTAATACTGATTTTTCTCAGTCATATTGAATATTTTATTAACCTTTTTACATAATCTTTCACAGAAGGACTGTTTGGTTCATGAGACTGTATTAGAGTCTTTTGGTTAGCAAGAGGCTCCTATGGTAGAGAAGATGACTTGGTTACACTGACATTACAAAATGAGGAAGCTAAACATCAAAAAGCTTTCCATGGTTATTGGGCTCTGTGGAATAATGTATAGTTCTTTAATCTTTGGGTTTACATCCATGCTGTAGTTGAAACTCTGTAGTGCTCTCTATTCCTCAGTTACTTAGCTCAACTGGCCAAGTTCTAAATTTCTATAGGGAGCAGGGAGAGGAGAGTACTCATGTTCTATGTGCTACAAATTGTTAAAAACTTTAGTAGATTTCTCACATGTAGAATGGACAGCTGCTGTATGGCAAACTGAAGAAAAGTAATTAATGTAGATAGAATGCATCAAACTACATGGCAAAAACGTGTAATGAGGAATTACAATAGTAGAAAATAAGACAGTGATGTTTCTGCAAGAATAGTGAGGAGTGGAGTAGTTTTTGAGCAGTGTTGAGTCAAATATAAGTCTTAGAGGTCATTGAAAACAGTGGTAGGTACTGCAGATAGTACTTACGGCTGCACCTTAAGTTTCCATCTTGGCAACGTGGTAAGGATTATTGAATCAACTTCAGTCTTTTGACTGTACCATGACATACAATCAATCAATAAACATTTATTAAGTACCTACTGTGTGCTCGACAATGTGCTAAATGCTATAGGGGGTACCAAAAGAGTCAAAAGACGGTTCCTGTCCTCAGGGAGCTCACAGTCTAATAGGAGAGACAACATGCAAACACATTATATACGAAGTAAACTACATTTAAAATAAATTGGAAATAATTAACAAGGAGGGCACTAGAATTAAAAGGAGTTGGGAAAGGCTTCCTGTAGAAGATGGGAATTTTAGTTGGCACTTAAAGGAAGCCAGGGAAGTCAGTAGGTGGATTAGAGGAAGGAGAATGTTTGGGGGGAGCTTAAGGTGGGGGGGTGCAGCAGACAGCTAGAGAGAATACTCAGAGCCTAGAGATGGAATGTTTTGATAATGGAACAGCCATGAAGCCAGTGTCACTGGATTGAAGAATATGTTGTTGGGGAGTAAGGTGTAAGAAGACTTGAAAGGCAGGAAGGGGGTAGATTATGAAGGATTTGAATGCCAAACAGCATTTTTTATTTGATACCAGAGGCAATAGAAAGCCACTAGAGTTTATTGAGTCACAGGACGTGGGGAGTGGTGACATGGTCAGATTTATGCTTTTGGAAAATCACTTTGGTAGCTGAATGGAGAATGAATTGGAATGGAGAGAGATTTCAGGCTGGTAACGCCCCCCCCCCCCCAAACTCTTGCAATAATCCAGGTGTGAGGTGATGAGGGCTTTCACTAAAGTGGTGGCAGTGTCAGAGGAGAGAAGGGGCTTCATTGGAGAGATGTTGCAAAAGTTAACTCAACATTGCCTTGGCAACGGACTGAATGTGTGTGTGTGTGTGTGTAGGGGGGCGGTGCGTTGAGAATGACCCTTAGGTTATGAGCCTGAGGGACTGAGAGGATAATACTCTCTATAATAACAGAGACAGTGGGTATTAGGGAGGGCTTGAGGGAAAGAGTTCTCTTTTGGGCAGATTTGTTAGTCTCCCAAACTTAGTTTGTCCAAAATGGCTCTCCAATTTCTTTTCAACTTGTCCTTTCTCTATACTTTCCCATATTTGTTGATGTTCTTCTAGACATGTAGATTTGCATCCTTAGAGATATCCTTGACTCAATTTTCTTCCTCAACACCTAGTCATCTGCCAGATCTTGTTATAATTTCTGTCTGCTTCTCTGCACTCATGCTGTTATTTTTTATTTGCTATTTTGTTTTTTCCCAATTACATGCAAAAACAATTTTTAAATTAGTTTTTGTATTTTTAAAATTTGAGTTCCATATTCTCTCCCTCCTTCACCTGCTCCCTCATTGAGAAGGCAAGCAATTTGGTATAGGTCTTTTGGCCAGTCTTGCAAAACATTTCTGTATTAGTTGTGAAAGAAAACACAGATAAAAAACCAAACAAACAAGAAAAATAAAGTTTTAAAAAGTATGCTTTGATCTGCATTCAGACTCCATTAGTTATTTCTCTGGAGGTGGTTAGCATTTTTCATCACTATATAGTATTGCCATTACTTTGTATAATGTTCTTCTGGTTCTGCTCATTTCATTTTGCATCAATTTGTGTAAATCTTTCTAGGTTTTTCTGAAAATATCCTACTTATCATTTCTTATCACAAATACAGTAATTCTATCAGCCATTCCCCAATTGATGAGTTCAATATCCCATTATTTGCCACCATAAAAAGAGTTGCTAGAAATATTTTTGTACATATAGGTCTTTTTCCTTTTTGTTTTGTATATCTTTGGGATATAGACCTAGCAGTGATATTTTCCTTACATTTTAAAAACCTAAGGCTCTCATTTCCTTTTGCTTTGACTATAATAGTAACCACTTAAATGGTTTCCCTGTCTCCACTTTCTCCAGTTTCTCCCTTTTGAAATCCATCCTCTACAAAGCTGACGTATTGATATTCTTGATATACAAATCTAACCATGTCCCCTCACCCCACACATTGAAGTATCTTCAGTGGCTCCCTGTTGACTCTGAGATAAAATATAAAATCCTAAATCTGGCATTTAAAATCTTCTGTGGCAGAAGTGTCAGATATGTGGCCACAGAATTCTTTTTTTTTTTTGCAGGGCAATGGGGGTTAAGTGACTTGCCCAGGGTCACACAGCTAGTAAGTGTCAAGTGTCCGAGGCTGGATTTGAACTCAGGTACTCCTGTGCTTTATCCACATGGCCCACAGAGCTCTAAAGTGTACTTGAACTAGATAAAAATGTGATTGGGAAATATTTAACAAAATAAATAAAACATATTAAAACATAGATAATATTACATTTTAAAACCTAGTCAATATGCGACTCAGGGATCCCTATGTACTGATTAGTGGTCCCTGTTTCCATTTGAGATTGAGCTCTACAATATAGCTCCCATCTCTCTTTTGTGTTATTTCTTTTCATGTACTCTCCACTATAGTCAGACTGGCCCACTAGATGTTCCCTGTACGGGACATTCCATCTCCTACCTTTTTGCCTTTGTGGAAGTGGTTCCTCATGTCTACAATGAACTTTCTCTATAGCTCTCATAAGATACTTAGTTTCCTTCAAATCCCAGTCCAGGTGCTTCCTCTTACATGTTCTTTTCCTTTAGGTTCTAGCACTCTCCCCATCCTCAAATTACTTTTTACTATTTAATATATATTTTGTATTTGTATACTTGTGTTTGTGGTGTCTCCTCAATAGAATATAAACTTCTTCAAGGCAAGAGTTATTTTATTTTGTCTTTTTATCCTTAATACTTAAGCACAGTATTAAGTAATAGTAGGCACTTGGTAAATGCTTCAGTTGAATTGAATTGAAATGAAAAAATTGAGGCCCAGGGTGGGGAATATGATGAATGATATATAATTGCATACTGCCTAATTTTTCACTGATACTTAAAACAAAAAGTCTTATTAAATACTTTGAAAAGTCTTATTAAATACTTTGAAAGCAGATTATCTGGCAGCTAGGTGGCGCAGTGGATAAAGCACCAGCCCTGGATTCAGGAGTACCTGAGTTCAAATTTGGCCTCAGACACTTGACACTTACTAGCTGTGTGACCCTGGGCAAGTCACTTAACCCCCATTGCCCCGCAAAAAAAAAAAGTACACAGCAGAGAACAAAAGAAAACCAACAAGGAAGCAAAGAAAAGTGGGGCAGATTTGAAAACAGTATGTGGTATTATTATGCAAAATTTACTAATCTAGATACAATGAGATGGTTAATAATATATAAATCACCTGGATTTGATGGAGCTGCCTTATTATCCAAAAGAATCTAATGAAACCCTGGATTAATGGATCAAAATTTCCTCTACCTGAAACTAGACAATATACAAGTGGGCATTTGGGGTGTTGCATACCATTTGCCTTTCCATATGTCTGGGAGTTTATAGCTAGCACATAGACTCTCATCTCCTGGGACTTCTTTCCCCAGGATAATTGGTAGATTTTGTGGCTCTCTAATGAACACCTTCCTCTGCTGGAGCCTTCTGTTTTCCTCCCCAGTACTTGTAAAAAAAACCCAAACAAACAAAAAAAACCTGACAACTCCGTTTGAATCATATACTCTTGTCATATTGTTTGCTTTTAAGTTGAATTGTCAAACTGATTTGTATCATGCTAATGGAACTGATAACTTTCTGTGCTAATGAACCTGGAAACTTGAAATTTTATCAGTCTGAATCTGATTGATTTACTGAGAAAGACCTAAAATTTTGGATGATCGGGGTTTGTAATCAGTGAGCAAAGTTTTAAATACTTCACTCACAAAGGAATTTTGAGCTTCCTTTGGAAGGAGTATCCACATACACATGCTCACTTGCTAATGGAAGAAATAAACTGGTGCTATTTTTCCTAACTCTTCTTTGCTTTGTTCTGTGAATTTCTCACTCTGTTTTCCATAGGGGACAGTTATGAAAACATTTTTCAACATCATATAGGTTTTCTTGAAATGGAAATTTTTTGTTTTACATTCAGTCCTCTCCTATATTAACTGCTGTGTACATAGCAACATTTTTTCCCTTTTCTCATTTTGTATTTAAATTTAAAATATAAATTTTAAAAAGAAAAAAATCACTGTTAAATTTATTATTTATTTATTATTATTTATTTAAATTCATAAATAATCCAAACAAGTTGAAAATGTAACCATCAGGTCAATAATAGGCATATTCTTCCCTGGAATAAGAGAATCTTTTAACTAAAGGAGTCAGGGTTGACCAAAGCAGAGACTACCTTTTACCTTATATGGTATGAATTGAGTGTGTTGGGGAATAGTTAATTAATTTAAAGTCTAAAAAGCTACTTATTTTTATCTTGGCTCTCTTCCCTTTTGATCTTCAGGAAAAAGAAGAAAATCATGGAACATAGAAGTTGCCTATGTCTGTTAATATATGTGCACACATATATTATAGTAGTTTAAAATTGAACTACAACTTTAGGACATTCTAAATTTGGACAGTATTCTTTTATCTGGTAATTTAAATAAGGTTATTTTTATATTATAACAATAGGAATCAAAGAAATTGCTGTAACCTTAGACAAGTCACATTACCTGTCAGGGTCTCAATTTCCTTAGTTGTAAAGTACGGAGGTTATACTTGATCACCTCTAAGGTCAGTAAGTATATGATCTTCATTTGTCAAATAAAGGAGTTGAACTAAATAGTTTCTAAGGACTTTCTATTTCTAAAATTCTATGGTTCTAAGACTATTAGAGCTATAAAACTGTCCTATACTGTATTTGGAGGTATATCCACAGAACTCCATATTAGCCCTAAGGTAATTTAAAAAAAAAGTCATATTCAATTCAATAAACATTTATTAAGAGGCTACTATATGCCAGTTACTTTGCTAATAAGCTCTGGGGATACAAATTAAAAAAAAAAAAAGGCTATCCCTGCCTCAATCTAATGGGAAGACCATATACAAAAGGAAGCTAGAAAGGAGGAGGGGGACACTAGAAGGTACTCAGCTTGGGAGCATTGAAACTAAGTACAGCTTCAGATGGAGATTGGAATGATCTGAAAGTACAGTTTCTGCTCTATTAAGGAAGGCTTTGGGAAAAGTTTAGTGCTCTACTCTCCAGCCCTTCAGTCAGAAGGGATTGGAAGCTGAGGGGTGGGGTATGAAGGTATTGAATTTCCAAGGCTTGAGTTAGTCACAAGATGATGAGATTAGCAATCGTGACCTTATACTTTGAGAGACATCTTGTTCACTGTAGTTGGAGTTGAGACTAAGCAGAGCGGCAGATGGGAAGTAGAGCTTCTAATAGATTTTAACCCTATGACTAGAGAATTTAAATTTTGTAATTTATATCTACAACCAGGAACCCAGCAAAGTAATTCCTAATTTAACATCTTAACTACTCTGAAATCTTTAAAATGTTTTAAGGTTTTTCATGGTCATAGCCACCTGCTACTTCTCATTAAAGGTAAGTCACCACCTCTTCCTAGAAAACATAAGGAGTTCCTTCAAGTGATGTGATTAAAATCAAAGGGACTTTATAGTGTATCATTGTTCATTTCTATGAGACCTCAACTATTATACAACTTAGTGTTAAGGGCTAAAATTCTAGCTAGTCTGTCTAAAATATCTATGAGTGGTCGCCAATAAATTATAAGCTTTAGCAAGAGTTAGACTTTTAAGCATTTATTAAGGAGAATAAGAGTTTGGTAAAGAGAGAGAGAAAGGCCTAGATTCCTATCTATTAAAGGGAGAGCACATTTCTAGCTCCCTTCTCCGCCAGCGTCCTCAGGAAAGAAAAGAGTGAGACCGAGCGCCAGTCTCTTCCCTCCTCCTCCCACTCGTCCGCGTCACTTCCTGATGCCTGGTCTTGCCCTCAAAGACCTTCGCTTCATGGGCAGAACTCCTCTACAGTAAGTATCCAGCAGGTGGCGTTATTCCAATCGTTACATTAGTTGAAAATGAAGAAATTTAGGGGCAGCTAGGTGGTGCAGTGGATAAAGTACTGGTCCTGGATTCAGGAGGACTTGAGATCAAAACCGGCCTTAGACACTTGACACACTTACTATCTGTGTGACCCTGGGCAAGTTACTTAACTCTCATTGCCCTGCAAAAAAAAAAAAAGAAAGAAAAGAAAGAAAGAAAGAAGAAGAAATTTAAAGGTGTCAACTCAGGATTCCATCATCTTCTCCATTCTCATCTAATTGGCAATGAAGAAGTCAAGCCAAGTCAATAAGCATTTTTAAAAATACCTGCTATTTGCCAGGCATTGTGCTAAGCACCGAGGAGACAAAGAAATGCATAGATAGTCCCTGCTCTCAAGGAGCTCAACCATTTAATGGGGAAGACAACATGCAAACAAGATATATACAGAAATATATATCTGGATGCATATTTAGGTATAACTGGAGATGATCTCAGAGGGAAGATGCAGTAAGAGGGATCAGGAAAGGCTTCTTGAAGGGGCAGCTAGGTGGCATAGTGGATAGAGCACCCGCCCTGGATTCAGGAGGACCAGAGTTCAAATTTAGCCTCAGACACTTGATACTTACTAGCTGTGTGACCCTGGGCAAATCACTTAATCCTCATTGCCCATTGCCCCTGCCCCCCCCCCCCAAGGTAAATCAACAAGAGACGAAATAGAAGATTGTTAAAAAATAGAGAGCAATATAAAAGTTAAGTGAATCTTTAGCGTACCAAGAGAACACGGTTCTAGGATTTTTCTCTAGTGGTTCTAGGATTTTTCTCTAGTTAACGGTCAATTCAGCCACATACGAAGATCTTTATACTCTTGATCTTGCCATCAGCTACAGATGTACCAGTTACATCATCTGGTCACCAGTTTTACTCCATTTATGCAAATTCCACAAGTGGAACAGTTTATCTGTTTTCCTTCAAAGTTTGAATTAATTATATATATATATATTTTTTTTGGTGAGGCAATTGGGGTTAAGTGACTTGCCCAGGGTCACACAGCTAGCAAGTGTCAAGTGTCTGAGGTCGGATTTGAACTCAGGTCCTCCTGAATCCAAGGCCAGTGCTCTATCCACTGTGCCACCTAGCTGCACCCCAGTTACATTATCTGAATTCTGAAATTCCCTTATCTGATGGGTGTATTAGCACAAAACTTATTAAATTGTGGGTTGTGATTCCATATGGGGTCATGTAACTGAATGTGGAGGTCTCAAAAATTTTGGCATCAGTAAAAAGTTATGTATACCTATGTTATATACTTGTATACTTGGGGTCACATAAAAATTTCTTGGGTGATAAAGGGGTCATGAGTGGAAAAAGTTTAAGAAGTCTTGTGTTAGCATTTCCACCTCTCCCTTTACCTTCCCCTTACCAAACCCAAGTTTTTACACAATGACCTCTACTCCCTCAGCTTCTTACAGTCCAATCCTAGGTTATCACCCCTGCACTATTGATACTCTCCTCCTTTCTCCATCTAGACCCCTTAGTGAACCAGCTCATGTCTATCTTGCCTTCTTGAGTTTCTTTTTCCTTTATCCTCTGGCTAATCTTGCCCTGCCAAACCTCATTCTTGGATTACTCCCACCACTTCTGTGGACAGGAGAGTCAAGCATACTTGAGGGCCAGAAGGGCAGCTTCTCTCCAGAAGCACCACTAAGATTGAGGACTTTTTTCTCCAGTCTCCAAGAGGAATACTGGGCTAGAACTATATGTATGTTCCCCTGAAATATTTCTGGACAAAGTGCTACTACTCTGATTTCATAAGGAATGTTGCTTCCATGGTTCCTCTTCAGTGGGAGAGTAATGCTTAGCTTACACTCACTAGTTTAGCACCTTTTCATTAAATGATAGTTACACACAAGATAAATAGGGAGTAAACCCATTTATCCAACAAAATAACACAGAAATTGATGGAGGAGGCAATTATGAGTTATACACATTAGTATATAACTAAAAATGTACAACAGTGAGTGAACTCTCAGATAGGAAATGAGATAATATCTTACACAAGGAGTGAGAGCCCAGTCTCACCAGTGGGAAAGTTCTGTTTCCAAAGAGAGGAAAGCTAGAAATCAGGGATGTGTAGAGGAGCCAGCTTCCCATACACGTCTCTTTCTCCATGTCTCTGAAGAACTGCTCTGGAAAGGTCTCCCAGAAGAAGCTGTGACACCAGTTCAGTAAATGGCCTTATGCAGGTGTGCAGCAGGATACTCAGCCTTCTGTCAATTAAATTACACCTCTCTTTCACATATTTAGTAGTGGCAAAAAGCTAAGGTGATGGAGGAGGCTTAGCAGAGGAGGAGGGTTAACAGATAACCTATCAATAGTAGCTAAAAGGGGTTAACAGATAAACTGAGGCTTGGGTTCTTATTAATAGTGCCTAAAAGGGTTAACAGAGAAACTAAGGTTTGTGTTCTTACGGTAACCAAGAGGGTTTGTCCCTGTCAACCCTCACCATCAACAGAGACAGTAACTAGGGACCATAGCCGTTAACATTCCTAGATGACAGGACACCTAGAAACCACATCTTAAGTAAAGAAATATCATAAACACAGAGACCCTCTGAGATTGACAAGTTTAAGCATGTCTTTGGGAACATGCACAGAAAAGGCAAAATTTGTCCTTAAGTTCACTTTATGCCGTGTAAACCCCAAAAACACACCTCCAAGGAAAAAGGTACCTGCCTGGGGATTGGCTTAAGCCCCCAGGAATTCCGAATTAGGATAGGCCCTCCCCTGTACCTCCCTAAAGTAGAGATTAGGATAATGAGGAGATGATCAATTATTTTCTGATTATAAATATAACCATCTTTCCTTTTCTATTTGAGACACCTATCTCCTTTGGGTGCTCTCCCTGTATTCACAGTATTGCAATAAAACTTGGGAAACTGAGTCTTGTAATTCTTTGGGACACCTCACGATCAGTTTGATCACCTTAATTCCATCCCACATCACAAGCCATAGATGAAAACCTTGTTTCAGAATTTTTAATTCAACATGCTACTTTCTAATAGATTCCTGAGAACCTTTAAAATTTTGTCACTGCTAGTAGAAATTGCTCCTTTATGTTTTTGGCCAGGTCTTTCTACTCTTTCCAGACTCATGTTAAATTCCATTACCATTTCTTTACACATTTTATGTGTTTTAAAAAATTATTTGCTATTGCCGTACTTTATAAATTAATTTCTATTTATATATTAATGGCTATTACACCAGTTTTGGCAGTAAGCATTTATTATTAATTAATATTATATATCGGTAAAGTATTGACCACATGCCTCCCTAACTTCTCATGGTCTCAGGCCTTCATACCTACATTGTCCTAAGAGGAAGAGCTTGCACCAAGAGGAGCAGTCCTAGCCAAGGGATTCGGTTATGAGAAGGCAAAAAAAAGCAACTGTCCAGAGGTCAAGGGTTTTATCCTCTTGATAGAAGTGGGTCATTATACATTGATCAAAGCTATTTGGTTAGCATCATTCAATTTCATTGGTTGACATGACTTGAGGGTGGTCTAAATTAAAATGACATAAGAGACTCTGAAGGGCAAAGCCCAAGTCTGATATCTAGGTGTGGTTTAATAACATCAGTTCACTGAGCTAGACAGAAGACTCAGTCTCTATTTCTTTTGTTCCCTTGGGCTTGTCCTATACAAGAGCTGAAGTTCCTCAAGAACTGGACTTTGTGGAGTGGGGGAGGGAGAGAGAGAGGACTGAAGTTGATTTCTGGGTTCCCCCAAGAAATTCATTATTGATAATTATTTTCTCACATGTGGGATACTGTTATGATAGAATATGGGTGTAGTTGTTCTCTATTGTCACTAATGAAAAGAGAACAAAATAGAATAAGTAGGAAACCATCAGGACATCTCTTCCATTTCACATCTATTTTTCTCCAAGGTTCACCTATAGATACTCTTTGTGTGATCTATCTGTATCTCAAACCAAACTCCCTGAAATGTTATCTTCTCCTTAACGGTTATTTTTTCTTGTTATAATAATTGATAAGAGGCATAATAAGTGGCATAGCAGGTGGAGAGATAGCCTTGGTGTCAGGAAGACATGTATTCAGTCCTGTATCTGACAAATACTGAGTGTATGATCCCATGGCAGCTCTCTAAGACAGGAAGTTCCAGAGAAGATGTTGACTTGCACTGGTAGAGGGAGTTTGCTTATTAGTGAAATAAGAAGTCCATTTCTCGTCCTTATCCTTTTGTGAAGTTATATGCCTTGTAGTTTTTGTTGTCCTTTACCTAGATTTGAAAATTAGTATGTTGCCCTACACGTGTTTGGTTGTAATGGAAATTGTGTTAGTGGTTAGTTTCCGGATTCTTTAAACATCTCTCTGGTATCAGTCTAATTTCTCTAGGAAATAGTAATAACTAGAAACAATTTTGAAGTTGCTTAAACAATTTGGGTTAGAATTTCTGTGATAAATCAAACAGAGTTTCCCATCTTTATGCTGTCTTGTATTTTGGTGTTTGCATTTACCTTTTTTATTTTAAGCAGCCAACAGTTTAATTGTACATTTTTTTCCCTGAGACATCTGACTCAGAAATGACTGCTGTATCTATATCTGTAACTGGTCAACTTTCTCTGTTGAGAACTAGGCAGTTTCATTGTTTGAAAATTAAAAACCAGAACCGTTTGACTTATTCATTACTGTCTTGAATAAAGTACTAAATTAATAATACAGAGAAGTGAATCTTAGTAATTTGTAATTCTTTAGCCTTTTTCATTTCTTGATTCTGAATGCCTAATTTCCAATATAGTTTTTGCATCATGCCCATCTTACATTTTCATTGAAGTCACTAAGTATTGAAATATACCATGACTTGGTTTGTGGCGTCTTGTTAGATTTTTTGTAGAATTTCCTTTGCAACAAATGTTGGTCAAATAGGTATAGCTGTCTTCCTAAGGTTTATTCGCTTATGTTACTACAAGCATGCCTTATTTTATTGTGCTTTGCTTTATTGTGCTTCGCAAATACTGTGGGTTTTTTTGAAGGTTTATGGTAACCCAATGTTGAGCAAACCTTTTAAATTAAAAAAAAAAAGCTCAGCTGATAGCATTTTTTAGCAATAAAATATTTAAAAAATTAAGGTATGTACATTTTCCCCCACAATATTATTGCTCACACTTAATAGACTACAGTATAGTATAAACATAACTTCTAAATGCATTAGGAAACCAAAAAAATTCATGGGACTCCATTTATTGCAATATTTGCTTTCTTGTGGTGGTATGAAACTGAACCTACATTGTTTGAGGTTTGCCTCTACTCCTGTTACTGCTAAACTGACCCACCTTAGGTACTTTACATTTTGCAAAATGCTTTACATATTACTTCATGTAATCCTCATAACTTGTAAAGTAGGTGCCATCATTATCCTCATTTTATAGATAAGGAACCTGAAGCTGAGAGGTTGCCTGGGGTCACACAGCTGGTTAGTGTCTCAGGTGGGATTTGAACTCAGGTCTTCCTGACTCTAAATCCACTACTTTATCACACCCGATTATGAACCCTTCAAAACGACTAAATGACATATGAAATATCGTTTCTTAGTACAACTGAATACGTGATGAAATAAATTCCTTCAGTAAAATCCTAGAACTATTCTTCCATTTAGATTAAATTTCTTTTATGTCTTGGTTTCATTTATGGGGGATACTGGTAATATGAATGTGATTCTTTTTCATCTTGTAGTATGTGAACTTGTAGACTGTTGGACAAAAATCTCAAATTATTTGTAGCATACAAATTATATGCATGCTTGCCTCTTGTTAATTATTATTAATAATGATGAGTACAGTTAAGCACTCTTTGCCATCCTATTCCTCTAGGATTGGAGGGAGCTCTACAGAACTGTAGGCTACTTTGTATTTTTGTCTGTTTCAGGAGTTAATGGGATTAAATAAAAATTAATTACCTGGTAGCCAGCCTCCTAGTAGTAGCTAGCATCTTAAATGTGCATATTATAAGAATCAATGAAATCTAAATTTTTAAAAAACGTAATAATAATTTTCCCTTGCTATTTTATTAAATAATTAGAAGTCTTGGGTATGTAATAATCAACATTTATTCACAACCTGTCAGTGATATTGTTCACAGATTGTCTGAAATATTGAAATAGTTTAACACACTTCTAAGAAAAAGTACAAAGTACAAAGCATCTGTTCCACTGAGTTGGAAAGTATACTGAAATTGATTACATTGTTTGTGGATAGTTTCATTGTCTTTAATATGCTAATGAGACTCAATCCTTTCTAAATTGTGAGCTCCAATAAAATAGTATCCTAGGTTAGTGTGTGTGACTTTTAAATATGGGAAAAAAATCCACATATGCACGTTTGATCATTAAGTATAGTGTTCTGAGTCATTTTGATCTGAACAAGAGGTTGTTAAATATGTAAAAAAAAAATATCCACATTAAAAAAACAACAACAACCCACCATATTATACTTCTGCATTGTGATTCTTTCTGGGACAGAAAGGTTAGGAGTGAAATGGTCTATAATGGTGAAGCACTAAGGAAAACAGATTTTACCTTAAAAATTGATTCGATTTATATTTGTGTAACCATTATAAACTCTGGGGGCCTTTATCCAGTCTCTCTGGCCATTTGGGTTTCCACACTAAGCCTACTTTTTTTTCTCAGGATATTACTAAGGGTTTGGTGATATTTTCCCAAGCTAATGGCTTGAGCCCCCTTTTTGGTATGCTCTCCTAAAATATCAATTGGAGTCATAGTTCAACCTTTTCCTATGTATTGATTGTCTAATTGATTAACACTTCAGTATCATTTAAACAATTAGCTTTTGTGTTTTTTTGTGTTGTTTTTTTTTTTTTTATAGTGAGGCAATTGGGGTTAAGCGACTTGCCCAGGGTCACACAGCTAGTAAGTGTTAAGTGTCTGAGGCTGGATTTGAACTCAGGTCCTCCTGACTCCAGGGCTGGTGCTCTATCCATTGTGCCACCTAGCCGACCCTACCAATTAGCTTTTTACAAAGAGATACTTTGCTAAGAAGATATAGGAAGAACAGAATCTCCCAAACCAAAAGCTTTCTCACTTATACCAAACTCATTGCTGGGGAGAATGGACTCAAACTCATAGAGATTGCTACAAAGCATTTGCACCATTCCCCCTCCCCCCACTTTACTTACTATCCTGCATAGTCAATGCATCAAGTTGCTCTTTTGCTTATAGAAATCAGCATATTAGTGACAATCCACTTCAGGTTTGGGTCAAGTAGGTTTCTTGGGGCTGTGCTTCTTACCGGGCTCAGCTGCTCACTTACTCTGGCATAGACTCTGGTTCTTGGATCCTTGGTGTTCTCTTTACCTTTCAAAGCTCACAGGGTTGCAGCCTTGTCTGTTCCAACTCCACAGCTTCTTCACCCGAGGCAGGAAAGAAGAGACAAATAGGGATTTCATAATAATAATAATAACAATAAATAACAACAATGACAACTGACAGTCATAAAGTAATGATAATATCAGCTAGCTTTGGTATTGCACTTAAAACTTTGCAAACCTCCTTACATATATTATCTCATTTGATTCCAGTCATTCTGTGAGGTTCTGTATGAGGAAACTGAGGCTGAGAGATTACTTGACTTGTCCAGTGTCACACAGAGTAAGTGCCTAAGGCAGATTTTGAACTCAGATCTTCCTGACTCCCAAGCCCAACACTATCCCCTGTGCCATGCAGTTCCCTCAGTAGGTAATTTTCTGCTAAGGGCTTCATATTTACTTGCATGGGAGATTAATCCTCTGGTGCTCACCCCATCTGAAGGCTTACAGCAGTTATTACCTCCCCACTCTTGAGTATGTTTAGGTGGTAAAGAGCACAGTTAAATAACTAGTTCCTTTTGTGTGCTTGCTTACTTCTTGGCTTAGAATCCAATTGTAAAGCTTTTTTTCACCATAGAATAAAGGGACTGGAAATAATCTTAGAATACCTATAGATACTCCACAGCCCACAGGGGGATTAACATGCTGGATATGCTCCTGAGGACTTGGTTTATTATTAAGGGTCAGGCCTTATTACACATGTATTGAAGCTGATTTTGAAACTTTGTTGAATCTTGTGTGTTCCTCCCTCAGTAGCATGAATGCCAGGATCTTAGTATGACCTTGTCCTCTCTGTTTCTTTTTCATGTCTGTCCACATAGACTCTGTAGATTGTAATAGGGACAAAGATCTTTTACCTTGGTGACTGTTTTCCCGCTCTTGCTCCTAGTGCCTCCTTGAAGTTTCTAAAAAGCTTTTAGGTAATCTGCTTGATGCTAGCTAGCAAAGACACGAAAGGAGTTAGAAGTGCATATGAAAAGTGGTTGGTGTATTTATCCATATTTCAAAAATTTGGACTGTATGAGGGGAGTGGTACAGGGCCTGCACTGTGTAATGGAGAAATGAAAGGAATTTTCTTACCTTGACTGGGCTAGAAGTGAATTAGTAGGAAAGGTCTTGACAGCTCCCCGAGGGCCTTTCTGTGTCGTTGTGTGTGTAATTGATTATGGGACTAACAAAAGAGATAAAATATGTTTATTAGCTCCTAAGCATGATGGCTACTGAAATTTCACAAAATATGGGCCCAGTCATCCTCCCTTCTCCCTGCTTCTCTCCCAGGGAAGAAGCCCCAGCAGCAGAGGAACATTCCAGTAGATGGCAGCAACAATTCAGGACAGAAACATAGAGACAGTGTGAAGCTTGAGCTGATGGTGGTTGCTGAGGCAGGGCAAGATGGGATGACTGAAGCAGTGTTAAGGCAATTATAGGGAAGGAATTCCAGGAATAAAGCCCAGGAACAGTAAAGATCATGGGATTGTACATTTATACCTGGAATTGAACTTAGAAGCCATCTAGTATAGTCTGTCCTCCCTTCCTTCCTCAGATGTGGACTGCAGCATGGAAATGGAAAGTGACTAAGTCAGGCATGTCACTGTCCGGAAGGTTGTTCAGTGCAGACACCAAAATAGAAGGATTCACTATTGATGCCGAGATCCATCAGATGCAGCTTTAGGTGGGTGCTCTTATGCTGATTGTTTCAAGATTTAAAACACCGAAGAGCCTCTGAATGAGATTCACAATAACTCAAATTCAACCCAACTATCCACAACTGAAAAACTAAGTGGATGAAGAATACTCATTATTTGGATTGTGCCAAATGCAGTTAGATGGCCTATCTATGAACACATATATTTTGAGTAATCAGCCTTGTTCAGGATTGACTAGGAAGAACAGATCAGAAAATTTCTGGTCTTAAAGACTAAGAATTTCCAGACCAAGTACTTTGTGATACCATCTTACATATTGTTTACAGTTTCTTTAAAATAATAATATCTTCTTGTTCTGTTTAACAAAATCAGGAAACTTTTCCTGATCCCCATAGATGTTAGGGCTTTCTTCTTCCTTAAATTATGTCAGATTTATTTATCTGCTTAAACATTTTGAGTACAGGGACTGGTTTATTTGTTGTTGTTTTTTTCTGATCTCTATATGCCCAATTACCTAGCACAATTCATTGAACAAAATAGGTGCTTGTCAGATGCCTGTTGAATTGAATCATAGCTTTGTCCCAGGATGATTTGTTAAGATAGGCTGGTCCTTTAGCACTTTGACAGAATGTTCTAACTTTTCTGTTTATTTTGATTTATTAAATTAAATGTTTGCATATGTTTCTATACTCTTTGGAGAATTTTAATGTTATTTTCATTGTTTACTTATACATTTGTTATCTATTTAAAATATATTGTGTTTTTAATATTTGATTTATTTTTCATTATGGGCTCCCAAACTCTACTAAAGATATATCACATCTTTACTTGTTTTGCATAAGCAGTTAAATAATGGTAATGCAGAGTACAATTGAAATAGACTTTAGATTTCATTTACTTGAACCTCCTTAATTTTACAGATAAGGTAATTGAGGTCCAGAGATGTGAAATGGTTTGCACAGGGTCATTCATAAAATAAGGAAAAGAGTTGGTGCTTGCCGCCACATTTTCTCATTCAAAGTCCAGTATTCTTTTTCTGCATGACATTAATTTTTTTTTTTTAAACAAGCCCATCTTCGTGGATTGTGGATTTTGAGTTGAAAGGAACATTAGAAGTCATATAATCCCAGCTTCTTCTTTGTACAGATGAGGAAACTGAGGCCTAGTGAGATTAAATGATTGCCCAAGGTTACACAGTGAGTGGCATTTGAACTCAGGTTTTATAATTCCAAGTTCTACTGTTATTTTTGTTACCTCAGATATATTCTGTTTTATAGATATTTAACCAGATTTTGATTGAACAGTTCAGTAATGCTTTTAAAGTAATTTGTATTTTATTGGTCTAATTTCATCTACAGACATTTGAAAAATAATAACATATTTTCATGTTATATTTTTCATTCTACAGAAGGTGTTTGGTAATTCATTATATAGTAACTTAAGATTGTTGGAGCTGTTTTACAACTTTAAAAGATTAGAAATATGATTGGAGTGATTAAAGTTTCAAACCAATTAGACTATATTTAATTCATTTTTAAATGTCAGTATAGGGGGCAGCTAGGTGGCACAATGGATAAAGCACCAGCCCTGGATTCAGGAGGACCTGAGTTCAAATCCAGCCTCAGACACTTGACACTTACTAGCTGTGTGACCCTGGGCAAGTCACTTAACCCTCATTGCCCTGCAAAGAAAGAAAAAGAAAAAGAAAACAGAAAAAGAAAAAGAAAAAAAAAAGTCAGTGCAAGAAATGCAAAAAAAAATACACTTTTATAGGTATATTATGGGAAAAGACGTCATGTCTCTTACAGCTTTGTTAGACATTTTAAAGTAATCAGATCTATGTGAAGATTAGTTTCAAAGCATTTTTTTTCCTGTTAGGAACAAATGAAGCATTGGTAATAGCTTCGTGTCCATAATGGCATTGATGGCATTTAATAGATGATTGTTGGATTTAATTTAATATAGAAGCTATTAACACAGCATCAGTTATTCATGCTACATATTTTGAAGCTAAAAAGATTAAAATAATGCTTGGATTCATATGAATTCATGGAACCTTTGCAATAATACTGCGGTCTACAGGGGATGATCTGGTCATTTCTGTTATAGGAATCCCAGACTTTGTGATGATTTTTTTTATCTCCACTTGAAGTTTTTATGATCAGTGAAGGATTTTATGTGTAGATAGTGTGAGGAGGAGGAAGAGGAGGAAAATAGGAGAGTAGCTGATAGTTTTGGGGGGAGAAGAGATATTGCTGACATGCTTCATTTCTGTGCCTCACTGACATTTCAGCTGCTAAGATGTATGACACAAAGCTACCATTGCTGCTTTATGGTACTCTTTCTTTCTTCCTTGCTATTTATTTCCCTTGGGTCTAAAGTAGAAATGACAAGCTCCTGGTTTGTGGTGAATACCATTAGGTGTCAGGAAGAAGGCAAACTCAGATTAAAAATATAACACAAATTTATTTTGATGAATTGGTGATCCCTCAATTTGATTATTCCCTTCAGTCATGAAGATCATAATCCAGAGTGGGAAGTCAATTGGTGAGATTAAGTCCAGAGAGTAAGTTTTAATAGAAGGGATGAAAAAATACACCTCTCTCCATCCTTTGATACTCTTTGGAGAATTTTAATGTTATTTTCATTGTTTACTTATACATTTGTTATCTATTTAAAATATATTGTGTTTTTAATATTTGATTTATTTTTCATTATGGGCTCCCAAACTCTACTAAAGATATATCACATCTTTACTTGTTTTGCATAAGCAGTTAAATAATGGTAATGCAGAGTACAATTGAAATAGACTTTAGATTTCATTTACTTGAACCTCCTTAATTTTACAGATAAGGTAATTGAGGTCCAGAGATGTGAAATGGTTTGCACAGGGTCATTCATAAAATAAGGAAAAGAGTTGGTGCTTGCCGCCACATTTTCTCATTCAAAGTCCAGTATTCTTTTTCTGCATGACATTAAATGTGTCCCCCTTCCCTTCTCTATGGAGAAGATGGGGGTGGGCGGGGATGTTTAAAGGATTCTTTTAGAATCCTGATGTCATGAATGGTCAGAGAAATTGTCAGTTGAGACAAAAGGTGGCCTATAAATAGTTCTGTTATGATTTGAAGATGTTTCAAATCACATTAAGGGAAAAAAGAGAAAAGATAAACTTGTTAAGCCATAAATTGAGTTGTACAAGTTGAACTGTATGCAAGCATGGAAGGAAAAGAGGGAGTAGGTATCACCTGAACTTCAGTTTCATGTAAACTGGTTGGACGAGGACAGAACATGCACAGTATGTTACAGAAATCATTCAACGAAACAGGAATATATAAAGGAACAGGAAGAGGTAATATAATGGAATAAAAAGACATTGAATAAGTGCCTACCATGTGCCAGGCACTATTCTAAACACTTTACAAATATCTTACTCAAACTCCACAACAACCCCTGGGAAGTAGGTGCTATTTTTACCCCAATTTTACAGTTGAAGAAACTAAAGAAGATGGAGGTTAAATGACTTGCTAAGGGTCATATAGACCCAATCCTCTATCTGCTGTACCACCTAGTTTATATTCACTAGGGGGATATAAGAAGGGAGGGTAGATTTAGGAAAGGATTATTCTCTCTCTCTCTCTCTCTCTTTTTTTTTTTTTTTTTGGGCAGGGCAGTGAGGGTTAAGTGGCTTGCCCAGGGTCACACAGCTAGTAAGTGCCAAATGTCTGAGACTAGATTTGAACTCAGGTATTCCTGAATCCAGGGCAGATGCTTTATCGACTGGGACACCTATCTGCTTAGGATTATTCTCTTTTTGGGGGACGGGACGGGGCAATTGGGGTTAAGTGACTTGCCTAGGGTCACACAGCTAGTAAGTGTCAAGTGTCTGAGTCTGGATTTGAATTGGGTACTCCTGAATCCAAGACTGGTGCTTTATCCTCTGCATCACCTAGCTGCCCCAGGAAAGGAGTATTCTTAAGCAAAACAAATATAAAGCTTGGAAAAGGTATAGCAAAGAGAAAGGTGGGGAACAAAAAGAGGGAGGGGTAATAGTTTGAAACAAATAGGGAGAGAATAGTATAGAGAAGAAAATGTAGAAGAAAATAGAAACCAGTCAAAAAGCGTTTGAGCCTACTGTCTTTTAGACACTGAACTAAGTGCTAAGGATCCTAAAAGAGGAAAAGACAGTTTGTGCCCTGCCATAGTCTAATGGGGGAAGCAATAAGCAAACGAATATGCACAGATAAGCTAAATACAGGATTAATTAGAAATAATTAATAGAGGGAAAGGAATAGAATTAAGAGGGATTGGGAAAGGTTTCTTACAGGAAGGGGAACCAATGTAGTAGAAATGAGGGAGATCATTCTAGGTATGGGGGAGAGCCAGAGAAAATGCGTGGAGCCAAGAAATGGAGTTTCTTGTTCATGGAACAAGAAGTACGTGGTGGAGAGTGAGATGTAAGAAGACTGGAAAAGTAGGAGTGGGAGGGGGGGCTTTTTTTGAAGGGCAAAAAGAGGATTAGAATAGGCTTAATGAAAGGATTAGAATAGAAGGAAGGGAAATAAACAGCTATCATAACTGGAAGTGAATGGAATGAACTCACCAATAAAACAGAAGAGGTTAGAAAATATATTAGAAAGCAAAATTCACCAGTATTTTGCTTACAAGAAACACTTAAAACAGAAAGATTCATACAGGAGCAAAATATTATGACTCAAAATATTATGAACACAAAAAAGAAGGGCAGCAATTATTTTTTAAAAGGTAACATAAAAATAGACATATAAATTGCAAAAGTAGGAAACTCCTTTTTCCTGAAAGGTAACAGACAATAAGTTGATTTTAATAATTGACATGTATACATCCAGTTGAATAGCTTCTAAGTACTTAAAGATAAATAATAAATAAATAAATAACAAGGAGAGTTAGAAAACAAAACTAAAAAATGGAGGATCTCAATTTATTCCTATCAGCTCTAGATAAATCAGAGACCAAAAATTAATAAGAATGGAGTTAAGGATCTACGTAGACATTTTGAAAATTATATATGACAGAACTTTGGTTATTACTGAATGGAAATAGAAAGGAATATACAGTAACTCGGTTGTGCATGGCACCTTTGCAAACATCAATGATGGTTTAGGACATTAAAAACTTAAACAAATGCAAAAAACCACACATATATGTAATTTGTTGATTACAATGCAATAAAATTTATGAAATAGAGGGTTGCCACTGAAAAAATATTAAAATTCAACAAAATATTAATTTAATCCTAAAGAATTTGTAGTCAAAGAAAACCACAAAAGTGACAGATAAGTTTATTTTGTTTTGTTTTTGTTTGTTTTTTGCAGAGCAATAAGGGTTAAGTGACTTGCCCAGGCTCACACAGCTCTAGTAAGTGTCAAGTGTCTGAGGCTGGATTTGAACTCGGGTACTCCTGAATCCAGGGCTGGTGCTTTACCATCTAGCTGCCCCGACAGATAAGTTTATTAAAGATAATGACAGTGAGATGATGTTCCATAATTTTTGAGATGTGACCAAAGCAGCTCTTATATGAAATACCTATTTCTAGATACATTTATTAACAAAATATATGAATGAACAGAACAATGGATTGGGGGTATAATTAAAAATACAAGAAAAACAGTACATTAATAAAAGTCTCAATTAAACACCTTAATAAAAATCCTGAAAACTAAAGAAATTAATCAATTTGAATACACACTATTGAATGAATAAAACCAGGGTTTTTTTGAAAAATAAAGCTGAATCATTAATTAAGAAGAAAGCAGAAAACCAAATTACCAGTATTAAAAATGAAAAAGAAGAATTCACAACAAATGAATTAAAGGATATTGTTGGAAACCATTTTCTCTATCTCTGTGCCAACAATAGTAAGAACTTTACATATTTATGAAAATATAAAATATTCTAATTAACAAGAGAAAACTTAATATATAAAAAACCAATACTCCATATTGTTAGAATTAGAGAAATTAAATTAAAGCAATTCTGAGATTCCACCTCATACCCATCAGAGTGGTAAAGATGACAAAATAGAAAATGATAATTGTTGGAGGGGATGTAGAGAAATGGACACATTGATATATTGTTGGAGGACCTGTGAATGAGTATAACTATTCTGGAAAGCAATTTTGAAATTACAAACACAAAGTTATTAAACAGTGCATGCCTTTGACTCAAATATAACTGGCACGCTTATAACCAAAAAGAGATAAAAGAAAGAAGAAAATGTCCTTTAACAATAAAATATTCGTAGCAGCTCTTTTTTTTCCCCCCCTTTTGGTGTGACAAAAAATGAATCTGGGGCAGCTAGGTGGCACAGTGGATAGAGCACCAGCCCTGGATTCAGGAGGACCTGAGTTTAAATCCGACCTCAGACACTTGATGCTTAACTAGCTGTGTGACCCTAGGCAAGTCATTTAACCCCAACTGCCTCACCAAAAAGAAAAAAAAATAGAATCTAAGAGGATACCCATCAATTGAGGAATAGTTGAATAAGTTGTGGGATATAAATGTGATACTCGTGTGTAGGAAATTATTTTTGTTGTTGCAAAATGAATTGTAAGAGATGATTTAAAAATATATGGCAAGCAAATAGCTGATGGACTCCAGTGTAAATTGAAGCATATTACCTTTTTATTTTTCTTTTGGACATGGCCAGTGCAGAAATTTATTTTGCCAGCACTACACGTATTTGTAATAGATTTTGTTTTTCTTACCTTCACAATGGGCGGGGGAGGGGGGAGGGGAGGAGAGAAGGAAGGGAGAAAATTTGGAACTGAAAATAAAGAAAATGGAATAAAAATTTTTTAAAGATATCTTAAAGTACTTGTTTGAAATAATGCTGAGTGAAGTAAGCAGAACCAGAATAATTTATAAAATAATAATAACTTTGAAAGATGTAAGAGAACTGTGATCAATGAAATGACTTCATGATTCCAAAAGATCCATGAAGAAACATGCTATCCATTCCATAGAGGTGATAGGTTTAAGGTACAGAATGAGACATATATAGTGCTATAAGAATTTTGTTTTTCTTTTTTTTCCCCCAGTGGGAGAGAGGGCTAGAAAATAGATTTCCTTTTTTTTTTTTTAAATTTTTTGTAGGACAATGAGGGTTAAGTGACTTGCCCAGGGTCACACAGCTAGTAAGTGTCAAGTGTCTGAGGCCGGATTTGAACTCAGGTACTCCTGAATCCAGGGCTGGTGCTTTATCCACTGTACCACCTAGCTGCCCCCTCTTATTTTCAGATGAGGTCAGTTTATTATCGATTTTTACTTAATTCTTTGTTACAAAAGATCTCTAATGAAGTAGACATAACTTGTAAATTTTTGTATTGTAAAACCCAAAATTTTTAAGAGATTATATCTGGGTAGCTAGGTGGCACAGTGGATGGAGTACTGGCCCTGGATTCAGGAGGACCTGCGTTCAAATTTGGCCTCAGAAACTTGACACTTACTAGCTGTGTGACCCTGGGCAAGTCACTTAGCCCTTAATGCCCTGGGGGTGGGGGGAAGAGGTTATATCTGAGCCAGACCTTGAAAGAGGATTTAAGCAAAGATAAAGAAGACCATATTAGAAATGGAGTATGGTATTTATAAATCCATAGAAGTAGGAGAGAAGACAAAGAGATTAGGGAACAGAAAATTTTATAACAATATAGTTTGTGAAGGAAAGTACTATGGAATAAATCTATAAAGGTGGCTTCAAGTTAGATTGCATGACGGCAAAAGTTTGTATTTTATTTGATAGGTGATGTGGAACCCCAAAGAAACTGTGTTTTTGATTTTTGATAGTGATATAATTCTGACTTGGGTATTAGAAACATTGCTTCGGGAGCATGGATTTGAAAGGGGAAAGACTGAGGCAGAGAGAGTAATTAGGAGATTTTTATAAAGTTCAGATCATAAATCATGATAATAAAGGGACTTATGGAAGAGTGTGGATTTATAATTCATAGGCCTTGGCAAATAACTAAATGAATGAGAAATCTGACTTTATATGCAATATTCTACACCAGGATAATGCCACCTCTGCAAAAGAAGCAGGGGAGGTCTCTTCCTGTATTTTTTTTTTTTTTGGTGAGGTCAAGTTTCTTCATTATACTTTCACAGCATTCACTTTTGATTGTTTTGTGGTTATTGGTTCCTTCCATTGATATTTTGGCTATTGTTTACATTGTTATCCTGGAATGACTTTGTTTTTGTGTCATTGCAGTTGCATATGACTTATGTGATCTAATTTGGGGTTTTCTTGGCAAAGATACTGGAGTAGTTTGCCATTTTCTTCTCCAGCTCATTTTATAGATGAGGAAACCAAGGCAAACAGGGTTAAGTGACTTGCTCAGCATCACACAGCTAGTAAATGTCTGAGGCCAGATTTGAACTCAGGAAGATGAGTCTCCCTGGCTCCAGACCCAGCCCTCTATCCCCTGTACCATTTAGCTACTTTATTGTACTTCTGTATCAGCTTATCTAAGTCTTTCCAGACTTCTCAATATTCATCATGTTTGTCAACATTTACTTTAAGATAGCTATCATTTCTAGTAATGTATCAAATAGTAGTAGTGATAATAGGTATCCTTACTTTACCTTATTGTAAATGCCTCTACTTTATTTCCTTTACATGTAATGATGGTCCTTGGTTTTAGTCAGATACTACTTATATTAAGGAGAAGTCCATTTAATCTTATGTTTTCTTGTAGTTTTTAAGAAGAGCTGGTGCTGTAGCTTGACAAAAGCATCTATTGATATAGTCATGATTTTTGTTGTTTTGGTTAAATATGATCATCTATATATTTTTTTTCCAATATTGAACCAACCTTTTATTTCTTGTATAAATTTAACCTGGTCATACGTAGTGCATAATCTTGTAATATCTTCCTGCAGCCTCTTTGCTAGTACTTTATTAAAATTTTTTTTGGTCAGTGTTCAAATCTCAAAATATGTTATAAAAGTCAGCCATGATTATTATTCTTATTATCAAGAGCAACAAGATATGCATCTATTTTTGATTTGCAAAGAGTCTGTAATATTTTTATTATGTGTGGTGCCAAAATGTTGATGTCATTTTTGCAGGAACACATTTTTTAACTTTTAATGAAACTGAATGGTAGAGTAGTCTGTAAAATCTGCCTTTGATTATTCATACTAGTGGAGAGAAAATCATTTCCAGATGAATTCTGTTCTTTGTCATGTGCTTTACTAATTACATTTCAGTATAGGTATGATTAGTGTTCTGGGGTTATATATCTAACTAAATACTTAAACTACTGTGGGAGGAATGTGTGGCTGTGGAAACTGCAATATTTGGAGTTTAATGGACATAATTTTATATTTAACTTCTCTGGGCCTTTGTTTTCTCATCTGTAAAATGTGGGGATTAGACTAGATGACCTTGAGGGTCCTTTCAAGTTTCAAATATTTGATCCTATGATCTGATCCTTTAAGAATCTGAGAGGCGACTTTTCCAGTAAAGAGTCTTGTCTTTTACTCTTCCAGGAATTCACTCCACGTGGATTAGACCAAACTTCTGTCTGATATAAAATTTGCTCCCTTCCAGTTTGTCTCTGGAAAGCAAAAAAGGAGATGCTTTATAGGTTTCAAAGGGATTCTCCATATGATTTTCTTTTAATTGGCTATAAATAGATTTGTTTTATATGTTTTAAGGAATGGAAACAATGCTAAGTAGCTCTTTAAAGATAACTTATGTGTGTAATAACACTTGTGTGTAATAACACTTATGTAGTTTTCTTTTTTACTTCCCATAAGCTTTGTAATATGAAACTCATAATTTTTTTAGAAAATAATTGAATAGATTTATTTTTAATCTGTTTAAATCTGTCCTAATCCAGCATTTATAATAAAGAAGTTTCCTTCTTCTAGAGTTACAAGACAAGTCAGGAAGATATCTCATCATTACTTTATGACCACCAATTCTTGGAATCTCATTGCTGAGTGTTGCTGCCCAGGGCACTGGAGAACTTGAAAACCTATCTGAAGTCACATGTGAATTGTAAAAAATATGTGTAGATTATGTTTGAGATACTCCCCCTGATTCACTGATTTAGTAATCTTAACAGCAAAAGACCCTAAGATTCATCTGGCTTGCCCTGACCTGTTGTTAGATGGTCATTGAACCATCTCTTTAATAGTACATTCTAGAATTTTGCCTGAAACTTAAGTTAAGCTCACTGGTGTATTGTTTGCAGATTACATTCTCTTCCCTTTTTCGAAAACCAAGCCAACATTCTCCATGATCTATGATTGCTGTCAGTCATTTCTTTTAGTTTTTTTCAACTCCTTGTGATATAATTCATCTGGTCCTGATGTTTGGAATCACCCCATGGGTACCCAGGTAAGCTCTTATTCTGTGTATATTTATTTTTCTTTCATTTGTTCATTCATTCAAGGGAATTATCTGTTTTTATTTTTCCTATATCATTATACTTATTGTTAGAAAACAGAATCAAAATAGAATTGAATTGTCTCCATCTTCAGTCAGTCTTCTGTTTTCCTTTTTCTATGAGCCATTACCCCCTACCTTTCCTCCTGTAGCAGTATCTTATTTCAGCTAACTCTTTTTGCCAATAATCAAATAGATCTGTGAACTGATCAATTTGGAAGTTTCCTGTTATGCAGATTGAAATCCACCCATGACTGCCTATCTTGTGTAGTTCTTGTCCATATCTTATAAATTTGTCATAGGGAAAGGAAGGCAGGCAAGAATGATACCTACTATGTACAAGGTATTCTGCTAAGCACTTTTACAAATATTATCTAATTTGATCCTCACAATAACCCTGGAAGTTAGGTGCTATTATTATCATTCCTGTTTTACAGGAGAAGAAACAGCTTAAATGACTTTTCTGGAATTATATAGCTACTAAGTATCTGAGACTGGATTTGACCTCAGGTCTTTCTGACATCAGGCCCAGTGCTATTCATTATACCATCTTATTATCTAGTGCCCATTCACTTTTCTGGATTAACTTCCTCACTTGCTCTGGATATCTGAAGGATACCAAAGGAACGCTTGGACTATTTGCCCGTTATCTGTTGCCTCTGCCACGTGACCTATATATCTTCTATTCTCATTATGTATTTCCCTGATGAAATTTCATATCTCAGTTCCCTTTCTCAAAATTCCTCATTGGTTATGTATTACAGCCGTCTCATATTCACCATGTACTTCTCCATTGCTTTATTTATATACGATATTTATTTTCAGTTCTTGGGAGACTGGTATCCTGTGTCTTGTAGACATAAAGTAACATCAGTAGGATATTGATATTTAAATGATAGATAGAGCCTTTGCTTTCATGTGAAGCTCAGGATCATTAAAGGGAGCGTTGTTATTTCTTCAAGGCAATCCAGACCACTCAGCCACTCAGCCATTCTGAGCCTAACTCAATTTCCATTTGTACTGCTTCTCCAAGATACACATACTGCTGGATGAGCCCTATAGGTTGTCTATCCAAATGCATGTTGTAATTTGGGCATTAAACAATTTTCATCCACTTGGTCTTTCCTTTGTGAATAGTCAGATAAAATTCTTTTGGATGATTACATATCTCTTCCAGGAGCCTCTGCAGTAATCTAGGATTTGATACAGTGAGCACAATTAGATTCATAAATGGAACCCTCTGGATGACCTCACCATCCACAGGGAAAGTAAAATCGAGTCTGTCAGGTAGCATTTTGCTGTAATGAGTCAAAAAATTTTTTTTTTCATGATTAAAAAAAATATATACTTTACGACTTTTATTTTGAAATGGTAAACATCTGTAGGTGGTAAAACACTAAAGAATATGTTTTTCTCTCTTCCTTAAGGAGTAAATTAACTTCTAGGTTACCTGCCAGAGACTTCTATTTTTATTTAAAGTAACTTGTAGGATTTTGAATGAAAAGGAGACACATCTCTATCTCTCCCTCCTCCCCCTCTTATTATCTCCCTCCTTCATTTCTTCCTTCTTTCCTTTCCTAGCCCC
The DNA here is from genome assembly GCF_019393635.1 of Dromiciops gliroides. Lineage (NCBI taxonomy): Eukaryota > Metazoa > Chordata > Mammalia > Microbiotheria > Microbiotheriidae > Dromiciops > Dromiciops gliroides. The sequence goes on from NC_057864.1 coordinate 134,628,911, forward strand.
TCCCATCTTCTCTCCTCAGATGATTTAGAAGGGTGCTTAGTTATTAAGCTAACACAGGTTGTCTCAAAAATCTTAGTGCAGTTTTAAGCTTTAGTAATTGTGCATAAGGTTGTTTTTTTAATAAGTTTTAATAGTTTAAAACTACACTAAGACTTTTGAGATACCTTATATGTTTAATATTTTAAGGAAGTATATGATTCTCTGAGGAAAAACAGTGATACCTAAAAATAGTGAAAAGTAAACAGTATGTATGATATATAAAAGTTAAAAAAATTTTTTTTAAATTATGTATTTTTCCTTTGGTTCAGGATCTGAGAATCCACCCCTGCTTCAAATTTCCATTTTGGAAATTTCCATCACTTATATAGATGGGCAAATTATATGCAGTCTATTTATAGACTTAGAGTTATCAGAGGTAGAAATTGAACCTAGGTCCTTCTGACTCTCTGCTTCTGGGATATAGCTACTAAATGAATTTAAATCTGCTTTAAAAGGAAAGAATAATCTTAGTGGTTACATAAATAACATTTAATTATTGTTCATGCAAGAACAGAGTTCCCTGGTACAGGAAATAAATAAAGAAAATCTGTTTGCAGAACTATTGGATCAGATAGTCCTTGACCCTTATATCAAAATGCTTCAAAACTTAAATTTCCCTTAAACTTTTTGCAGTTTGGCAATAAACATCTTAACCTGATGACAGATTTATTCTAGCTTTTAGTCTTTGTAAACAAAGACCTGACCCAGTTTGCTAAAAATATACCTTTTAGTGTTTTGTAGTGTTACTTAAAAAAAAAAAAAAGCTTGTGACTTCCTTACAAGTGCTTAGCTTTATTAGCTGATAAATATGTTGACTCATTTGGCTCAAAGTTCTGTATGGAGCCAAAGGGGCACAGATTGTTCTTTACCCACCCAGTGGTTTTTCTTTCTTTTCTCCTCAGTGAGGGAAGTAAACTGGAACAAGCGACTTCTCTCCTTTCATCTATTCTTAAGAATGTTTAGAAGGGAAAGGGAGAACAATTCCTTACTCTCCTACTTCTCCTTTGTTTTCTGTTTTGTGGGTCATGAGATACACAGAACCCTGATCTTGTAACAGTATTAAGAAACTCTGTAGGGCTTCATGGAGAAAGGAATGTGATATACAGTGGTATAATGGTAATTTGGCTACCACTTATTTTTTCACATTCCCTGTTCTATAAGATGTATCTACATGCAGACATTGGGAATGGATTTTAAAGATTTGATAGAGGGATCTAGGATTCTGCAGGGGAAGTTGGCCCAGGATAGGATATTTTAAAGAATGAATTTCTAATCACACAGACAGTTGTGATGAAGAAGAATGTTTAAAAAGATGTCTATAGGTGTACAGAGACTAGAGCAACTTAGATTTTAGAAGGATATCTACTGAAGAGCAAGGGCAAATAACTGAGGATCAGTACAGAATAGTAGCATGGTCTTTAAGAACTTCAGAAACACTTTGGCCCAGAATGAGCTGCAACTTGACAGTGATGCTGACTCATTTTGTGGAACTCTTGTCTGTGTCTTGTACCTATTATGCCTTTCTTTTAGTCATTTAATATTTTGTAGACATCAGCACAACACTTAGTCTTTCCATCTGTTATCTCTTTCTTTTGCTATGACTGACTCACTTTGTTTTCCAGTGGATGAAGTAATTTACAATGAGAATATAAGTATAAATATGGTTCTTGTCATACAGTAGTATGTCAGTTGATTATTAGTTATCTCTCACTTTTAGAGAACCAGTGTTTGCAGATTGGCTAAAATAGTTCCCTCAGAAGGATGTTTAAGGAATTGCAGCCTAATTTATGTGGCTTATTATACAAAGTTTTGTGCTTCTTTGAAATAAACTTTGGAAATCTTACAAAATTCACTTTGGAGAATTTTATTTAAAAATTTGAAAATGTGTTGAAAATCATATGCTTAGGGGCAGCTAGGTGGCGCAGTGGATAAAGCATCGGCCTTAGATTCAGGAGTACCTGAGTTCAAATCCAGCCTCAGACACTTGACACTTACTAGCTGTGTGACCCTGGGCAAGTCCCTTAACCCCCATTACCCCCCCCCCCAATATCATATGTTTATATAGGCATAGCTCAGAGATACTATGGGTTTGGTTCTACCACTGCAATAAAATAAACATATAGCATTAAAGAGAGTCACAGGAACTTTTTAGTTTCCCTGTGCATTTAAAAGTTATATTTATACTATACTCTAGGCTATTAAGTGTGCAGTAGTATCATGTCTAAAAAAATTACCTTTCTGAATTTAAAAATATTGCTAAAATATTAACCATCATCTGAGCCTTCAGTGAGTTGTAATCTTTTTGTTGTTGCTTTGGCTTGATGTTGATGGCTGCTGACTGATCAGAGTGGTGGTTGCTGAGGGTTGGGGTGGCTGTGGCAGTTTTCTTAAAATAAGACAACAATGAAGTTTGCCCCATATTTGACTCTTCCTTTCACTTGAACACTTAGAGGATTATTAATGGATATAATTTCAATATTGTTGTGTCTCAGGGAATAGGGAGGCCTGAGGAGAGGGTGAGAGATGGGGAACAGTCAGTTGGTGGAGTAGTCAGAACTCAAACAACATTTAGAGTTACACATCATATAGATATGGTTTGTGGCTCCACAAAACAATTACAAGGATCACAGATCACCATGACAGATATAACAATAATGGAAAAAGTTTGAAATATTGGGAAAATTACCAAAATGTGACACAGAGAATACAATGTGAGCACGTGCTGTAGGAAAAATGGTGCTGATAGACTTGCTCAACAAAGGGTTGCCAAAAACTTTCAATTTGTAGAAAACATAGTATCTATGAACCACAATAAAATAAGGCATGCCTCTAGTTAGGCGTATTTCATTCTTCCATAAAGCAAGATGACTTTCTAAGAGTTTTTTAACATTTAACTTGTTTGTAATTACATGTAAACAAAACATTTTTAACATTCTTATTTAAAATTTTGAGTTCCATATTATTTTCCTCCCTTCGTTCCCCTTCCCTAAGACAGTAAGCAATTTGACATAGATATATACATGTGCAGTCATGCAAAATATTTCCATATTAGTCATATTACAAAAGAAAATGCAGACCGAAAAAATCCAAGAATAATAAAGTTGAAAAAAATATGCTTCAGTTTACATTCAGACTCCGTCAGTTCTTTCTTTGGAGGTAGATGGCATTTTTCATCATTAATCCTTTGGGAATTGTTTTAGAGGTCATTGTATTGCTGAGAATAGTTGTCATTCAGTTAATCATCATACAGTATTACTATTACTGTATACAATGTTGTTTTCTTGGTTCTGCTCACTTCACTTTGCATCAGTTCATATAAGTCTTCCCAAGTTTTACTGAAAGCATCCTGCTTGTCATTTTGTATACCACAATAGTATTCTATCACAGTCGTATACCACACTTGTTCAGTCATTCCCCAATCCATGCATATCCCCTCAATTTCCAATTCTTAACCATCACAAAAAAGAGCTGCTTTAGGTATTTTTGTCTAAATAAGTCTTTCCTGCTCTTTTTTAAATCTCTGGGATCCGTCCTAGTGTGGGATTGCTAGGTCAAAGGGTATGAACAATTTTATAGTCCTTTGGGCATAGTTTTAACTATTCAAATTATTCTCCAGAATGGTCGAATCAGTTCACAACTCCATCATCATTTCATTAATGTCCCAATTTTTCCATATTCCCTAGGAACAGTCTGCCTATCTATCTCTTTAACTCTCTCTCATCTCTCTCTCTCTCTCTCTCTCTCTCTCTCTCTCTCTCTCTCTCTCACACACACACACACACACACACACACACACACACACACACACACATCTGTTGGTTTGTTTATTTATTTAGGCTAAGAAGTGATAGCATTTCCAATTATTTTAGTCTCTGTTTTTTTTTAAATAGATATTATAATTTATAATTCTGGGAGCGTCCCACTGGCTATGTTTAAGCTTAGTGGTGGGAGCAACCTGATGAAATTTGGAAAATAGGGAAAGGCAAATGTGTAACAGTTAAGAGTATGGGGTGGGATTTATGTTTTTTAAGCTTGCTGACTCAAATCTATTTCATTGGTGGAACACATAAGGATATTTACAAACAGTATAGCATTATTCAACATTTCCTTGTGTTGGGACGCCACCCATGACATACACTGACAATTTGGGGCCAGAAAGACATAGAGGTCAGCAACTGTGCATCTTATTTTTGAAAGGATGGTAACTTCTGTTGTTTAGTAAAGAGAAGGTTTGCCTTTTTTGCTTTTTGCTGACTCCAAGTCCACTGAACCACCTAGCTGCCAAAAAATAGTTCCTGCTCTCAGGGATCTCACAGTACAGTGGAGAGACAACATGTAAACAACCATGTACAAACAAGATGTAAACAGAATAAGTTGGAGATAATCTCAGAGGGAAGGCATTAACTGGAGGATTGGGAAAAATTTCTTATAGAAAGTGGAACTTGAGCTGAAACTTGGAATCCAAAGAAACAAAAGGTGGAAATGAAGAGGGAGAGTTTCAGGCATGGAAGACAGTCAATGAAAATGCCCAGACCTGGAAAATGGGAGTTTTATATATGAGGAACAGCAAGAAGGCCAGTATCACTGGATCACACATTATGTGAATGGGGAGTAAGATGTATGAAGACTAGAAAAGAAAAGAAACCAGATTATGAAGGTCTTTAAAAACCAACCAGAAAGTTTTACATTTTCTTCTGGAGGCAATAAGGAGTCACAGGAATTTAACGGATAGAGGGGTGACATGGTCAGACTTGTGCTTTAAGATTTGTTTGACAGTAGAGTGGAAGATATATTCACAAGTTACTTTGAAATGGGATGGATCCTAAAATCTAAAGAAAAGACTGGTGAATGATCCTTCTTAGTTGTGCTTGAATTAAGTGGCTAAATGAATATTTTAAAAATAAGTACTTGTAAAAAAGAGAACTTTTTTAAAAAACATGATTTGTCCTTAAAAATATGTTCTTTAAGAAGGCACCCTGAATCAGAGATAGGTAGTATAGCATGTGCCAGTCAAGTCAGATCATCAGCAACACCATCTAGATGACTATCTCCTCTCATCCTCTAGTGAAAATAGCCTAAGACCCTGAACCCAATAACTTTGGGAATAGCATTACTCCTCCCCATTCTCTATACCAAAGCTTCTTCAGCTGTGGGTCAAGACTGCCTATGGAGTCACATAACTGAATGTAAGGGTTGTGAAAAATTTGGCAACAGTAAAAGGTTATGTATACCTATTTTATATATCTTTATACCCAGGATTGTGTAAAAATTTCTCAGACGAAAAGGGGTCCTGAGTGGAAAAAGTTTAAGAAGCCCTGCTCTATACCACTTAACACTGGCCCTATTTTCAACCTGGGTCTGCAGTCATCACTGAAGGGAGCAATAATCAAGAGAAGGGGCCCACCTTGCTTGTTACCATTAATACCAGCTTTTCATCAACTGAATCAAGCAGCTTTGGGAGTGGTATCGCCCCTGCTCTCTCCTCTTCTCAATCCCCCAACTATTTGCCTTGCTTTTCACCAAGGCAAAGAAGCTGCCATCCTGGGAATTAGCTGTTGTGGAGCCGTGACCTGCTAATCTTCTATGGGGATGCTATAGCCATAGCTACTGAAGACCCTGAAGAGAAAATTCTCATGAATAAAGACCGTGACACTGTCAAATGGTTCAATGTCAGAAATGATGGGCTTAATCAGTGTAAATAACATTAAAGAAGATATATTATCACCTCTTTGCTGCTGCCCACTAAGGACCAAGGGATCCTTCCATTTGACTTGTAGCTGAAATCTATAGGTGTTATCTCTTATTAGGCCGCAACTTTCTTAAGAGCAGGATCTGTCTTGCTTTTCTATTAGTTACTCCAATGTTTTACACATTGTAACTACTTAATAAATACCCATTCATTCATTTTTATTCATTCATTCATTATGGCTCAGTAATCAAAAAAGATGTCTTGATGACAAGATCCAGACACTCATTTATGCCTATAAAGAATAGAATTTAAATTTAATGATTTTAAAAGTCATAAGGGTAGTCATGGTCTTTCAAAATAGGACAATGTAGAGGGTGCATTTGAAAATGAGGAAATGTATTAAAGTAACAAAAGATAGCAAAGATGGCATAGTGGGTTTGCAAAGTATTCTTTCACCAAAACAAAACAACTCAGTGAAATAGGTGGAACAAGTACTTGGCCTGGGCTCACAAAATAACTAACTGATAGAAATAGGAGCCTGGTGCTCCTAAGCCCAGAGGGCTTTTCTGCTTATACCAAGAGAAGATGAAGTGGCTATTGATTTGAAAAAAATAAGAAAAATAAAATGTTTTGAATGATGCTAAAATGTCAAAGGACCATCCATAGTGATGAAAAGAGCCTCAGTAAGTGTTGGGAATACAGTACAAATATATAAAGTAAAGCAATCCCTGCTCTCAAAGAGTTTACATTCAAATAGGGGAAGGCAATACATGTAGGATAATAGTGGCCAGGAAAGGGTGTTTTTGTCTGCAGGTCAAAGGGATGGTAACTGGAGTTTCAGCTTAATTGATTGACAGATCCTCTTTACGAATGGTAGCGTTTTATTTAATTTCTGTTGACAGAGTAAAGGGAAACATGGTGTTAAGATTGACAGAAAACATCTTGGCAGTTCTGGGGGCCACCTATACATACTGAATTCTTACCAGGGGCCCAGGTTGGTAGTTAAATGCCTTGTTGGAGAAGAAAAAATAAAGTAGCATGGTATGAGGATGTCAGGAATGCTCCAGAAATATCAGTTGTTATTCATTATAGTGATCAGCCTAAGACATTAAGAAAACAATGTGTATTTTCATCATAGTGCATTAGGAATAAATATGAACTGCAGTTTTACAATATTTTTCTAGTAATAGTGAGTACTGGATTAGAAGTCAGAAAATCTTGGTTCTAGTTTTGGCAAGTTCCTGAAATTTTCTTACCATATCCTCTTTATAAGGTGTAGATAATTATACCTCTCTGTGAGGCAGTATTTTTTGCTGAATATCAAATGAAAAAATAATGGCAAAAAGTGCTTTGGAAAAAAAACAAAACAAGGCAGTATACAAATAAATATAAGGTACTTCAGTGCCTTCATTCATGGTGTGGGTACTTATTCCACCAATCTTTATTACAACTCTTTTCTGATTTGGTAGAAGACCTTTGTGATTTGCTGCAGGGCGCCCCCCCCCCCCCCCCCCCAGAAAAAAAAAAAGGTCTTCACCTGGTGGCCAAATGTCTGGTATCTTTAAATTTGACTCAGCTGCTCCTTGGGGAACAGACATTTGAAGCCTCTCTAGCTTGGGTAGGCCTTGCCATAATTTATATGATCTGAATTGACATAGGGTTTAAGAACTTCCTAGAGTTGATTCTGGGCTTTGATGAGGCATTGAATTAGAACTGTAGTTAAATCAGTTTCAGTATTTAAAGAGTAAATCTTCTATTCCAGAAAACTAGATTCTTCAGAGTACTTTTCCTGCCATTCTGAATAACTGAGTTCTTGTAATTTTTATTAGATGTGTTATATTGTATTACAAGTGGTGGTTTAAATGCGAAGAAGACCTGATAAATATGAGTATATTTAATGTGTTTTGGGGCCATCGGTTTTTCAGAAGGAACACCTAATGGACTAGTGTGTCAATCGGAACCTGCAGTGATACACTAAGGTATCCCAGTCTAGTTATCTTTTTTGGTTTTTTTTGGTGGAACAATGGGCGTTAAGTGACTTGCCCAGGGTCACACAGCTAGTAAGTGTTAAGTGTCTGAGGCTGGATTTGAACTCAGGTCCTCCTGAATCCAGGGCCAGTGCTTTATCCACTGTGCCACCTAGATGCCCCGTTATCTTTTTCTTAATTGAAAAAAAGAGTTGGCAGAAATGGTGGGAAGCAAAGATATTAGTAATGGTGATGAAATGAATTTCATTCAATGTGAGTGAAAGTAGGCAAGGGTTGATTGAAAGGCCACTAATATTCCTTTTTTTTTTTCACTAATATTCTTTCTACCATTTTTTTTCTGGGTCTGTGTTCAACAATTAGTAAAAGGAGAATAAGGCTCTTATAGTTTTATAACTATAGTTCTGAATTACTTTTTTTCACTATCATCGATATGCCTGTCTTTCCTCCCCAGATGAGATTGTTTTTATTTTCAACATCTTTAATGTCAAATATCTAGATTTACTACTACTACTATTACTTCTTCTTCTTCTTCTTCTTCTTCTACTACTACTACTACTACTACTACTACTACTACTACTACTACTACTACTTCTACTGTAATTTATGACAAAAATATTTGGAATTATAGCAATAATCCTTTTTAAAACAAAGGCTGTTATTTCATAAGAAGATTTTTTGGGGGGCTTTTGCATAGCATAACAGTGCACATTCCAGTGTCTTATTATACATTAGATGGATTTTGATGATAAAGAGAGCCCAGGAAAGCAGCAGCATCTGTTAGGTCTACTAATGACCAATAGAATTAAGATTTTGTTTATGGAGCTACTAAATTTATTCTTCAAAATTTTTGAGTTTTCTGCTATTAATTTAGACATCCTTTCAAACAATGAAACTTTAAAACATTTTAGCTCCACAGATTAGGGCTTCCAAAATTATCCCTTCTAGATCTATTAAGAATCCCACATTCTGTTACTTTTGGCAATAATTGTCTCCACATTTACTTTATAGAGTCCTCTTTGGTGGAGCCCACAGGAGGAGAGGAAGCACAAGATTCATAGGATGGCGGGCGGGTGAGTGACTGAGAATTTGGACTGGGACTTGAAAAAATAAGCAGTCATTGCTTCATGGCAACTGAAAAAAAAATTGAAGGATAAATGTGGTTATCTTTTAGGTGACTTTGTGTGGTCCATAAAGACAATATAAAGACCTTGATACTTTTTATCCTATTCTGTCATTGGAACAGGGTTCATTTGTTGGAGGATTTGAATCACTGTGTTATCTAAATTTGCACTCTAATTTAGTAGTTAATTGGTGATATGGTGGAAAATAAGTAAATACTAGAATAGGCTCTTGTGTTTGGTGATAGTGATAAAATAACATTAATGAATGAGAGATTGGTAAGGTACATATATTAATGACAATTTTAGGTTTTTCATTTTTAAGGAGATACAAATTCCAGACTGTGATATTGAGTTTAATATCTCGACAAAAGTCCTACAAGCCCTGATTAAAGCATAATATGCTAAATATAAAGTTATAAAAATCAAAGACACAAGATTGATCCTGATTGATATTACAGTACCATAAAAATAAATTCTCTTGTTCAGAAGAGAAAAGTATAAACTGTAAACAAGTAGGTTTACTATAGTTGATACAGCAACAATGTAAAAAAAAATCCCAAAGCCACCCAGTAATAGTGGTCATGAGTGTACTGTGTAAGAGAAGTAGATGAAATGTGATAAGGAATGTAAATAAGGAAACTATAACTGAGGTATTTAAATAGTATAAAAAATGGAAACTATGGAATTAAAACCAACTTAAAAATGGATCAAGAAGTGATTTCCAAACTTTTCATGTTTGACGATGTCTTTATTTTTTGGCGGAAACAGACTGCTTATTTATGTTTTTGGGAGTAGGGATTTGTTGATGCCTTCTCACACCCCGCCCACCTCCCCCAATCATTTATGGATATATATTTCCCATTTCATTGGACCTTCCTGTAATAAAGAAAATCTATTAATCAAACTCAACCAACATAGGAAATATTTTTCACAGTATATGCAAAATTTCATAGCTACAGACCCCCAACTTAAAAGGAAGGAGATGCATTTTGTCATTATTATCTAAGCTCAAGACTGGTCATCAGGATTTCTGTTTGACTTCCTTTTATTATTTTTATTTACATTTTTCTACCCATATTTGTACATTGTTTTCTTGGTTCTATTTACTTGACTCTTAATCAGTTTATAGAAGTATTTCCATTTATTTCTGAGGTTTCTTAGTATATAATAATAATAATAATGTTACAGTGACATACAACAATTTGTCCAGTCATTCCCAATTAATAGACACCTGATTTTCCTCCTGTTTTCTTGCCACCACAAAACATAATGCATTGGACATTTCGTGATATATGGAGCCTTCCTTTCTGACTTTGACCTCCTTAGAGGTATGTGCCCAGTAGTAGAATCATAAAGTTTATTTAGTGACTTTTAGTTTAGTTTAGTGACTTTAACATTTGAAGTAGTTTTCCAGGATAGTTATATCAATTCACAGTTCCAACAATAGCATATTAATATACCATATTTTTCCACAAGCTACTCCAACAATAACTATTTCTGCCTTTTATCTTGATTGCCAATTTGATGGCTATGATATGAAATATCAGAATTATTTTAATTCATTACTTTTATTATTAGTAATTTAGGACAGTCTTTCATTATTGATAGTCTGAAGTTATTTTGAAAATAACTTGTATTTCTATCCTTTTAACTGTATCTGTTAAGGAATGGCTCTTGGTCCTAGTAACATATTTGTGGCATTCTCATGTATTGTTCTTTATCAGAAATATTTGATACAAATATTTCCCCTACTTTATACTTTCATTCTAATTGCATTACTTTTGTTCATGTAAAAGCATTTAAATTTTATGTAATCTAAATCATCAATTTTATTTTTATCCTTTATTTCATTAAGATTTTCTTCATAACCACCATTGTGAAAGTATCCTCCTCATTTTGTTAATTTTATTTTTATATGACCTTTTATATTTTGGTTGTGTATCCATTTGGAATTTATTATATTATATTGGGCAAGATGCTGGTCTAAATCTATTTTCTGCCAAACTTTTCCATTTTTCCCAGTCTTCCTTGCCATTTCCCCACCAGGAATTTGTATTCTTGGGTAATTGAATAGTGATTTGAAATGCAAATTTGAAACACAAAACACAAAGCAATATGTGATTATTGTGCAGACTTGCTTATCTTTTCCACTGGTCTTTTTGTAATGAGTGCCAAATAGTTTTATTTATTACTATTATATAATAATTGGAGCTCTGGTGTGCTTTGTCTCCTTTCATATTCTTTGTCAGTATTTGCCTTGGGATTCTAGACTTCCAAATGAATTTTGTTATTGCCTGGTCTAGAACCCCTTTACAGTTGAATTGTTATGGCACTAAATCTGAATTGGTTTAGGCAATATAATTTTAATTATATTGATACTTCCCAACCAATTACCATAATTATCCTTCAGATTATCAAGATTTTTTTAAAATAATGTTTTGTCATCGAATTTATATAATTCTTGAATCTATCTTGGTACATTGATTCCCAAAGTGAATTTTAGTACTTATTTGAATGAGATTTCTCTATATTTCCTTTTGCTTTTAAATATTTGTGTATATAAATGCTGATGAATTTTGTAGGTTTTATTTTGTATTTTGATGTTTTATTTAAGTTATTAATTACCTTGATTAGTTTCTCTGCTATTACTTGGGGAGGGGGGAGATATTCTACATAAACTATCATGCCATCTGCAAATAGGGATAATTTTGTCTTATGCCAGTTTATGCACTTATTTCTCTTGTCTTATTGCTTTAAATAGTTGAGAAGAAAAATAATAGCTTGTATAGTGCTTTAAGGTGTGCAAAGTGCTATACACTTATCTGTCTTATCTGTCTGTATGCCTATCATCCATCTATCTCATCTAATCTAATCTGATCCTCTCAGTTCTATGAGGGGGGTGTGTTAGTAATTCACCCCAGGATGAAACAGCTAGGAAATGCCTAAGGTAGAATTCAAACTCAGATCTTCCTGACTCCTAATTCTGTGTTTTATTTACTGGGTTACTGAGTTATGGACATCCTAGTTTAATTCCCATACTTACTGGGAAAGCTTCCAATATTTCTCCTTTGCAAATAATTCTAGTATTGGTTTTAGATGTGTATTTTTATTGTACTAAAAATGGGCCTTTTATCTCTGTGGTTTTAAAAGTTTAACATAAATGACTATTATATTCTGTCATATGGTTCCTATGGTTTTATTATGTATATCCTTAATTATGCTAATTGTTTTCCTAGTGTTGATCTATCTTTGCATCCATAGTATAATTTTATCTTAGTCATAGGGAATTCATCTGATCCTCTAAAAGTTTCTATTAACTGCTGTATAACCAAAAGACCCCAGGACTCTACCAACTCCTGCTCTGACCATTATCTTCTTTGTTAACAGTTTAGGGTCAAAGATACCCTAGAGCATCCCCCAAGGGAGTTATTCTCCTTAACACTGGGTGAGGGCTGGAGACCTGCCATCTACTCAGCTGCTACATTCTGAGGTGTAACAACCATGGCTTTCTTCAGAATCTCCTTGATTCATAGTCATGTGATGTTTAGGACAAAGCTTCCTTCCGAAGTCATCACTCTTTCCTTCCTACTCATCCATATCAGTCTCTCCTATATCTCTATCCCACTCAACTCATTCTTCATCCTCCTCCCCCCCCCCCCCCCCCAGCCTTATTCTGTTGGTGACAAACTGCCCTTTCAATCAGGCCTACTCTCATGCTTCTTTTCATCTCCTAGTAGTCTTAGACATCTGGCTTCTCCCAAAGTCTGTATGTCTATTTACTCTTTTTAGCACTAGATTTACCTTCCCTTATGACTAACACATTTGATCTAGAGTAGAGATGCTTCTTTCTCTTTAATGATACTTTCAGACTCTTCTATACCTATCAGTCAATAACCTTTCCTCCTTTGAGGTTCATTTCAGGGGTGTGGGTGTATAGCCATGGAGATTTTTATGGCTGTTCTGTATTGGTACCCAGGTAATTTTTCTTCCTTTATCAAGGAGCTTGTTACTTGGCTCATTGTCTTCTGGTCTTCAGGCCCTACTTATAGGGAATTCAGTGTGATGTCTACTCAAATACTCTTGCTTTCAAATTCATCAACTTCCCTAACTTCCATAAGCTACTCCTAGTTATGTTTGGGGATAGTTATACCCGTAATTTTACTGTCACACACAATTGTTTTGCCTCCATAATAAATAATTTTGATATTTTTTTCTGTGACTATAACCTCTTATCCTTTTGTCTCTCCTTTGTCTTACCTATTCTAAACCTTCTCAGTCTTCAGTGTAACCTCTGGTAACTATATGCCTCCCAGTTTTTCCAGACTATCACCCTGCTCTGGCCTCACTCTCCTGCCTTCAAAATCTTTATCTGATGGTTAACCTGACCAACTTTTACATTGTCCCTCAGTCCTTGATTTCCTTATCCCTTTGTCCTATTCCTGCTCCTCCCTTTCTCAATCTCAGCCCTGGATTACTTTTACCATCTGCTTTCCCTATTCCTTTGCTCATGTTGCTGAATTCTGATGGCATTCTTCTCCAGTCTGTACCCTGGACTTTCTCTACTATACTTAACCCTTCATCTTGAAATCCCACTTCTGTCCTATAATTCACATATTGGCAGCCTCCTCCACTCTCAGTTTAAGGAGGATGCCTAGGCCAATGATGTCTCATTCCCCTTCAGGCAGCACTCTAGACTCCTATTGTGCCCCTGTACACCTTTGCTCCCACACCACTTTTAGTTTCTTTTTATGTGCTGTCTTCACTTATTAGAATATAATTTCCTTAAGGGGAGGCACTATCTTTCTACTTATAGCACTTAGCACTTATAGCACTTATCTTTCTACTTATTAGCACTTAGCACAGTTTCTGGCAGGTTGACATTGTTGTTAAGTCATTTTTTAAAAGTCATATCCTACTCTTTTGTCACTCCATTTGGGGTTTTCTTGGCTAAGATATTGGAGTGATTTGCCATTTCGTTCTCCAGCTCATTTTCCAGATGAGGAAATTGAGGCAAACGGGGTTAGTGACTTGCCCAGGTTCACACAACTAGTTAGTGTCTGATGCCGGATTTGAACTCAAGAAGAAGAGTTAAGTGCTCAATAAATGCTTGTTGACTGAGGGAGTCACACAACCCCAATGACTGGAACTACTACAGATTTGTTATTTAACCTCACTGCTGCACACTGACTCTATTCCTGTTTTCCAATTTATATTTTTTCTTACTCCCTTGGGTATATGTTTTATTTTGTTGAGTCACCTCATTTCTAGAAATATCAAGTCATGAAGGAGCATGGTGTGCTTTGTGAATCATGCTCTCTTCTGAGTTACACTTTCCTCTTTTGGCATTTAAAGTCCTTTATAATTTGACTTTAATTTACTTTCTAGTTTGATTGTATAGTAGTCCCTCTCCTCTCATGTACTGTCCTCCCAGACAAATGATCTACTTGTTTCCCATACATGACATTCCTTTCCCCATCTTTCTTCTTCTTCTTCTGCTTCTTCTTCTTCTTCTTCTTCTTCTTCTTCTTCTTCTTCTTCTTCTTCTTCTTCTTCTTCTTCTTCTTCTGCTTCTTCTTCTTCTTCTGCTTCTGCTTCTGCTTCTTCTGCTTCTTCTGCTGCTGCTGCTTCTGCTGCTTCTTCGGCTCTTGCTCTGGCTGCTGCTGCTGCTGCTGCTGCTGCTGCTGCTTCGGCTCTTGCTCTGGCTGCTGCTGCTTCTGCTGCTGCTGCTGTTTCTGCTGCTGCTGCTTCTTCTGCTGCTGCTGCTGTTTCTGCTGCTGCTGCTGTTTCTGCTGCTGCTGCTTCTGCTGCTTCTTCTGCTTCTTCCGCTTCTTCTGCTTCTGCTGCTTCTTCTGCTTCTTCTGCTTCTTCCGCTTCTGCTTCTGCTTCTGCTTCTGCTCCTCCTCCTCCTCCTCCTCCTCCTCCTCCTCCTCCTCCTCCTCCTCCTCCTCCTCCTCCTCCTCCGGCAGTGGGGGTTAAGGGACTTGCCCAGGGTCACACAGCTAGCAAGTGTCAAGTGTCTGAGCCGGATTTGAATTCAGGTCCTCCTGAATCCAAGGCCGGTACTTTATCCACTGCACCATCTAGCTGTCCCCCATCTTGCTTCTTTTAAACTGGCTTTTCCCTGTGACCAGAATGTTCTATCTCTTGAAATCCCTAGCTCCTTTCAAGATTGAATTCAAGTGCCACCTCTTTAAAGAACTATTTCCTGATGCCATCAGTTGTTATTGCCCCCTCTAAACAGCTTTTGAATTTATTTTGTGCTTATCTTGCATTAATCTATCTGTGAATGTGTTGTTTTCCTATACTTAGAGTAGAATAAAAGTTCATTTAGCTCAAGGATTTTCCCACTTAGGAATTTATATTTCAGCATCTAGCATAATACTTGGCTTGTAGTAGGTTATTAATAAAGGCTTATTAATTCATTAATTCTTGGTCCCTCCCCTCCACTGTTTTTACTTTACTTTGCTATAGTCACCCTCTTCTCCATCATGTATGTTGGAAGACTAAGGAACTTATTGTTTGTTCCTTTTCTACTTACACTTAAGCTAGGTGAGAATGAATCTTTTACTCCTGCTTCCTCATTAGAATGACTTTCTTCTTTATAAACAGTTGTTCCCCACTATCACCCCTTTGTGTGTATAGAATGTTATATTTCTTTGTTTGTTTCTGTGTATTGTGTATTGAATGATCTCTAACTCATTTTTTTGTTTGTTTTGTTTGTTTTTTTTGGCGGGGCAATGGGGGTTAAGTGACTTGCCCAGGGTCACACAGCTAGTAAGTGTCAAGTGTCTGAGGCCAAATTTGAACTCAGGTACTCCTGAATCCAGGGCCAGTGCTTTATCCACTGCGCCACCTAGCTGCCCCTCTAACTCATTTTAAGGAACAACTACCTTCAAGTACTGTTTGAGATTTGGTTTTGATATACTTACCCTTGCCTTCCCATGTTTTTTCATTATTATCCTTAACATTCTTGATGTTTTGTTTTTCCATATGAATTTCACTTTTTCCCCCTAGCTCTGTAAAATATTCCTTTGGTAATTTGATTGGTATAGCACTGAATGAATTTGGGTAGTGTTGTGATTTTTATTATATTGGATTGACCTACTTTTAAGCAGTTCATTTTTTCAGTTATTTAGGTATGTTTTTAATTCTGCAAAGAATGTTTATAGTTTGATAAATTTAATTTTTAGGCGAATCTTGGGAAATGCACACCCTAGTATTTTAAAGCTTTTGTATTTATTTTGAATAGAATTTCTTTTTTTTTAGCTCTTTCTGCTTGGTTTTGTTGGCAACATGCTGGGATGTAGATGATTTAAAGTTATTATTTCATTTAACTTTTTAGTTTGCTTTTTAGCATTCTCTAAGAAACCATCATATCTGCAAAATATGTTAATTTTGTTTCCTCTTTGCTGAGACTTAGTCTTGTGGATTTCTGTTCCTTACTGTTACATTGAACATTTCTAGCACTGTTAAAAAGTGGTGGTGATAGTGGGTATTCTTGCTTTACCCCTGATCTTATTTGAAGGTCCTCTAACTTTTCTCTATTACATATAATGTTGACTCTTGGATTATGATAGATATTATTTACTATGTTAAGGAAAAGTCCATTTATTCCTTCTGTTTCTAGAGTTTTTAATCAATATCTATAGATATTAAGTAGTTAAATGGAACAAAGATGTTTAGTGACTGGTGGCTAATGGTGGTAGTGGTTAGGACATAGCAGTTAGGGGCTTGAAAGGAAAGAGACACATAACTCTTCAGTCTACTCTAGAACCCTAAAGGAAAATATTCCATGCTGGCTTAGTTAGAGTGACCAAGAGCATACATGTTATAGAATGATGCCTTCCTCTTTTGTTGAAAGGCCATCTTTTTTTGCCCCTCATTGATTATTAGTCCACTACATATTGATTAGTTCTATTCTCTTAGCATGTTGTTCAGAGAAACATCCTGATCTTTTTTTTTTTTATATATTTATAACTGCCTCTTTTGATTTCTTATATGTAAAGAATAGCTCTGGGCTATTATATGTTGAAATTCTCAAATTTAGCTCCCACATGCTTTGGGGCTTCAAGTTTGTAGCTTCTTATTAGATGGTCCTTGGTGTCTGTTGATAAATATATATTTCTTTGTTTGTAAAAGTTTTTCTATTACATATTTCAGTATGGTATTTGGGCTTTTTTATTCATCATATTTCTTTTTCTAGGCAATACACACTATTTAAATTATCTTTGTTCATCCTGTTATCAAGGTCAGTCACTTTGCCTTGTATAGAATTTATTTCCCTTACAAATTTATTGTCTTTTTTTCTATACTATCAGATTTTCTTTGTTATTTTTGAGCTTCAAATTTGTCATCTTTTTTATTTTAGAGAAATTCTTTATTTTCTGTTCCAAGTCATCTGCTGTCCTCTTTGTTCATTTGTTCTTGAGGTGCTGTGATTTCTGTCATAATTGACATCCTGATTTCTCTAAAAATTTTTTTGAACTTTCCAGAATTTCTTGCTGCTGATATATTATTTCTGGGAAACTTATAGCATTTATTTTTTGAATTTGGGAGTTTTAAGTTCACTTACCTTAAGAGCAGAATATTTGTCACCTTTTCTTTATGTTGCAGCTTTGATTACTATACATTTGGGGTATTTCTTTTAGTTTTGAGGCTGTGGGAAGGGCATTGCTTCTGAAAACAATTTTTACCACTATCTTACAAATCAAATGATCCTATTTTGGATGTTAAAACATGCTAGTAGATAATAGTATTATTACACATTAAATGAGAAAATAGATAATTATAAAAAGTTATCATGGGTTCAATAGTTTTATTTTATTAATCATACCAGCATTTGCTTACACTTGTGAAAAACAATAATGCATATTTGTGTGAGATATTTAACTTAATCTTTAGAAATGATGCTGTTTTTATTTGTTGGGTAAGTCTGGATTTATATAAAATTATAAAAAAATATTTTTTAAGCATCCTCCTACTTTTTTTTGTGTGTAAACTTTTGTCCCCTTGTTCAGCTCCCTAGCCCTAGGTGGGCCCAGTGATTTTACATCATATGTGTATGCAAAACACACTTTATTGCAATTAACTATGATACCTCCCCTTGTTGGACTTTTCTATACCAGGCATATCCCTCCAAGAATTTAAATGATTCATATTTTAGACTTGTAACGATTGGAATGATGCCACCTGCTGGAGACTTACTGTAGGAAAGCTCCACCATGAGGAGAAGGCCTCTGAGGGCAAGGCCATGCGGCTTTTCTTTGGCTTCAGGAAGTGATGTTTGCTTGTGGGAGGAAGAGGGGGTGAGGTGGAAGCTCTGGTTTCTCTTTTGTCAGGACTCTGGTGGAGAGTGGAGTGAGAAATATGCTCTTCCTTTAATAGATAAATGTAGGCCTTTCTCTCTTTCTTCACTAAATTCTTAATTCTCCTTAATAAATGCTTAAAAGTCTAACTCTTGTTAAAGCTTATAATTTATTGGCAACCACTCATTAGATATTTTAGACAGACTAGCTAGAATTTTAGGCCCCCTTTACAGACTAGATGTTTAGAGTGTTGCTAGATGACGAGGCAGCACTAATCTGATAAAGATTCAACTATTAATGATAGTAGCTTAATTTGTTATCTTTCTCAGATATAGCTGTATTTTTATCTGATTCCTGGAAATCAAACTTTTGTTTCTTTTGTATGAATCTTTAATTACATAATTTTAAGTAGCATAGGATCTGGACTCGCTTTTACAACTCATGAGTCGGGTATCTCCAGAGTTTGGCTGACTACCTCTTCTCTTAGGGTTCTAGCAGTAACCTTGGGGTAGGGGAGGATTTTTAGTACTCTTTCTGGGGACAAGGTGAGAGACAAGGAGGATGAGAAATTCTAGGAGTCCCCTATACTTCTTACAGGTATAATAGTCTAGATCCTCATAGGGGTCAGAATTTTCTCTTGTAATCTCCTTTTTATACTTACTAAGCCAATATACTATTTACCATACCTAATTTTTTCATCTGAAAACTGCCTGTTCATATTCTTTGACCGTTTCTCAATTGGAGAATGACTTCCGTTCTTATAAATTTGATTTAGTTCCCTAAATATTTGAGAAATGAGGCCTTTATCAGAAACACTGGCTGTAAGAATTGTTTCCCAGCTTTCTACTTGCCTTCTTTTATTTATTTATTTATTTGTTTGTTTGTTTGTTTGTTTATTCATTCATTCATTCATTCATTTATTTGTTTGTTTATTTATTTGCTTGCTTGCTTGCTTTCTTGCTTGCAGGGCAATGGGGGTTAAGTGACTTGCCCAGGGTCGCACAGCTAGTGTCAAGTGTCTGAGGTTGGATTTGAATTCGGGTCCTCCTGAATCCAGGGCCAGTGCTTTATCCACTGTGCCTAGCTGCCCCCTCTGCTTTCCTTCTAATTTTGGCTGCATTGCTTCTGTTTGTACAAAAACCTTTTAATTTAATGTAATCAAAATCATCTATTTTGAATTTCATAATATTCTCTTCTCTATTGTTTGGTCATATATTCTTCTCCTCTCCATAGATCTGAGAGGTAAACTATTCCTTTCCTAATTTACCTATGTTATTACCCTTTGTGTCTAAATCATGGCCCCTTTTGACCTTATTTTGGTATACAGTGTAAGATATTGGTCTATGCCTAGTTTCTGCTGTACTATCTTCCAGTTTTCCCAGCGGTTTTTGTCAAATAGTAAGTTTTTATCCAGAAGCTAGAGTCTTTGGGTTTATCAAACAGTAGATTACTAAAGTCATTTACTACTATGTCTCCTGTGCCTAACCTATTTCATTGATCCACCACTCTATTTCTTAGCCAGTACCAAATAGTTTTGATGACTGCTGCTTTATAGTAGAGCTTCAGATTTGGTACAGCTAGCCCACCTTCCTGTGCATTTTTTTTTTAATTAGTTCCCTTGATATTCTTGACCTTTTGTTCTTCCAGATAAATTTTGTTGTTATTTTTTCTAACTCTATAAAATAATTTTTAGGTAGTTTTATTGGTATGGCACGGAATAAGTTAATTAATTTAGGTAGAATTGTCGTTTTTATCATATTAGCTCAGCCTATTCATGAGCAATTGATAGTTTTCCACTTGTTTAGATGTGATTTTATTTGTGAAAAGTGTTTTGTAATTGTTTTCATAAAGTTCCTGGATTTATTTTGGCAGGTTAGACTCCCAAATATTTTATATTGTCTACAGTTACTTTAAATGGACTTTCTCTTTCTATCTCTTGCTGCTGAGCTTTGTTGGTCATGTATAGAAATGCTGATGATTTATGTGGATTTATTTTATAACTTTGTTAAAGTTAATTAAAGTTAATTGTTTTGAGTAGTTTTTTTAGTTGATTCTCTAGGATTCTCAAAGTATACCATCATGTCATCTGCAAGGAGTGATAGGTTTGTTTCTTCCTTGTCTATTCTAATTCCTTTAATTCCTTTTTCTTTTATTGCTAAAGCTAACATTTCTAGTACAATATTAAATAGTTGAGGTGATAGTGGACATCCCTGTTTCACCCCTGATCTTATTGGGAATACCTCTAACTTATCCCCATTATATGTTGATGGTTTTAGTTAGATTCGGCTTACTTTTTTGGAGGTGGGAGCGGGGAAGTGGGGTGGGGCATTGAGGGTTAAATGACTTGCCCAGTGTCACACAGCTACTAAGTATCAGGTGTCTGAGCCTGAATTTGAACTCAGGTCCTCCTGAATCCAGGGCCGGTGCTTTATCTACTGCGCCACCTAGCTGCCCCCAATTGCTTACTATTTTAAGGAAATCCCCATTTATTTCTATGCTCTCCAATGTTTCTAATACGAATGAGTGCTGTATTTTGTCAAAAGCCTTTTCTGTATCTATTGAGATACGCATATGATTTGGGTTAGTTTTGTTATTGATGTCGTCGATTATGTTGGTAGTTTTCCTAATGTTGAACCAGTCCTACATTCCAGGTATAAATCCCACATGTATTATCCTGGTTATGAATTGCTGTAATTTCCTTGCTAATATTTTATTGTCAGATTTTTGCATCAATATTCATTAGGGTAATTGGTTTATAATTTTCTTTCTCTGTTTTGGCTCTGCCTGGTTTTGATATCACCGCCATATTTGTGTCATAAAAGGAATTTGGTGGGACTCCACTTATTTTTTCAAATAATTTATACAGTACTGGAATTAATTGTTCTTTAAAAGTTTGGTAGAATTCACTTGTAAACCCATCTGGCCCTGCATATTTTTTCTTGAGGAGTTCATTGATGGCTTGTTCAATTTCTTTTTCTAAAATGGGCTTATTTAAGGATTTTATTTCCTCTTTAGTTAATCAGGGCAATCTATATTTTCGTAAATATTCATTCATTTCATTTAGATTGACATTTATTGGCATACAGTTGGGCAAAATAGTTCCTAATTATTGCTTTAATTTCTACATCATTGGTGGTGAATTCACCCCTTTCATTTTTTTATATTGGTAATTTGGTTTTCTTCTTTTTTTAAAAGCAAATTAACCGAAGGTTTTGCTACTTTATTGATTTTTTTTTCATAAAACCAGCTCTTAGTTTTATTTATTAATTCTATAGTTTTCTTACTTTCAGTTTTATTAATCTCTCCTTTGATTTTCAGAATTTCTAATTTAGTATTTAATTGGGGATTTTTAATTTGCTCTTTTTCTAGCTTTTTCAGTTGCATGCCCAATTCATTGATCTCTTTCTCTATTTTATTCATGTAAGCATTTAGAGATATAAAATTTCCCCTAAGAACTGCTTTGGCTGAATCCCATAAATTTTGGTATGTTGTCTAATTGTAATTCTCTGGGATGAAGTTATTGATTGTTTCTATGATTTGATGTTTGACCCACTCATTCTTTAGGATGAGATTATTTGGTTTCCAATTAATTTCAAGTCTATCTTTCCATGGCTCTTTATTACATATAATTTTTATTACATTGTGATTTGAAAAGGATGTATTTACTATTTCTATCTTTCTACATTTGACAGTGAGGATTTTATGCCCTAATACATGGTCAATTTTTGTGTACATGTCATGTACCACTGAGAAAAAGGTATATTCTTTTCTATCCCCATTCAATTTTCTCCAGATGTCTATCATATCTAACTTTTCTAAAATTCTATTCACCTCTTTAACTTCTTCCTTTTTTATTTTGTGGTTAGATTTATCTAGTTCTGAGATGGGAAGGTTAAGATCCCCCACTAGTATAGTTTTGCTGTCCATTTCCTCTTGTAACTCATTTAACTTCTCTAAGAATTTGGATGCTTATACCACATGGTGCATATGTGTTTAGTATTTATATTCATTGTCTGTGGTACCTTTTAGCAAGATGTTGTTTCTTTCCTTATCTCTTTTAATTAGATCTATTTTTGCTTTTGCTTTGTCTGAGATAAGGATTGCTACCCCTGCTTCTTTTACTTCAGTTGAAGCATAATATATTTACCTTTACTCTGTATGTATCTCTCTGCTTCAGATGTGTTTCTTGTAAACAATGTATTGCAGGATTCTGGGGTTTTTTGTTGTTTGTTTGGGTTTTGTTTTGTTTTGTTTTGGTATAGGATTCTGGTTTTTCACCCACTCTGCTATTTGCTTTTCAACCAGTCTTAGTGCATTTCCTGTGCCTGCACCTCTGATCATTGATTCAATAGAGGTGTCTAGGAATTGTTTATGCCTAGTTTACACATTTGTCTGATTATGTAATTCAATCAAAGAGCTTTGTTGCACCTGATAAAAATATTAAGGTATGGATCCTCTTTTTAGTTACTTTAATTGGAACAGTTGTGATTGATTGAATAGAGAACTCTGGGCCTTTAGTATTCAATTGGGTAGTAAATAGACTCCATCCATCTCCCTTAAACTGAAATAGTGGGAGGAAATCAGGTTGGGAGTCTTTAGGCTAAACCTCTCAAATATTAGGTTATCTTTATTGCTAATGACTTATCATTCTTTCAGGGATCAACAACTCTGGTAGAGTGTAACAGAAGTGGGTATTTTCTTTTGGATAATGATAAAAGGTCTATCACAGAATAAATATAAAATTAAGTTATTATTTTCTTTTGAATTTAGCATATTGATGATGCTGGAATTTGTGGTCCTGTTAATACTTATTAGAAAATAAGGACTGGTAGATTTTGGGTGAATTATAAAGTTTGGGAATTATCATTCAAGAGTGAGAAGTTTTCTTTATCTTAAATATTTATGAATATGCCATGAATGTTTATCAGTCTTGTAGTTGGAAAATGATTATAGCTAAAAAAAATTAATAAGTTCTTTGGATATTACAATTTATTAAACATAGTCTCAACTACACGTATTCTCACATGTGCAGATAAGCTATTTCAGTAACATGCAAACACATAACAAACAAGGTGTTAATCACCTTTCACACACATGTGATTACTATGTATTTGCTTTTTTCTACAGTGTTACTTGTTGGAAGACTTCCTAGCTGCTGTTCTCTTAGCTAGTTTCCCTTTCTGTTTGACTCCTCTATGGAAGCAATCAGTCCACTTTCTGGGTGGTAGCTGAAAAGCAAGATGACATTACCAGCTTTATAGCTTTAATTTCAACTCAAGAATAATGTATTCTCGTGGGTAGCTAGGTGGCACAGTGGAAAAAGCACCAGCCCTGGATTCAGGAGGACCCGAGTTCAAATGTGGCTTCAGACACTTGACACTTATTAGCTGTGTGACCCTAGGCAAGTCACTTAATCCTCATTGCCCCGCAAAAAAAAAAAAAAGAATAATGTATTCTCTCCTTTCCTCTGTGTAATATGTGGACTTATGCTAGGATTGTTGCATTTGAAGGTAAAAAAAAAAAGAATGATATCTAATGTAGAAATGGAAACAAGATGGGAATTATTCTTATTGTCACTTATTGTCACATAAAACCTTCTGTTCTATTGAAGATATGTCGGAGTCCAGGAGCCTATTCTAGAGTTAAATTGGCCAGCAATCAGTGAAAGAGGCCAAGTATCTTATGGATGATTCTTCTGTGGTTTATTAGATATTTTTAGCTAAATTTAATTTCTTTTTTTTTTAAAAAAGAATTGAATAATTTAGTAACAATTCATACCCATTCCCTACCCCCAACATGACTGGAAATATTTGTATCTATATTACTATATGAGAACCTTAATATTCTTCTTAAGGTACATGCAATTTATTTTCACATGGAGTTCCATGGTATTATAACAATGTAATAGAAATTCTACCTTAGCTTCTGCCAGTGATAACAGGGAAGTATGTCATAAATTCATAAATTTTATTTTTCAGTATATTAAGTTTCTTCACTTTGTAATATTTTACTCTGTTCTAATATTTCTTCACTTTGTAATATTTTACTCTAATTGTATAGACTTGTAATTTACTGTTATTTTGAAATTAGTCTTACTCTTTAGCTCCACTCTGAAATGTTATCTTGTTTGCCTAACTTAAGAGGAACACTTACCCATTTCCTTCTAACCCTCATCTCTGCTTGTAGGAATAGTTCTTTCATTTCTACCCCTACAACATCTTTTGACCCTATCCCCTTTACTCCACTCAAACAGCCACTACACTAGTGAAGCATAATGCCTGGTACATAATAGGCACTTAATAAATATTGATTGATAGTATCATTTTTGCCAGGACTATTGGAAAAACCTCATAATTATAGGCTTCCTTACTAGTTTTTCCCCACTTTAATCTATTCTTCACACAACCACAGTGATTTTTGAAAAGAATTTTTTTTTTTGCATAAAAAGTCTGGTTTCACCTCCACAGAACAAGATACCTCTGCACCAAGTATCCCCTGGTGTTTCATCTGTCCTCCCCACAATGCCTACCAACCCCATGTTCTGTCCTCTTTTTGTGTTTTGTCTACCCCTTTAGATGGTAAACTCCCTGAGGGGCGCTTAATAAATGTTTATTGGATTGATCTGATTTTCAAACAGGAAAAATGAAATTGGATGAAAAATGTCTATTGCTCAGATTTTTAACATGCATCCAATAGACACCCTACAGAGCTTATCCAACTGTATATGTATGAGCTGAGTCTAAAGTTGAAAAGGAGGAGAGGCTGAATTGTCTTTGGGAAAAGCATAAAACACTTATACCAACTCCACAGCTTCACAAATCAACAAAGGTCTATCATTTCAGTACACATGTTGCTCTGTGAGAGCAAGACTGGCCACCCTTGCCTCTGAAGAACTAAAGAGGAACATGACATAAAGGCAGTAGGAAGGTAAATGGAGAGTGTGAGCAGGCTTCAGTGTATAATCAACAAATAATTTTGAAGATCAGAAGTAAAGGATATTGTTAAAAAGTTGTATAGTATAAAGAGAATATGAGCTGATGACAACTTTTGGGAGGATGTGGACCAGGGGTGCACAGAATGAGCACTCATGGGTGCATTGTGATCTCCATCAAAGGAGGAAACTCTACTATGAAACTCCTGAATTAGTGAGATTATAGATCCATTTGAGTAATCACCGTTGCCTGCCTGTTACTTCTAGGATCATGCAGAAACTCTTTGGCATCTAAAGCACTTGACTACTTGTTTCTAATACATTTTTTCCATCCTTATTACATATATACATGGTATATGCACATACTGCACCATATCTTCTCAGTGTTCCTCACATATAACCCTCTGTTTCCTGTATTTGCCTTTGCACTGGCTTGAGATGTACCCCACTCTCCCTCTGGATCTTTAGCTTACCTAAACCTCAGCTTAAATGCCAACTTTTCATGAAAAATTTCTTGATTTTTCACCTTTTACTTATTTTGTATTTTCTTCTACATAGGCATTCATGCATGATCTCCTAATACATACACATGTGTATATGTGTGTGTGTGTGTGTGTAAGTTCCTAATGGACAGGGACTATTTTGGTTTTGTCTTTGTACCTAGCACTTAATAAAGGTTTGTTGTATTTATATCTATATCTGTCTGTCTGTCTATCTAAGAAGTCTCTTACTGGGGGCAGCTAGGTGGCACGTGGATAAAGCACTGGTCCTTAGATTCAGGAGGACCTGAGTTCAAATTTAGCCTCAGACACTTGACACTTACTGGCTGTGTGACCTTGACAAGTCACTTAACCGTCATTGCCCTGCAAAAAGTTAAAAAAAAAAAAAGTCCCTTACGTAGGAATATCTTAGTGGTAACTCACAGATTTATCTTTCCCTTCTTCCTATGTTACTATAGCTCCTGGTACTCTTGGTATGGGAGTCATTATTAAAAATATATCTAAAGAATTTAGATATTTCATAGATGCATCAGTAGTGGAAAAGAAGAGGCCAAAAGAGGAGGAATGGCTTAAGTGGTCTGACTCTACTTACTATGTGCTAGGCACTGTACTAAGCTCTGTGGATACTAAGAAAGGCGAAAAACAGACCTTACCCTCCAGGAGCTCACTGTCTACTGGAGGAGACAACAAACAAACAACTGTGTACAAACAAGCTATTTGCAGACAGATAAATAGGAAATAATTAATAGAGGGAAGGCACTGTAATTAAGAGGGATTGAGAAAGGCTTCCTGTAGAAGGTAGGATTTGCAGTATAGTTCTAGGTACCAAATACTTACCTGCACTAAAATATCTTGCCCAATAATTGTCATAATTAAAAAAAATTTAATTTATTGAATGGTCAGAAGTTGTATCTAAGAAGGTTAAGGGAATATCAGTCATTTACTCAGTAGTAACATGCATCCATTAGTATGAATTATAATGCTTTACTATGATTTTAATTCAAAAGGGTTGCTTCTAGCTCCAACTACATGATCCTATAATCAATCTATGACATAACCTAACCTCTTTATTTTATAGATGAGACAATTGAGTTCCAGTTAGTGGCAGAGAACAGATCAGTTGAATCAGATTCTTTTTATCCAAGCACAAAGATCATCTACATTGAGACAATGCAGGGAGGGAGCAGGACTATATAGAGAGGGAAATGCAAGAAGAAGAGGGTATACAAGTCATTTTGAAAAATGGATTACTCCAGACCTCAGAGGAGGCTGTCCAAGTTGGCTGCTTCTTTGGGGACTTAGAATAACATGAAAACATTTGCCTGTTTAAAATATTTTTGTCTCATGTTATCTCTGTCCCTAGTAAGGGGAGGAAATTTTCCTTTAGAACTGATAATTCAATTTTTGCTTAATTTGTTCTATAAAAAGTTGTCTTGCAAAATTCATGTATGGATTATTGCTGAAAGAGCTAGAATTTTCTCTAGTGCTTAAACTTCCCAAAGGTCAGTCTTGTATATTTTCTTAAACTTGTACTCTGGGAAAGATGAGAGAAAAGCTTGAAGCTCACTGTTCCTAGTGACCCACCATTCTGGAAGAGTTGCCCAGGTGGTGAACTTTTCTTTCAAATGTGATTTTGTTCTCTTTTGTGATTAACATGCCAGCTTCCCTGCAGTTAACTGACTCACATAAGTTTTAAAATCATGTAACTTGCTTGGCATTCTTTAAGTCCAGGACCTTCCTACAAATATTTAGCTACCTTAAGAGAACTGAAATTTTAGGTACTTTTTTCCTGACATTTTTCTGTTTTCCAAGTGTAGCTCTGAAATGATCTGATCTCTAAATAGATTTCATGTTTACTGTAACTTTATTTCTAAAGGTTATTAAGTAAATGTAAACCAAAAGTAAAAACATATGAATGAATTTATAATACTCAAAACTACAGAATTAGACATCTGCCTAATGAATGATGTTCTAAATGTTGCTAAATGATTAGTAGTAATTAAAAGGTTAAATAAAAGCTGAAGAAAGCTTTGAATTTTTAAATGTTTGCAACAGCTAGTAATCTGACTGATGCAGACGTTTTTGTCAAAGTTGAAAAAGTTATAGCTAATTAATTTCTTGGGAGACATATGATGAAATTGTAGGTGTGATAACATATTTGAGTAACATATGGTCGTTATGGGGCACCTTTCTAATGACTGAGCAGCAAGTTAAATATAGACTTTTAAGTTTCTTTTCCTTCAATACCAGCTCTTTGTTACTTTTTTTTAAAATGAATTTTACTAACTGAAGTAGAGTACTTGGGATTAGCCATTTAGAATGGATTTTTTTTTTTTGGTATTTTCAGTTTAAATGTCATAATTTTAAAAGTTTACTTAAAATATAGGTAATTTTAATTTTTCTGTAACAGACATAATTTAGTATATTTAAATATTAAATGTCAACTGCATTTCAGTTTTCCAGTGGATAAACTTATGATTTTAAGTATTTAAGCCTTGTTTCCTTTATATACTTTTTATGGGTAAGGATCAAACAGTGTTAAGGCATAACAGATGTAAGGGGACATATTTTAAGGCCTTTCATAAATCTGTTTCCAAGGATGATTTTACGTAGTAATTCAAGTCATTTTTACTCTGGCCTAATGGCAGTGTATAACATTTAGGACAGTAAATTTTGAGCTATTTTTTGGGAGGCATTTTAATTCTTCCTTTTATTTTATTCATCATGCATTTGTATTCTTTGTTTGAATCAATGTGAGTGGAAGTCAGTGGATGAGTCAAAATTTGTCATTCATTCAAAATTACCTACAAAGAAATGAAAGCTTCAACTCTTCTGTGATTTAATTTTTTCTGTGCTGCAAAACCATCCACTGGAGGGTGTTCTAGTTAACTTTTATTATCAGGGTGCTGCTAAATTGATGAAGTAAGAGAAAAATTAAGCAACAGTTGTGTTCAAAATTAAAGAAGGGCAGAAAGCAATATATGTTGGGAAGGGTTGTCCCCTTAAATTTCTGCAAAAAGAACAATAAAAGTTCAATTTTAGGGTCAATAAGCAGATAACTACCTTTCTTCCCTGTGTTATGTACTGAACACTATTAATCACATTAATTGTTTTTTTTTTCCCTTGTTTTTTTTTGTGAGGCAGTTGGGGTTAAGTGACTTGCCCAGGGTCACACAGCTATTAAGTTTCAAGTGTTTGAGGCCAGATTTGAATTCAGGTCCTCCTGAATGCAGGGCCAGTGCTCTATTCACTGCACCACCTAGCTGCCATGCATTAATTGTTTTTTTTTTGTTTTTTTTTTTTAAACCATGGCACTGTATTGGAGCTATTTTGACCATGAACTCTTCTGGAATGCTATGTCTAAATTTCCGTGATAATTTCTAGCAGTATAAAGTAAAATGAATAAAGGAATACATGAAATAAGTTAGCTTTACTTTTCATTGCAAAATAAAAACAGCATCAATAAAAACAAACAAACAAACAAACAGCTTTTGGTGAAATCTGAGTGCTACTAGTAGAATCTGGGTTCAATCCCTTGTGCTGCAACTTCTACTTATGTGACCTTGGACACTTCTGTGGGCCTGAGTCCTCCATCTGTAAAATGAGAGAGTGAACCAAATAACTGCTAAGGTTCCATCTAGTTCAAGATTTATGACTCAATAATTCAGGTACATTAGGGGTAGCTTTTTTAGTCACTATTTTGACGTTCTGCCAATTCTAGTACTGTACTTAGAGGAAACTGTATATATACAAGTATCCACTAGGGGTTGCTGGAATATTTATGACTCGGGTAGCTTTTGAGCTATCTTTTTCCAAATAAAACAGTAGAATGAACAAAGGTAAATGTTCATTTAAAAATAAATCTAACTTCTTATTCATTTGATAAAACTTAGTTTGTGATATAGGTAAGTTTTCAGTTAAGAAGAATAGACTCTTAAGTGTTACTCAATGTCTCTTAATTTGATACTTGTTTCATAGCCTGAGAAATGACTTACATGTTTATCTTGCAAATGACAGACTTTTTCAAAGTAATTTATACAATTAATGTAATAGTAACGATTAAACTGAAATTCTATAATATAGGCTATTTATAAATTTTATTAGTTTATGGCAGTTTAAGTAGTATGAAATGATAGTTTGGTATTTTAGAGTAATTTAGTTGATCAGACATCAGTAATAATAAAATATACTTTATATATTGATTCTCTTTTTTTAAAAGCATTAAATCATGCCAAGAGAATTTGTGTAGAAGATAGTCAATACTTACTGAAGAATCTGGTAATTTCAGTAGGAAGATTTCATTAGATAGGTGAGTGGTTACATTGAACTAGAACAATTTTTTTCATTCACAGGTTTTTAAAAAATTTTCCATTAAGACAAATTTGTTTTTATGTCATGAAGTAATTAAGTGGCAGCTCTCCATTCTAGAATTCAAAATTAAAATTGACCATAACACAAATAGGACAAAATCCTGAAAGCTATGTTTTTTTTTCTAGAATATTTCTGGAACACGAATGATTTCTGAGGATTTACATTTTAAATACAGTGTCAACAATCTTTACCTTGCCATGAATAATTTTTGTTGCCAGATGTGATGAGGTCAGTGTTTCAACCATTCTGATATCTTACTTATTTTGAGAAATTGCTTATTAAGCCCTGAAGGGATTTGTGGTTGGAGAGAAGGGTGTTAGAGAAAGTGTGTGTTGAAAGTCTCATTAATACTATGAAAAAAAGTCCTCTTTGTGGAGCATGATGAACTCTGTCACATCTAAGCATTTTTTGGATGCTTTCATCGCCATCTGTAGAGGGTGGATCATTGATTATGCATCAGTCAGATAAAAAAGATAATTTCGACATTATCTTTCCTTCTCTAAATATCTTCCTGCTGTAAAATGGCATGATAGTTTGAGCAAATAATAACAAAAGTTTCAAAGATGGTAGTAAAAATATGTAAAATATGCTTTAGATACTATTTTTTTCTGTTAAGTGTAAAGCTAAGATGATTTGAATGATTATAGACTTTGAGAAGGAAAAATAGTTTGATCTTCCCAAACTAAAGTTTAATAATAATAGTAAACATGTATTTTAAAAGTGGCCATTTAACATTTGTTTACCACATATCTGTAAAAAAAAAAACCCACCAGTTAAAATAAAAACAAAACTCTAAAACTTAGATTTCTTGTGGAGGTAGTAAGCTTATTTAAAAACATGAAGTTTTAAGAAGTAATATTCATGATTAATAATTAGGTATCAGGATAACTCTTTTATTCATTTAGCATTACAAAGTGTTCTGACCAAACTAATTATTTCGACTTTTAGAGATTATCCTAGTTCCATAAGATCTTAAGGAGAAAAAGTCCTGAAATTGTGTTACCTTAGCTAAACTATGATGGGAGATGCTTAGGAAAAAGGAAAAAAAAAGTTAAAGTGGTTCTTGTCTTCCTTCCCAACTCTGAAAATGAAAAAAAAAAATCTTTGGCATCTTCTATTATTATAACACTACAATGATACTTATGTTAACCAGATTAGGATGACAAAATGCTATAGAGTGTTTTTAACTTAAAGAAAAATATTCTCAATTCAGATCCATGTATACTAGATCTCTTGTAAAAACAGTAGTTACGGGCAGGCCCAACCTATAAAGCAGTCTTATGTACACAAAGCTGTCTTACCCTCACCCCACCTTTCTGTCTTTCTTGTCACTAAATACAAGTTGTTATGCCTTCATTAACCCCTGTAAATGTAGTACCGTATAACTAGCACTGTGGGCCCGCTAGAAAAGGATACTCTACTTTCAAGGCACTTTGTGGGTCCACATTTGCCCACTCAGTAGCTCAAAAGTCTCCATTGATATGTTTACTTTTTCTAATGTAATACTTGGGTCTCATTCCCTCAATTAACATTAGTAGTCCAGGTTTCCAGAAGATAAACTGATGGAAGAAGGGAATGGGGCTGACTTTTAGAACTGTTGCTCAAGAACCCCTACTGAACCCCACTGATTATCCTCCAGTAGGCTCAATTAACTTTTAGCAAAGGTAATTACTAAATGGATCTAGAAAGAGTAGTGTACAGAACATTTCCCCCTAAACTTCTTGTGTATACACATGATCTCTGGGGAAAACAAGGCTCAAAATTGCAAAGGTAGTAAGACCCACGTGTAGAGGATGTGTGGCAAAAGGGTGACTCAAAATTTATGGTTAATCTGCATCCTTTTCTTCTTCCATAGAGTTCCCTGAGCTGTATCTTTGCTGGGCTCTAAGGATTGATATCTTTGTAGAGTTCATAACCCGCATTTATTTTCTTGGTTAAGGGGTCATACTTCTTGAAGTTGCTTCCTCCCTTTTAAAATGGAAAAGCATTTAAAAAGGAAAGCTTACCAACTGCACTAACATTTTTTTAAGTAACCTAAGCAAGGTCACTTTATCTTCTTAAACAGTAACAAGATGTTTCCTGTGTGGTGTCATCTATTTTTATTACAGTAGCTAGTAGGCAATTTAAACTTAACATGTCCAAAATGAAACATCTTACTCCCTAAATCCTCACACACTCCTATTTTCTCTCTTACTATAGAGGGCAACAGTATTTTCCCAGTCCCTAGGGCTCCAAATCGAGATGTCATTGATTCCTCATTATCCTTCACACCTTGTATCCAATTCATTGCCATGGCCTGTCAGTTTCACCTCTGCAACATCTTTCTAATATTGTAGGCTCTTAACACCTCACACCAAGAATATTTGAATAGCCTGCTCTGATACGTATGCTTTCTTTACATATCTCTTTATTCCAATCCATTTTCCATTCAGCCGTCAGAGTGATTTCCTAAAGTACAGATCCAACCATGTAAACCCTCCTCCCCCTTAATAAACTCCAGTGCCTCCCCCTATTGCCTCTAGGATTAAATATAAAATCCTTTTCTTGATATTTAGAGGCCTTCATTACCTAACTGCTTCCTATGCTTCCAGTCTTCTTACACCTTACTCCCATCCATATACTCTTTTATCCAGTGACACTGGCATCCTGGCTCTTTCATGAACAAGACACTCCATTTTCTCAGGCTGACCTCCTTGCCTGGAATGTTCTCCCTCCTATACGCTACCTACTGACCTCCCTGGCCTCCTCTAAGTTCCAACTAAAGTCTCACTTTCTACCATACCTTCTGTTAATTACTTCTTATTTATCCTGAATATAGCTTGTTGCAGACGTTTGTTGTTTCTCCACTTAGATTGTGAGCCCCTTGAAAGGGGCTGTCTGTCTGTAGCAGAGACTAGACCCATAATATGTCCAAAAGTCCTATGATCCATTCAAATTGATTAAAGGCTGATCCATACATTGTTATGAGGATATAGGAAAGTTTCATAATATCTAGTTGATTGATTAATTTGAGTGAGAGGTCTAGAGCATCACCCTTCTAGTTGCTAGAGGACATATTTAACATATTTAAACAAACATTTTTAAAGACTATAGAAATAAAAGTAGCAATAACATTTTCCTTGTAAATCTGGGGCAAATGCTTCTACAAATATACACCAATATTGGGAAGACTAGATATATGTAGGGGTCATATAAGACTGGGGCACATAGACAAGATAAGAATGTGACCAGAATGCATGTTTGTGAGAATGGACTTGCAGGAAATGTGTGTGTAGCAAGCACAGAGTTGCTGCTGTTTCTGTTAATATCATTGTACTGCAATTACTGGACTTTCTCCTATTCTGTTGGTTCTCTGTTGGTGTAGCCTCTTCTTGAATATGTGGATATGTCTTGAAGCTCTGTCATATGGTGTTCCTTATTGGTTTCAAGTGGCTATTATGTATCAGTACCATTCACTCCATTGAATGTGAATGTGTGATACCGTTTCTATCTTTTGCCTAAAGTTTGTACTCTTCCACACAAAAGGAAGACTGCCTGCTCTTTTTTTTTTTTTTTGTTAAATCACAGTTCTAAATTATAGTTCTTTTAGGCAGGCAAAGAGAAAGTCTTAATGGATTTTTCTCCAATTATGAGAGATTTTTTATTCTCAGAACCTTGATTAAAATAGTTGTTTCCTTTCCAAAAGGAGGTTCCTGTCCTAGGCATTAATTTCATTGGAACATTCCAGCTAGCTAGTGTCTACTGGCATAAGTCTATTTTTTGATAAAAAATATTACAAGGTCTCTGTCAGAAACTTCTTTCTTAGTCTAGAAATTCCTTATAGCTCCTTACATAATGTCTGATTGCTAAATTACACCCTGTCAACATCAGTTTAGGACTAGCACCTCTAAGAAACTGCTAAGGACTTTCCTGGTTCCCCAACCACCCAGTTTTTCAATTCCTGAAATTGCTGATGTTTTTTGAATTTTGCTAGGTTCTTCCTGGGATAGAAGTCTTTTCTTATGGTCTTGCAAAGCATCTTTTAGCACAATGTGTTACACATAGTAGGCATTTAATATAGAATAGATGTCTGATACTAATCTTATGCATAAATTCCTTGTTTACTTCTTGAAAGCACCTGTCAGAACTTATGCTAGCTGCCCCCCACTCTGTAACTCTTGATTACTTCTCTGGTGGCTACAACCATGCTTAATCTCACCCATCCTTAAGTTTCCTTTTTTCACTTTAGCATTCCCTCAAGCTTTTGTCTTACATTTCTCCTTCATAACTATACTCCTAGAAAAAGCTGTCTACTCTGGTAACCTCCAGTTTCTTTCCTCTCACTCTCTTCTCAGCCCCTTTCAATTTGGCTTCCAGCACCATCACTCAACTGACACCGTTCTCCAAATTTTCCACTTCTCTGTCTATTTTTCTTTATGTTTCTCTGTATTTGTCTCTCTATTCTACAAATGGATATTTATTTTGAAGATGTAGCATGAACATGCTTCCCCCATCCCCATTACCATTTGGTCTGTGGGGAGAATAGTCTGAGTTGTGGTTTCTATATAGCATTTGCCCCAAGTTTACTTTGAGATGTGGCATGGCAGATGGATCAGTTTTCCTCATTGTTACTTCTGGACTAGGCCATGTAAGTGACCAGAGACTGATCCTCATGGACTGACTTCCACCAAAGCCCAGTAGAGACTTCTAGATTTCTAGTGGTTCATTCTCTCAACTTTTTGCAGTTCACAGGGTTGTGGCCACTTCTAATTACTTTCACCTTAAAAGCAGGAAAGAATACACATAGCAAAGATAGAAGCAACAGCAAACAGTGGGTGCATGTGCTCCAGGCATGAGGCCAGCTCCAGGAGAGAGAGGACCCAGGACCCTTACTCATGCTAGAGGCTCACAGCAGCATGCCCTCCAGTGAAAGAGTTAGTGAGTTTGTTTGTCTGGGTTTTTTTGTGAGGCAATTGGGGTTAAGTGACTTGCCCAGGGTCACACAGCTAGTAAGTGTCAAATGTCTGAGTCTGGATTTGAACTCAGGTCCTCCTGACTCTAGGGCCAGTGCTCTATCCACTGAACCACCTAGCTGCTCCAAGTCAATGAGTTTTTAATTGCCAAATTTGATATTCTTTTCTGAGGATTGGAAATCTTTCTTAATTTCTCTGCCTCATTTGACATTGCTTATCACCATCTCTTCCTGGTTATGCTCTCTTTGTGTTTTTGTGATACTATTTTCTTCTTATTCTTCTCCTACCTGTGTCAGTATTGTTTCTTCTTGTTTTCTGTAATGGGTGAGTCTGACACAGGTCAATAAGCTGTTTGTTCAGGTTTAATGCTATGATGAAATGAAGCACCCACAGGTCATTGAGTAGTCAACAAAAGGAGGTTTACTTAGCCATCACATAGAAAGGATTACTCTAGCACTTAACTGTGAGTACATATATGCTTTCTTGTCTCCACATTCTTGTCTGCTTTTCTGTGAGTCAGGTTATTGGGGTATGTACACTTGTGTGGTCTTGGAATATCCACTAAATCTGAATGGCTGAAACTTCATATGAGTGAGCCTTTTTATGCCCTTTCATAACTAGGAGACTGTATCAAAAGAACCTGCATCGAAGAGTTCCAGGGAACTCATGATAGAAGAGGATCTCCAAATCCAAGGGAAAAAAAAAAAAGAACTGTGGAGTATAGATGCTGAATGAACCATACTATTTCTTTTGGTTTTGGTGCTGTTGTTTTTCTATTTTGAGGTTTTTTGTCATTGCTCTGATTTTTCTCTTATAACATGACTAATGCAGAAATAGGATTAATGTTATTGTGTGTGTGTGTGTGTGTGTGTGTGTATATAAAACCTATATCAGATTACCTGCTGTCTGGGGGGGGGAGGGAGAGGAGGTAGGGAGAAAAATCTGAAATTGGAAAGCTTGTATAAATGAAAGTTGAGAACTATCTTTACATGTAATGGGAAAAAAATAAAATACTTTATTAATTAAAAAAAAAAAAAGAACCTGCATCAAGGGAAGCACAGATTGATGATCCTTAACCCTCTGGGCCAATCAAATCTTGAGTACAGCTTTGTCATCTCTGACAGAAAAATTGGCCTAGATTGCATTGGGAAAGGAATTAGGCTGTTGTTTCCACCACAGTCTCCTTTGCTGGCTCATTGTCCTTATTACATTGACTAAATGAGGGTGTATGCCAACACTATCCCAAGCCCCTTTCATTGTATACTCTCTCAGTGACTTCAAGGGGTTTAATGATCAATCTCTAAGCTGATGACTTAAAACCCATATATCCAGTGCCATTTTTTCTTCTGAAATAATGATACAACACTTACCTTGCCAGCTAGTTATTTGACATTTCAAATTGCATGCCACATATCATATCCAAGAGAGAGAGCTCATTATGTTTTTCCTCACAACCATTCCTTTACAGAGTTTACCTATTTTTGTCAAGACTACCACCATTGTTCCAGGCCCTTAGATTGGTGGTTTTGGCTTTCTTCTTGACTCTTCACTCTCCCACATCTTGGTGTTTTCTTTATGCATGCTATCTCTCACATCTGTCCCCTTATTATTCATGTAGCACTCTCTTTAGTTCACACTTTGATCACTTCTCTTGTGAACTATTGTAATGGCCTCAGTTCTTCCTCTGCTTCAGAACGTCTAACCTATACCACTATCTTCCTACCCAATAGACTCCAGTGGTTTTCTATTGCTTCTAGAATAAAATAGAAACTTTTGTTTAGCCTTTAAAGCTCTTCACAACCTCCTCCCAATCTTTCTTTTAGTTTTATAGATTACTCTTCTTTATGTGCATAGCAGAGTTTCAGCCATACTGGCCCTGTCTCTGTTCCTTGTACACAGATCTCTATCTCCCTTTTCCATGCCTTTGCTCTCCTCAAATATATTCCTTCCCTACCTCAGCTTCTTGGAATCCCTCACTTCTTCAGCCTCAGTTTAAGCAACATACTCTATATGAAGCCTTTACTGATTCTCCCCAGTTGCTAGTGCCTGACTTTCCTAATTATCTTGTATTTATTCTGTACACATTTAATGAGTGGGGGTGGCTAGGTGGTGCAGTGGATAAAGCACCAGCCCTGGATTCAGGAGTACCTGAGTTCAAATTCGGCCTCAGACACTTACTAGCTGTGTGACCCTGGGCAAGTCACTTAACCCCCATTGCCCCACCAAAAGAAAAAAAAATGCTTACTCCATATTTAATGAGCTAGTGTTCTCCCTAGCCTCCCAGAATGCCGCTACGTGGTGCAAGTGTTGGACCTGGAGTCAGAAAGACTTGAGTTTGAATCTAGCTGTGTGGCCCTGGGCAAGTTACTTAACCTCTGACTACCTCAATTTCATCATCTATAAAATGGGGATAGCAATAGCATCTACCTCACAGAGTTTTTGTGAGGATCAAATGAAGTATTTGTTTAAAAAAATAGCACAGTACTGTGCCTGGCATATAGTAGGAACTATGTAGATGCATATTTCCTTCTTTCCTCCTAAATTATCTTGAATATAGCTATGTCTATATATTATTATTTATATTCCCCTTATACTATATTTGGTACCTCCACCATTAGAGTATAAGCTTCTTGTGATTAGAGATTGTTTCATTCTTTGTATCCCCAGGATTAGCATCATACCTGCACATAATAGGCTCGTAATAAATGTTTGTTGGTTGATTGAAGAGGATATATAAAAGAACATAAACTATAATAACAGGATGAGAAGTCATTGGTGGTTTGGGATTGGTACTATTGGAGAGAATATCCACACTGATTATTCACAGATCCATTGAAAAAATACTTAGAAGATCAATCGTACTTGTCTTTGAAGAACAGAAAAGTAAAAATGCTAAAACTGAGACTGGTTTATAATTGAAGTAAAGTTTTTTCAGAGAATTAAATTTGGCAAATGATTAAACCTTAATAAGGATTAATTGTTTGGCCTATTTTAGGGAAAAATTAATTTAACAAACCTACTATTATGTGAAAATGAGGTAATGAACATGGGCAGTACATAATTTCCGTAACATTTATAGCATCAGCTACAAAGAAGGCTGAATTAGTGTCATCAAATACAAAGAATGTTCATTTCAATATCAAGGCTTTTCAGAAAGTACTGCTCATGGTTACTATAATGAATTCAACAATCATGGTCTGTGTTATTTAAAGCTGCTATGGTACGTTCGTACTTTAAGGAGAATACCTTTTTATCTCCTATATTTGGATTTGTCATTTGCTCTGTTTTTAGTGCAATATTTTTGTTAAAAATTTCCCTTATACATCCTAGCATTTGAGTTCTTACATGAAAATTTTAAAAAATTTAAAAAGTGCATCTATTAACAAACCAAATTATTAACTATGGTAAGACTCTTCTTTGTGGATTGAACAGGATAAAAAATATGTTAGCCTTTTCTGATAAATGATTATTAAAATGCAAAGAGTAAACTAGTAATATATGAGCCTGTGCTGAAGTATATCTGGGTTGAGTTTTCCTGAGATGTAATTCCAAAGATTTCTCAGAAATGTCATTTTTGCCTTTCTTTGGGAAAATTTTAAGCAGTTTGTAAGAGTTGGACAATACACTAGAGTTAAAGTAGGGTTTTTGTATATGCTAAGACTTCCAGTATCATGATTGTTTTCATTATATAAAACTGGGTATATTGCTTTTTATTTCCTCATATACTCTGAAATATACCAGACTAAGGTTACTTTCTTGAATTCATCACTGCCTGATATTAATATGTCTTGCAAAGTAGTTTTCAAAATATTTTGCAGTCCTATATATATCTTTTAGGCTGGTTTGAATTGAACCAAATTTTGGTATAAGCATAGTTTTAAGATTTTTCTTGTATAAGACACATCATATTTATTGTCATCTACCTTAACCCCCACCCCCACCCAATTATATGGATACTATCACATTTCCTCAGATCTGCATGCTCCTTCCCCTGTGTGCTGCCCAAAAAAGGATAGGCTTATATGGTTTTGGGCATTGTAAAGTGAGTAGAACTGTGAGAACATGGTTGTAAATAGTTTTTTGCATGTCATCTCTCCCAATTGAATATAAATTTACCAAAGGCAGGAATTGTTTTTGCTTTTCTTTGAATCTCCAGCATTTAACACAGAGTCTGGCAAAGTGTAGGTACTTAATAAATATTTGTTGATTTGACTAGTTGAGAATAATTTGTACCATAACAAAGTGTAAAATTAAAAAAATCCAAAAGACATAAGATTTCAAATAAACACAGTGATCAACCATGATTTCAGAGGACCAATGATGAAGAATGATATTCATATCCTGATAGGTGATAGATTAAATAAGCTGGATAAGACACCCTTGGACATGGGCAATATTGACATTTATTTTGCTTGACTATGCATATTTGTATGAGTTTTTTTTCTTTTTTCTTTTTAGTGGAGGAGTTGTAGTGGAAAGGTTGGATGGAGAAAAAAATAAATGCTATTTGAAAAAATAAAATTGAGTTAATTATACTAGCTAGCTGGTAAAGTGGATGGAGCCTTGGGCTTTGAGTCAGGAAGAATTGAGTTCAACCTGCCCCAGACAATAGCTGTGTGAGCCTGAGCAAATCATCTAACCTGCTTGCTTCAGTTTCCTCAACTATAAAATAGGAATAATAGTAGTGCCTATCTACCAGAGTTGTTGTAAACATCAAATGAGATAATACTTGTTAAACACTAGGCAGGGGGCGGCTAGGTGGCGCAGTGGATAAAGTACCGGCCCTGGATTCAGGAGTACCTGAGTTCAAATCTGGCTTTAGACACTTGACACTTACTAGTAGTGTAACCCTGGGCAAGTCACTTAACTCCCATTGCCTTGCAAAAAACCCCCAAAACAAAAAAACACTAGGCAAATAGTATTAGGCACTATCTAAATGCTTGCTTTTATTATATTCATATGTATTTTAAATAGTTTTTCCCCCAATTACATGAATAAGCAATTTTTAACATTCTTTAAAAAAAAATTTTAGTTCCAAAATTTTTCTTTCTCCTCCCTCACCCTAAGATAGCACTAAGATTAAACTGCTAAGCTGGAACATATTACAAATATGCCAAACTTATTAAGAAATGTAGGCAATTCAACATTCCTGAGGGGAAATCATATTTTTGTTTCTATAAAATAAGTCCCTATATCTTTCCATCAGCTGAAATAATAAAACATTTTAATTTTGTTACTTGAAATTAAAAAAAAAAGATAGCACTAAGACTAAGAAATAAAAAAAGTAAAAATTGCATTTTTTGATCTGCATTCAGATTCCATCGGTTCTTTCTCTGGAGGCAGATAGCATTTTTTTTTCATCATGAATCCTTTGGAATTGTCTTGGATCATTGTATTTCTGAGAAAAGTCATTCATAGTTGATCATTGTATATACTTTTGCCATGTACAATCTTCTGGTTCTGTTTGCTTTGTTTTGTATCAATTTATGTAAGTCTTTCCAGGCTTTTCTGAAATCATCCTGTTTGCTGTTTCTTATAGCATAATACTATTCCATTACAATCATATAATATAACTTGTTCAGTCATCTTCCAATTGATGTGCATCCCCATAATTTACAGTTCCATGCCACCACAAAAAGAGCTGCTATAAATATTTTTGTATAAGTAGGTCTTTTTCTTTTTTTTTTTTAATTTTTAATCTTTGCATCTCTTTGAGAGTACAGACCTAGTAGTGGTATTACTAGGTCAAAGGGTATGCACAGTTTTATAGCCTTTTGGGCATAGTTGCAAAATGCTCTCATGAATGCTTGGATCACTTCACAACTCCATTAGTGTCCCAATTTTCCTGCATCCCCTCTAACATATATAATTTTCTTTCCTTTACTGTCACATTACCTAATCTGATAGGTGAGGTGTTACCTGAGATTTGTTTTAATTTGCATTCCTTTAATCAATAGTGATTTAGAGCGTTTTTTCCATATGACTATAAATAGCTTTGATTTCTTCTGAAAACTGCCTGTTTACATCCTTTGACCATTTATCACTTGTATTCTTATAAAGTTGACTCAGTTCTCCATGTATTTGAGAAATAAGGCCTTGATCAGAGAAGCTTGCTATAATTCACACATTCATATGTATTTTTATTTGTACCAGTTTTACATCAACATTAGGTTATGAATTCTTATAACTCATGATTTTCAAACTTTCTGAAGCTGGTGGGCTGTCAATTTGCTTTTTTGAGATACCCATTCAGAATGCCCAGTAGAAGGGAAATCATGCCATGCTACCCCCTATTCCCCCATTTATTTTTTTTTTGGTGTAATAGGGAGATAGGACCTGGATCAAGATTTGTGTGTGGAATTGGTGAGTCATATGTTAAAACAGTTTGAAAACCTGGATGGTATAGAAGTATCACTTAATCCCTTTCTAATTCAGGATGATTTTCTTTTCTACTATTCCATGACATTTAAAATTAAGCTTGAAATTCATTATGACATCGTATCTCTTTTTTTTTTTTTAATTTTTTTAGTGAGGCAATTGGGGTTAAGTGACTTGCCCAGGGTCACACAGCTAGTAAGTGTCAAGTGTCTGTGGCCGGATTTGAACTCAGGTACTCCTGACTCCAGGGCCGGTGCTCTATCCACTACACCACCTAGCTACCCCTGTACCTCTTTTAATACTGTTTATATAAAGTCTATTTCACCCTGTTTCATACTTGGGAAGTTTAATTTAATTTTAATTTTTTTTTTCTTGAAGGGTAGTTTTTTTGTTGTTGTTGTTTATTTTTTTGTGGGGCAATGAGGATTAAGTGACTTGCCCAGGGTCACACAGCTAGTAAATTGTCAAGTGTCTGAGGCCGAATTTGAACTCGGGTCCTTCTGAATCCAGGGACAGTGCTTTATCCACTGTGCCACCTAGCTGCCCCCTTGAAGGGTAGTCTAAATGTATGCTTTTCTAATTCCGTTCTCTTTATATCCACTAAGTACTCTCGTTAAGGTCATTTTGTATTTAAAACTGACTGTCTGGTGGTAGTCATTCCCCTTGATCAACTTTATGGACTTCTATTAATGTCCATTAATTGAGAAAATGCAGGGGCCGCTAGGTGGTGCAGTGGATAGAGCACTGGCCCTGGATTCAGGAGTATCTGAGTTCAAATGCGGCCTCAGACACTTGACATTTACTAGCTGTGTGACCCTGGGCAAGTCACTTAACCCCAATTGCCTCACAAAAAAAAAAAAGAGAAAATGCATGATAACAAAAAGCTTGTGAATTTAATAACGCCTTTAAATGAATTTACATTTTAATAGTCACAGTGACATTGACATATTTGAAAAATAGTAATATGTATATACATTAAGATGTTATTTTTTCAGTCTGTTTAGTATAGCTGCACTTTATTATTGCACATCATTTCATATATTTGTTGGAGCTAAGTGAAGATCATATGACAATACTTTGTGGTTGTGATTCCTGGACCCCTTTTAATACTCCAGTGAGTCCTCTGGGATCCCTTGAGCTAGGTGGAAAACTTGTAGATGCCAATAGAATCAGCAAAATCATTTTGAAAGATTTTGGGGGAAAGCAAGCAGGAAGGATAAGATTTATGAACCATAATAGAGGAGAAGTAATCTATTTTAAATAATCACATGTAGAAGAAGAGGGCTGAGGCCTAAAGGTATAAGACGTATTCCTTTATTTTAAAAAAAAACTATTTATTTAGAATTTTCTCCAAGTTACATGTATAAACAAATTTTCATATCAATTTTTAAAACTTTTGTGTTCTAAATTCTCTTCCTCCCTCCCTCTCCCCCATAAGAACTCAAGCAATTCAGTATAAATTATACATGTTGGTGTCATGTAAAACATTTCCACATTAGTCAGGTTGTAAAAGAAAACAGACAAAAAAAACTTTAGAAAGAGGAACTAACAAAATAAAATTATACTTCAGTCTTTTCAGATACCATCAGTTCTTTCTCTGTAGATGGATTGCATTTCTTTTAAGTCTTTATGAGAAGTATTCCTAAGCAAAACTTTGCCAAGGAGCTCCACTCTAGTTGGCTCCTGGTCTGTCCCTCAATGACTTGGACATTAACTTGGTAGATCTGTAAATATCACCTTTTTCCATTCTCTACTGTGACTCTTTGTTTTATTCATCAGAATAGATGAACTAACTTAAGGAGACTATAAGTTTTCTCTGTGTAATGAAGGTACATGTAGAGTACCTAGAGAGGGGAAAGAAACCCACTGAAAGTGGCAACTTAGTCATGTACTGCTCCTTTTGCAGTCATATAATATTTTAAGATACTGCACTGAAAATATGTCAGACTGCTTCCTGAATTACTTTTATGACTAACTTCAGAGTTGAGATTACTTTCAAACATTTCATTTTTTCAAATGGAGCATCTTTCTAAGGTTACTGTATTTACTTTTTTTTTAACATAAACAAATCCTCTAAATTAATTTTAATTTTTAAATATTATGCGAAGAATAATAAATTTCTTTATAAAATATTCATATGTATTTTACATCTCTCATCATAAAAGCCTTCTCCATTAGGACCGAGTGTAGTTTTTTGGTTTGTGTGCAATAAGTTCCCAGGAATGTAAAAACCCTTTTGATATCATTATTTAGAGGCTCCACTCTTCCCAATGGAATTGCAGCCTAATACAAAACCTTTGCAGCCACTGAGTTCTCAAAGCCCCTTTTGATGATTGTTTATAAACTCGGCTTGGCAGCTTGCAGTTGTTCCTTTCCTGAATTTTTTTTTTTTCTACACAGTATTTGTGATTTGTGTCCTTTATTATAATAAGAATTCTCCAGAGGTAAAACACTTAACTAAAAACCTGCTGCACTGCTCTTTCTTGTTCTCTCTCCTCCCATTTCATTCCTTAGACATTTTCTACAATTTGAGATTACTTTTTAATCTCTTTTTAAAAGTTTTACTTCCTATGGTAACCATTAAGAAGCATTAATTATCCCACATTAGCTCCCACACTCTGTAGAGAAAAGTAGAGTAAAACAGACTGGAAATTAGGGATTGAGCATTTTAAGTAACTGTTCTGAACTGAGGACAAATGAATAAAATTTTGAAGTTTCTTAATCTTCTATGCCCCAGTTTTCCATCAAAAAGACAGGGTTACCAGAATATTGGAAATCTCCACTTTGGGAGCTCTCTCCACCACCATCAGCATCTGTTTGGAAATTGTTTGAGATTAAATGACTGCTGTGGGTCAAATAAGTGCCAGAGGCTCGATTTGAACTCTGTCTTCCTGACTCTAATCCCAAACCAAT
Organism: Dromiciops gliroides; assembly: GCF_019393635.1. Taxonomy (NCBI): domain Eukaryota; kingdom Metazoa; phylum Chordata; class Mammalia; order Microbiotheria; family Microbiotheriidae; genus Dromiciops; species Dromiciops gliroides. Next base: position 134,673,098 of record NC_057864.1, read on the forward strand.
GTTGACAACTAGGACAGCAAAAACAAACAAAAAAACTGGAGTGATTTAGAGTTAATGACCTTTGACTGTCCAGTGATGGATTTTCAGTATTTTGTTAATTTGAAATAGTGGTATTGTTACAACTATTTATAACAATATAATAACAACAACGATAACATCTCAACTTTATATCACCCTTTAAGGCCTACTTTCTTTACAATATCTATGTTAACTGGTTGGTACATGCCCTAGCTAAGCATAAAATATGGGTCCTCCAATTCTAAGGGCAGGCTTAATTCTGAAAATAAATCAGATTACAGTAAATTGGTTGGACTTTAATTGGAACAAATTTAGATATATAAGTATATACCTATTTAAAGAATATAAATTGCTATAGAAGGTATATAGCAATTAAAATGGGATAATGATTAAGAAAATTATGGTGAAGATGATAGATATTAAAACATTACCTCTTTTAATTAATGAAATGATCATTAATCCAGACTTTAACATAAATTACTTTGAACCAAATGAAAATGAAGCAAATGGAAAAGGAACTAAATGAAAATCGGACAGTGAACCTAAAAGGAATAGATTTGTATTTTTGTGGGAATAGTTATAGTTTAAACCTACCTCAAAATATTAATATTAGTATAATGGGGGTTTAGACTACCCAAGATGATGTAATCCTTATGTTGAAGACACCAGAGGCCTGCATCTAGACTGGAGAACTGGATTAGTGAGGACATTCTGCATTATGGGGTGAAGAAGAGCTGTTTTAAAGATACTAACAATTCCACTTATGCAGCCTTTGGCTGCTGTTAGCCACTTTTAGCTTGGCGGAAAACTTGAACAATTTAACATGTGAAAGTGATGCCTCCTGAAGAAATTTTTAAAAAATAACTTTTATAAATAACAGAACACTACATAAATGTCATGTTCAGATGTTGAATAGCATAACCAGTTTTACGTTTTTTGGTCTTCTTTCATTTTCATAGAATAAAACACTAGATAATAATGGAGGGGAGGAGGCAAATAACTGAAAAAAAAAATTACCGGTAATTTAAGATACTTTTTATCTAACCTACTGGTTAGATATATTTTTTCATAGATATATTTCTTCAACTAAGTTTTTTTTCACAATGAAAAATGAAATGACATATATGTATCAGTAGGTTCTGATACCATCTACTAAGAATCCTTTGAAAAATCTCTTGGATTTCAATGAATTCATGTTAACGATATCCCAAGCATATCAGTTGCAGAATTATAAGTTTTAAAGTTCTGAGTATTATTTCATTGAATAATTTTTAAAAATTTAAGATTAGTTAATATAGAATTTCATGAAGGAAAACCTTGACAGATGTATGAGTCATTATTCTGAAGACTATGTTGAAGAAAAATTATGCATATAAGTTGATAGTGATTTTTTCTCATCACCCTCTTTGGGTTGTAATATACTGCCCACAATTTTTCTTCCATCTTTCAGTGTTTATCCATCTTTCAAATATCTCAGTAATCCATAAAATGTTGTCGTTTCTGATATAGATTTCTTCTTTGTCTTCTTGCTGATCTTTCTGTTTTCATTATCTTTCTACTTCCTCAGATAGCACATCAGAGTCTGAGATGTGAGTGCCCAAATGTTGTGGTTGCACTGTCATTTATGATTAAAATGGTGTATTAAAGAAATTCTGGTTGATCTCTAAAAAATAAAAAGTTTTATTAAAACTTTCTTTTTCCTGATTTTTTTCACTAAGAAAGCATTAAGAAATGCAGAGAATTGCTTAAAATCCATTAATGAAAATCATCTTCTTTTCGCTAATCTAATTTTAGCTAATCCTGGAATTTGAAATTGCCTGAGTGGTTTTTTTCCCAAAGATAAGTGCTTTTCTAGAGTAAATATTACTAATCTTAATAAGCAAACTTATTAAGAGGATATAGATCACTATTGTGAGAGAATTCTGCCTTTCTTCAGGTAGTCAGACAATATTTTGATAAACATTTTATCATGTCAAAAGTAGGAGAAAGAATCTTCATTTTTAAGCATTCAATTACATTACAAATGATTTATGTGTTTATAAGTATCTATTCTTGCTAAAGTGGGGCATCTTGAGACTGAAATGAGTGTTATAGAATGACAGAGGCACTTATATAGAAAGATAGATAGCAATCTCTATTTTGAAATTTAGGAAAGGTGATGATACAACTTTTAACAGGAAGATGAAACGGATTTAAATTAGTTACACAAGTTCAACAAACATTTATTGCATACCTATTAGATTCACATATTATGAATAAAAAGACTGAAATTTTCTTTGAGATTTTTGATTCTAAAGGATCCGATTTATTTATTCCTTACCAATATTCACTGAGTTTTTCACAAGAATGCAAATGATTTTTACTTTTATATTTTTGCAGTTTTAGATCTTCCTTTATCTAATCTCTAGTTTTGAATATTACAACTGTATGTCATAAAACAGGAAAATACCAGAGAATTTGTTGAAACATTATACAGGATCCAATAAACAGGAATTTATGGACAACTTATTTTATACCTTGCTTGGAAATATCCCTAGAATTCTGAGGGAGAAAGAAACAGGAGGCACCTTCTGGGGACTTAGCCTGTTAGTATGAGGGAGTATTGGGGAAGTAGCCTCCTTAGGAGTGTTACCTTATCAGTAAGGGCTATATAAGTGAATTGGCCCTCTCTTAGCTATTCTTCACAATCCTATCTAGTCATTCCTATTCAGTAAATTCCAGGAATCTCTAGGATCCAATGCAAACTACCTGGTTTTAACCTACCTTTTCAGCTTTATTGTACATCGCTCCCCTTCATCCAACCAAACTGGCCTTGTAGTTCCTGGAACACGGCATTCCATTCCCTGTATCCTAGCCCTTGCTTCTGTGGAATCTACTGCCTTCTCATTTTTTCCACTTAAAATTCCTGTTTCCTTCAAAATCCAGCTCAGAAGCAATGACTAACATAAGAACTTTGCTGATTTCTCCCTAGCGGCTTTTTCCTCCTCTTCTTTACATTGTAGTTATTTTGTATGTATTGTATACATTAAGTTGTCAGGAACAAATTAATTTGAGCCATGAAAATAAAGATAGGAAACTCTAGGATATTCTGTGTCACTATTTGTGCCATAGATATTGAATTGGTAAGTACCTTTGAAATGACTGTAGAGTAACTAACAAGGGAAGTCACACTTGATCCCATAGGCATCACTGAGTATTGAGAGTGAGAGTGAGAGCAAGAGCAAGAGTAAGAAATTGACTGTAGTATGGCTTTGGATGAATTAAAATGACTGACTAGGCAGAAGATGATGGGACAGTAGAGTAATACTATATAGGTTTACTCAAATGAGGAAATCCATGAACTAGAATGGGGGAAAGGATTATGGAAAGTATTTGGGTGAATATCATTGGAAGTGTTAGTATCATGGTGTGTGCTAAACATCACTTAGATAAATGGAACATTCTGGTTTTTTGTTTATTTATCATGGAGCTTGTGTAACCTTTGGACTGGAAAGAACAGAACAAAAATGACTAATGCTGAGTTAATTAATGCCTGGAGTAAGTAAAGAGATAATGAACAAACATTTATATAGCACTTATATAGTAAATATTGTACTAAATGCAAGGAATATTAGGGGGAAAAAAGTTTAAAAAAAGTCTCCGCTTTCAAAGAGCATACATTCTAATGGGAGAGACAACATGTAAATAAAAGGTACATACAAGATACAGATAGACTAGATAGAAAGTAATCTTAGAGGGAAGAACTCTGGCACTGGGAGGATCAAGAAAGCATTCATTGAGATAGTGATATTTGACCTGAAGACTTGAGGAAAGACAGGGATTCTAAGACGTGGTGATGAAGAAGAACATTTCCAGTATGAGGGACAGCTATTGCAGAGGTATTGAATCAGAAGGTGGAGTGGTGGAGCAGGTAGGTGGCACAGTGGGTAGAGCACTAGCCCTGGAGTCAGGAGGACCTGAATTCAAATACCATCTCAGACACTTGAAACCTACTAACCTAATTGCAAGAAGAAGAAGAAGATGAAGATGAAGATGAAGATGATTCGTAGGCTAGTATATCCGCATTGTAGATTACATGGAGGGGAAATAAAGTGAGAGAAAACTGAAAAGGAACGAAGGGGATAGGTTGAAACCAGCTGCAGATGCCACAAAGAAGACTGCATATTTGATCTTGGAGGTAATGAGGAGCCATAGAACTTGACTGAATCAGAGATTGTGGTATGAGAGCATTGGGATGTGTGGAGATAATACGAACAGACCCATGATTTTGGAAAATTACTTTGGTAGCTGTGTGAAGGATAGATTGGAACTAAGTGACATCTGAGGACAGGAGACCAATTAAAAATCTATTGCAACTTCCAGGTCATGTGAGTAACAAGATGGCCAACCAGACATTTTCTCTGATCCCAAACCTCTCCAAAATAGATCTTAAGTGTCAAAGATAAAGCACCTTCAGTTTTTTCTATGGTCTAGGATATCCAGAATCCAAAAGGTTAAACAAACCCAAATCTGGAAACTGATATTCACTGCCTCAAGCCCACTAAGCAATGCATCCCCTTCCACCCACACCTCACCACTTTCTACAATATTGGCAGCAAGGTTACACTAGCAGATCCACAGAGATGTAACTATACCCTGGTTCCTCCTTCCTCTTTCCAGTTCTATTAAGACCCTGGTTCCAGGTTTACAAAGTTAAATTTCATCTCATTTGATCTTTACAACAACTTTAGGAAATAGGTGCTACATTATCTTCTTTTTACAAATAAGGAAACAAACACAGAGAAGTTACTAGCTAATATTTATATTATACTTCTTGTGTTCCAGGCACTGTGCTAAACACTTTATAACTGTCTCATTTGAGCCTCACAGTAGCTCTTGAGAAGCAAGTGCTATTATTGTCCCTATTTTACAGACGAGGAATCTGAAGCTAGAAGTTCAGTGACTTGCTCAGGGTCACAAAGCTAGGAAGTGTCCGAAGTGCTATTTGAATTCAGATCCTCCTTACTCCAGGTCTAAATGCTCTACTCAGTTGCCTCAGAGGTAAAGGATAGATTATATTTTTGTTATTTTTAAAGTAGTAGTGGGACAATGAGGCACACTTAAAGGTTAGATCCCTAAATAGAAATAGTCACTTAGATTCTATAGTAGCCATATATTTTTTGTATCCTTACATGAATAACCAAAGGTCTTGACAATGGAATACAGAGAAGGAATTTAAGAAAATAATTTCCCATCTCTATAAACAAACATTAAATAATCAGGGCAGAGCGAAGATGGCAGAGGAAAGGCGGTGACTTGCCTGAGTTCTCCCCCAAACCCCTCCGAATACCTTGAAATAATGCCATAAGACAATTCCTGGAGCAGCAGAACCCACAAAAAGACTGGGTGAAATAATTTTTCAGCCAAAGACAACTTAGTCGGCAGGAAAAAATATGTTTTACTGTGGTGAGAGTGGAACGTGGCCCAGCACAGGCTCAGCCACAGCCACAGCCACAGCAAACCAAGAATAGGCCCCTGGAGCCTCTGGATCACCTGTAGCAGTAACTCCTTCTGGAACTCATCCCTCAGATGGTAAGGGGGTTGAACAGTCAGCTAGAAAGCAATTAATGGGATCTCTTTGCTGGCACTGAGTCAGGACTATGTTATTTTGCCCATGCTCAGATCCATGTCATAGTCTTGGGTGGGGGTCCCAGGCTGGGGAGGAGCACAAGCACACAAAAGCTTGTAGCCACAGTAGAGTGGGACTCTATTCATAGTTCCAGGACAGAAAAGACCTGTGGTTGCTTGCAGACCAGAGAACAGGCCAGGAGAGTGGTAAACATATCTCTCCTTAAATCATACCACTTTGGAAGAACTAAAAACTTAAAAATACCTAGAAGTATCTCTGAAAACAGCTGCACAAACTCTCTGAAACTTGGGACAGTGCACCCTCAACCCTGGAAGCAGTTCCCCACTTTAACAAAGAGTTAGAAGTCAAGAAATAGCCTGGGAAAATGAGAAAACAGCAAAAGATGCTGACCATAGACAGTTTCTATTGTGACAAGGAAAATCAAAATACACCCTCAGAAGAAAACAAAGTTAAAGCTCCTACATCCAAAGCTTCCAAGAAAAATATGAATTGGTATCAGGTCATAGAAGGGGTCAAAAAGGACTTTGATTTTTTTGTTTTTGTTTTTTGCAGGGCAATGAAGGTTAAGTGATTTGTCTAGGGTCACACAGCTAGTAAGTGTCTAGTGTTTGAGGTTGGATTTGAACTCAGGCCCTCCTGAATCCAGGGCCAGTGCTTTATCCACTGTACCACCTAGCTGCCCCCCAAAAAGGACTTTGAAAATAAAGTAAGAGAAGTAGAGGAAAAAATGGAAAGGGAAATGAGTGATGCAAGAAAATCATGAAAAAAAAAAGTCAGCAGCTTGGTAAAGGAGACACAAAAAAATACCAAAGAAAATAACATCTTGGGGGCAGCTAGATGGTGCAGTGGATAGAGAATTGGCCCTGCATTCAGGAGGACCTGAGTTTAAATCCAGCCTCAAACACTTGACACTTACTAGCTGTGTAACCCTGGGCAAGTCACTTAACCCTCATTGCTCTGCAAGAAAGAAAGAAAGAAAGAGAAAGAGAAAGAAAGAAAGGAAGGAAGGAAAAAGAACGAAAGAAAGACAATAACACCTTAAAAAAACAGACCGGGCCAAATGGTAAGGGAGGTACAAAAAACCAAGGAGGAAAAGAATGCTTTGAAAAGCCAAATTGGACAAATGAAAAGGAGGTACAAAAGCTCTCTAAAGAAAAATAATTCCTTAAAAATTAGGATAGAGAAAATGGTAGCTAATGACTTTCTTTTCTTTTCCTTTTTTTTTTTTTTTTAGTGAGGCAATTGGGGTTAAGTGACTTGCCCAGGGTCACACAGCTAGTAAGTGTTAAGTGTCTGAGGCTGAATTTGAACTCAGGTCCTCCTGACTCCAGGGCCGGTGTTCTATCCACTGCGCCACCTAGCTTCCCCCACTAATGACTTTTTGAGAAATTAAGAAACAATAAAGCAAAATCAAAAGAATGAAAAAATAGAAGGCAGTATGAAATATCTCATTGAAAAAACAACTGACTTGGAAAATAGATCCAGGAGCAATAATTTGAAAATTATTGGACTACCTGAAAGCCATGATCAAAAAAAGCCTAGACATCATCTTCCAAGAAATTGCCAGGGAAAACTGCCCTGATATTCTAGAACCAGAACGTAAAATAGAAATTAAAACAATTCACCAGTCACCTCCTGAAAGAGATCCTAAAATGAAAACTCCCAGGAATAACATAACCAGATTCCAGAGCTCCCAGGTCAAGGAGAAGATATTGCAAGCATTCAGAAAGAAACAATTCGAGTATTGTGGAGCCACAGTCAGGATAACACAAAATTTAACAGCTTCTACATTAAAGGATAGGGGGGCTTGGAATATGATATTCTGGAGGGCAAAGAAACTGGGATTACAACCAAGAATCACCTACCCAGCAAAACTATGTATAATCCTTTAGGGGAAAAAATGGGAATTCAGTGAAAGAGAGGACCTTTAGGCATTCGTGATGAACTGAGCTGAATAGAAAATTTGACTTGCAAATACAAGACTAGAGAATCATAAAAAGGTAAACTGGAAAAAGAAACCATAAGGGATATTAAAAGGTTAAACTGTTTATATTCCTTCATGGGAAGATGATTCTTGTAACTCAAAAGAACTTTATTATTATTAGGGCAGGTGGATGCAGTATATTTAGACAAAGGGCACAGGTGTGAGTTGAATATAAAGGGATGATATCTTTAAAAAAAATAAAATTAGGGTGCACCTAGGTGGCACAATGGCCTGGATTCAGGAATACCTGAGTTCAAATCTGGTCTCAGACACTTGACACTAGTTTTGTGACCTTGGTGAGGTCACTTAACCCTCATTGCTCCCCCAAAACAAACAACCAACGCCCCCCCCCCAAATAAAATTAATGGGTGAGAGCAATGCACTGGGAGAAAAGGAAAGGGAGAGGTGGAATAGGGTGAAGTACCTTACAGAAAAGAAGCAAGAAAAAGCTTATACAGTGAGAGGGAAGATGGGGGGGAGGTGCTGGGGAGTGAACTTTACTCTCATCAGAATTGGCTCAAAGAGGGAATAACATACACACTCAGTTGGGTATAGTAATTTATTTTACCCTGCAGGAAAGTAGGAGGGGAAAAGGGAATAAGGGGGGTAGGTGATAGAAGGGAGGGCAGACTAGCGGAGGGGACAGTCAGAAGAAAAACATCTTTGAGGAGGGAAAGGGTGAAAGGAGATAGAGAATAGAGTAAATAACATGGGGAGGGAGTAGGATGGAGGGAAATTCAGTTAGCAGTAGGGTTGGGTTATTTTGGGGGGGAGGGCAAGGCAATGAGGGTTAAGTGACTTGCCCAAGGTCACACAGCTAGTAAGTGTAAAGTGTCTGAGGCCACATTTGAACTGAGGTTCTCCTGAATCCAGAACTGGTGCTTTATCCACTGTGCCACCTAGCTGCCCTCAGTTAGCAATAGTAACTGTGAAATCTGAGCAGATTGTTCTCAGAAAAACCTGGAAAGACTTATGTGAGCTGATGTTGCAAAGTGATATGTACTATATACAAAGTAATAGCAATATTGTAAGATGATCAGCTGTGAATGTCTTGGCTATTCTCAGCAGTGCAGTTATGCAAGACAACACTGAAGGACTTATAAAAACTGTGATCCATCTCCAGAGAAAGAACTGATGGTGTCAGAATACAGATTGAAGCATATTTTTTTAGTTCCTTTTAAAGTTTTCTTCTTTTTTTTTTCCCCAGGGTAATGAGGGTTAAGTGACTTGCCCAGGGTCACACAGCTAGTAAGTGTCAAGTGTCTGAGGTCGAATTTGAACTCAGGTCCTCCTGAATCCAGGGCCAGTGCTTTATCCACTGCACCACCTAGCTGCCCCCCTTTTCAAGTTTTTTTGTTTTTGTTTTTGTTTTTTTGGTCTTTTTTCTTTTACAACCTGAGTAAGGTGGAAATGTTTTGTGTGACTACACATGTATAACTTTTATTGAATTGTTTGTGTTCTTAAGGGGGGGGGAGGGAGAGAGGAAGAGACTTTGGAACACAAAGTTTTAAAAATGGATATTAGGGGCAGCTAGGTGGTGCAGTGGATAGAGCACCTGCCCTGGATTCAGAAGGACCTGAATTCAAATTTGACCTCAGACACTTAACAATTACTAGCTGTGTGACCCTGGGCAAGTCACTTAACCCCAATTGCCTCACCCCCCAAAAAATGGATATTAAAATTGTTTTTACATGTAATTTGGGGGAAAATTCTAAATAAAATTTTAAGAATAGAAAAAATAATCAGGTGTTACTTTTCAATGTTGAATGGCTTTCCGACTGTGTGAATACATGTAATATGGTAGTTGGTTCTTAGTGATTTCTTTGTCATGTTTCCTTTGCTCTGTGCTTGTTTGGTTCTGAAAATAGTTGAAGAAATGATTTCCTTTTGATCCTTTTTTAAAAAAAATCTCATTTTGTAAACCATGTATAATCTTTGTCTTTACTTTTTCTTAACAGTGGTATGGATTGTGATATTCTTTTAAGTTAAATTATGTTAAAATGAACACTTTATTCTATGTAGGTAATCATAAGAACTTTTAAGTTGCTCATAATATTCATTCAATACCATCAGATGGTTTTCAGTGAAAAAATGCAAGTTAACTGGTCCATTACTTACAAGATATTTATTGTATATTAAGTAAAGTTGGTGATATCAAAGTGAGAGTGGGGTCACAGTATTATATATCTTGGAAAATAAACAAGAAGTTAGGTTGATATTTTTGCTTAGCATAGTGCCACCAGCCAGGCATATTTAGTTTATATTGAGGAAGAGATTCATTTGATTTAATGATTTCATAGTTGAGGTGTTTTGAAATACTGTTCTTGGTTCATAATTTATTACCCAAAATGCAGGAAAATCTTCCATCTTTATTAAAAGAACTAGAAATTGTTTAAAATCACATGGTAGGGACTGGCTAGGTGGCGCAGTGGAAAAAGCACCGGCCCTGGTTTCAGGAGTACCTGAGTTCAAATCTGGCCTCAGACACTTGACACTTACTAGCTGTCTGACCCTGGGCAAGTCACTTAACTCCCATTGCCCCGCAAAAAAAAAAAAAAAAAAAAAAGAATTTGGGGCAGCTAGATGGTGCAGTGGATAGAGCACAGCCCTGGAGCCCATGGGGCTTTTTGGCTCAGCTGAAGTGGAGGGGGAGGGGCACTAGCCCCTCTTACACGGAAAAAAAAAACCCCAACCCTGATGGCCTAAGGCTTTTCAATCTCGGCCCAAAGGCAGGGTCCCCAAATCAAAATAAATTTCCACATAACTTGCATTCATTTTTTCTTTTTCTTTTTGTTTTGTTTTAAAAACTGATTTGGAGAACCTCTGCCTTTTTAATACATTCAGTGAGGCAGTATTACTCTGGTTACTGTAGCCCTGAGAATAATTTAGTTCTTCTGGAATGCTTTGATTGCCCCAATTAGTACAGAGCCCCTGAAAGTTAAAGATAAAAAGCAACTGAAGAGCTGTGTATAATGGTTAATCAGTTCATTAGGATTTCAATGGATTGTAATACAGGTGATATCATTGTTTATCCCACAGTTAAAGAGAAAAAAGCATAATATAGAAAAAGTATAGCAATTTTTTTTTTGCATTTTTTCAGCCTGACACTTCCCAAGAGATGCCCCAAATCCCTTATATATAAACTTCATTCCTTGAATACAGTTCATCAGCTGTTAACAAAAAAGATAGATGTGCTATTTAGTATTGAGAGTATGTTATTAAAATTGGCCATCTTAGTTGAGGAGGATTTTTATTGCTATTTAGTTTTGCCTTTTTTATTTAGTCATTGTAACTTTTTTTTCCATTTTACTTTGTTCTTACCATGTTTTATTGAATTCATATTTGTATTTTCTTTAATATTCCACGAAATACATATACTATAGTGTGTCCAAACATTCCAGTATCATTGGGCACGTATTTTGTTTCCAGCACTTTGTTTTTGCAAATAATACTCTGCTTTGTACATTTTTGTGAATGTGAGTCTTTTGTTACTGTTCATAACCTTCTTGGAGCTAATTCCTGGTAGTGGAATCTCTAGTTCAAGGGATAAGAACAATTTAGTAAAAATTCTAGTATAATTCCAAAATAATTTCTCATGGTAACTGAACCAGTTCACACGCGATGATTAAAATTTAATGTGGTTGCCTTATTTCTGTCCCAAGTTTGGGGAAAATTACCTGGGGTTTCTATTATATTTGTTACTTATAAATTAGAACCTTTAGCACCAGTTTGGGGGCATTAAGCATTTATTAAGGCATGCCAAATATTAGTAAAAAGAGAACACCTGGCTTAGAAAGTTAAGAAAAGGCCTGTCTAGCCTAGAGCTCCAGCCTGACCTGATTTTTCCTCCAAATCGTCTACCACAAGCCTGTCTGAGAAATAAACTGCCAATGGAAGCTCTCTCTGCATCTGGAGGAGAGGTGGTCCTTAAATACTTCTTCAAGCTAATTGGATAGTATCCATTGGTTCACTAGAATTGAGGGCGGTCCATGAGCAGAATGTGCTGAGGTCAGAGAACCCATCTCCTGAGAGCCAGCATCTCTGGGCAGTGTGGTTTCAATCAAGTCAATTTTAAGTTTGTCAATCAGCAGAGTCAGTCTAATCAATCTTAATCTAGTCAATCCCCAGGAGGAACTGGGGACTTTGGGTGTTCCAAAATCCATTATTTTCTTACACAGAGCTTCATCAATAGTGAATTATTGAGTAAGTAATGTTTCTCTTGTACTTAGCCATTTTTGCTAAAGTGATATACATTAGGTATAAATTTGTATTTCTCCAGTTATTAATGATTTTGAATATTTTTCAGGTGGTTGGTGGTTTATATTTCTTCTTTTGAAAAGCATTTATTATGACATTTTTTATCTGGGTGATTTTTTTCTCTTTTAAAATATTAAATCAGATATTGGTTTATTTGTTTATTAATATTTTTGAAATGACCATTATTTTTATTAGCCTTTTTGTTTTTGTTTTCCATCTTAATAGCTCTTAGTTTTCAAAATTTGTAACTGTGGGATTGTCTAGGTATTTACAAGGTTTACTGGGTTGATTTGTTGAGTTTTTTTTTCTTATTGTCAAGCAATTCATTGGTATTTTCACTATTTTAATTAATATAATTGCTCGAATATTTTTTCAAGGATTGTCTTAGATATATGACATAAATTTTTGTGTTTTGTCTCAGCAATGAAATTATAAATATAGAAATTAGAAATTATATGAAGATGAACTTTTATAAATGCTAAATCATAAGTATTCATTTCCTATATAATATTTTAGACTTAAAAGTTATAGGAGGTGTTTTGAAATTGCAATTTGTAAGGGCCAAATTTTAATTGGGGAGTGTTAATTAGGCAGCTCACTGTAATATTGGGGTAAGGAAGGAGATTAACAGCCTCTTTCGAAAAATGAAACAGGGTTTATTAACAAGAACAAATTTAAAACACAAGTAAGATTAGTGGAACTGGGGACAAGGGAAAAAAGGGAATAGGGGAAAGAAAATAATATGACCTGAAATCACATTTAGTGGACTCAGCTGCTCCACGTCTAACCCTCTCCCTTGTGCCCACAGGAATGGCAATCTCTCCCCTTCTCCTTCCCAGAAAACCCCCTTTCTCACAGGAAACAGGGCGCTCGCGCTCGCTCTCGCTCTCGCTCTCGCTCTTCTCTCTCTCTCTCTCTCTCTCTCTCTCTCTCTCTCTCTCTCTCTCTCTCTCTCTCTCTCTCTCTCTCGTGTGTGCGTGCGTGCGCGCGCGCACACACACGTGTAATTGGCTGGCAGCCCTGATTGACAGAATTAACGGGCTCTTGTAGAACAGCCAGCCTCCCAGCTTCCGCAGGCCGAAGGTTACCTGACTGCCCTCACCTGGCTCTCACCTGGCTTCTCCTCATTATAATTTTGCCAGGCCCATGTAGGCATCAGCGGGTAGAGCACTGTGCATGTGCGGAAGCACCTGAGGCCTTCAGGGGCATGCCAGGGCTTCTGATTTTAGCCGAAAGATGGGGTCATAGAAACCTCAAATCACAATTCTTTACAAATTCTTCCACTTTTAACACCTTTGTGATCTTAGGCAAGTCACTTAATCTCTTTGGGCTCAATTTTCCTTATCTGTGAAATCAAGGGGTTTAACTATGTAAAGTTCCTTCCAGTTCTAAATCTATGATAAGGTGGAGTCTTATTCTATTGGTATTTTCCTTATTAATGACAGTTTTTATTGTGTCATATATGATGCTTTTGCCTTTCTACATTTTTTTAGTGTTCTATTTCTTAGCATGTGATCAGTTTTTATAAAGTTTCCATTTGATGCTGAAAAATTAAGATTTCTAGTCAATAGAGCAGAAAAGGTATCTAGTCTAGTTTTATTTAAATTTGATTCACATCATGTCTCTTACTATTAAAATTTTTTTTCTAACAAATTATGTGACTTCAGTATTCCACTTTGACTTAGAAAAGGGATCCTTTGTTTAGCGTTTTAAAACCTTTTACAACCTTGCCTCAACTTATTTTTCCAGCTTTATTGTACATCATTCTCTCAAGAACTTTAGAATCTGATTCAGTTAAACTGGACTTGTTCCCTACACATGACTATTTTCAATGCACTATACCTCTGTCTTCTGGAAACCTGCTCTTCCTTCAAGGTGGCAGTTCAGACACCATTTTGTGTTTTTTGTTGTTTTGTTGTTTTTGTTTTTGTTTTGGGGGGGCAATGAGGGTTAAGTGACTTGCCCAGGGTCATACAGCTAGTAAGTGTCAAGTGTCCGAGGCTGGATTTGAACTCAGATCCTCCTAACTCCAGGTCCAATGCTCTATCCACTGTGCCACCTAGCTGCCCTCAGACACCATTTTGTATATGAAGCCTTCATCTAAAGCCTGTTGGGTGGCTAGGTGGTATAGTGGATAGAGCATTGGACCTGGAGTTAGGAGGATCTGAGTTCAAATCCAGCCTTAGAGACTTAACTAGCCCTTTGACCCTGAGCAAGTCACTTAATCTTGTTTGTCTCAATTTCTCATCTGTAAAATGGGGATACAACTGGAGAAGGAAATGGCAAATACTCCGGTATCTTTGTCAAGAAAACCCCAAATGGGGTCACAGATAGGACTGAAATGACTCAAAAAACCCCTTCAGTTTCTACTGTTCTCTCAAACTACCTTGTATCTACTTTGCATTTATTTTCTCTCTGCTTATTCTGTATATTCTTGGAAGGTCCTTGGAAGTAGAGATTCTTTCATTTATTGTATTTTTGTCCTCAGAACCTAGCACAATACTTGGCACATAGTAGAACCGTGGAAAATACTTGACTGATTATGAGACATTCAGATGGAACTATCCAGTAGGCCTATACAGTTGGTGATGCAAGCCTGAATCAGGACAGAAATTAGGGCTAGTTTGTATAGATTTTGTGTCATTTGCATTGAGATGATAAATCAATCTATAGGATGAAATCACCAAGAGAATGAGTGTCAAAAGAGAAGAGGACTTAGAGCAGAGTCTTGAGCATTAGGAAGTTTTATTCATTTCTTAAATAATTCTTTTCTGGTTATTCTATAAAGACTTCCTTATAAGGATCTTTCTTTCTTTCTTTCTTTCTTTCTTTCTTTCTTTCTTTCTTTCTTTCTTTCTTTCTTTCTTTCTTTCTTTCTTTCTCTCTCTTTCTCTCTTTCTCTCTTTCTTTCTCTCTCTCTCTCTCTCTCTCTCTCTCTCTCTCTCTCTCTCTCTCTCCCTCCCTCCCTCCCTCCCTCCCTCCCTCCCTCCCTCCCTCTCTCTCTCTCTCTCTCTCTCTCTCTCTCTCTATCTCTTTCTTTCTTTCTCTCTTTCTCTCTTTCTCTCTTTCTCTCTTTCTCTCTTTCTCTCTCTCTCTCTTTCTCTCTCTCTCTCTCTCTCTCTCTCTCTTTCTTTCTCTACTTGACACATTTCTTCCTTTTTTTGAGAGGATTGGGGGATTTGGGGCCTAGGCAACCTTTCATTTAACAATCTTGGAAACTTCCTCACAGTTCCTTTTATGGCATTTCCATTCATTAGGAAATGGGTTGGGTTTTTTGTTTGTTTTTTGCTTTTCTATCACTTGTGCATAGCATAGTTAACTTTTTATGCAGTAAGCAATGAATAAATGTTTATAGAATTAATTGCTATAGTTTTCCATGTCTTTATCATTAAAATAAGGGTTTGAATGAGAACTGTTTATGAGAACTGATTTCTTATTTATTTTGCTCGGAATTGAACTTCTCCCTTCTTGTTTCTCTTTTTCACTTTTATATCTCCCTTTCTGTTCTGAGCATAAGGCTGTTTTTTCCCCCTTTTGTACTTGCATTATCTTTCTACTTTAATCTTCCATCTCTCTGCTCTTGATTTCTTCCTTTCTTAGCATATTACTTCTACATCTTAACTAGCTATAAATATGGAGTTGAAGCATATATTTTTTAAAAATTGCCTATCAATTGGGGAATGGTTGAACAAGCTGTGGTATATGATCATGATGAAATACTATTGTGCTATAAGAAATGATGAGCACAATGATTTTGGAAAAAACATCGAAAGACTTGCATGAAATAATGAAGAGCAAAATGAGCAGAACCAAGTGAACATTATGTATAGTAACAGCAATATCGTTTTAAGAACAACTATTATGAATACACAAATTAAGTATAAAGAACATATGAAGAAGGACATTATCTGCATCCAGAGAAAGAGCTGGTAAATAAGTAGAAGTATGTATAGAATAATTTTATATACATGTACATACATACATATATATGTGTGTATATATATATATATATACACACACACACATACACACATGCACACTTATTTGTGTCTAATGGTAGCCATCTCTAGGGCAGGGGATGTAGGAAGGAAGAAAAAATGGAAATTTACACAATAATTTTGTTGCATATTTGAAATAAATAGCAAGTTGTGCATAGTAAATTTGTGGTTTCATATACAATTATCTTTTTTATTGCACTGTTATGGAAATGCTTGTTTTACTCCATAAATTAGAGATAAATTTTTTTAAAAAGAAAAATTATGTTTATTTAATATAATTTTATGTTCCTTGTACCATTATATATATATATATTTTTTTCTTTGTGGGATAAAGAGGGTTAAGTGATTTGCCCAGGGTCACACAACTAGTAAGTGTCAAGTTTCTGAGGTGGGATTGGAACTCTTGTCCTCCTGAGTCCTGGGCTGGTGCTTTATCCACTGCGCCGCCTAGCTGTCCCCAACAAGTGGTATATTTTAAAATTTGTTTGAGACTCTCCTATTGTTCACCAAGTACATGGGGATCAATTTAAACTTATTAGATACAATTATTATTTTAATTCAGTATTGATTTTACGGAAAACATTTTCTTTTCATTTTCCATGTTTTGTGACTGCTATTTTTAATATACACTCTTTCTGGTAGTTATATTCTTTTGCAAAAAATAAATTTTTCTTGATATCTTTTGTTTTTACATTTCCTAGATTTCCCTTTGTATCCTTCATCCTCTTTCTACCCTTTACAAAGGTGCACCCTTTATGACAAATACTTTTTTTAAAAAGGCCAAAGGAAGAAAATTCAATAAAACTGATTAATATATCAGAAACTGAAATTACATGTAATATTCCACAACCATGGACACCCCCCCCAAACCCTTCAGAGGAGTGGAAGTAGTTCTTTTATGTATCTTTGGATCTTTGCTTCTTGGTCTTTGTAATTTTGCAACCTTCTTTTTCAGTTTTTTTTGTGGTTCTTCTTTACATTTACCCTATCATATTGTGTATATTGTTCTCCTGGCTCTGCTAACTTCATTTTGCATCATTTCATTCACGTGCCATAGTTTGCTTAGCCATTCCACAGTTGATGGATATTTAGTTTCTAGTTCTTTGCTACTACAAAAACATTGCTATAAGTATTTTGGTATATATTGACCCTCTTTTCTTGTCAGTAACTTCATTGGGCTCTGTGCCTAGCAGTGGAATCTTTGAGTCAAAGGATATTTTCTAAAATCATTGCAAATTTCTTTATAGAATGGTTATGCCAAGTCATAACTCCACCAGCTTATTTTAATTTGCCTTTCTTTCTTTATCAGTGATTTGGAACATCCTTTCATGTTATTGTTAATGTTTGCAATTCTTACTTTGAAAACTGTTCAATTTGTCTGTTGGAAAATGGATTTTTGTTTTATTTATTTATTAATTTTCTACATATCTTGGCTATCAAACCCACATCAGATATAGTTGATGCAAAGAGGTTTTTTTTCTTTTTTTCCCGGTTTACCACTTCCCTTCTAATCCTAGATAATATAAATTTTGTGCAAAAGCTTGGCAATTTCATGTAATAAAAATTATTTTTTTTGTAACTGCTTCTATATTTGTTTGGTTAAGTATTCATTTCCTACCCATAGTTATGTTTCTTTTCTGATTTTTTTAATAGTACAATCTTGATTATTCTGATTATGTGTCCATTTTAAACTTGTGGAATATCCTATAAGATGTAAGCCTCATTTCTTCTAGGTTGCTTTCTAGTTTTTCCCAGCAGTTCTGATTAACAGGGAGTTCTTTCCTAAATAATTTGTATTTTGAGGTTTATTGAATACTGAGTCACTGAATTGTGTGTTTTGATTTTCCCTTGTTTAGTCTGTTCCATTGATATGTTTTTTCCATTTTTTAAAAGTAGTACTAAATGGTTTGGAGAATTGCTGCTTTATAATATATTTTGATCTCTGGATGTACTATTTTCTCTTCATTCCTACCCTTTTCATTATTTCTCTTGATGTTCTATATATCTTGTTATTCTAAATTAATTTTGTTATTATTTATCCAGCCTGTGAAGTATTCTTATAATCACTTGATTGGTATAGTATTACATCTATAAATTAACTTTGATAGTATTATCATTTTAAATATATTTACTTGGACCTTTCATGAGCACTCCAACTATCTAAGCTATTCTTTATTTCTTCATGTAGCATTTTGCAAATGAATCTAACTATTGAGTGTGCTTTGGTATATTGACTTCCAAATATTTTATGCAATTTGAAGTCATTTGGAATGAGATTTCTCTTTTTATTATTGCCTCTTGGATGTTATTAATATATAGAAGTACTATTGATTTTTTTTTTTAGTACTATTGGTTTTTTTTTTTAGTACTATTGATTTTTGTCACTTATTTTATAGCCCTTAACTTTGCTTAAGCTATTGTCTCATTTTCTTTTCTGATTTCCTTTTTTTCTTTTTCTCCTTTTCGTGGGGCAATAAGGGTTAAGTGACTTGCCCAGGGTCACACAGCTAGTAAGCATCAAGTGTTTGAGGCTGGATTTGAAGTCAGATCCTTCTGAATTCAGGGACAAGGCTTTATCCACTACGCCATCTAGCTGCCCCTGGGATTTTCTTAAGTAAACTAACATATGTTCATCAGCAAAAAAGGCATGGTTTTGTCTCTTCTTTGCCAATCTTTATTCCTTTAATTTTTATCTCTTGAATTTATGCTTTTTCTATCCTTTACGTAATTATATAAAATAAAAGGGGTAAGAGGGCTTTCTTATTTCATTCCTGTATTTTTTGGGAAAGCTTCTAATAAACACATATCCCATTTTCTATGAAGCTTGCTTTTGGTATTAGATAGTTTTTATGATTAAAAAGAAGACCCTCGGGGGGCAGCTGGGTGGCACAGTGGATAGAGCATTGGCCCTGGAGTCAGGAGTACCTGAGTTCAAATCCGGCTTCAGACACTTAACACTAGCTGTGTGATCCTGGGCAAGTCACTTAACCCCAATTGCCTCACATAAAAAAAAAGACCCTCCCCAGCCCCCACACCCCATGCCTGTACTTTGTAGGTTTTTAGCATAAGTGAGTGTTATACTTTGATTTTCCTATTGAGATAATCTTGTAGGTTTTGTGTATTTTAAAACCTGATTAGTAATGTTGTTTTCTTACTGTTGAACCATCCTTGCATTACTCATATAAATCTAACTTGGTCATAATGATCCCCTGAATAAATTTTTCCTCTGAGAACTGCTTCGGCTGCTTCTCAGACATTTTTGTGTATTACTATGTTCTTGTTTTTCATATAACTATTGTTTTTATGATATTTTCTATGACCCACTCATTATTTATGATTTCATTAAGTCTCCATTTAAGATGGTGTCTTTTGTTTGTATTTTTGCAATATATTACCCTTTTTATTGTCTCATGGTCTATAAAGAATATGTTTAGTATTTCTACCCTTTTATGGTTATTTGAAATTTCTCAGTGCCATAATGCAGGTTGAATTTAAAAAAAAATAAAAGTGATTTTGAGAAATATTTATATTCTTTAGTGGTTCCATTTGGAAGACATTGTAAGTCTTTTAGTTCTGCTCTTTCCAGCAATTTGTTCACTTCCAAATTTTCTGGTTCTTACTGTGATGTTTTTTCCTATTAATTTTTCCAATATGAATGTTGATGTTTTCCCATTTGTATAGGTTTGATATTTCTGTTTTGTTTTTGAGGGGGGTTTTTTGTCTCACATTTTTTAAGGCATAATGATTTTCTTGTTCATACTGTGAATTTTTATTTTTTGTCTGAGAGTGTGACTAAAACGGTTCCTCTTTTTGCATTCACCTGATACAAAGCAAATTGTGTCCAAGTATGTCAAAAATGAGATTTTATGTATTTATTTACTTTTTACAGGTGTTTCCTTTCTTCTTATTGTTTTTTTTCCATATCTAGTTTGTCACTCTCTTTGATTTTATTATATTGTTTGATCTATTTGTATTTAAACCTATGAGTTCTGTTTCTGTTTTCCTGTCTTTGTGTAATAATTTAAAAATTTTTTCTGATTTGGTTTGAAGTCAGCACTTTTGTCCTTATCATTAGTTTTGCTTTATCTATTACTTTTAGGAAATCCTGTTCCCACAAGTTCTCTTTTCTTCACCTTTAGACCCTTCCTCTTAATTCTTTCCCTGGTTTTTGGAGTTTTTCTTAAATGGTTTTCTTTCTTCTATTCATATATTTACTTTTTCTTATCTTTTCCCCCTTTTCAATTAAGTAATCAAGGAAAAATTCCTCCTGTCTCCTTCCATCTAAACTTCATTTTTTTTTTCTATTTTTCTTTCTGAGAAGGATTTCTTTCTGTTTTTCTGTTCATTAGTTCTCCCTTTTTAAAATTCTGAACATTTACTTGTTGGTTCATGAGCTGTTTATTTTCATTCTTTTGTTATTTATTCCTTATAATTTATGTGTATTTGTTACTTATTTCTTCTCTAATCTCTTTATCTTGCTAATAGAATTAAAGCTTCTAAAAGAACTAAATTTGAGTTCCCTCTTCTAACCAGTTTCTGTTACTTGCCTTTATAGATTATTCTCCCTACCCCTTTTTTCTACCCTTGAAAGAAGAAATTGTTTTTAGCCTTTCTTTATATCTTCAATGTTTAAACCATGTTCAACACAGTGTTGTTGTTGTTGTGGTGGTGGTGGTGGTGGTGGTGTCCAACTCTCTGTGACCCCATTTGGGGAAGGCAAAGATATTGTAGTGGTCTGCCATTTCCTTCTCTGGCTCATTTTTACAGATGAGGAACTAAGGCGCAAACAGTGTTAAGCAACTTGCCCAGGGTCACAAGGCTACTAAATGTCTAAGGCCAGATTTAAACTCAGGTATTCCTGACTCCAGGCCTGTTGCTCTATCCACTGCACCACCTAGATTCCCCATTGACCCATAGTAGGTACTTAATAAATGCTTGATGACTCACAAACTTCTTTTCTCTGGGTCCCTCCCACCTTTCTTTCCCACAAGAACTCAAATTTCCCTTCTTCTGAGGCAAGAGGCACAATATTCTTTCAGAGGAAATCCTGTCCCCTGGCACAAACCCACTGTAGATCAGTTATAATGTCTTCATCTTCCATTACAAAATGTGTCTTTTCCCTAAAGAAAGTGCTTTTCTGTGTGATTTCCTCTCCTTTTTGGTTTTAGGCATTCCACTTTGTTTTGTCCTGTTTCAATTTGTTGTTTTGCCACTTCTTATTTTTTTATAGCTCCTATTTTTGTTGAGAGAAGATATTATTATTATTATTATTATTATTATTATTTTGGTGAAGCAATTGGGGTTAAGTGACTTGCCCAGGGTCACACAGCTAGTAAGTGTCAAGTGTCTGAGGCCGGATTTGAACTCAGGTCCTCCTGAATCCAGGGCCAGTGCTCTATCCACTGCCCTGAGAAGATAGAATTATTTAGGTGTGCTTGACTCAGGCCAGATTCCTGTTACTTCAAGTTCAATGTTAAGACAGTATGTCACACATTCATCATTAAATAGTTATCAAGAGGAAGTTTACTTAGTCCTACATACAAAGGATATTCAGTAAAAATATGTTTAGGCAGATGTAGCCTTCCTCATCCCCATATAGAAATGCATTTGATCAGTGCGAGAGAATATTGTGACTTGGGTGGTCTTGGATCACCAAATCTAAAAGTGCCAACTCCATGTCGATGGACTTTTTTATGCCCTTTGGTGACTAGGAAGCCACATCCATGTAGCCAGGAGCTATCAGGAAATTGAGTGAAGGGAAATATAGCTTGGCCATTATATTGCCCTTGGGCTAATCATATCCTGGATTGGGAGCCTTTTAGGGAGAAATCTAGCCTAACTCATGTTCCTGTAGGGGTGAGATCCTTGTAGATATTGGTCTTATTACAAGGAATATATCTTCCCTTAATTGTTTACTTGTGGATTGGATTAGGGTATACTTATCACACTTCCCTTCTCCCCTTTTATGAACCGTCTCTTTCTGAAATTTAATCCCACAAAATACATTGATTCACCTTTATAGGAGGTTATGGAGTTTAGCCCATGTTTCATGCCTGTTCCTCCGGTGTCACTTCTCATCCTTTAAATTAATCTTTGATCTGTATCCCCATCTACTTTTTTTAATCATAAAAGTATTTTATTTTCCATCTACATGTAAAGATAGTTTTCAACATTTGTTTTCATAAGATTTTTAGTTCGAAATTTTTCTCCCTCTATCCCTTCCCTCCCCCCTCCCCAAGACAGAAAGCAGTCTGATACAGGTTATATATGTACAATCACATTAAACATATTTCTACATTAGTCATGTTGGAAAAGAAGAATCAGATCACAAAGTAAAACCTCAAAAAAGGAAAAACAAAAAACAAAACCAAAAGTTGAAACAGTATGGTTCAATCTGCATTCAAAATCTACAGTTCTTTTTTCTAGGTGTGGAAAACATTTTCCATCATGAGTTCTTTGGAATTGTCTTGGATCATTGCACTGTTGAGAAGAGCCAAGTCTATCATAGTTGATCATCACACAGTGTTGCTGTTACTGTGTACAATTGTGTTAAGATAATGGGATTTGATTGAAGTCCAGGGGTCCAACTTGGTTTACTTAGTAGTGTTTGAATTGGGTGTGAATGAGGAGCTGCTGAGTACTCACTTAAAGGTGATTAGATTTTAGCCACTAGCCAACACTGAGGTCATCGTGTTCTCAGAGGCTGTGGACTACGACATTAACAGGAGACCGCTCTTGGCCAATCAACTTGAAGAATCTCCCATTTCTGGGAGGAGGACAGGAAGTAGGAAGCGGACACTGGTGAACAGCCTCTGACTCTTTTGGTTTGAGACATTGGCGTGGTGGCAGGACTTCACGTGGGCTAGGATTTCCATACTATAAGGAATCTGTTCTCAATCTTTTTCTCTCTTCAGTATCTTATATCTTTTAATAAACCCTTAAAAGCCTAAACTCTTGGTGAAATTATCAGTGATTTTAGCCAGTTTTCCCCCAAAACTGGGGGGGACAGATTAGAACCCACATTTAGATTTTTAAACAACACACAATGTTCTCCTGGTTCTGCTTACTTCACACAGCATTAGTCCACTTAAGTCTTTCCAGATTTTTCTGAAATCTATCTGCTCATCATTTCTTACAGTACAATAGTATTCCATTACATTCAATACCATAACTTGCTCAGCCATTCCACAATTGATGGCCATTCCCTTGATTTCCAATTCTTTGCCACCCTTTCTACTTTTAAAAGAAACATTGTAATACCTTTTCTTGTTTTTCATCTTACAAATGTCTTTCTTCTGATTTAAAAAATGTGTCTCTAAAAATAGTGTAATTTATTTTTTTTTCTTATTCTCTGTATTTGCTTACCTATCTTGTGTTTCTGTTATGTGTTGGCAAGTCAAAAAAATTGTTTTCGGGCATGCTTCATATAATTCTCTTATTTCATGTCCATCTTTTTTCATTTAATGATTAGAGTCAAGTTTTCAGGTTATTTCATTTGGGGATACATCTTAAGTGTCTGCTTTTTGAAAGAAATATTAACTGGCTTGATAATCTATAAGCTTTTAGCTGGTAAAGCTATAGCTGTCTATTAGCTGCCTAAGCCAGTCTGTAAGGGCTGTTTAAAAAATATCCCCCAACTGCTTCTCCCAAATTGATAAGAAAAAGATTAGGAAGCCTCTTTTAATTTAACAACAAAACAGGGTTTATTGAGGTGAACCAATTTAGAAATAAGAATGGAAAAGAAGTAGGATAATACAACCTGACTGTGTTTTAACTTGCTTTCCTGCTGCAGTGAAATCTCCCATGTTGCTCGCCTGTGGATGTGACTGGCCACTGCCAACGCCGCTTACAACCCCTGAGCCACATCTCCTTTCTCAGTCCTCCCTGATGACCCCTTTCACTGTCAGCTGTGCCCACTCTCCATAGTATCCCTCCTCACTCCTCCACACTCTCCTTCACTCTTCCTCTTCACTGTCAGCCGCCCCCTACTAACTCTCAGTCCTCAGTGCTCTGCAACTGTCAGCCAGGTCTACTAACTTCTTCACTACTTCCTCCCTCCTCCGTTTGTCTCTGTAGGGTCCCCGTTGCCTCCTCCGGACTGCACCCTTTTACTTTTCTCCTCTCCTGCATCTGCTACCAACCGACCAACTCCTGCCTCTGTTCTTCTTCACTACATCTTCTTTGCGTCTACTGTCCTCTCCCTCACTACTGCGTCTCCTTTCTCGGTCCTCCTACATCTCTGTCTGCTGCCCCCTTATCTCCGTAGCTTCCCCCTTTTATTAACCTCCCTGGGCTGAGCCACCCACTAACACCAAGCTAATTTGTTGGCCCCTCCCAGGGCATGCCTGAGGCCAGCACTGAGCTCTAGGGAGCCTACCATGCTCAGGTCTCAAGGGAGCTGTGTGTCTCTCTTCCAGGGCCTGGAGCCTCCCCTGTGCACCATGCCTGGGATCTTCTTGGGGGCATATCCCCTCAGGGCAGAGGAAGCTGGGGCTTTCGGAAGTCCTCCAACTGGGCCTGCCACCCAGAAGGCTCCAAGGCCCACAGCTTCTTAGCTTCACAGCCAAAGCAGAGGGGGAGGGACGCTAGCCTGACTCACTCACAGAGGAAAAACCCTGAGGGCCTGGGGCTCTCCAATCTCAGCCAAATATGGGGTCCCCCAAATGACAATAAATTCTTACATTTTCAATAATATTATTCTCTTCTAAGATTTCTAGTGGACATAGACTTGTCTTGTGATATTCAAATTTCTTTTATATATTAAGATTTTCTCCTAATAACTTATAGAATTTGTCACTGGAATTATTATGTCTCATTATACTGTATGTTACCCCTGGAAGCAAGTATTAGATTCCTTTGATTAGTTTTGTATTTTAGGTAGTAAAGAAATTTTAGGCAATTGTTTTGTATTATTTCTTGCATTATGGTTTTTAGGTTTTTAAAATTTTTTCATGTTATTCTTACATGTAGAGACAGTTTTCAACGTTTGTTTTTTGTTTTGTTTTGTTTTTGCAGGGCAATGAGGGTTAAAGTGACTTGCCCAGGGTCACACAGCTAGTTAAGTGTCAAGTGTCTGAGGCTGGATTTGAACTCAGGTCCTCCTGAATCCAGGGCCGGTGCTTTATCCACTATGCCACCCTAGCTGCCCTCTTCATTTATTTTTTTTTTATTTCAACATGTGTTTTTATAAGATTTCTAGTTCCAAATTTTTCTCCTTCCCTCCCCCCCAAGACAGTAAGCAATCTGATATAGATTATATATGTATAATCACATTAAATATATTTCTGCATTTGTCAGTAGTTGTGAAAGAAGAATCAGAACAAAAGGGAAAAACCTCAAAAATACAAAAAAAGTAGAAACTATATCATGTTTATTATCTTTTTTTTCTTTTTATCTTTTCTTTTTAGGGCAATGAGGGTTAAGTGACTTGCCCAGGGTCACACAGCTAGTAAGTGTTAAGTGTCTGAGGCCAGATTTGAACTCAGGTACTCCTGACTCCAGGGCCAGTGCTTTATCCACTGCGCCACCTAGCTGCCCCCTTATTAGCTTTAATATGTAGATGTCTCTATACATCTTTTTCAAAATCAATTCAAGCCTTTGCTTGAATAAAACTCTTCTGTTAATTTTACCATTATTGCATTTTCGTCCTGATTGTCCTTCACTATATTTATATAGTGAATCAAGCTTTTCTATCCTACTAATTGTCCTACTATTTTAGGCATACGTTCTAATATTTATTCCCTTCTACCTTATTCTTTTATGGTTTCCATTTCACTTTTGAACCATATGAGAACTTCTCGTTTTGGTTCTATGTTCTCTTGGGAGTTTACAAGGTTGTATTTCATCAGATTTTGGTTAAATTTCCATTGTCTTGTGATATTTATTGAGTGTTTTTATAATCATTTCCTTTCCTTCTAATTTTAGTGTATTCTCTTTATTTACCCGATTATCAATTTTTAATGTAATTTTCTTCCTTTTGAAGTCTTTGGTGATTTTAGCCTTTTTTCCTTACATTAGCTCCTACCTGGCATAGGGGCATGATGGTGAAGTCAAAGAAGTCCAGAGACATTTGAGCTGAGCTCTCTTCTTAAGTTGAGATTTGGAGTTTATGACTCCACCCTCCAGAGAGGCAGAGGGTATTGATGAGGTGGAGTACCAAGGCTGATGAGATATTACAGGATGATGAGGTTATTCCAGAAATGAGCTAGCCACCTGGCACATGGTGGAGAAGCCAGAGAAAGCCCAGATTAGTGTAGCCAAATGAGAAATGAAGAGTCCTAGTCATCTTATTTTTGGTCTGTTTCTAAATTGTATTGTCCTTTAATTAGCCCATAATATGTATTTGCTCACTGTTTTATTTTTTTATGAGTCAGAGAGTATTTATTTAGCATTTAGAATTCTTTATTCTCAGTGTGCTAGGTTTTGAGGGTGTGACATTCCCTGTTCCCAAGAAGCTTATAATATAGCTGAAAGAAGCACAACTAGCAGTTAATATGAAAGACATGACTACCTTAAGATTAAGATTACTTTTTTCCTAGTCTTTAAAATGGTTCTTTCTTCTTACTTATCTTACTACTTTCTTTGAGTTTCCTCTGTGAGGTCATTAGTTTTATCTCACCCTCAAAGCTTGGTTGTCCCTCAAAACTTTGTCCTTGGCCATCTTTTTTCTTTACACTGCTATTGTTAATTATTGGACTCTCATTGGCCACCTTGAAGAAATACAAAGAAAATAAATAGCATTCATCTTTCTTTCAAAACTAAGAGGGATAATAATATTTATACAGCCCTTTATTGTTTATAAAGTACTTATATATTATCTTATTTGATCTTCATAGCAACCTTACTAAGTAGGTAGTGCTGTCATCAATGACTATTCCTAAGAAGTTAAGTGACTTGTTTAGGGTCATTTAGTGTGGGGCAGGATTTGAACCCAGGTCTTCCTGATTCCAAGTCCAGAGCTCTATCCGCTGTGCTCCTTAACTGTCTGGGCAGATGCAATACAAATAAATACATAAATAGAAGAAAAATAAGAAACTGGCATGAATTCATGTAGTTTAAAGATAATGGTGTCTCTTTACTAATAGGATTAGTAATGTTTGTTGAATTGAATTTTGAGTGATATAAGTTGGTTTAATAAGACCTCTGTTAAAAGGAGAACTTGTTCATACATGAGCTATTTCATTTTTAATTAGTATAGGTCCTGATTTTATGAAAACTTGCTTCATTCTGATTCCCTATAAGAATAAGCCTCCTTAAAGGTGCTTAAACTTATCTGCTCTATATTCTTTTTAGCTGGTTATCTTTTTTTTTTTTTTTTTTTTTGGTGAGGCAGTTGGGGTTAAGTGACTTGCCCAGGGTCACACAGCTAGTAAGTGTTAAGTGTCGGAGGCCGGATTTGAACTCAGGTACTCCTGAATCCAGGGCCGGTGCCTTATCCACTGCGCCATCTAGCTGCCCCTGGTTATCTCTTAAAATACTTTTCTGCTGCTTTTCCTATTTCTTCTGGCCTAACTAATCACTCTTTTAACATTTCTTCCTATTAGCTACTTTTCATGAACAGTATATGTATCCTTTATTCTATCTCCCCCAACCCCATCAAATATTTGATGACCAAGCTTTTCTATCCAAAAAAATCTTGATTCCTTCTTCTGATAGATGGCTCTTAGATCTACCTGCTTACATTCTCCGACTCAGTCCTTCTGTCTAATCTCTTATATTTCCTGTCCTGTATAATAATAACTACTAATTTTATATAGCGATTTTCCAGTTTTACAAATGCTTTGTATAGAGGGCAGCTAGGTGGCGCAGTGGATAAAGAAAGCACCGGCCCTGGATTCAGGAGTACCTGAGTTCAAATCCAGCCTCAGATACTTAACACTTACTGGCTGTGTGATCCTGGGCAAGTCACTTGACCCCCATTGCCCCACACACACAAAAAAAAAAACAAACCAAAAAAAAAATGCTTTGTATATCTCCTCTCATGTCTGGCAGGTGTTTCAAACTAAATATAACCAAGACTAAATTAATCTTTTCTTCAAAATATATTACTGCTATACATAGTAAGTACCTATTAAGTTTCTGCTGTAATAATAAATACTGTAATAATCAGGTTGATTCTATGTGTTTTTTATTGATTCTATTTACAGTTAATTGATTTTATCCTTTAACCGCCTAAGTCATGATTCTTTGTCCCTGAACTTAGTTCAGAAATTCAGATACTCTGTAATGAGTTAAGTTTAGAAATCCAGTTTTCTTGTTAATCACTGTTTTAGTCTTGTGTCAAGGAAATCTGTTATCCTCGAAGAATGCCCGGTTTGTTATCCAAAGATGTCTGGTCCACTATCTCTAAACTTATAAGGGGATGTGAATAGTGAACATTTCTTTACTCACAGGAGTGAAGGAGGAGGTTGTTGCTAGCCCTTCATTCCCAATATCTAACCAATCATGTTGTTCTCCATGCTTCAGCTCTGTAACTGCTTGTTTTAAATTTCACTGTTCATGATGTTGCACTCTGTTAACCAATCATAACTTGGTCCAAGTCCAGGATGTCCTGTTCTTTGTTCTGTACTCCCCAAACTATTAAAGAGATTTCCCCCTTATTTAGGATCTTAGCTTAGCTAAGGAAGCTGATATCCTATTTATTAGTAAATTCATGCTTTACTAATAAATTGAGCATGCTTTGAACTTTGTGCCTCAGTCTGCCTTAATTTTAACTATTACCATACCATCTCTTTGTTACATATGAATAAGTAAAGGCATTTAATGTTATCGTACATATAGTTTACAATTCATTGAGGACACCAGAACAGGCATTGTTATTATCTTTACTTTATTGCAGGGGAAACTGAAGTCTAAGGATATTAATTGATTGAAGGTAGTAGGACCAGTGGTCAAGCTAGGACCTTAGTATAGTGGGTTTTTTTGTTTGTTTGTTTTTTTGTGGGGCAATGGAGGTTAAGTGACTTGCCCAGGGTCACACAGCTAGTAAGTGTCAAGTGTCTGAGGCCAGATTTGAACTCAGGTACTCCTGAATCCAAGGCAGGTGCTTTATCCACTGCGCCACCTAGCTGCCCCAGTATAGTGTTTTTATCTCTAAAACAACTAAAAATGTAGATTTCATTGTTGTGCACATCATGTGCTTTTAATCTTTTTATCTTCACATTTAGCCTGTTGTTACTTTTTATTTTTCCATAATACTTTAAAGACTTCTCTCCCCATGCCATTAATTATAATCTAGAGAAGTAAGTTTTCTGAACATCAGCATTTCTGTATTTCCAATAGAAATTATAGGTGGATAATAGAAATAACTATTAAGTTCTTCCATTTTCCTTCCAGCTTGTTTCTTACTTTTAGATTTTAGAATCATGCTTCTCTCCTGCTGGCCCATCATGAAACTTTCCTTAGCTCCTGGGACCCTTTGTCTTGGAATAGCCTACCACTAGCCTGCTCACACTGGTATATTCCTTCACAAGGTTTGCCCTTTGCCCATTGGTCATTTACTCTTGGAGCCTCTCATTTTGTTTAAGGGCTGAGGCTGGCCTGCCTTCATTTTCCTCCTGGTACCATTCCTGGTTTTCTGATCTTCAAAACCATACCCCTGTGCTATAAAGTTTTTCTACTTGCAACCCTTTTTTGCCTGAGAAATTTTTACATGATCCCAGATATATAGTATATAAATTAGGTACACATAACCTTGCCACATTTTTCATGACTCCCACATCTAGTTATGCAATTCCATATGGAGTTGTGACCCACAATTTAAGAATCTGGGCTATAAACTTCCCTTTTCCACTCCCCCCAAATGATGTAGGAGGCAAAAAAGGGGTTAACAAGACCTGAGCTTTAATTTAGATCTGAGCTCCAAGAGGGGCTATAACTTAAAGGCCCCAACTCCAAAAGGGATTAATGGATAACTTAAAACTTGGGAAAACAAGTCAGGGCCTAGGTTCTCTTACCCACATTAATCAGCACTCATAACAAGAACATAAAGAGGCCGGTCATAGAGACCTCAACTATAACAATGATACACAGACAGGGCATAGAAATTCTAACTGATAAATGAAAGTATTTTGAAGCTAGGCCTGGGAATGAAAAGGTGACATGCACAGAAAAGGCCAAATGTGTCCCCAGATTCACCTTATGACATGTAAACCCCCAAAACACACCTCCACGGAAAAAGGTACCTGCTTTTGGGGTTGGCTTAAGCCCCCAGGAACTCCAAATTAGGATAAACCCTCCCATGTACCTCCTTAAATTAGAGATTATTATAATGAGACTGATAATCAATTTATATAACTGTCTTTTCTTTCCCTATTTGAGAGACACCTCTACAGTGCTCTCCCTATGTTCACTTACAGTATTGCAATAAAATTTGGGAAACTGAGTCACTGAGTCGTAATTCTTTTGGGATGACTCATGATCAATTTGACCCTAAATCCATCCCATATCACACTTTTCAGTTCCCTTTTGTGAGCTATCTTCCCCCATTAGAATGTAAGCTTCTTGAGGTGAGGGGCTGTTTTTCTTTTTGCTTATATTTGCATTCCTAGTACTTAGTACTGTGTCAGCCATATAGTGTTTAATACTTCCTGTCTCTCTTCTTCCTTTTTCTCCCTCCATTTCTCCCTTCTTCCTTCTCTTCTTTTCCCTTTCTATTCACTTCTTCCCAGCCTCTGCTCTGCTTCCAAGGCCAGATATGGCATTTATAGGAAAAAAAATTGAAAAGTAAAAGAAAAAAGGTGTGAAAATTGGTAGCTACATCTTGGATAAATATGTTAGATTATTTTATTGTGTACTGTTAGTTTTTAATGGAAGACTTTTTTTTTTTTTTAGTGAGGCATTTGGGGTTAAGTGACTTGCCCAGGGTCACACAGCTAGTAAGTGTTAAGTGTCTGAGGCCGGATTTGAACTCAGGTACTCCTGACTCCAGGGCCAGTGCTCTATCCACTGTGACACCTAGCTACCCATGGAATACTTTTAATAGTGTAGATTAGTGTAATAGAATGTGAAGCTCAGCGAGGAGAGCTGGATTCAAATTCTGCCTTGTGATAATAGGCAAATCAGAACTCTTCAGAGCTTCAGTTTCCTCATCTGAGATAGGTAGGTGCCATAAGGGCTTGGAGTCAGAAAGATCTAAATTCAAAATCCAGCCTCTGACACTTAGCAGGTGTGTTGACTTTGGGCAAATCACTTAACTTTTGTCTGCCCAGTTCCTCATCTTTAAAAAGGTGGATAAAAATAGCACCTACTTCCCAAGGTTGTTGATTTTCAAATGAGGTAATAATTGTGTGTTTTTTAAAAAATTAATTAAAAAAATTAATATTAGTTCTTTTTTTTCTTTTTTGGTGAGGCAATTAGGGTTAAGTGACTTGCCCAAGGTTACACTCCTAGTAAGTGTCAAGTGTCTGAGGCCGGATTTGAACTCAGGCCCTCCTGAATCCAGGGCTGGTGTTTTATCCACTGAGCCATGTAGCTGCCCCCTGGTAATAATTCTAAATCATGACATGGGGCTAAATTAGGATATTAGGATAATTTGGGACACGAGGATAATTTGGGACATGAGGATAACTCAGAAGTTTCTCCTTTGAGAAGCCAACCAAAAGTGACCAGATTAGCCAGGTAGATATTAGGAGGAACACACCTAAGAAGTAAGGGGAGACATATTTCTTTTTTTGTTGTTTTTGTTTTTGTTTTTTTTGTGGGGCAATGGGGGTTAAGTGACTTGCCCAGGGTCACACAGCTAGTAAGTGTCAAATGTCTGAGGCCAGATTTGAACTCAGGTACTCTTGAATCCAGGTCCGGTGCTCTATCCACTGTGCCACCTAGCTGCCCCTTTTTTCTTCCTTCTTTAGAATTTTCCCCTACCTTACATGTAAAAACAATTTGTAACATCAATTTTTAAAATGTTTGTGTTCCAAATTCTCTTCCTCCCTCCCTCCCTCCCTCCCCCTACTTAAGAACTCAAGCCATTCAATATAAGCTATACATATGCAGCCATGCAAAACATAACATACAAAAAAACTTTAGAAAAAGGAACTAACAACAACAAAAATTATACTTCTATCTGTATTCGGATACCATCATTTTTTTCACTGTAGATGGATAGCATTTTTCATAAGTCCTCCAGAATTGTCTTGGATCATTGCATTGCTGAAAATAACTAAATCATTCACAGCAGATCATCTTACAATACCTTACAAGCACACCCATAAGGTTGATTATTGCAACAACAATAATAGCTAACATTTATATAGTACCTTATACCTGACAAAGAATTTTCTTCACAAAGCCTAGCAAAGTACCATCCTCTTCCTCCTCCTCATCTTATATTGCTCTTGCCTCTGCTTCAAATTTTTTCCCCAGTTACTATAGCTAACTTTATTTCCTTCCATCTTATTCGCTTCCCATGATATTTACTCTATTTTCTATCTTCTTTTACCCTATCCCTGCTCAAAAGTGTTATGCTTTTTACTGCCCCTCTCCCACCTCCCCTCCTTTCCTTCACCCCTCCCCTCTTATCCCTCTTCCCTCCCATTTTCTCGCAGGGAAATTATTACTATAACCAATTGAGTGTGTATGTTATTCCTTCTTTGAGCCAATTCTGATGAGAGTGAGGCTCACTCACTCCCCTATACCTCCCCCATCTTCTCCTCCACTTCATAAGCTTTTTCTTGCTTCTTTTATGTGAGATACTTCACCCCATTCTACCTCTCACTTTCCTTTTCTCCCAGTGAAATCCTCTCACCCCTTAATTTTATTTTAAAGCTGTCATCATGGTGCAGCTAAGTGACACAGTGGACAAAGCACCTGCCCTGGACCCCGGGGGGATCTGAGCCCAAATCTTGCCATTTTAATTCTAACTGGACTATGTGGGAATGTATAATTCTTTACAGAGGAATACCTAAGGACCCCTACCACCTATGTCTCCCTTGACAATACTTAGCACAGTGTCTGGCACATAGTAGTAGGCCTCCACCAGTCGCAGACGACTATGGATCAGTGTCTTGAAGAGCCACAGGCCACAGTGTGGCTATGCAGTCCGATAAGGGAGCCTCAGCTCCTGAGTGACTTATAACCGGTGACTGCCGCATCTCCTGTTGTATCTACCCCATGAGGTGTAGCTGGAGTGTCCTCTCCAGGGCGCTGGCCTGGGCGGATCAATATGGAAAACAAGCTGTTGCCCATGCAGCAGGTTTTCTCTCTCCGAGACATTGGTGGGTCCAAAGGAGAGGCAGAGCCAATATAGTTTGGCACCAGTGCCGCCACAGGAGTTGCCAGAGGGATGTGATGTCCAACATCCAACTGCCTAAGGGACTCCGACTCCTGATTTTTCCTCAGGGTTAACTCCTGAAGCCTTTCCCATATATGGGTATAGCCGCAAGGCAGCAGAGGTTTAAAATCAGGGTTCCTTCCCCTAGTCGGGTTGCCTGCCAAGGCTAACGAGCCCCACCTGCCCTAATATAGTATATATTATATACTATATAATATATAAATATATAAAATATAGTATATTTATATAGCACATAGTAGGCGCTATATAAATGTTAGCTTTTAGTAAAATGAGATAATATTTATAAAGCAATTTGTAAACCTTAAAGATCTGTGAAATGCTAGTTGTTATTATTTGGAAAATGGGGATAATAATACTTTTAATATCTACATCAAAGAATTCTTGGAAGGAGAATGTTTTGTAAACCTTAAAGTGCTATATAAATTTGAGTCATTAAGCCAACTTCTACTTATAAGTGTTTTTTAGTTTATTTTTTTCTATATTAAACACATCAAATAATTTTCCACAGTTGCCTAATTTAGTTTGCAGTCTACTTTTAAAAACTATTTCTTGAGTTTGGCCCAAAGATCAGACTTTTAGGTTTGCCTCATTTTGATTTAGTTTATATTTAAGTTCTGTATTTTATTGGTTTCATTTTTAATACATTTCAAAATCCTGACCTTTGAGTTTTGATATGAATGTTTTATATGATCAGCATTTTAATTATCACTAATTTTTCTCGATTATCTTGTAGGTAACCACTGGGTTAGCCTTTAGGGGTAGTTCTAAGTTTAATTTCAATAGCTCTTTAAAGATGATGCATCTGAACTTCCATATTTTGCCTCCCTGGCTTCCATTCTAAGGTACAGACATTGTGCCATTCATTGTTAGGTTGATGTATTCAGATTGACATCTGATTTCACCTATTATCCTGCATGAATTTAAGTCAGCAAGTATTGATTAATCACCTACTATGTGCCAAGTACTCTGCTTAGCACTGGGGATACAAAGAAAAGAAAAAAATTATTCTCGTCTTCAAACAATTCACAATTCTAATGGGAGAGATACCCTAAGTACAAGGAATACATGTACTGGATAAATTGGAGATAATTCATTTATTTTCCCTTGTAAGGAAGACACTGTCATTAGGGAAAACTGTTTTAGGAGGGATTTTTGCTGAGATTTGAAAGGAAGGCAGGAGGAAAAGAATTCCAGGTGTTGGAGACAACCAATGAAAATGCATGGAATTGGGAGATTTGTTTTTTTTCAGTTCAAACCAGCAAACCCTTGCATAATTCTGCTCACCATTCAGGATGCAAGGTCCATTTCATCTTGGCCCAATGACCACTCTTCAGTTTGCCATTGAAGTGGCTTTCTTTGCAATTCCTGGAATAAGTTATTTCTATGGGTTCTGGTCACTCTCCTGAATGAAACTCTCCCTTTTGGTGGGCACACAGCCCCAAGGTCAAAGCTCATAATTTAATGGTTTCTGATAAATTCATGATTTCTTTTCAAAACAACCATAGTTTTTCCATATATTCATGTCAACATGCTAATTGCCTATCCTAAGCTTTCTCCCATTTTATTAAGGAGCCACTCCACAAATATTTATCTTCTGATCTTTTGTATCCATTGGATAGCAACATCTCTATGCTTCTTTTGTTACTTTAATATATGTCTAATACATGTGGCTATGTAATATACTTCGTCCACCAAAACAAATTGCAACTTTGTACATCTTATTAAATGGTCTTTCAAAGTTTTATTTGGAGCAAAAATTAATCATTCTGGGACCTACCTGGTGGTGAACTTTGCAAAACTTACCTGTGCTGGCACTTAGAAAAGACAAATCCTCAGGTATTGGGTACTCAAATAGCCTTTCTCTGGTGCCTCATTCTGTTGTGGTAGTAATCCAGAGTTCTTTAAGACTGTCCTAGTGGAAAACATTCTCTGGGGAGTCCTCTGGGACCTACCTGGTGGTGAACTTTGCAAAACTTACCTGTGCTGGCACTTAGAAAAGACAAATTCTCAGGTATTGGGTACTCAAATAGCCTTTCTCTGGTGCCTCATTCTGTTGTGGTAGTAATCCAGAGTTCTTTAAGACTGTCCTAGTGGAAAACATTCTCTGGGGAGTCCTACAGTTTAGAAAAGAACATTACAGTGAACAGTAGAATATCTGAAAATGGGGACAGCTAGGTGACATGGTGGATAAAGCACCGGCCCTAGATTCAGGAGGACCTGAGTTTGGATCTGGCCTTAGACACTTGACACTTACTAGCTGTGTGACCTTGGGCAAGTCACTTAACCCTCATTGCCCCCCCTCCCTCCCAAAGGATATCCGAAAACATTTAAGTTTTTTTTGACACTTCTATAACTATTGTGAACTTTTTTTGGTTGATTTTTTTTTTTTGTCGGGGGGGTGGGGTGGTGGTGGGAGGGCTGGATTCAGGATTTCATGTGTGTAGGAAGGCCTAGGTAAGGAATTCCCTATACCAATGCAGATCAACACAGGCTTTGCAATAAATAGTGTCAAGAACTTAGGTTAAGTGATTAGATGAAGGAACTTTATTACTTCTTATTATCTCTAAAAATTTTAGAACCACTAATGTGGGAGGCAATGTGGTTCAGTGGTAAAAGTCTAAAGACATGGGTTCAGACAGTACCCCTGCCACTTATTAGTTAATATACTCTTGGGCAAGTTGCTTATCATTTCTGGGCCTGTTTCCAAATCTATAAAAATAAGGAAGTTGGGCTAGATGACCTCCGAAGACTTTTTAAAAAAAAGTAAATATATATGATCTTAGTAAAGTCTTTAAACTATCCATTTTACTTGAAACTCATGAATTGGCATCCAGTGCTGTCTGAACAGGTAAAAGAAAACAAAAGTGTAGGAAAGCTGCTAATTATAGTAATTGCAGCTGGTTTCAAAGTACTTGTAACAGTTTGTGCATAATGCTTACTTGAAAGCGTCAAATGGGTGCTAGTTGTGAAATAGAACACCTGTTTGTTGTTGAGCATGTGTTTATGCAGATGATTGTTGTTGTCAAAGCACCTTGATGCAGACTAGTCCTGTTTACATTTACATTCTCCCTGAAGGATTAACAGTGTTCTCTCAATAAATTTGCAGTCTATTCTCCTCTCTCTGGCTGCTGTGGAGAGGGTGGTGTGAAAGAGGCAACAAGTGCTCGCTAATCACTTGAATATACATAATTAGCCACAGTCTGGTGCACTGGATTCTTGGTACAGCCATAACAATACTGATTGGCAGCAGCAGATAACAATTGTTGTGTTTATGCAGTTGTTGAATGTATTTGGTATTTGTTTCTTGGACTATATATAGTTCAAGTTTATATTGTCTTTATGCTGAAACTCCTTATTCACTGTGCTATACTAATTTGAGCAGTGCACAAACCAGTAAAAACTAAATAGTAGTTTTTTAGATTTTGATATTGACCAAAAGCTGAAGTTCTTATTGACAATTTTTTTTTAAATTGGTAGATCCCAAACACCTAAGCATTATTTTCACTTGATGGATAATTGAAATTAATAGCCACTAGAGTTGAAACTAAAGCACCAGTTAAGTGTCAGTTTTGAACATTTGAGCAACCTAATTTAACAGTTTGAATGTACCTGTTTAACTAAATCCATCTGCCTGTAGGGTAGGCCTCAGAATAAATTACATTTCTTCACTTCTTTAGTTTGGCATTTAAAAATGTTTCTTACAATATGACTGTAACCAACCTTACCAGGCTTATAATATACCATTCACTTGGGGCTTCTACTTCCTGAACTGTACTGCCTAATTGTCTCAGTGGGACTTTACAGCTCCTGTTTCAGAGCCTTTGCAAGTCTGCTTCTTCAAACCCTTCCTTTCCTCCATGTCTTGGAACCCATAACTTCAAGGCTTAGCACAAGTGCTGTGTTTTTGCAAGAGGCCTTTTCTGATTCCCTCAGTTGTTGTTGCTACCTGACCCTGAATTACTGTAATTTGTTTTGTATATGTTTTGTAATTAGTCAATTATACATGCTTACCATGTATAATGGTAATGTTAAGAATTAGAGATACAGTGAAAGGCAAAAAAAGATTGCCTCTGCTCTTAAGAAACTCCAAGTCTATCTACTTAGCTATATGTTTGGCAGGGAAAAGGGTGTGGGGGTCCTAAGGTATTCATCTGTAAAGAATTGTACTCTAGCACTCAGTCCAATTAGAATTTAAATGGTCTGTTATTTGGCCCTAGAGAAAGTGACTGAGGGGTAAGTCAAAGACTTTACCCCTGGGGAGAAGGTGGTTTTGAAACATCCTCATCTCTGGACCTAAGTAAGGCAAAAGCTTTTATAGAGGATAGATGGGGTGATCACCTGAAAATGCAAAGTTCCTTTTGGGGATGGAGTGGGGAAAGTTTGTCATTCCTGAGAGTAGAGTAGGATTATTATTTTAGGAATGATGGTCTGTTTCCTGGCTCTAGTCAGGTAGTAGCAATGCCTAATTGACTTTCCTGCTATAAAATTTTATTTACCCTTACTTCTTAGGTGTGTTCCTCCTGAAATCTAATTGGCCAAGCTAAACTTTAATGATTCCTTGATATGTTTGTCCTGTTATCTGATCACCTTTGGTTTTGCTTCTCAAAGGAGAAACTTCTAAGTTATCCTAAGCCCCATGTCATGTTGATATTTACTTCCAGAAGAAGATAAGTTCTTTGAAGGTAGGGACTATTTTTCATTTGCCTTTATAACCACAGCTCTGGGAACAATGCCTTAAAAATGCTTGTCTAGTTTAATTGAATTGATCTAATCCTACAAAATTAAAACATTTTCAGCTTGAAATTCATGTTAAATGCTTAAGAGCTAAAATATTTATGACAGGTCTATAGATACCTTAAGTGGTCTTTCATGAGGTACTTTAGTGAAATAAATTATAAACCCTCTCCTTTAATCCTAATCTTCCACACCCCTTATTCTGCTTTTCTTTGACATGTCAATTCATGTTTTCTCCACATTCCTTGTCTTGAAGACCTATTTTGCTCACTGAGACAGTATGTGTCTCCCCCCGCCCCCACCCCACCAGCCCCCCAAATCAGTCTCCAGACTGTGTCCCTCTTCTAATACTGTGTGAAAGCCACACCCAGATTAAAATGATCACACTGCAAAACTGCTGAATTTTTTCAGGTCTTTAAATATAGTGTTTTTCACCTTATAAACAGAACTGGAAGGGAAACATTTAAATTTACCTGAATAGCTGGATAATTGCTCTCCTTTGGGAGTTCCCTCCCAAATGTGAATATCCAAAACCAAGAATTGGGTTTCTTGGCCTGATTAAAGATTATTTTTTAGCAAAGTCTTATTTATAGTAAGCCTTGTTTTCTTGAAATTTGGAGTGCCTGGAAAAACTTGGGATGTACAGTTACCATACCTGGCCCTACTGTAGGCAGGCTATTTTTATGGCCTTCATCTGACTCTAAAGTGTTCTGTGATGGAGTGGAGAGTTAACAGACTTGGAATCAAAGGACTAGAGATACTGTCCTTGCTGGACTACTTAGTACCTTTGTAACCTTCAGCAAATCACAGCTTCTTCAGCTATAAAATTTTAGAGATGATTAGACAGAAGACCTGAGAATTCTTCCAGGGCTATATTCACAATCCTATGATTATTTTATCCACATGCTTTGAAAATGTTTACATTATTATGTAGCATCTCCTGAATGCCTGGCTCAGGGACTTCTGATGATATTTGTAGCCTATTGACCTGAGTTTCTCAGCAGACCATGAACATATTCTAAAATCAGTTTCTAGAGCCCTTTTCATTTCATTTAGAATCACTATAGAAAATAAAATGTAGGTTGTCCCTGTGATCCAGACTAACTTTGGTTATGTTTATTGAATTTATTTATGTTGTCATCCCCCAGTATTTTTCTGATTTGTCATAATAAAAATATTTTAATTTTTATTATATATAATTTTAAAATAACTTTTCTTACAACAATCCCATGGCATATGTAAGGTTGTAAAACTATTATTATTCTTTTTTTAAAGATGGGGAAATGAAATTCAGAGAGGTTAATTGACCCCTGGTTATACATTAAGTGTTGAAATCAGGACTCAAACCCAGATTCTCTCACTCTAAATTCTGGGCTTTTCCTGCCATATTACTGTCATGGGAGAGAGGTGATGGTCTTTAGATATTCCTCAATAAAGAATTACACTCTTGAATATAGTCCAGATAGAATTAGTCATCTTTATTTGGTGCTAGGGCAAGTGACCCAATGGGAAGTCAAAAGACTTCAGTCTTTGGGGAGAAAGGCTTAGAAGCATCCTCCTCCCAGAACAGAAGGAAGGCAAAGGCTTTTATAGAGGATATATGGGGGGGGGTCCACTTGAAAACTGAAAAGTTTCCTTTTGGGGTATGGTGATGAAAGCTTGGATGCTTGTCATTCCTGAAAGTTGCGGGGATTTTTTTTGAAATGATGGTCATGACTTTTGGGGTTATCTCTGTCCCTAGATCTGGTCAGGTAGTAGCCATGCCTAATTGACTTTCTGACTTTGCTCTTTATTTATTTTATTTTCCAGTTACATGTAAGGGTACTTTTCAACATTCATTTTCAGAAGATTTAGAGTTCCAAATTTTTCTCCCTCCCTCCCTCCCTTTCCTCCCCCCTCCACAAGATGGCAACCAGGTTTATATATATACAATCCACAAGTGTTCTTTTTTATCATTTCTTTCTATAGGGGTGCATAGTAAGCTTCCTCATTAGTTCCTTGGGATTGTCTTGGATCATTGCATTTCTGAGAGTAGTTAAGTCATTCACAATTGCTCATTGAACAATACTGCTGTCACTATGCACAATGTCCTCCCAGCTCTGCTCACTTCACTATACATCGATGTTCATTAGTCTTTCCAGGTCTTTTGGGGATCATACTGTTTGTTATTTCCTGTAGCACAAGACCATTCCACTATAATCATATAGCACAGCTTTTTCCATCATTCCTCAATTGATGGATATTCCCTTGATTCTCAATTCTTAGCCTCCACCAAGAGGTGCTATAAATATTTCTTGTACAATTTTTCTCCCTTTTCTCTTTTTCAT
Organism: Dromiciops gliroides; assembly: GCF_019393635.1. Taxonomy (NCBI): domain Eukaryota; kingdom Metazoa; phylum Chordata; class Mammalia; order Microbiotheria; family Microbiotheriidae; genus Dromiciops; species Dromiciops gliroides. The sequence continues at coordinate 134,713,335 of NC_057864.1, forward strand.
GATTACTATTGTTAGCTGTTTCCCTTCCATCCTATTCCCTTCCCCATGATATTTATTCTATTATCCATCTTCTTTCATCCTATCACTCTTCAAAAGGGATTTGCTTCTGTCTATCCCCTCCCCCACTCTGCCCTTCCTTCTTTTGCCCCTCTCTCTTTATGCCCTTCCCCTCCTATTTTCCTGCAGGGTTATAGAGATTACTCCACCCAATTGAGTGTGTCTGTTAGTCCCTCCTTGAGGCAGCTCTGATGAGTTTAAGGTCTTTGAGCCTTTTCTGATGAGTGTAAAATTCATTTACTGCTCTGATCCTCTCCCCTCTATTCCCCCACTCCATAAGCCTTTTGCTGTTTCTTTCATGTAAGATTTCACCTCTGCCCTTCCCCCTCCCCCAGTGAATTCCCTTCACCCCTCAATTTAACCCTAAAGATGTCATCACCTAGCTAAGTGACACAGTGGACAAAGCATCACCCCTGGACCCAGGGGAATCCCAGCCAAAACCCGGCCTCAGAAACAAGACAGTCGCCAGCTGTACAACCCCAGATATGTCTCCCAGCTCCAATTTTTTATGGTTCTCGAGGGTCTTGTATTTGAAAGTCAAATTTGCCGTTCCGTTCAGGTCTTTTCATCACAAATATCTTAAAGTCTTCTTTTTCATTAAAGTCCCATTTTTTCCGCTGAAAGATTATGTTGAGTTTTGCTCGGTAGGTGATTCTTGGTTGTAATCCCATTTCCTTTGCCCTCTGGAATATCATATTCCATGCCCTCCTGTCCTTTAATGTAGAAACTGCTAGATCTTATGCTATCCTGACTGGAGCTCTACAGTACTTGAATTCTTTCTTTTTGGCAGCTTGCCATATTTTCTCCTTGACCTGAGAGCTCTGGAATTTGGCTATAATATTCCTAGGAGTTTTCCTTTTGGGATCTCTTTCTGGAGGTGATTGGTGGGTTCTTTCAATTTCTATTTTACCTTCTGCTTCTAGAATTTCAGGACAATTTTCCCTGAGAATATCTTGGAAGATGGTATCTAAGTTCTTTCCTTGATCATGGTTTTCAGGTAGACCAATAATTGTCAACTTATCTCTCCTGGACCTATTTTCCAGGTCAGCAGTTTTTCCCAGAAGACATTTCACATTGCCCTCTATTTTTTTTTCATTTGGATTTGCTTTATTTTGTCTTGGTTTCTCATAAAGTTACTGGCTTCTATTTGTTCTATCCTAATTCTTAGGCAATTATTTTCATCAGAGAGCTTTTGTACCTCCTTTTCCATTTGCCCAGTTTGACTTTTCAAGCTGTTGACTTTTTTCTCATGTCTTTCCTGCATCACCCTCATTTCTCTTTCCATTTTTTCCTCTACCTCTCTCACTTTATCTTCAAAGTCCTTTTTGAGCACCTCTATGGCCTGAGACCAATTCATATTTTTCTTGTAAGCTTTAGATATAGGGGCCCTGATGTTGACATCTTTCTCTGAGGGTGCCCCTCGGTCTTCCTTGTTACTGAAGAAACTTTCTATGGTCCTCACCTTTCTCTTTCTGCTCATCTTGCCTTTATTTTACTAGACTTTTAGCTCCTTAAAGTGGGGCACTATTTCCAGGCTGCAGTATCCCAAGCTTAAGAAGTCCCAGGTGGTACGATTTAAGGAGAATCAGGTTCTTCACTCACCTGGCCTGTTTCCTGGTCCTAGATGACCCCAGACCAACTTGCTAATCAACCAGCTTTTGTGTGTTGTGGTTGTTAGCTCCGAGGAGCCTGTGCCCCTCCACCACCTGGGTCACTGCTACTCGAGCCTGCCTCCTGGTTCTCTGCAGGGGTGAAAAATCCAAGTTCTGCCTTAGCACCAGCATAGACCCCTGTAGTCTCTCCCCTGCCCAGGGCTCAGCCCACTCACCAGACTGTGAGCTTAGTTCCAGACAATACTGGTGCTTCAGCTTATTCAGAGGCTCTGGGGGTCTGCTTTTCTGGTGAGGCCTTCCTGGGACTGGATCTGTGTCAGGGTGACTGTGGGGTTGGGCTCAACTCTTGTATCAGCACAGCAGCTCCCTCCTTCTGACCTTCTAAGCCGTTCTTAGTTAGAAGATGATTTCAGCACATTCTTCTGTGAGTTTTGCTGTTCCAGGCATTTTCCTATGGCGGTATTTGGATGTTTTTTTGGAGCGATCGTGTCATGAGTTCAGGAGCTCACTGCCTTTCCTCTGCCATCCTGGCTCCGCCCCAGAAGTCATCTTGACTTTCCTAATGTAGAATTTTATCTACCCTTACTTCCTAGCTGTGTGTGTCCTGATATCTAGTTGGTCAGTCTAAAATAGTCCCTTGATTCCTCAATATATCTAGTCATCTTTGGTTTTGCTTCTCACAGGAGAAACTTCTGATTTATTCCAAGCCCACGTCAATTACTTTCATTACTTTTTTGCCTCTTTTTGCTCCATAGTTAAAGGAATGCGTGCTGCGTATCATTGTTGTCTAAGTGGTTTTTTGAACCATAATATTGCCAATGCTAAGATCACTCATTTTCCATTAAGTACAGATTTAAAACCCGTGCTATTTTAAGTCTGTCTGGCTCAATGTATAACCCACATTTGCAGATATTAAATAAGTAATTGTGATCATATAGCATACCACCAATCCTTGGATTAATTTGAGAATAATTTGACAGGTTGGGCAAATATTGGTCTTGAATATGATGGCTCTGGCCCTATAAAGAGGTAGATAACATGCATAATTTTGTATCTTATGAGCAGAAGGCACTGCTATTAGAATTTAATATTTTAATATATTTACTTGAGAGTACAACATTGGTTTTCCATTTCAAATAAAAACAAAAACAACTACCCTCTATTTCTGTTCCCCACCCAGACTTAGCATCACCATAAAGGTAATAATAAATGGGTCCTACAATATTGATGAGGAGATCTTGCCAGGGAATTGCTTCCATGCCAGAAGTCTCTGTCATGTCAAATGTGGTATTTTCCTGTTTTTCTTTCCTCCATGTTGAAAAATGTCCAAAGAAAGCATAGTAGGAAGCTTAATCTATATAATTTATACAGTTCTATGTATGGATTATTCTTTTTTTTGACTGGGCAATGAGGGTTAAGTGACTTGTCCAGGGTCATACAGCTAGTAAGTATCAAGTGTTTGAGGCTGGCTTTGAACTCAGGTCCTCCTGAATCCAGGGCCAGTGCTTTATCCACTGCGCCACCTAGCTGCCCCCTGTATGGATTATTCTTACAAATTCCTTTTTTGTACTCACCTGATGGGTAGGTATTGAGGAATGTTTTCTATAGAATTCTTACTCTCCCAGGCAAAATTCCTTCATATACAAATATCACTCCTAGGTGGAACACTGGCATGCTCCCTCTGGCCAGTATTCCTTTCTTGTAGTTGAATTGGGGTCAGGTTCTATTATGAATTTCCTTGTTTTGAAAAGTTCTTACTAACCTCAGTCAAAATGGGGCATATCTTCTCTTGATTTAACTTATTTGCACTAGTATTTTTTCCTTTGTTGACTTAATCTATAAATAACTCTAAGCTGAGAATATTTCCATACCTGCTAATGATTCCAAAAGAGGGATGCAGCATTTCTTTTGACAGTCATTTCTCTGTTTATTTAGAACTGTCTATTATGTTTATTTAGAGGAGAAAAAATTAGTATTAACAGAATGAATGGAACAAATTCAATATTTAGTTGTCTTAGGAACATTGCATTTTAAAACTGAGGAATGTAATTTGTCAGAACACCTGAACTATATTTCTAAGAGTTGTGTCTATAGATTCTGGTAAAGGCTAAGGAAGCACAGAAGTCAGAAGGAATGTAGAGTTCTGGTTGCCACATTTTTGGAATTAATCTTGATAGCATGGGAAATGGAAACAGTGCCTTAGGACAATCACTTGAAATAGCTAGGAATATTTAGTAAAGAAAAGTGAAGATTTTTGCTGGAGGGGGAGTGGTTGGCTGGATCATATTAATCTTTATCTTCCAATACTTGAAGAGCTGTCATGAACAGGAGAGAAGGGATTAGATTTGAAATGCTTTACCTGAGATGGCAAAACTAGCAGATTAGATTTTATGTGAGGAAGAAGTTCTTAATAATGAGAACAGTCCAAAAGTAGAACGGACCTCTCAGGAGATAGTGGTTTTTTTCTTCACTGGAGGTTATTTAGGGAAATATGGTCAGGGATATCACCGAGGGCATTTCTGTCTAGAAATTCCTTCTGACCTGTGAGATTCATTGTTGTCTGGCATTTATTAGGTGCTTAATAAATGTTGACTGATGGACTGATTGAATTCTTATCATATATTAGCAAATTTAAATTCACCAAGACTTCCTTAAATTTTCAATTCATGATTCAGTAAAAAACCATCCTAGGGACAGCTAGGTGGTGCAGTGGATAGAGCACCGGCCCTGGAGTGAGGAGTACCTGAGTTCAAATCTGGCCTCAGACACTTAACACTTACTAGCTGTGTGACCCTGGGCAAGTCACTTAACCCCAATTGCCTCACTAAAAAAAAAAAAAATTAAAAACCATCCTAGCTATTGTAAAGAATTGTTATTTGAGGTTTTTATGCCTCGGTGCGCACTGGCCTGGGGCTCGCCAAAAACTGTGGGGACCAATTTTTAACTGGGGAGTGCTAGCTAAGTGGCTTGCCGCAATATTGGGGCAAGGAAGGAGACCAGCAGCCTCCCTCAAAACAGAACAAGATTTATTTTAACAAGAACGAACTTAAAAAAAAAAAACACAAACAGGATCAGTAGGATCAAGGGAAAGGAAATAAAATGGGAAAAGGGAAATTACAATACCTGAAAAAATACTACAGCCCAGGAATCAGCTGAAAATACACAGCAGAAAGCCTGTCCCTTTCCAGCTTCCACCTAGAATGCCCAATTCTCCTCCCACAAACAGCCCACACAGTCCCAGCCAATGGGATGGCCACTCTGACAGTCACATGACTGCCCTCACTAGGCTTCCAATCATTATAATTTTGCCAGGCCCATGTTGGTGTTGGCGATTGAAGTGCCAGAGCCCTGGCAACGGCTACAACCAGTGGGTATTGCACCGTGCTGTTTGCGGAGCCCCAGGCTAGTGCATGCCAAGGCATAAAAACCTCAAATAACAATTAATTCTTTACACTATATAATGATAACATTGGGGAAGGGGTGGGGGTGGGGGGAAGACGGGGTAATGAGGATTAAGTGACTTGCCCAGGGTCACACAGCTAGTAAGTGTCAAGTATCTGAGGCTGGATTTGAACTCAGGTCTTCCTGAATCCAGGGCCCATGCTCTATCCACTACACCACCTCACTGCCCCCAATGATAACATTTTAAGAACCGTAGAGTAGAAATTCTCACTTCATGTAATCATCATTTTGCATGCCATGTAAATGTACGTCAAAAAAAATTATGCTGAATAAATATTAGTTTCTGTTATGTGTTTGCTTATTAAAGCTTTTTTTAAATGGTGAAGTGCCTAGGAATGCTATGTTCCATGCTAAGGTAATGTGAAAACTGATTTTATGAGTTCTAAATAATCCCAAGAAAAATGCCTTCCATGTTTCAATTTATTTATCATGATTAATGGCAAGCATAAGGACAAGGATTTCTTACTTCCCTCTATTTCTCATTTCTTGCTCTCTCTATCTTTTTCTCTCCCTCCCTTCTGATCTCATATCTTCCCTTTTTTTTTCTTCCTGACAGATATTAAGTTTAACTGCTTTGCTCTCTTAAACTCAGATTTTGACCAATAGTCTATATTCTAATTTTTTATGTATTATACAGATTTGGCTCTTTTTCAATGCTGATGATCCCCTTTAGAGCAAAAACATTTTATACTTTGTGAATTACTCATTATTCATTTTATCTAACAACACAGATGTGCTAAAGCACTCTGCTGAAGAGAAAATGTAGGTCCATGAGATGGGAGAGTTATATGTCATAGTACAATTTGGTACCCCAGTATCTCTCTAGCTCAGTCATTTCTACTCTTGTAGGAAGCTTTGGCTTGGCCACCTACCCAGAGACTCCAGAGTTAGTTAAGCAGTCTTAGCAGAGTCCAGTCTGTCACAGTTTTAATGTCCATGAAAATTTACTGATTGAGTTCTGGGTAGTTGGGGAAAAAGTAATCTCTGTGGACTTTTTCCTGTTTCTCAGAACTTCTCTGGATTGTGATAGATCTTCCAGTAAACTTTCAGATTATAAGAGCTGCCTTACAAAAAAAAATTTGGGGGGGGGGTGAGGCAATTGGAGTTAAGTGACTTGCCTAGGGTCACGCAGCTAGTAAGTGTTAAGTGTCTGAGGCCGTATTTGAACTCCGGTCCTCTTTACTCTAGGGTTGGTGCTCTATCCACTGTGCCACCTAGCTGCCCCCTGCCTTACATAAATTTTGCCATTTTTTTGCATTTTCTTCTCTCCAGTTTGTATGTCCTCGTAATTTTCATTCTCTCTTTAGGCAAGTACTGAAACAGAAGGGAATGAGGTATGCTTAAGGACCTAAAGTAAGAGACTCCCTTGGGAAAGTGAGTGGAAGAAAGAAAAATGGTAGGAAAGGAGTTGTTAGTTAAACAATTTTAGACTTCTCATTACATACATAAGGTTGAAATCATTTTAAAATTATGGAAATTAAGTAGTTGGTAAATTTAATCTATCCAGTAATATTTTAATTGGAAGGGACTTAAGAGATCATATAGTCATTTTCCTGCCCATTGCATAAATAGCCCTACAATTATCCCCAACAGGTTCTCATTCAGCCTTTGCCTTTATACTTCTTGGTGACAGAAAAACCATCTCATGAGAATTTCTGTGGTTATGTTGGTTTTCCCTCCCAAACAAACCTAGGAGTAGGGGACTTTCAAGTGTCATTGATTTCGTTATTGTACTCATATTCTTCAAGTACAAATCACAACCCCTCTAACCTCTAACAGTTTAATAATTAGCTGTAGTCCAAATACTTTGTCACCTTGTAGCCAATCCTCTGATGGGTGATACTGAATACTTAATAAGTTTAAATTGTTAATCTCCCTATTAAATACTTAATTAGCATAAGACTTTAAAGGAGCAGTTATACCAAGTCTCTACTAAATATTTCATAAATGGGCAGGCTATTAGAAGCACATTTTAATATGTTCATTAAGCTGCTGTGTTCTTAATATTTGGAAAATGAAAAAAAAAAGGATGATATGGCTTTAGTGGCCTTTTGACTACTTTTTTCCTTACAAAATTATGGGAAAATTAAATGCACTTAGAGTCAGGAGGTTCTTTAAAGTGATTAGAATTTAAGGCTTTCTATAACCTAGTGCCTTCCATTTCTGATAAGGTTATTGTGACTCTTAAAATGAAATGAGATAATGTATGGTAAAGTACTTTGGAAGTTGTAATATGTTATTTAAGTGTAATCTTTTATATTAGCACCTTTTGTGATGATTTATCTCCCAGTATACTCTAGTACTTAGGCAGCTAGGTAGTACAGTGGATACAGTGTTAAAACTAGAGTCAGGAAGGCTTGAGTTTAGATTTGAACTCAGACACTTATTAGCTGTTTGACCTTATTGATGGGTGGATGGAAATGACAGCTGGTCGTGACTTGGAATAGTAAAGAATGGAGGTCATTGTTCCTTTATTTTATATCCCTTTTTCTTTTTTTTTTTTGCATTACCTAAACCCATGTCTGGCTTTCAGCCCTCTCAAGGACAGAGTGTTTGTCTGTGTTGATCTTTGTGTTGGGGCACAGTGCCCACCACTGTGCCTTTTACACTAAAGGTGCAAAATAAACTCAATCTTTGTCTGCCTCAGTTCTCTTATCTAGAAAAGGAGAATAATAATGGCACCTACTAGTTAGCATATTTTTCTTTCTTTTTTTTTTTTTTTTTTGTGGGTCAATGGGGGTTAAGTGACTTGCACAGGGTCACACAGCTAGTAAGTGTCAAGTGCCTGAGGCTGGATTTGAACTTAAGTACTCCTGAATCCATGGCCGGTGCTTTATCCACTGTGCCACCTAGCTGCCCCACTACTAGTTAGCATATAAGGATAAAATGAGATAGCATTTGGAAATGCTTTGCACACCTTAAAGCATTATATAAATGCTGTCTATTATTATTGATTAGCTATAATATATATATGTATATATATATGTATATATATGTGTGTGTGTGTATATATATATATATATATATATAGGTTTTCTGGGGTTTTTTTGGTGAGGCAGTTGGGGTTAGGTGACTTGCCTAGGGTCACACAGCTAGTAAGTGTTAAGTGTCTGAGGCTGAATTTGAACTCGGGTCCTCCTGACTCCAGGGCCAGTGCTCTACCCACTTCGCCACCTAGCTGCCCCTTAGCTATTATAATATTGACCTTCCACTTCCAACTAACTGAACTACTCATATCCGTAAATGAACCTTGATTTTTTCCGATTCCACACATAACTTCCTTTCCCACCTCTTCTTCAGAGAGCTCTAATCAAATCAACACTATCTTTGTTTCTGGAATTGTTGTTATTGTTCATTTGTTCAGATGTGCTGAACAATTCCTGACCCCATGGGCCATAGCACACCACACCCTTGTATCTTCCACTGTCTCTTAAAGTCAGTCCAAGTTCATGCTTGACACTATCTATCCATCTCATCCAATGCTATCTCCTTTCGCTTTTGCCTTTAATCTTAACCAACATCAGGGTGTTGTTGTTTTTTCCAGTGAGTTCTGTTTTCTTATTATATGGCCAAAGTATTTAAGCTTCAGTTTAAGTATTTGATCTTCCAGTGGATACCCTGAATTAATTTCTTTAAGTATTGACTGATTTGATCTCCTTGTTGTCCAAGGGACTCTCAAATCTCTGCTCCAGCACAACAGTTCAGAATCATTGATTCTTCAGCTCTCAGCTTTCCTTATACAGTCTAATTTTCACAGCCATATATTGCTACTGGAAAAAACATAGCTTTGATTGTATGGGCCTTTGTCAGCAGGTGATGTATCTGCTATTTAGTATATTGTTTAGAGTTACCATAGCTTTCCTTCAAGGACCAAGTGTCTTAATTTGTGGCTGCAGTCACTGTCTGCAGTGCTCTTTGAACTCAAGAATATAAAATTTGACACTGCTTCCATTTCTTCTCTATTTGCCAGAAAGTGGTGGAGACTAGTTGCCAAGATCTTGGTGGTTTTGGTTTGTTTGATTGTTTTGGATGTTAAGCTTCAAGACAACTTTTCCACTCTTCTCTCTCACCCTATCAAGAAGCTTCTTAATTTTTCTTTACTTTTCTGCCATCAGAGTGACATCATCTGCATATATGAGATTGTTAATATTTCCCTCTACAACTTAATTCTGACTTTTTATTCATCAAGTATGGCATTTTGAATGATGTTCTCTGCATATAGGTGAAATAAATTGGGTGAGAATATACCTGTCATTGGAGTCTTGTCATACTCCTTTTCCAATCTTAAACCAATCAGTTGTTCCATTTTTGGTTCTAACTTTTGCTTCTTGGCCCAGATACAGGTTCCTATATTTCCATCTCTTGGAGGACTTGCCACATTTTGTTGTGATCCACATGGTCAAAGGCTTTAGTGTAGTCAGTGAAGCAGATGAAGATGTTTTTTTGGAACTCCCTTGCTTTCATAATCCATCAAATCTTGACAATTTGGTATCTAGTTCCTCAGTCTTTTTGAAAACCAGCCTGCTCTTCTGGTTCACATATTACTGAAGGCTAGCTTGCAGAATCTTAAGCGTAACCTTTCTAGCATGTGAAATAAGTGCTACTGTTTGGTAATTCGAATATTCCTTGGCACTACCCTTCTTTAGGGTAGTGGCCACTGTTGAGTTTTTCAAATTTTCTGGCACATTGAATGTAGCACTTTAACAGGATGATCTTTTAGGATTTTAAATAGCTCAGCTGGAATTCCATCACCTTTATTTACTAGCCTTATTATTAGCAAAGCTTCATAAGGCCCACTTGACTTCATTCTCCAGGATATTAGGCTCTAGATCACTAACCATACCATCATGGTTATTGGTGATGTTAAGAACTTTCTTGTATAGTTCTTTTATGCGTTCTTATCACTTCTTCTTTTTTATTTTATTTAATTTTTTTTTGCAGGGCAATTGGGGTTAAGTGACTTTCCCAGGATCACACAGCTAGTAAGTGTCAAGTGTTTGTGGTCGGATTTGAACTCAGGTACTCCTGAATCCAGGGCTGGTGCTCTATCCATTGTACCACCTAGCCGCCCCCTTATCACCACTTCTTCTTCTTCTTTTGTTTTTGGTGAGGCAATTGGGCTTAAGTGACTTGCCCAGGATCACACAGCTAGTATGTCTCAAGTGTCTGAGGCTGGATTTGAACTCAGATCCTCCTGAATCCAGGGCCAGTGCTCTATCCACTGTGCCACCTAGCTGTCCCAAAATTATTTATCTTTTTTTTGGCATGGCAGTGGGGGTTAAGTGACTTGCCCAGGGTCACACAAGTGTCTGAGGCTGGATTTGAACTCAGGTCCTCCTGAATCCAGGGCCGGTGCTTTATCCACTGTGCCATCTAGCTGCCCCCTTATCACTTCTTCTTAATCTCTTCTGCTTCTGTTAAGTCCCAACTATTTTTGTCTTATATTTATATTATGCTCATTTTTATTCCATGAAATTTTCCCTTGCTATCTCTAATTTTCCTGAAGAGGTCTATTGTTTTTCCCATTATATTGTTTTCCTTTATTTCTTAGCATTGCTCATTTAAGAAAACCTCATCTCTCCTTACTTTCCATTGGAATTCTGCATTCCTCCTTTACCTATCACTTTCCTTTCCTCAACTATTTGTAAAGTGTCATGAAATAGGCATTTTGTTTTCTTGCTCTTTTTTTCCCCCCCTTTGGAATGTTTTTTGGTGCTACCTCCTGTACAATATTGTGAACTTCTTTCCGTAGTTCTTCAGGTATTCTACCAGGTCTAATCTCTTAAATCTAGTCTTCATTTTTATTTAATGTTCACAAGGGATGTTATTTAGGTAATACCTATATGGTTTGATGGTTTTCTATACTTTCTTCAATTTAAGTCTGAGTTTTGCAATAAGAAGCTTATGATCTGAGCCAGTCAGCTCCATGTCTTGTTTTAACTGACTGTATAGCACTTTTTATACCTTTTGCTGCAAAGTATAGACTCAATCTGATTTTTGTATTGACCATCTGGTGATGTTTATGTTTAGAGTCACTTTCGGTTATTGAAAAAGTGTTTGCTTTGATCATTGTTATCTCAACAAAACACTTTGAGTTTCTTCCCTGCCTCATTTTGTACTTCCATTATCTTTTGATTTCCTACTCTAGCATTTCAATCCTCTATGATAAATGTGACGTCTTTTTTTGGTATTATTTCTACAAGATATTATAGTTCATCATAGAACTTATCAGCTTTGCCCTTTTCAGCATTAGTGGTTGAAGCATTGATTTGCAATAATGTGATGTTGAATGATTTGCCTTGGATTCAGATATCATTCTGTCATTTTTGAGATTATACCCAATGTTGCTTTTCTCACCCCTTTATCAACTGAGTATTACTCAGTTTCTTTTGAGACTCTTCCCCATAGTAGTATGTGTTAGTGTTCATCTAAATTAAATTCACTTGTTTCTGGAAAGGGCATATCAATTTATTGCCACTCACTAATTCCTAGAAGATAATTGTTTTTGTCACTACCACTCCCATCTACCTGTTTTGGCTCCTCCTTTAGAAAGCTTAAAAAAAAAGAAAAAGAAAAAAGCATGTATGCTTTTTGAGGACAGTGATGGTCTTACTTTTTTTTTATCGGTATTCTCACTGCTAGCACAGTGCTTGGCACATAAGTAAGCACTTAATAATGATTTTCATTTATTTGTTTATTTATTCATTTATCCTTTTTTATAGGCTTGAATTATATTCCTCCTCATTTCAACTTGTAGAAATACTTTCTATCCCTTTTGGTTCCTTCTGCCTCCATACAGCCTTCCCAAGTCACGTGGCATTATTGGAATCTCCTATCTTACTACATTTTGTCTTGTGTTAGCCATCTTTCCATATAGAATTTCTCCTATTAGATTATATTCCATGTGGTACATACTACCTCAAGCAAAGGATCATAGATTTAAATCTGAAAGAAACCTTAGAGATAATTTACTACCTTCTCTTCATTTTACAGATGAGGAAACTGAAGCCCAGAGAGGTATTACATGTGTTATGAGAGCTGAGATATGGATCCATGTCTTCTGCCAAAATAATTTTAATTCCTTATTGGGTGTAGAAGTTTTCCATTGGGAGCTCATCTACAAAATTTTATTTAGAGCTAATTGGAAAATACAATTCACAATAAATATATTTTTTAATAAGGCCTGTCACTCACAAAACAACATCAAGCTGTAGCGAAATGTTTATTCAGGACAAATTTAGGATGTATAACGTGTGTGTGTGTGTGTGTGTGTGTGTGTGTGTGTGTGTGTGTGTGAGTGAGGCAATTGGGGTTAAGTGCCTTACCCAGGATCACACAGCTAGTGTAAGTGTTAAGTGTCTGAGGCCAGATTTGAACTCAGGTCCTCTTGACTCCAGGGCTGGCACTCTATCCACTGCACCACCTAGCTGCTCCTAGACGTATAACTTTTTATATTTATATCACTCGTATTTCCGAATATATCCTTTTCCCTTCCCTTTCCAGGGAGCCATACTTTATAGCCAATACATTTTAAGATAAGGGGGGAAAACAGAGTTCATCAAAACTTATGAACACATAAACTGAATCTGACAGTCTGTCCAATATTCCGTATCTCTATATAAATTTGTCTTTAAAATTTGGGAGGAGGGTACATTTTCTCATTTCTTCAGGGACAGAGTTGTCCATTATAATTACACAACGTTTAGTTTCCTTTTTTTTTTTGTTAATTTTCTTTTTATGTGCATTGTTATAGGCATTATATTTACATTATATTTTCTAGTTCTCCTTGACTCTGCATTAGCCCTTCCTCACTTAAATCCAATTCAGTGCAAGTCATGACATCACCCTGATGTCATGGTCTTCTTTGAGAATGAATGACAAATATACATACAATCTCTCACATGTTCATTAAGAGTTTCCAGTTCTTTTTAGAATAGTTTGTTCGTATCCTTTGACCATATTCATTGAGGGATTATTAATGGTCTTAGATATTTGTTTTAGTTTCTTATATCTTTAACTCCATATTTTCACAGCTGAGGAAACTGAGAACCAGAGGGAGTATGATGTACTAGAGATAAATCTGCTAGTAATTATCCTTCTAGATTTTAAAACCAGGTTCTCTGACTGCAGTTGTATTAAGCTTTTCTCTATACTGCTGCCTGCTACATTTTCTCCAGTCATTATTATTTATCACCATATTATTGATAATTTGTTGATGTACTTTATTGCATGACCATTTTACATTGTTTTGACCATCTGAAAATGGGAGAATGCTTTCATTTTGTAAGGCTATTTGTTATGTAAGCAGATATCTTATATGTAGAGTTACTTAATGTCTTCTGTCCCTTTAATCCTATGACATTTCTATACAGTCCAGCTCTTATTTATATTTTGTATATCTTTTACGTTATTGCAGTTGTTTTAATGAATTGAATAATAATTGTTTGCTGAGTGGGCATTAAGTATATATAGCACTGTTATAGATCATTCTTGTCCTTTCAGATAGGTTGTAAGCACATCATGTGAGGACCTTTTCTCCTCTTCTATGCCTCACAGTGTTGGACATATAGTAGGCATTTTAAAAAAATAAATATTTTTTCTAATTATCTGCCCCTCTTTCTTCTGACTCCACTTAACAAATAATAATAGCCCCCCAATTCATAGCTGCATGGTCCAGAAATACAAATTCTCATATTGGCTCTTTTAGGAGATGAGTGGAATGTTTTATCTTCCTTCTTTTGGACTAGTGGTTTATCATTGTACTGATCAATGTTCTAAAGTCTTTAAGGTCTTTTTTTGGGGGGGTTAAATATTATTATGTAAACTGTTCTATTTCTGCTCATTTGCTCAGCATCACTTCATAGATGTTCTCTCCGTTTTCTCTAAAACTGTCCATCTTATTAGTTTTTATGGCCCAGTAATATTCCATGTTATTCATATACCACTCATTATTGGAAGGTACCTCCTTATTTTCTAATTTTTTATTAGAATGAAAATAGCTTCTATAAATATTTTTGTTCTTATAGACTTTTTTTCTTCTTTCTTGAATTGGGAGGTGGCATAGACCTAACAGTATTATAACTGAGGCTAAAGAGTATGCATGGCTTTTTGGGTTTAGTACCAAATTGCTTTCCAGAACGGCTGGACCAATTTATAACTCTGCCAACAGTGCAGTAGGCCACCTGTTTTCAATGATCACTCCAATATTTGTAATATTTCTCTTTTGTCATCTTTTACAGCCTCATAAATGGAACCTTAAGGTTGCTTTAGTTTGCATTTATCCAGTTATTAGTAAATGAGATCTTTTTAATATGAATATTGATAGCCTCTTTCTTCCTTTGAAAACTCCATTTCATATCCTTTGACCACTATTTACTGGGGAATGACTTTTATTCTTATGAATTAGAATTGATTCCTTATATCTTGCAGATGAGACTTTTATCAGAAAAAAATTGCTTGAAATATTTTTTCTTCCCAGGTACTTTTAAATCACTTATGATTTTTAATTAGGTTTGTTTTGAAAAGTCTTTTAAATTATATTATATTATTGAAATTGTCCATTTTGACTTTCATGATCTTCTATCACTTGTTTGGTCATGAATTCTCTCCCTGTTTTTAAGTCTGTAAAGAAATTTCTTTTCTAATTTGTTTTTGTTTTGACTGTTTCTATCCAAGTCGTGTATTCATTTGGATGCTTATCTTGGTGTATGATAGTAGACTGTTAACAAATAAGTGTATAATATTATTTTTTGTTTTTCTGTGGATTGGCACTTATGAAGGAAACCCCATCTGTAAATCCAAATCAATAACTATTCTACCATTTATAATATTAGAAACTTTTTAAAATTTAATTTTTAAAAAGCAACTTGTATGCAACAAATGAGGTACAAGTGATGATTTAAAAGTTACTAGAAACATGACATTAGGACCTTATTATCTTTACAAGAATGATTACGATTAAAAAAAGGAATATTTTGTGTCAGTGATACTAAAACACTTAATTTAATTGCAACAACTATAAGACAAGTAATACTTATAGTAACATAGATTTGATACTGGAAAGGGCCTCACAGATTATTTAGTCCTAACTCTCTTAATTTACAGTAAGGAAACTGATGCCCTGATATGTCAGTGACTTACTTACCCAGAGTTATACAGTAACTTGCCTCATAAATAGAAGAGTCAGAATTTGAAATCAGTGCTTCTGTCTCAGAAACCAGTGCCTTTTCTGTGCTTTTTTTTTTTTTAGGAGAGACATCTTTATTCAATTTGAATTTTTTCAGTACTATCCAAAAGAGGTCAAGACTGCCTTGTAAACATTTCATGTAACAGTCCCATAGTTTAGGTCCCTTTAATAAAAAATGTATTATATTTTGTTGTTGACTTTTCTTTGGGTGTTTGATCTGGATTTTTACTTCCATCTTATAAATAATTTTATAATGGATATTTTTATACTTTTAAACTTTTAATGGATAGGTACATACTTTTAGATAGTGGCTTTGTATATAGGGGTCAGAGCCTTTAGTTGATAAAGTTGTATGATATGACACATTCCAGTTATCTGCAAATTTTGTATCACATTTAACTGGGGGTGGGGGGGCAGTGAGAGTGAGTGTGATTTGGGGCTTATAGTAATCTATCTTCAAAATCATAAATATAATAGTCATTTTTTCCAGGTCATGTTGAAGAGGAAGACAGCTTTGAAATATGGATTTTTTTTTTTCTTCTGGTGACAGGCATCCATGAATAGTGATGAATCTAGGAAAACTCCTAGGCTAGACATGATCTTGACAGTTGGTGGACAGATGCTCCTGATTTGAGTGTGAGACTGAGGTACTCAGAAAGCACTTCAAAACACTCTCCTATGCCAACCAACTTTACTTTGGTTGTATTGGGACTTAGTTTTTAACCTGGTAACAGTGCTTTTTAAAGAAAGGATACAATAGGAACAGTGTGAAATATTTATAACTAATTATTCAATTGGATGGATATAACATTTTTAGATCCCGAAATTTTGTTTTATATAAAAACTCATCATTTATACTGTACTAAAAATAACATAAACCTACACATGAACACCTTAAATTGAACATTTTTAAATGAAAAAGGTGCTGTTGAACAAAGGGTACTTTAGTCAGTTATAAAAGTTGCACACAGAACTCAGTTTTTTTCTATCAAAACTTGGAACTGAAAATTGAGGAAGCGATATGCCCTGGTAAGGTTGCATATATAGAACATTGTTGTGTACACCATTTATAGTTATCACTTTCCTTAGTTATATTTCAAAATGCTATTGTATTTTCTGTACACAATAATGACTGCCGCATTTGAAAGTATAGTGAGTACTTAGTGTCTCCTTTTATGGGGCTTCTGAGGAAGGAATGGAATGATGATGTAGCCCATCTTTCATCAAGGTTCTTCCATTTTGGAATTTGTTCACTCTGTTCATTTAAAAAAATTGTTTGACCTTCAACTTGTGGTAGAAGGGCCATCTGTTTACTTAGGCTTTGCCTGGGGGTGTGGTGGCCACTGGAAATGATTAAGTTGAGTGAATGGGGAAGCCTTTTGTATAACAAAGTTTGATAATTACGTTGTTTTCTGATTGTTGTTTTATTCATGTGCCTGCTCTCAGAAGCATGCATGAAGTGCATTTTCTGAATGTAAAAAAATGAGATGAAACTATTTTGGCAGAATTATGATCTTGTATTAGCAAGCGAATTTAGGTTGCTGTTATTTGGATTCATATTTTTTCTCTTCAGTTTTACTTTATGGTGTGTTTGTCTTTTTTATGGTAACGACTTTGAATGTAAGCATAATATAATAATAAAAACTTAAGCCCACTGTCCAGTACTTACAGCATGAATGTAGTAATTGTATCAGAATGTATGAATTGTTCTTAATGTTAAACATTTAGTTCATGAGAATAACATAACACCTGCTGTGACCTTTTAAGCTATGTAAATTCTAGTAACTGTGAAGTTAAAATTTATTCCCTTCCAGAATGTGTTTAGAAATTGTTTGGACTGTATTATGCTTGGCTCTTTCAATGATTTTGGTATGTAAAATGGAGAAATTTAAATCTAGTACAGAACTATAATGCCCCCTTCCCCCTTTTAAAGTTTCTATACTAAATTCCTGTATAGAAAACTTGACTCACTTTTGTCCAGGTATAGTGGAATGGTATAAGAAAATGAATGGCAGCCTGGGCATTTTCCTTCTGCTACTTCTCAGAGACAATAGAAATATTGAGATTTGTCTTCAGCAAGTGTTTTGAAGGCTTTATAAAGTTGTAGATAGAGAACTTCCTTAACTTGTATGAATTTGACTCATTTACTGCAAATCATACCACTCAGGAAATTTTTTTTTCAGGAATATACTAAGTATATAATGTCTTATTAGTGTTAAAAATGGTTTCTAGCTTCCTATTGGGTCATTAATGTAAAAGATAGTAAAGAAGTTAGACTTTGATACTCTTATTATTTCTCCTTACTTGTCATATTACACTTGTATTACTGGGTATTTCTTTCTTTTTTTGGGGGGGTATTTATTTCTTTTGCCATTAGGAATAGGTGGAATATCCTGAAGGACATTAAAAATGAAGAATAAAGAGGTTAATTGTTGGTGATACAAAGCTGGAAAGGAGAGCTAACATGCTGGTTAATAGAATTAAAATTAAGAAAGATCTTGACAGGCTAAAATGAGGGACCAAATAGAATAAGATGAAATCCAGTAGAGGTTGATAAGGAAGACAGTAGTTTTAATGAACTATGTTCTGGTAAAAACCAAATCTATTTTATTATATTATTCTGGATGCTATGTTTTCAGAAGGACTTAGACAAACCAGAGCATATGTCTAAAGGAGCACAGCAGGGTTAGTAAGGTGACTCAAAGCCATGTCCTACATGGATGAGTTGATGAAGATAGGGATGTTTAGTTATAAGAAGATATTATCTATGGGAGGCACACTTAGAATTGTTTTGCTTGGCTGTAGAGGGCAGAATTTGGTGATGATTTCAGAAAGACCAGTTTTGTCTCCATATAATAATAAATCGAATATCATTTGGAGGTTGCCTCTGTAGGTTAGTAAGATCTTCATTGCTGGAGTTCTTAAAACAGACTGGATGACCACTTAGGAGGTGGTAAAGAATACGCCTGTATAGGTATAGATGGGATTAAATGATTGTTGAAGATCCTTCCAACTTTGAGATTGTATACTGTGATTATATGATGTGTGATTCTGACATTACTGCCTCAGAATTGGTGTTATTCTTCTTTTGGATGTACTGTATAAAATTTTTTTTCAGTCATTTAAGGATGTTTAAAGGATGTAAACTGCATGGGAAAATGACCTGTCAGATCTCTGGCTTTGTAAAAACCAAACAAGAGATTGAGAAGATAACAAGAAATAAAATGAATAATTTTTATTACATGAAATTAAAAAGTTTTTGCACAAACAAAACGAATGCATCCAGAATTACAATGATAAAAGGAAATGGGGAAAAAATTTTTTATAACAAGTTTCTCTTAAACACATAGGGCCCTGAGCCAAATTTATAAAAATAAGAGCCAGTTCCCAGTTGATAAATGGTCAAAGGATGTGAACAGATAGCTTTCAGAAGAAGAAATCAAAGCTATTAATAGTCATATAAAAATACTCTAAATCACTACTAACTGGAGAAATGCAAATTAAAATAACTCCGTGATAACTACTTCAGACCTACCAGATTGGCTGACATGACAGAAAAAGAAAATGAAAAATACTGGAGGGAATGTGGAAAAATTGTGACACTAATGCACTATTGGTGGAGTTATGAACTAGTCCAAACATTGTAGAGACCAGTTTGGAACTATGTCCAAAGGGCTATAAATCTCTTCATACCTTTTGATCCTTCAGTTCCACCATTAGATCTGTATCCTGAAGAGGTTGAAGAAAAATGAAAAGGACCTATTTGTACATACATATTTATAGCAGTTCTTTTTGTGGCAGCAAAGAATTGGAAATTGAAGGGATGCCCATCAATTGGGGCATTGCTTAATATGTTGTGGTATATGGTGATAGAATACTATTGTGGTATAAGAAATAATGATCAGGATGATTTCAGAAAAACTTGGGAAGACCCATATGAATTGATTGAAAGGAAAGTGAGCAGAACCCAGAGAACGTTGTATACAGTAACACATATAGTAATGATGATTAACTATGAAATATTTAAATACTCTGATCAAGATAAGGATCCAAAACAATTCCAAAGGACCTGTGATGAAAAATGCCATCCATCTCCAGAGAAAGAGGGAACTGGTGAACTGAGTACAGATTGGAACATACTTTTTAAACTTTATTTTTCTTGACTTGTGTGTGTGTTTTCTTTTGAAACATTGCTAATATGAAAATGTTTTGCATTACTTCATGTTTATAATTGAAATTGTATCGCTTTCCTTCTCAAGGGTTATGGGTGGGGTGGGATGGAGGCAGAGAATTTGGAACAAAAAATTTGAATGTTAAAAATGAATGTTGGGGGTGGCTAGGTGGCACAGTGGATAAAGCACTGGCCCTGGATTCAGGAGTTCCTGAGTTCAAATCCAGCCTCAGACACTTGACACTTACTGGCTGTGTGACCCTGGGCAAGTCACTTAACCCCATTGCCCCGTTTAAAAAAAAATGAATGTTAAAATTGTTTACATGTAATTGGAAAAATATTTAATGAAATAAATACAAATATATTAAAAAATAAAGGATGTAAATTTATGTTAGCTTAGCTTTGTTTAATGTTTCCAATGAATGACATAAACCAATTAATTTTTCTGGACGTCCTTAATTCTATCTAAGTGGCCCTAGGATCTATGAGAAAGTTATAAAGACAGATATATTTTTTTTCAAAACAAATCTTATAGTGTTAATTTACTCTTTAGCTCCTCCTTTATGGTTATTTAGCTGTTGTTTTAATTCAGTTCAATTCAACAAAAATTAAGTGGCTGTTAAACTCAAAGCACTGTGCTAGGTATTGGGATATGATGACAAAAAAAGAGAAATAGTCCTTGCTCTCAAGGAATTTATATTATTCTGGAATTTAATGAAAGGAATTATCTCTGTTTTGAGACTTCTAGGTCTTGAAACTTCTATTTTGGCATTTTATTAGAATGAGATTAAGGATAAACTTTGTCTCAGTTAGACCTCATTGTGGCTAAGGATAACCATCTGAATGACATCTTAGAAATGAACTTGTTTTTTACATAGCTTTCTTTTTTTCCTGCCTATATCAAAATAAAATGAGATATTAAAACTTGGTTATGAACTTCCAGGGCCTCTTATAAGATAGTGTTTTTCAAAAAAAATTAACCTATTTTTCTTATTACCAAGACTGTTTCTAGAAATGAAAAAAATTACTGTTGCTGATCCCAAAGATATGAATTTCTACCAAATATGTATCTTAAATTACAAAATAGGATTCTTTCTAATTATAGCTGTACATTCTTAGACTTCTTGAATCCTAGGATCTTGGATAAGACTTTTCTATCGTTGGCAGAGTTCTCAGGTATAGTTCTTATATAGCATTGAATTGCAAGTGCTTTCTTTTTTATTCTGTTTTATTTTTTATTATTTTTTTCCAGTTACATGAAAATATTTTTTTGAGTTCCAAATTTTTCTCCCACCCTCTCTTCCCTCCCCACTCCTGAAGCCAGTAAGCAATCTGATAGGTTATACATTACAATCATGTTAAACATATTTCCACATTAGTTATGTTGTAAAGGAAGAATCAGAACAAAAGGGGAAAAAAATGCAAGAAAGAATAAACAACAACAAAAAAGAAAATAGTTTGCTTCAGTCTGCATTCAGACTCCATGGTTCTTTTTCTGAATGTGGAGAGCATTTTTTACCATGAGTCTTTTGGCATTGTCTTGTATCGTTGTATTGTTGAGAAGAGTTAAGTCTATTATAGTTGATCATCACACAATATTGTTGATAATGTGTACAATGTTCTCTTGGTTCTGCTCATTTCACTCAGCATCAATTCATGTAAGTCCAGGTTTTTCTGAAATTTGCCTGCTTATTTCTTGCAGCACAATGGTATTCTATTATGATCATATACCCCAACTTGTTTAGCCATTCCCCAATTGATGGGTATCCCTTCAATTTCCAATTCTTTGCCACCTCAAAAAGAGTAGCTATAAATATTTTTGTACGTGTGGGTCCTTTTCCCTTTTTTATAATCTCTTTGGGATTTTGACCTAGTAGTGATATTAGTGGGTCAAAGGGTAATAGCCTTTAGGACATGGTTCCAAATTGGTCTCCAGAACAGATCAGTTCACAGCTCCACCAATAGTGTGCGTTAGTGTTCCAATTTTCCCACATCTTCTCCAACATTTATCATTTTCCTTTTTATGTCATATTAGCCAATTGGATAGGTGTGAGGTGGTACCTCAGAGTAGTGTTAATTTGCATTTGTCTAATTAGTAATGATTGAGAACATTTTTTGATATGGCTGTGGATAGCTTTAATTTCTTCATCTGAAAACTGCCTGTTCATATCCTTTGATTATTTCTCAATTGGGGAATGATTTGTATTCCTATATATTTGATTCAGTTCTCTATATTTTTTAGATAAGAGGCCTTTATCAGAAACACTGGCTGTAATGATTGCTTCCCAGTTTTCTGCTTCTGATCTTGTTTGCTTTGGTTTTTTTGTTTTGTTTTTAATTTAATGTAGTCAAAGTGATCCACTCTGCATTTCATAATGTTCTCTATCTCATCTTTGGTCATCAGTTCTTCCCCCTCTCTATAGATCTTGCAAATGCTTTCTTACTGTATGTCACAGTTTTTGAATCAACTCTATTTTAATAAACATATTTTTAGCTATCTTGGATATGTTTTGACCCTTTTGAACACTAATTTATCCTGTTGCTCTTTGGGAGAACTATCAACTTTGAATTTTTGTCATGGTATAGCAGATAGGGCAGTTGACTTGGTGTCAGGAGCTTTGGGTTCAAATCCCACCTCAGAAACGAGCTGTGTGGCCCTTGGCAAGTCACAACTGTTTTCTTATCTTTAACACATGAGAGTTCGAATGGATGATGTCATAGGTCCTTACCAGTTTTAAATCTGTGATTTTATGTGAATTCTTAAAAGAATAAATTACTTGTTAGCAAACTCAAACCCACCATTTTTACCAGAAATATTTATATTATTTGAATCATGAAATTACATTTTCATATAGCCTTATTAATAATAATTTCATTGGCAAGCAAAAACTAAGAAACGGCTTTTGATTGTTTCCTAATCAAGTATATTCTTTAAAACGTTGATTATAGAGAGTGAACATTCCTTTTCCTTCTCTTTGAATAGTTGTCAATGGCTTTTTTTTTTCTTAGATTTTTGAGGCGCCATTATTACTATTGATATAATGTAACTGTTTTAAAATAAATGACTAGCTGAATTTGGAACTTGTTTACTGGTCTAGCTAATGAAATTCTCTTCTAACATTTCTTATGGTAAAATACATCATTATCCTGCCACGTTTCAGACATTTTACATATAGAATATTATAAATGAATTGACTTTGATACATTTAAGTTCTCCCTCCTTGACCAAATAAATTATTGAGTAATTTATGTATAATGAACATATTGGTCATTTGATAGGCGAACAGCTTAGAGATATTGTAAAATAAAGCTAGCTGGGGGCAGCTAGGTGGTGCAGTGGATAAAGCACCAGCCCTGGATTCAGGAGGACCTGAGTTCAAATCCGACTTCAGAAACTTGACACTAGCGTGACCCTGAGCAAGTCACTTAATCCTCATTGCCCCAGCCAAAAAAAAATAATAACAATTAAAAAATAAAGCTAGCTGCTTTGTTTCAGTAATAGTATTGTTCTTCAGATTTTTTTCTGTTCTTGGTTTAATTAACAAACCCTTATAACTTCTAAGACTGTACCTTTCATTATGGACCCATTAGTGACAGATAGTTCGATACATAGTTCAGCAACTTGCTGTTTGGTTTGCCCTCCATAAATCTCTCCCTGTCCCAATCCAGTCCACTATTCAAAGTGATTTTCATAAAACACAATTCCCTATCACCTCCAGGACCAAGTTAAAATCCTGTTTGGTGTTCAGAAACTTTCATAACCTCCCCACCATCTTGCCTTATAGTCAGTCTTCTTACACCATACACCCCTCCCTCATATTCTGTATTCTAGTGACACTGGATTCCTTTGATGTTCTTTGAATGAGACACTTCATCTCCTAACTCCAGGCATTTTCACTGGCTGTTCCCTTTGCATAGAATGCTCTCCCTTCTCATTTCTTCCTCCTGACTTCTTTCAGGTTCCAATAAAACCCACCTTCTTTCCCAATTTTAAAATTCTAATATCTTTCCGCTATTATTTCCAATTTATTCTGTATGTAATTTGTTTGTGCATAGTTATTTACTTGTTTCCATTTGATTGTGAACACCTTGAAGACAGGGACTGTCTTTTGCCTTTCTTTGAATCCCGCGTGCTTAGCAGGGTGCCTGGCATATATAATACATGTTTAATAAATATTTAATGACTGACATAACAAAAATCTCTGAAGTATGTTTGACTCCAATGAAGGCATTTTCCTAATCCCCTGGGTTTTATCTCCCTTTCTTATTCCACCTTCCCCAAGTCACTCCCCTAATAATAAACTCTAGAAGCTCCCTCTTACCTCTAGGAATCAATGCAAATTCTTCTATTTAGCATTTACAGCCCTCCACAACCTACCCCCAGTTGACCTTTCCAACCTTGTTACATATAATTCCCCCTTCCTGTAATCCAGCCAAACTGGTCTTGCTGTTCCTCACACAAGACACTACATCTCCTGTCTTTTATTCCTTTGGCCATGCCTGGACTGTATTCTCTTCTCAACTCTGCCTTAGTCTTAGGTTCTGTTGAATCTCAGTTTAAGTCTCACTGGGTCGACCTATCCTCTCAGCTGCTAGTGCTTTCCACTTCCCCATCTCCATTATCTTGATGTTTTTGTTTTTGTTTTTTGTTTTGTTTTGTGAGGCTATGAGGGTTAAGCGACTTGCCCAGGGTCTTACAGCTAGTAAGTGTCAAGTGTCTGAGGCTGGATTTGAACTCAGATCCTCCTGAATCCAGGGCCGGTGCTTTATCCACTGCACCACCTAGCTGCCCCCACCCCCATTATTTTGTATTTATTTTGTATGTATTTTGCATCTACTTATACATACATGTTGTAGACTTTCCTCCCTGCCAAGTTACTTGAGGGCAGGACTGTTTCATTTTTGTCTTTTTGTCTCTTCTATCTAGCACAATGTCCGGTACATAGTAAGTATTTCATCCCTGCTTTTTGATTGACTTTAATATTATTTGATTCATTAAATCACCAAACATTTATTAAGTGCCTTTTAATTGTAGTCCTCACCAAAACCGTACTCATCCCTAATCAAACCCTGAAGGTAACTTTGGGGTCTTGAAAGTTATGCCAACAGAATGTAGACTCTGATTTGTACTACCAAACTGGAAAAGGCTTCAAATATGATCCCAATGATGGATTTTATTTATGATCTTAGGACCAGACTATCTAGAGTATGTCTGGAAACAATTATCACAAAAAAGTTGATATGGTCTACTCCCATGCCCCACCCAGCACAATGGCAATTCCTGAAGGCAGTCACCTAGAAAGGCTTTAGGGATGTGATTTTCTTCAGTAGAAACACATTTGATGGATTTTATGGATCCTTGATTATTTAATTATTATGTATATTGAAGGTTATTCTTTTGTCTTCAGGAAAGAGATACTTAACACATTGTGGCATTGATGTTGAAAAAAACCAAACCTTACACTGTGTTAGGTACTGTGATGTGATGGAGAGAAACAAGTTCTTGACCAGAAGTTAGAGGAGAGCTAAGAAGGTTGAAATCCTGCCTTTGACATGGACTAGTTGTCTGGCCTTGGTCAAGTTGTGTAACTTACTGAGTCTCCATTTCTCTATTTGAAAAGTGCAGCTTGTAATACCTGTAGTACTTATCTAACTGTATTGTTATGACAATTGAATGAAATAATGCATGTAACATGCTTTGCAATCTTAAAGGTGCTAAAAATGTCAGCTATTAACATCAATACCATGCCAAAATCTGATGATATTGGTGTCTTATGGCCATGTACATCTGCCTTCCTATGGAGCTGAGATATCATCATTCTAATGTTGAAGTTTGTTGTCAATCACCTTGTTTATTCCAAAAATAACAACAACAAAAAAGTTTTTGGAGTTTTGCCTAATAGGCTTAAGTCATTGTGAGTGCATGTTTAATTTATAGGTAGCAATAATAACTCCCTTATCTTTTTCTTTGTTTTTCTACCTCTTGATCTGATCTGACCAGATGAGTGAGACAGCTGTGGTACTATAGAAAATTATATCAGACTATGCTTCAGGAGATCTGACTTTCAGTTCTGCCTCTGCCACTAATAAGTTCTCTGACCTTGGGCTAGTAACTTAAGTTCTCTGCACTTTAGTTTCCTCATTTGCAAAATGAGAAACTTGGACTAAATTCTAGTTTATAATGTCTCTTTCGGCTCTATATAACTGTTAATCTAGTTTGGATAAAGTGTAAATTCTGTTAAATTCTAAAGACGTATGATAGTTTCTTTGTATTTTCTCCCCTCTAAACCAAAGGAAACCAAATCAGACAGCTAACATGTGTATTTGTGACAAAGGAGTAAATTATAGAAATTCACACCAGTGTATTATTCCATTTTAAATTATAAAGAGCTGAAATGAAGATTGAGATGAATGTTTATGAGTGATTAAAATATAGTTTGTATCAGGTAGGAAAACACTTTGCATTTTTAGCTAAACAAATACACAGCAGAAACACAGCTGGCATTAACATGTCTTTTTCCTTGCAATTTACTTACTGATTATAGAAAAAACAAATTATACAAATTCTTTTCACACTACTTTTGTCAGAAAAATATGGTGTTTTACTTCACATTGTAACTTGATCATCAATTTCTTCAGTTCACTGAACTGTTTTTACATACATTAACAGATTTTGTTAGAATTTTGAAAAGTTTAGGGAAGAATTATATATATCATATACAAGTAAAATAAAGACAATTAAATTAGTGCATGCCAGTTTTATTTTTATAGTATGCTTTTGTATTTGTGATGATAATTTTTTTATGAATGGCCATTGAGTTATCAGTTTCTTTTTTGATTGAATGTTTTAAAGGTAAAATGTATAATTTATATATCATATTTATGAAAACAAAATATACAAGGATTTAAATGTCAAGTTTTCTGAATAATTATATGTCCAGTGAAAAGATTTCAGTCTTTTTGTCAAATATACCAGATGGTCTTCATAAAAGACCATTCTTACAGTGGTGTAAAGTCTTTGGAATGGATCAGTAAGGACATTACTGAACTGCCATAGCCTTTTCTTCTGAAATTTTAAAAAAGAAGCCATACCTTAGTTTAGTATCCTTCAGAATCTTTTTCTCCCCATTCATGTAAGATACTAATCATTTGTGATTGAGTTGCAGGGAAAAAAAAGTACATTTAAAAAAGTAGATTCGTTTAATTTTGTTTTGCATTTTACTAGATTGCAATGGTAGGCCAATAAATTAAACCCAGGCAGTTCTGTTGCTAATTACACGCAACTTCTCTTGAGTATCAGATATTCAGATCCATTTTATGAATATGGTGAGAGAGAATAACAACTGTAAAACAAAGCACTGTGCATGTAAGTGACTGTTAGCGTGCATTTCAGAAAGGATAAATGCTCACCATATGGTACAATTACTGTGTCCAAGTTTTCAAATTAGCTTCTCTCATCCTCCTTATTACTGTCTTTAAAAAGAGAGGAAAAAACCCAACATGATTTATCTACTCTGCAGCAGAACTCTTGACGCAAAACAGCAGCCCAGTTCTGTCCAGTTTTTTTTTCCCTTAGCATAATAGAGGCTGTCGGACTTTTTTATACTAATTACTGTGTGAGCCTCAGATGAACCCCCTTCAATTCACAGGGCTTTGTTAAGGGAGGAGCTGTCAATGTGTCTGCCCGTTTGCAGCTGTGCTGTGGCTTTAGCTTGCTTAACATTATGCTGCTTTTTAGACTTGACAGAAGGGATTTTTTTTTTTTTTATTAAGGCAAAGCAGCCTTGTAGCGAAATGGTTTAAGCAGCTGCATTGTAGGGAAGCACAAAGAAGTTATTATTGTGTCTGTTTAGGGGGGTTGGATGGAGGGGGAGATATTCGGCTGCTGTTGATGCCGATTGTTGACTTGCCATCTGCCAGATAGGGAGAAGAAAAAAATGACAGCTCCAGCAGGGTGTTCAAGAGGTTGTTTGGAGAGACGCATAAACATGTGCAGATGTCGAACTGAATAATGGCTAGAACTTGAGACGGTTTATGATGCTGCTGATGTGTGTGCATATACAGAATGAATGTATGTGTAGATTTGGTTAAGAAAGGGTACATACCAATTATCATTGTTTTCCACCGGCCCCCCCCTCTTTTTATTCCGTTAATTAGTTTAGGACTTTAATACTTCCTTTACCCCATCTCTGCTTGTTTCCAGTTCTAGGAAATAACTTCTTAGATAAATAAGAACTTTTAAAAATTTCTGTGTATATAAAGCCAATGTGTGTGATACTTTTCTGTAATTGATAACAGTAGCTTTTGATCAAGATAAAAGCTAGGTAAGTTCCCATTACCCTGATCATTTATAACAATGCCATTAATAGTATATATACTTACAGTTCTTGCATAAAAAAAATGTTAAATGAAACTGAGTTAATTTGTTTTATAAATAACCACTAGGGGCTAGGTAGAGAGTACCAAACTTATTTCCATGTATAGTGCAACCACACTTTGAAGTCTTGAACTGGAAATCACAATCCAGGATGTGTAATTTGGGGGGGGGGGCTATTGAGCCATTGTATAAGACAGATATTTATTACTCTTATGAATTGTTTTATTAATGCATATCTATTTCCTACCCAATCTTGACTGTTAATCGTGAGATGCATGGAAAATTCTTATTTTCCATCATACCATGTCATGACATTCATTCTTATGTCTTATTATTTATCTTTCTTATGTCTTTCCTTTACCTTAATCAGTAGTATTTTAAGAAGAAACCCTGGTGCCAGGTAAACTTTATAAATGTTGCTGATTTTTTTTCTTGAAAGAACCTCTTTTATCCACAAAACTTAAAACCAAAGATAGCATAAGGGGAAAATGAACAACAACAAAATCATGAAGTCGTTGAGATGTTTAGAAGCCTTGTATCAACTTGTTCTGTTTTAGCCAATTGAATTTGTTTATAAAATGTGTTGAAAAAATGTTTTATGTTAAGTTTATTTATCTTATATGTATAATGAAATGGTTTTGACTTTAGCTAGGTTGATGCTTATGCAGTATCAATATCTAATGAAACACTGGGAATGTAGTGGGAGGACAATAAATAATAAATTTTTAAAAATCCCTGTATTTATGGTTTTGTATCTTTCTGAGGGGGATGTAGGGTTTATAAAATGTTACCTGTGTTTTCTTTATGCAAGGAAATTTTGACTTCATTATTTCAGACAAACTTTTAGTTTAATTTTTTTATCAAGTGAATCAAAAGGATAATAATCCACATGTACTGAAAATAACATATAGTGCTTCATAATTTTTTTGTTTTGTTTTAGTTTTTTTGCAGGGCAATGAGGGTTAAGTGACTTGCCCAGGGTCACACAGCTAGTAAGTGTCATGTGTCTGAGGTCGCATTTGAACTCAGGTACTCCTGAATCCAGGGCTGGTTCTCTATCCACTGCACCACCTAGCTGCCCAGTGCTTTATAATTTACAAAGCAGCTTAATGTGTTAGCTCCTTTAATTCTCACTATGGGCATTACCTTCATTTTATAGATGAGGAAACTAAGTCTCATAGAGGTTAACTGATACATCCAAGATAAGATAGCTAAGTGGCATTTTGTGGATGAATTGAAGTGCAAATCCTAGTCTTTTGTCTTTGAGTTCTTTATTCTTCATCACCAGTGTTATGTGGCAGATTAGATATTAATTTGTCTTGTTTATTTCATGAGTTGCTTGATTGAAAGACCATGATAAAAGCAGCTAGGTAGTGCAGTGGATAAAGCACTGACCCTGGATTCAGGAGGACCTGAGTTCAAATCCAGCCTCAGACACTTGACACTTACTAGCTGTGTGGCCCTGGGCATGTTATTTAACCCTCATTGCCCCACCAAAAAACAAAACAAAACAAAAGAAAGAAAAGAAAGAAAGACCATGATATATGCATGAAAGAAAAGACATCTATTAAGCACTTCCTATTAGTCAAAGTGCTGAGTATACAAATAGGGAAATAGAGATAATCTTTGCTCTCAAGGAGCTCACATTCTTATTGGGGGAAGCAGTACATACAAGAGTTCAGCAGCAGGGTAGATGGAAAGATCTAGAAGTCCTAAATGTTCTCCTGGGCTTGTCAAATACTATATAATGAAAACAGTTATTTTTAATTCCATAGTTCCCACAATGCCCTTAATTATTACTATGTGCTAGGCACTGAGCTAAGCACTGGGGAGACAAAAGGAGGCCAAAGACAGTAAGTTACCTTGGTAAGTAGATAGAACAAGTACAGTCCAGTTTTCTGGTAGAAAAGCTTCTGTTGCACCAAGACACTAATTTGCCAAAGTATACGGTGAGCAGCACAGCAAAGATTAGAATGTGGCTTCTTTATTTTTTTTCATCAGATCTTAAAAGTTTTCAGTTAGAAGGCACTGTTACAAGCTAAACAATTCAGTCAGGGCTCGTGGTACTGTGACTTTTAAATTATGTGTCCCGTAACTTTGCATTAGTGCTCTCAGTTGTTGTGAAGGAAATGCCTAAGGTTCTCTGTGTTACTGGGAGAGAATTGCACCAGTCATCAATTTATTTTACCAGAGACAATCATTTTATAAATTAAAAATTCAGCTTTTCAAAAGAATATGGAAACATGCTACTACTAGCATGCTAGCAAAACAGAATCTTAGTAAATTCATTCTGTTTTAAAAATAATCTCTTTATCTCAAATTATTTGAAAAGTACACTTGTACTTTCCTATGTTCCCTGGGCTGCAGTTTTCTCCTGGGTAA
Organism: Dromiciops gliroides; assembly: GCF_019393635.1. Classification (NCBI taxonomy): domain Eukaryota; kingdom Metazoa; phylum Chordata; class Mammalia; order Microbiotheria; family Microbiotheriidae; genus Dromiciops; species Dromiciops gliroides. The sequence goes on from NC_057864.1 coordinate 134,743,583, forward strand.
AATGGGGATGGGGGGGTTAGTCTAGATGGTCTCTGAGGTCCTTTCCCACTCTAGATCTATGAATCTATGAGCCTATTCCTATACTACATGAAAAACACACACCCTATTTTGGGCTTATTTTTTAATATAGCATTTTAACATTTATATACTAATCCTTACCAATAACTCTAATTACAATAAATAAAAATCGAATCCCCGAATTAATGATGAAAAAAAACTTTTGACTTTTTTACAAGGATGTTGAAGAAAGAGCTCTATGAGTATATATTGCTTTATCTTCACAACTTTCTTGTTTCACAGTTAAAAAGAACTTACAACATGTCCACACAAATGAAAAGCAGGGGAAAAGGAGGATTTTTTTCTTTTATGAAAAGGTGAAAAAGGAAATGTTTCATTGGTGTGAGAAAGCTGCTAAATTTGATCAGGTGTGAAACAAAAAAGCATTTATTAATCACTTACTATGTAAGTGGTTCTGTTCTAATATAATAGTTGTAAAGACAAATATTATCTTGCTTGATTGGTGCTATTATTATCCTCACTCTATAAATGAGGAAAATGATGCAAAGAGGTTTAGTGACTTGTCCAGGATAAAGCAGCTAGTAAGTGTCTGAAATTACATTTGAACTCAGATCTTTCTGATTCTAACACCAATGCTGTATCTACTATACCACCTAACTACCTCAGGAGAATTGGGAGACTTACTAGACTAATCCCATTAGCATGCAAGCATTATTAATTTTTTATATTTCTTTGATAAAAGTTGTTCCTATTAAATACTTCTCCTTTTTGTTATAGGTAACTTAATTTGAGAATATTGAGTGGAAAAAGAATGACTTAAATTTATATTGCATTTTAAGTTTCCCATAGTGCTGTCCCCACAACAAGCATCAGAAATAAAGGAACATATTTAGAGAGGTCAGATTATGTACCTGATGTTCCACAGGTGGTGATGATGAGTGTCATTTAGGATTCAATCCTAGGCCTTCAGTTTTCAATTCTGGCAGCATTTCCACTTAAATTCTGTGTGATAATTGAACTTATGACCCTTACTATTTGATCCAGAGAATGCTATACTTTCTTGGGGTACTTTTAAAGTTACCTTGTGAATTTTTTTATTCTATATATATGAATGCAGAAAGGCATGATACAAACTTAACTTCAAAGTTGTTAGTCTTTTAAAATAGTTGCCAACTTAAGAAATCTATTATATACTTTGCAGTGTGATTGATGCCAGTGAAATTCACAAATAGCTAGAAATTACAGTGTAATTCTTCCATTAAAAAGTGACAAAATTCATAGATAATATATTCACAGTAGATATTAACCAAACTAGCATTGTCTAGATAAGTAGAAATATTCCTTTACCCTATTAAATATTTGATGGTAATTTATAAGGAAACATTTTGGTTATAAGAAAATTTTTACATATCAGAGCAACTTGGCTTTGAGTCTTTTATTGGATGGCTCAAAAATTCAGACTCTCAAGCTTTAGTTTTATATGAGTATATTCAAATTGTTTTAGAAAAAAATGTGTAAAGTAATCCTTTTCTCCCCTCCTCCTAGATATGTTGGTCAGTACAATGAAAAAAGAGTATCTGACATTGATTAGTATAGTTTCTTAGACTTCTTGGTAAATTTCCTTAATGGTTTTTATTTGGTTTTATAGTGTTTTGTTTTTAGATAAACTGATTATAGATGAGATAAGAACTAGCACTTTTTATGACATAAAATTATTAATAATAATAATGATGATACTAAATAGCAAAATGTTTTAGTGCTTGTTTTAGCCTGGGTAAACCACTTGCTCCCTTAACAGGGATAGGGAACACTGATGCAAAGTACATAATTATATACTGTTGAAATGACAGGTTCATGGAATAGCTAGATATTGCTTCCTGGCTTCTCTCCTAAGTGATAGTTAAACCTAATTTTTACAATGGCCATGGGAAATAACACCTATTTTTTCATTTGTATTAGCTTTAGCTCTGTGGAAAGATTCCATTGTATATTCTGTGTGTGTGTGTGTGTGTGTGTGTGTGTGTGTGTGTGTGTGTGTGTGTGAAAAATGATTCAGAACTCATTATAAACATACGTCATTTCCTTTCATTCTACATATTGCTTTCAAGTTTTAAAATAATAAAAGTTTCAATTTTTAACAAAGCCAGTGTCTAAAAACATGAGATTTGTATTGATAATCTTGTATTTGTTAGAGAATTGTTATAATTGGTGATAATACAAACAAGTATTTTTCTTTATCAAATAGGTGAAATTTAAGCATAAATTTATTTTTGTTAAATGAATATGTTATTCTAACTGCAAAAGTACCCTTTTATGCTATTCTGAATTCTAAATATGTTCTTTTTTTGTTTTGTTTTGTTTGAGCTATGTCACCTTTGACAGAATAGATCAAGGGGATAGATTGTTACAACTGCTTTTTGCTTTTTGACAGCTTTTGAAAATCAGACATGACTATATTGACCATATACAGTAGAACTTTTACATATAATGGTGGGTACTGTTTTAATTCTTGAATTATAACTGTCATGCTACTGGCCGATTTGGGTAGGTTGCCCTGTAATCTGTGCTTGTTCTTTTGCTCAAAGAAATCCTGTAATGTGTGCCAGAAGTTCTCTTCTCTTTTATGTGATATATGAACTTTTTAATTGTTTTAAAAACATTTCACATAAAAACCAATGATTCATTTCAGTTCAGGCTAAATCTATTTATTCATTAACTTTTAAAGAAAATATAGAATCTGTATGATTTGTAATGATATTGCAGTTTCATTATGAAAATTGGATAGATACTGATTCTTCTGCAATCCTAGTTACATATGTTTGCCCATGTGTTTGTATGTAGGGACTGGGGGTAGTTGGGGTGTCATCTGCCTGTAAGGAGAAAAATAGCATCCTCTAGTTTTCATCTGACTATAATTCTCTTTGGTTTAATCAAAAGTGATTCATAGGTTCTAATTTAGAAAGGTTTTTCTTTCCCTCTTTTTGTATCACAACCAAAAATGTGTTACAGATTAATGGCCTGCTTTAGACATTTGATAAAATTGTAGTACATGTAGTATTTATACACTATAGAATGTTCATATTTTCCATTTTAGGGTGTTCTAGATGATAGTATTCAAAATGTAGAGGCATTTTCCTATTATGCCTCTCTTGAAGTTATAGGAAATGTTCTAAAAACAATTCTTATTGTATATTCTGCAATAGTAGTAATTATGGAATGATAAAAATGCTTATAAAAAACAAATACACCAATTTCAGTATTTTGTTAAGTGCCATGGTAGTTAAAATTCAGTTTCTGAAATTTCTATCCATATGTTAGGTAACACTGCCCTCAGAGGGCCAAGGTAAGTAAATTCATTTTTGGCATTTAGATGCAGCATTTCTGTTATTTGCCTGATTGATAGATAAGTCCTCATAATTGTAACAGGTGAAGAAAAACATGCTTAACAGTTTAATTTTATTTATTTTCTCTTATTTTTGCAGATTCATTGTTATTCTTGCTCATATTTGTACCTCAATTTATGACAAAATACTTAAGCACAAAAGCTCACTCCCAGTGTCAAAGCATATGAACTACCACATAAATTGCCCCATTAGAGCATTTTGAAAAAAAAACTCTAGAGTAAAATCCTTGGAGTAGTTTGTGGTGATACTTTGTTTCTCTTTTCATTTTCTCTATTTGGCAGCTATTTAACTTATATTGAAATAATTTTAAACCTTAGCATTTGATGATTTATTTTTTGTGTTACTAAAATATGTTGAAACTTATCTTCTATTTCTTTACAACATTAGTGTAATCTATCTTTTCAGATACGATATAAATTATTTAAAAAATTACTTGATCTGGGAAAACTCTTGTTCCATAATACTTAAAAAAACCAATATTGTTGTTTATTGACATGTTTATGAATTCAAAGCATTCAGAATTATTAATTGACAGTTAATTAGGTAACAGAATGGTATTAAAAAAGACTTAGCAAATTTAGATTTTCTACCAGAGATCACTAATGTACTTTTTTTTCCATTAAGGAGATCACTTAATTAATTTTTTTATTCATTCATCTAGCAGCTCCAATATGTTTAAAATGACTAAAAGGTGGTTAACAATGTGTATTAATGAAGTATTTACTAGTATATCAAATGAATTCTCAATTTTCATGGTTTCCTAGAATTGCTTTGTATTACATATTTAAAAAGTATGACTTTTAAAAATAAAATTTTAAATACATACATTTGTTATCTCATGATAATAAATGATGAGGGTGGCAGAGATAAACATAGAGAATATGCCATATAAAAATCCCAGCCCCAATTTTAGCTAAAATATATAGGCCTCAATTACTCATATTATGCTAATATGGAATAAAGATAAACTAAACAAATTAAAAGAAAGTTCATTATTAAATGTCCATTATACAAATGAATAGGACCATAGCTAGGTTGGGCAGGTAGGCAGTCATGTGGGGTGTTGTACATAAGGGGAATGCAACAAGGGAAACTTTTAATACTGTGTGAGCACATTGAGAATTCTCTGAAATCATAGGTTCTCATATTCTTATATATTTTTAATGTCAGAAAATTCAATTATTTGCTTTGTGATTTGGTTGTAAATTTTATATGTAAGTCTCAAAGCCACTAGAGTCTAGTGGGCAATAGCCCACTGGGGAGCATTTTTTCAACCTTTGCCCAGGGAACACAAAATACCTTTCAACACTGGTAATTATTTTTACTTTACTTAATATAATAGTACCTTGTTTGTATGTAGATAAACAATACATATTTGATTGGTTTATAGTTTTCCTTTAGCCATAATGTTTAAAAGTGGTTTTAACCACTGTCTATATTCACTTGTTTCACTTCTCCCTTTCCTGATTCATCCTATGATAAAAGTTTTTAAGAAGTAAATACTTCAAAACCATGAGAACAGAGGAGACTCAAAAGGCCCAAATAATCCAAAACTGACTTAGAATAATTTGGTGTTTCATTCTTGGGTTCCACATTATGAGACAGTGTATATTACAGGTAAGATCCTAGCAACCATTTTTAAAAAACCAATGTCTATTGTGAAGAAATTCCATTAGATGATATGAGTTTTCCCCTACAGGAAGTCTCTTTACAGTGAGGCTTCTCTATACTTTTCCCAGATATTTCCTATGAAATAAGTATTATTATTATTCTTTATAACAGTAGTAGAAATGTATATTTTCCTATCAATTGATAATTGTTCTGCAGTTTTATTTGCTATCTCTACCTCTGCATATTTAATCAAAGGTATAATTGTCATAAATTATTTGTTTACAATATTATGAAGCCCATATTCTCTCAACCTTACGATACCTATCTAAATGTTTTATTACATTGTTTTAATCTTTTTAAATGTTGTAGACAAAATGAAAATATCTTTAAACAATAAAGAGGCTTAATTTAAAACATCTGAAGCATGTATCTTTTCAAAGAATACCACTGTTTTGAAAGAGTTTCAAATTCTATGACCAAGGTTATTTTGTTAAAATGATTCATGAGTTACTTTGTATTATTCAATGTATTGTATAAAATTAGAGATCTCTCTTTACAATGCAGTAAGCAGATTAAAAAGAAAGCATTGCTTTCACAATCTAGAGGGGCGTAAATGTAAGCAAAATAATAATTTAGCTTACATTTAACCCAGCAGGAAGCTGGGTACAGATTGAGTAATTCTCCACAGCACGTCTACTGCTATATAAACTAACCTCACAGTTTATTCTTCATTAAATTGCCAAGATGTTATTTTTCTGTTGGTTAGTTTGTGTGGACCCTTTGTTCTTAACCCACATACAAAACCATTATGAAATATTCCTTTTCTTGGAGGTAAAAGTTGATATTCTGATTCCTTTATGAAGAACATGTGGTGAAGTCATAGTATATTTTCTCTAAAATTTGAACCATTTTCTTGTTTACTATGAATACATATCAGAGAATTTTAAAATAGTTTTATTTAAAATGAGCTGGCTATATCAAACAAGAAGAAAAATTTTAAAAAACAATTAAATACTGGCCTATCAACCATCCTGGGATCTCAGAAGTTGGCATTCAAGCATCTTGTGATAGTCAGTACATAGGTATTTTTCTCATTATGGTTGCTTCAGCTTCAAAGGAAAGCATGGACCTTAGTCTCCTTTAGGCAGTAGATACTGAAAAGTAAACTTAATATAAAAATGACAAGTTCATGCATTATGCAGTGGAAGCATGGTTTCCTGACTATAATGCAGCTTTTCAAAATAAGCATGAAGGAGCATATGTGGCAAAGCCGAGGAATGTGGGTGCATCTGGAAAGCTTTTAAGGCGCCTTGGAAGCACAGCACAGACTTCACCCAGACCGTCAGCATGTTCCATCTGGCCAGTTGCATTGGTGACACTGACCAGTACAAGAACAGACAAATCCTTCAGGGACTGCCTGCAACAGCTAGCTAATCTGTGAGTGAAATCATTGCAAAAAGGAAAAGTGGAAGGTTTGAGATTTGACCTCATCAATCAATTTCTTCAGAAAACCATTAGAGAAAAAGACAAGCATGTTGAAAAACATATGCAGTAGCTTAAAAACTGAAAAATTGAGTCGTACTATAAATATTTTTAGATGAAAGAGTATTACTGAAAACAGTACCTGGATCTTGGAGTAACTATCTTAGAACGTTTTTCAAAGGAAACTTCATGTGGTCCTACGTTGTGGAATCAACGAACAAAGCTCAGCTCTTTTCGTAAAGTATCAAAGAATCAGTGTGAGACCTGGAGTTTTGTTTTCTTTTGTTTTAGATGGTAAATACATCTAATCAAATCAGCAACTATTGAGTACCTTCTGTGTACTGGGTTTTTCAGGGGGTATGTACAAAGAAGTATAACATACAGTACATGCTCTCAACACAGCCTGTTTATTTGGTCACCATAATGGATTGGATGAAGAGATGGGTAAAGGAAGTGTCTATTCATATTGATTCTGAAATGTCATTGCTCAAATCATCTAGAATCCATCATTCTCAATACCAAAGTCAATATTTTAAAGTAGTATTGAAAATGGTCAATTTTTTTTGACTCATACATAGTTTCTGTAATCGTGACATTTGGTGGAGTATTGGATGAGCAATAATATTAAGGTGAATGACAAGGGAGTGAGGTGCTAATGCTTTGTTGCATGTTTTGCAGCCATCAAGCATTTTTTGGAGGAGATATCGGCATCACTGCTCAAAGATGAATGATGACAACTGGCCAATGAATTGTGTTCCACAGACATCACCCCAGAATTGAAAGCTTTCAATTTGCTACTGCAGGGAAAAGAAAAAAAAAATGAATGGACTTGCCTAAGTAATGAATGACAACCTGCTAAAATTTAGTTTCAGAGGAAAAAAACTTGAAAACACTAAATATCAAGCATTAAAATGTGGAAGGAACTTCATTTTTAATATAATTTCAAGCATAGCTTGACCATTACACTGTTGAAACATCTTACTCTTTTTTTTTTTTTTTGGCAGGGCAAAACATCTTTTTAAAAATAATTCAAGCTATTTGCTATAATTAAAAGTTGCATTTCCCTAAAATACTTATGAAATAGGATGGTGAAGTCATTGAAATAAGTGTACCTTTCTTCTTTTACCTGGCTGGACACTGATACACTTTTACTGGAAATGATTGAATTTTAGATTTATGGTCATTGTACAATGTCAGACTCCTTGTGTTTTTATACTTGGGCACTAAATGTTGATCCTACCAAACTGTCAATGTGTATTTTCCAATTACTAGATTATTTTCTTATGTCATACGATACCAAGGTATGCCATGAAAATTAAGTTTTGTTCGCAGTGATGACATGTATTTGTGAATTTTTTGTGAGAAACAGGAACTTAATTCTTTGGTATTTTGTAGATAGGTTCTGTGTGTGCTCATCAATTACATCTATACTTTTACTATATCATGAAACATGCAAATGGATTTTTCACTGACAGTAATAGGTCTCATCAAGTAAAGCACACTGGGCCTTATCTTTTATTTATGAAATTTTCCAAAGCTTGTTTTAAAAGAGCTTTAATTTTTATTTTCTAGATGTTTTATCTATATTTTTTATTAAAGCAGATTCTGGAAATACCTAGCTTTCTTATGATGCTATATACTTGCATATGTTATTTAATAATGAGAAAGAATCATGTGGGTAGATCCATACCTTGTGCTCTTTTTCTGACAGATCATTTGCTTTCTTAATATCTTCACTCCATGAAGGTATGAGGTATCACTTAAGTAAAAGTAAATGAAAATTCTGAAAGCACAACATGATTCAGATCACTCCATTTTTTTTGCAGTTGGCTATTATCATGTACCAGGTATTTGTCCTATATATTTACCATTGTATAAAAAGCCATATTAACTGACAAGGTAACCCTTAGATTGAATGAAGTTGTCCTTTTATGGAAATACTACTGAAAAAGTGCCATAATAATTTTTGATGATAATTTAAATGTTTGGTAGATGGATGGAAAATATAGTTTAATTTTGAAAAGATTTTTTAAAAAATTTGAACTTGGGGCACCTAGGTGGTGCAATGGATAAAACACCGGCCCTGGAGTCAGGAGTACCTGAGTTCAAATCCGGCCTCAGACACTTAACACTTACAAGCTGTGTGACCCTGGGCAAGTCACTTAACCCTCATTGCCTCACTTTAAAAAAAATTTGAACTTGCATTGATCCTGCCAGTGAATTCTAACAAAGAGGAAGTCAACATTTGCTTTTTTTGTTTGTTTTTTGGGTTTTTTTTTGCAGGGCAATGAGGGTTAAGTGACTTGCCCAGGGTCACACAGCTAGTTAAGTGTCAAGTGTCTGAGGCTGGATTTGAACTCAGGTCCTCCTGAATCCAAGGCCAGTCAGTGCTTTATCCACTGCACTACCTAGCTGCCCCTCAACATTTGCTTTTACCTCAGATTTAAATTTCCTTATCTCCTCTGTCTTCCTTTTTGCTCTTGATCTTGTGTTTGTCTCTGTTTCTTATAATAAGTAGAACTTAAGCTCTTCTTTTAGCCCTGACTATAATGGTCATATCTTTGCAGACAATGAAGGGCTTCTAAGAAGCAAACAGTGGATTCTTCCTGAGATAAGCATTTGACTAGGAATGTCATTTGCTTGATTTCTAATGGATATACAAAGATTAAAAACAACAGACTTTGAATTTGTGGGTGGTAATTTAAACCAAATATGAAAAATGTAGCAAGATAATTTTTATGAAACTGGAACTTATTAACAAGTCCTTTTTGAAAGTTTAGAATTTAGAACATGTTGAAATTCTTATGAGCAAGAAGAATACTATCAGATTATCATTAGTATAGCATAAACATGAATGGCCATTGATATTTTTAGTAGCTGTAGTATCCAGTGTCTGTCAATAAACATTGATTAAGTACTTTCTATGTGTCAGGCACTGTGCACACAGTATGATATATGACTTTGGGGAAAAAATACTGACAATGACCAATGTGAGATATAAGTTGATACAAATACACTAAAACTGAGAGGGTAGTATAGTGGAAGAGGAACTGGACGTGGAATTATAAGAACTCTAGTCCTTTTTCATAACTTCTCTGAGCCTGTTCTCATCTGTAAAATGGGTTTTATACTTCAGCCTAGTTGCCTTATAGGCCTGAGAGAATCAAATGAAATAATATCTTAAGAACTTTGTAAACACAAAGCTTTAAAAATACATAGAGTTTGTTATTGTTAAACTTGATGGAAAGCTACCAGTATTCTTTGCCAGGTTCTAATGGAGGAGATAGTTATATTCTAGATCTGTTCCAGATTTTTTTTTTTAATAAAAATGTTAGAATTCATCTGATGCACCCAAATCAGGCTGGTTGCAATCCATGCCTTTGCCTCTACAGGTTAAATAATAAAGGGGTAAGCAGATAATTTATTCAAATGAGGTTTGCTTCTTTGCTGACTTTCACCAAAAAGTGAATCACAACGACCCAATACAATAAAATTATGCCTTTATTGTGAGGTTAGTTTTTTTTTAAATCAACAAATTATGTTTTAAATGACTTTTTCAAGTTACTTGGTTCTATCAACTCCTAACAAACTTGAAGAAGACTTTTTAAAATGATAGAAATACATTTAAGAAATGTATATTACTAGTGTTACTGGAAAATAAGCTAATTATTCATAACTTTATTAGGAAATGTAAGTCCTTGACTAAATAAACATTCAAATATTAATCAGATAGCTGATGTATAAAAATCAGCACAACATAAAACATAGATTAAATACTAACTGCTAGAATAAGTCACAGAAATGTTGTAAAGCAGATATTTTCAACAATTCTTTCAACAATTCCTGAATATATTATGTAAATGATTGGTTAATAAAAAAAAACCTTTTTTGTTTCATCCTCTTCTTTTGTAAAGTCTTTCTAATATATTTTAGTTTACGTTCTTGCCTTAGGAAATCGGAACATACTGTATATAATTCAGCCTCATTGATGTTTGAGTATCTCAAAGTTTTTAAAATAATTATTCTAAACACTAATTTCCATCATACTGTAGATACTGAAATTTGTGTGCATGCTTACTGACCCAAGGTCATTGCTTTAAAACAAAACCCCTCATATTATTTGCTTAGGATTTATCTATTTTTGATAAAACTATTATGGAAGACATTTATGTTTCTTGAAACTTATGGTGAGCTGTCTTTTGAATAATCAGGATTTGATGTTTAATTAGTGTGTAATTATATATGTGACAGTGCTTTTTATAATAATATGGATTCATACTTTTCTGTACATAGAATTGGTTAAATTTTAATAGGGGTGTGATTTTTATGATCTTTTTGTTGTTCTTAGTACAGCAGATTAGTCTGTGTAATTGTCTCTTTTAACTGCGTCCTTGAAAAGGAAAAAATTTAAGAAGACTTGGTAGGCAGAATTAGTATTCTTTAACAGAAAAACTAGAAACATAACTTAATACTACTTTTCATTAGAATATTGGGAAAACAAGGTGGTACAGTAGATAGAGGTCCTAGAGTCAGGAAGACTCTTCTTGAGTTCAAAGCTGGCCTCAGACACTTACTAGCTATGTGACCCTGGGCAAGTCACTTAATCTTGTTTTTCTGTTTTCTCTTCCAAAAATGAGTTGGAGAAGAAAATGGCAGACCATTCCAGTATCTTTGCCAAGAAAACCCCAAATGGGGCCATAAAGAGTTGGACATGACTGAACAACAAAGATGAAGTTTTGAGGACACAACGTGAAATTAATGAGAATCTTGGGCATGTCAAAGAGGTTTTCAGTAAAGGCAAGAAACTAAAGAAAGTGGTGCAGTCTTTAATTAGTGTAACTACATTGAGGTATAAAAAATCCTTTTCATGTCATTCAAGAGGGTCATGCCAGATAAATTTTTGGCAGCTCTTTTGGGAGGGTACATGTAGTGAAGCATCAACAATCATGTTTTATTGTGAAATAGACATACTGTATGGTTTGTTGTAGTCTTATATAATGCTTTTTTGCAATACTACATCACTGTTGGAAAAGGATTTGCTTATACCACTTTGTAATAATATATTTCAAAGCCAGTCACCAATAGGAAAGCTTTAAAATGACATAAAAGGAAATTGCCAAAGAAATTAGATCAGTTTCAACCAAAGCAGTCTAAGGGATTTTTTTAAAAAAGACTTTATGCTTCTATATACTTTATGTTTTACATAGCATTCCAAATTCCCACATGGGATACTATGCCACTTCTGGGTAATCTAAGTATCTTTATAGAGTACTGAGGATTTCCCCTTTTACATCGAGGTGATGCCTGCGATATGTTGTTATATTTGCTTATACCAGAAAATTTCTTAGTTCCTAGAGACATAGTCTGAATTGGCTCTTGGAAAGTTTTTTTTGGCAGTGCTTCAAAATCAAGGGGTCAGCAATATTGTTGGAGACCATGTCAGGGCCTGTTGTACTGAAAACACAATCAGGTTAGATGTAAAGGCAGAGTGACTGCCCTATACACTTCAGGATATAGGCGATCACTTCCCAAGCAAACCAAATACAGTTTGCACTCATGGGGGGAAAAGGGGGGATAAGATTTGAGTGAGAAAATAAAGAACACCTAAGGAAAATTACTTTTTATTGGTAAGAAGGTATAGTAGAAGCAAAGAAGATGGGATTCGATCCTCAAAGTTCATGTACTTTTATATTTGGATTGGATATAGATAATAGCATGATTGTTTAATATTAGTATAAAATATGCATTCTGCATTTTTCATGGGAAAACATCAGACAGACTTATCTACTTCCCTTGTGTCCAACTATTCTTCACTGTAAATGTAGTAAGTGCTTGGGGCATCTAGGTGGTGAAGTGGATAGAACACTGGCCCTGAAATTGGAGGACGTGAGTTCAAACTTGACCTCAGACACTAGCTATGTGACCCTGGGCAAGTCACTCAGCCCCAATTGCCTAAAACATCTGGGGCCATCTTCAGTCATCCTGCTATATATCTTGCCACTGGCCCCAGATTGCTCTGGAGGAGAGAGTGAGGTTGGTGACTTTGCACAGCCCTACCTCACTTAATCCAATTTACTACAAATTTACCGCAATGCCATGGTCCTCCTTGAGAATGAATGGCAAACAACAAGTAGGAGGCAATTAAATTCTGGTGCTACACTTGTGCATCCTGGTCATGTCTTCTTTCAGAAATTAATGTGAATGATATAAGGGAACGATTGCTGCAAAAAATAAATGTGCTTCATCAGAGGGGAAAAAAAAATCTTGAAACCACAAGTTAATATGCCAGTGGGAATTCATGCATTCATTTGTCAATCAGTCAACCAGCTTTATTAAATACTTTTTCGTCCGAGGCATATTTGGCTATGTACTAAATGATAGTAAATTTAAAGAAAAAAACAAAAAACAAAAAAGATCATTCATTGCCCTCAAGGAGCTCATTCTAATGGCAAAGGCAAACCTGAAAAATATCTAGGTATATTCAAAATATAGACAGGTAGTTGGAAGATAATCTTACAGGGAAAGGCATCACAAGCTGGGAAGACCAGGGACCTTTTCCATGGAAGGTGATATTTTAACTGAATCTTGAAGAAAACTAGGGAGAACACGGGACATTCCCCCACAGAAGGTTGCATTTGAATGGAGTCTTTAAAAACTGTATTATATTTTAAACATTCTTATTAAAATTTAAGTTCCAAATTCTCTCCTTTCATTGTACAGTTTCCCCACTTACTGAGAAGGCAAAACAAAATGCTATTAATTAATTATACATGTGAAATAATGCAAAACATTTCCATATTAGCCATATTGCAAAAATACCCCAAAAATAAAGCAAGAAAATTATATTTCAGTTTGTACTCAGAGTTCATCAGTTTCTTCTACAGATGTATATAATATTTTTTAGCATGACTCATTTGGAATTGACTTGGATCACTGTATTGATTAGAATAGCCAAGCCATTTACATTTGATCATGATTACAACATTGCTGTTACTGTGCACAATAATCTCCTGGTTCTTCCCATTTCACTTAGCATCAGTTCCTATATTTCTTACCATGGTTTTGTTTTTTTCCCCCTGAAACCACCATCCTTGTCTTTTCTTACACCATAATAGTACTTTATCACAATCATATGCCATAGGTTGTTCAGCCATTCCCTAATTGATGAACATCTTCTCAATGTCCAATTCTTTGCCTCCACAGGAAAAAAAAAAAAACTGCTATCAATATTTTTGTACAGATAAGTGTTTTTCCTTTTTCTCTGATCTCTTTGGGATACTGACCTAGCAGTAGTATTGCTGGGTCAAAGGGTAGATGCACAATTTCATAGCCCTTTGGGCATAGTACCAAATAGTTCTTCTGAATGGTTGGATCAGTTTACAACTCCACCAGCAGTTTATTGATGTACCGATTTTTCCTCATCCCCTCCAGAATTTGTCATTTCTAATAGCTTTGAGATGGAACCTCAGCGTTGTTTGAAGTTGCATTACACTAATCAATATTAATTTGAAAGCATTTCTTCATATGACTATGAATAGCTTTGATTTTTCCCCCTGAAAACTGCCTTTATGTCCTTTGACCATTTATTTGAGGAATGGCTTTTATTTTTATAAATATGACTCAATTCCCTGTATATTTGAGAAATGAAGCCTTGATCAGAGAAACTTGCTATAAAACTTTTTGATATTATTTCATTGTAAATGGTACCTTTTAGTAAAATGTGGTTCCCCTGAGTATCTCTTTTAATTGTCTGTTTTTGCTTTTGCTTTGTCTGAGATGATTGTGACCGCTGCCATTTTTGCTTCAGTTGAAGCATACTAGATTTTACTCCAGTCCTTTATTTTCACTCTGCCATTCTGTTTCAAGTGTATCTCTTGTATACAACATATTGTTGGAGTCTCATTTATAATCCATTCTGCTGTCCACTTCCATTTTATGGAGTAGCTTATCCCATTCACAGTCACAGTTGTGATATCCTTCTCTCTCTTTATCCTGTCACTTCTCAAAAGTCAGTTTTGCTTCTGACCACTGCCTCCTTTAGACTGCCCTACCCCTTTTCATCCCTCCATCATGTCTCTTATCCCCTTCCCTTCCTATTTCCTTACTGTCAGATAGATTTCTGTATAGCTTGTGTGGATATATACAGTTCACTCTTTGAACTAATACTAATGAGAACAAGGTTTATCTCCCTACTTCCCCCTCTACCATAAAAGCTCTTCTTTGTGTTCCTCTTTTATGTGAGATAATTTTTCCATTCCACCACCCCATGCTTCTCCCAGTGGATCCCTCTTTCTCACCCCTAAGTTTTTTGGCGGAGATAATCTCAACATTGACTCACATTTGTGTCCTCTGTCTATGTAGACTCCTTACTGACCTAAAAAATGATGAAAGTTCTTAGGAGTTACTTACATGTATAATATTCCTGTATGGAAATGCAAACAGTTTACCCTTATTGAGTCTCTTATGCTTCATGTTTACCTTTTTAGGCTTCTATTGAGTCTTGTGTTTGAATGCCATATTTTCTATTTGGTGCTGGTCTTTTCATTAGAAATGCTTAAAAGTTCTGTATTTCTTTACATATCCATTTTTCTCTCTGAAGTATTAGACTTAGCTTTGATAGGTAGGTGATTCTTGGTTGTAATCCTAGCTCCTTTGTCTTCCCAAATATCATATTTCAAGTCCTCAACTTCTTTAAATAGAAGCTGCTAAATCTTGTGTGATCCTGATTGTGGCTCCATGGTTTTTGAATTATTTATTATTGCTTTCAATATTTTTTATCCTCGACCTGGGAGGTCTGGGATTTGGATATAATATTCCTGGGAGTTTTCATTTTGGGATCTCCTTTTTGAAGGAGATTGAAGGATACTTTCAATTTCTATTTTGCCCTCTGAATAGATATTGGGGCATTTTTCCCTGATAATTTCTTGAGTGATGGATGTCTAGCCTTTTTTTTTTTTTAAATCATGGCTTTAAGGTAGTCAAATAATTCTTAAATTATCTCTCCTCTGTCTATTTTCAAGGTCATTTGTTTTTCCAGTGAGATATTTCAAATACCCCCCCCCCCCCTTATTTTTTCATTCTTTTGACATTGATTTATTTCTTGATGTTTCATGGAGTCATTATCTTCCATTTGCTCAATTTAAAATTTTAGGAAATTATTTTCTTTAATGAGTTTTTGTAATCTCCTTTTCCATTTTGTCAATACTATTTTTTTTTTTAGTGAGGCAGTTGGGGTTAAGTGACTTGCCCAGGGTCACACAGCTAGTAAGTGTTAAGTGTCTGAGGCCAGATTTGAACTCAGATACTCCTGACTCCAGGGCGGGTGCTCTATCCACTGCACCACCTAGCTGCTCCTTGCCAATACTATTTTAAAAATTCTTATCTTTAGTTAATTTTTTGCCTTCTTTTCTATTTGTTCTATTCTGCTTTTTATGGAGTTCTTGTTTTAGTGAATTTTATGCCTTTTTTTTTTAAACATTAGGCCAACCCTTATTTTTTAAGGAATTCTTTTCTTCAAGATTATTTTTTGTGCCTCTTTTAGCAAGCTGTTGATTCTCTTTTCATAATCTTCTTGCATTACTCTTTTCCTAATTTTTTCTGTACCATTCATCTCTTTCTTTAACTCTTCTAGGGATTCTTATTTGGCCTTGGGCCCAATTAATATTTTTCTTTGTACCTTTGTTTGTAGCTATTCTTATACTGTTGTCTTTTGAGTTCATATCTTGATCTTCTGTGCCATTATAGTAGCTTTTTTTTGGTCAAATTCTTTTTTTTTATTTGCTCATTTTCTAGCCTCTTTCCTGACCTTGAACTTTATATTAAAGTTGGACCTTGCTCAACTTGGGGTGGGGAGTCACCATGCAAAGCTTCATACTTTTTCATGCTATTATTATTATCATAGCTCATTCTGGTTATCTGCTAATTTTTGG
The DNA here is from genome assembly GCF_019393635.1 of Dromiciops gliroides. Lineage (NCBI taxonomy): Eukaryota > Metazoa > Chordata > Mammalia > Microbiotheria > Microbiotheriidae > Dromiciops > Dromiciops gliroides. Next base: position 134,760,027 of record NC_057864.1, read on the forward strand.
GACTTCTAAGGTGGTGTGATCAGGGGAAAGGTGTGGATACTCTTTTCTTGGTCTGTGCTCTGGTCTTTACGCAGGGAAGGCCCCAAGCACTAGTACTCCTTTTGGCTCTGGGACAGTGACCAGGTGCCTTGCTCTGCTGAAGTCATAAGCAGTAGTGCTCCTTTCTGTCTTGCAGCTGAGACTAGGACTCCTCCTTTGTCAGTTAGCACAGGTGTAACTCTTCACCCTCGAACTGCAACCCAGAACTGCTTATGGGAAATAGAGTTACCAATCAGTTCCAGCTGCACCCAGTGCCAGTAAAGGGTCCCCTATAATCTCTTTCTGACTAGTTTTCTAACTTCTTTACCATTTCTGGGCTGAGAGCTTCCAAAGTTGCTGCTGCTGCTGTTGTCTCCTCCACTGCCCACCTCTGGTGCTGTAGACTTGCCCTGGCCTTAGTGTCACAGATCTCTCCTTTGGACCCCCTACGTTTTCTCACCCTGACCTTTTCTCTTTGTTCTGCCATTACAAAATTTTATTTGTGACGTTATTTTAAAGTTGTTTGGAGAGGAATGTTGGGATAGTTCAGCTGGGTCTTGGCTTGTACTCAGCCATCTTGACTGCCTCTCTCAGCTGAGTCTTAGAAAACTAGGGAAGCTATGAAATGGAGTTGAGGAGAGAAAGCATTGTAGGTATGAGTTGACTTGGGATGCCAGGAACTGGGGATGAAGAGGGAGAATTCTAGGCATATGGGAGACAGGCAATGAACATGCCTGGAGTTGGGAGATTGTTTTGTGTGAGCAACAGCAAAGAGGCCATTGTTGTCTCTTGTTCTCAGAATATTTTGGATTGAGGGTAGGGAACGATTGTATAAGAAGAAGACTGGAGAAAGGGCTGGGTTATGATGAACTTAGATCATTAACAGAATTTTATATGTTTTTTCTTGGAGGTGACTGGGCTTTGGTGAGACCTACACCTTAGTAAGATCAATTTCACAGCTGAGTGTAGGAAGAACTGTAATAAAGAATTGAAGGAGGGAGTTCAACCAGAATGAGGTGATCAAAGCCTTGACCATTGTGGTGGCAGAGGAGAGAATGGGTATATCTATGAGTGATGTTACATAGGTAGAATCAGAAGAATTTTGGACTCAACAGTTTCAGTTGAATGTTGAGGTCTCATGTCAGACTGCAAAGACTTTTACAAAGTGGAGTCAGTTGAAATTACAAGTTATTTTCTTATGAGAAGGTGTATTTGTGTGTGTGCGTGCATGCGCGTGCATGTGTATAAGCACTGCCTTTCTTTTCTTGAAATATAAAATGTAAATTTTACTTAATTCTTTTATAAAAATAATGGGTATCGTGTTTTGGAAGTGTGTTTTAGATTGTTAAGATACTTTTTGACAGCTGTTGAGCAATCAGTTGAGCAACTAGTCCTAGCTACTGAGCAGATAAAAATATTTTAACTTTTTTTAGTTTTTATATTAATAAGCATGTGATAGTGTTTTGAGTTTGTGTTTTTTCTTGTATCTAAGGATGTAAAATTTTCAAGGAGGATTGTTATAAACTTTTAAAATGTTTTACTAAAAAACAGTACATTCAGTATTATTTAATATAAGCAATTGTCTTTTATCATTGATGGTCCTAAGCAGTATTTCCTCCCTAAAATGAATTTAAACTATCCAGAATTTATGAAGGAATTTGTTAACCTGATGGTGTTAAAGTATTATACACATGTAATAAGCTGAGATCTCTATATAATAGCATGTGAAGTATAGATATTTTAGGGAACTAACATATTATTTAACTTTCAAATTCATTATTTAGAATACCACATACATGTAACTGACTTAGGTTCCTATATGGATTTGATATATAATCACAGTGATTTTTTAGAGTTAATAAAAAGAAAAGGAGCAGCCAGGTAGCACAGTGGATAAAGCACCTGCCCTGGATTCAGGAGGACCTGAGTTCAAATCTGGCCTCAGATACTTGACACTTACTAGCTGTGTGACCCTGGGCAAGTCACTTGACCCTCATTGCCCCCCACCTCACCCTCCCCCCCCAAAAAAAAAAGGAAAAAAAAAAGAAAAACCTAGTTCATTCTTCTATAGGGCTGTTTGGCAAACTATTAACTGGCAATGTTAAGTCTAATGATTATATGTGTGGATTTACGATTATGGTTTTAGATATGCCTCTCTTTTATTAGTATCATCAGATTTATTTTTAAAAAAATATTTTCCCCCTGTTATGTGTAAAGATAATTTTTACCATTCTTTTTCTTTTCTTCTTTTCTTTTTTTTGGAGGCAATTAGGCTTAAGTGACTTGCCCGGGATCACATTTAGTGTTTGAAGACAGACTTGAACTCACACCCCTTGACTCCATGGCCTGTGCTATATCCACTGCACCACCCAATTGTCCGCCCCCCTCCAAATTTCCTCTCTCTTTCCTCAAACTCCCCCTCCCTGAGATAGTAAGCAACTTGATAGAGGTTATACATATTCAATAATATGCATTTTTCTTTAGTGATGCTTTGTGATATTAAGGATCATTAGCCAAAAAAAGTAGGAACACTTGTGTCTTCCATTCTTGTGACTCTATTACTAGAGATACAAAAGTCAGATTTAGATATTAGACCTTCTGTCTTTGAATCTTGTTAGGTTTTTTGTATGCTTTAAGCTATTCTTTGTTTTGTTTTTTAAAAATTTATATCTTCATATTTTTTCATTCATCATGATAATTGGGGAAAGGAATATGAATTCTATAATCAGTGAATTGGATAACCTTTTCTTAGCCTCGAATCAGTTTTTGACTCTTAATTCTCCCTCATTCTGTCTTCATATTTTTCATATCCAACCTCAACTACCACCCTATTTTGGTTCTTCACTATTTGTGTGGCCTAATAGTCTCTTAATTTATCTCCCTGGTGGTAGTCTTTATCCTCTATAATCCTTCTTTCACATAGATGTTCAAAAGTGAAATGGACTGGGTTTGTCATCAGAAAAGGTCTTTAAGCAAAGGCTGAATGACACTTGTTTGGAACATCATAAGAGTGTTATTCTTATTCATGTAAAGACTAAATGACTTTGGAGATTCCTTAAAACTTTTAAAATTTTGGAATTCTAAGGTTCTATTAGGAAAAGAAAGATCTCTTTGAATAACGATGATAGAAGTCAGTATGTATTAAGTATAAAGAGCGATTGGTACAAGGTATTGTGGCAATTTAGGAAATTTAGGAAAGATCACTTTCAGCTGGAATGATGAGGGAGTGCTTCCCAGATTTCGAAGAATGAATTGGGTTTTACGTTTATATTTTATTTATTGCTTTAAAGTTTGCAAAGCGCTTTACAAATATTATATCCTTTTATCCTTACAACTACCCTGGGAGATAGGTGCTATTATTATCTCAATTGTATAGACGAGAAAACTAAGACAGTGAAGTTAAGTAACTTCTCCTGAGTCATGCAGCTGATGTCTGATGTCTTGTATGAAATATGGTCTTCCTATCTCTAGGTGCAGTTCTCAATTAACTGTACCATCCAGCTGCCTATATAATGTTAGTGCAGTGATAAATTAGAAAAACTGGGGAGGTGGGGAGAACAGGGCATTACAGATAGAAGCAAAGAACTGTTTTTCGTGAGGGACAATTCAGTTTGGCTGAGGGGTAGAGTATATATAGGGGAATAACAACCACAACCATAGCATAACAATAATAATTAGCATATAGTGCTTTAAGCTTTGCAAAGTGCTTTACTTATATTAGCTTCTTTTATCCTCAAATTAATCCTTGGATGTAGGTGCTATTATTATCCTTATGGGAAAATAGAAATTAATGGATGCAAAGGGAAGTCATAGGATCATAAGATTAAGTCCATCCCCCTCCTTGAGGGGATGAGGAAACTGAGGCAGAGGCTAACTTGTTTGCCCAAGATCACACAGCTTGTTATTGTCCGTGGCAAGGTTTGAAGTTGTTTTTTTCTTGAATTTAAGCCCAACATTCCATGCATTGTATTGCTTGTACCAGATTATAGAAATATTGAATGATAGATTGAGGAGCTTGTACTTTATTTTGAAGGGAATGTCAATTTATTGAAGGTTTTAAATGGGGAAGTGATGATGCCAACAGAAGTTACATTTTAGGAAACTTCTATGAGGCACGTATAGGATAGATTGGATTGGGGAGATCAAAGCAGAGGACCATACAGACTCTCTTAGTAGCCCTATTATGACCTCATGATGCCTGAACTAGGGTTGTGGTAGTAAGATTAGGATGGTTGGGATGGAAGAGCACAGTGTTTGGCAAAATATGGTCTGAAGGCCTGGTGCAGCCTGCCAGCTATTATTCTACAGCCTTAGCTAAGAATGGTTTTTACATTTTAAAATGAAGTTTTATTACATTCTTAGCTCACAGGCTGTATAATATCCTCACTGTCCTCCCCATTTCTTAATTGATTTGGTTTTCTGGTTGTAGTTTGCCAACCCTTGGATTCTAGAAGGAAGAATTATCAGGATTTGTTAGTTGATTCATTTTGGATGGAGATTCAGAAGTTTCTTTGGTTTTGAGCCTAGGCAACTGAGGATTGTAGTACTATTAGCAAAGTCAGGAGGAGGTAGTTTTTGAAGGAAGATAAGGAACTTGACTTTTAGCTTAATGGTGGTGCATCTGAATGGAAACATCAGGCAATTGAAATTAAGGGTATAGAATATCCATGACAATGTTAGATTATTATCAAGAATCAAGTTTGTATAGAGATACAGAGCATGTTCATTATACAGAATTTAGGACATTTTCTGTTAGTCATTTAGCTTGTCAACTAGTTGATTGGTATCTTTTTCTTTCTTTTTTTTTTTTTTAAACTGAAGGGTAGTTGAAGATCATTCTATTTACAAAGATGGTGTTTTGGACATTTTATGGTGAGAAGTCCTTGTCTCAAAATAAATTATACCATTTAAAACCAATTTTGCTTGAGCGTCACTATTTTCTTTTTTGTAGTGTTATAGACGATGGAATTTCTATGTGTACAATAATGCAGTGTAGTTGAAAAGAAATTATTTCAGCGGGATTTGATAGAGAAAATACTCTTTCTCTTTTGCCTTCTTTTAAGAAAATGACAATTTGTTAGTAATAGGTGGAAAAAGTATTATTAGACATTCCTGTTGTGATAAATGTTTTACATAAAAATAAATTGATACTGTGTAGATAAATTATGAAGGCTTGTCTTAATGTGCTGAAAATATGTTCTAACAACCATGTGATAAAATGAAAAACTGAACAAAATGTGTACTCAGATGAATGATTCTCTGTACGAATAATGGTGCAAATGAATTATCAGAGTGTGAAATGATTTAAAACAAAACATATTTGGATTTTTATTGAATCTTAATTGTAGGCTCACATGTTTTCTTTTGTGAGCAAAGTTAAAAGAAAATTGGCCAACCAAATTTTTGGAGTCCAGTGTTGTAGGACATACATTGTACCATAATTTATTTTTCACATAAAAGCTGCTGTTCATTTCTTCAGCATTAACATGTGTGCTTTCCTCATGTAGGAGAATATATAAAAAACTGGAGGCCAAGATACTTCCTTTTGAAGACAGATGGCTCATTCATAGGATATAAGGAGAAACCTCAAGATGTGGATTTACCTTATCCCCTTAACAACTTTTCAGTGGCAAGTAAGTTAATTTCATTTGTATACTCATCCTTATATTTTTGTTATTTGCATGACCGTATACGTTGAATTCTGTATAATATATAACAGGAATATAAAATACTTGTTTTAGGTATTATAGCAGCATACAATTTCCTGTTGGTAGTCTAAATGAATATGATGATATTCTGAAGTAAATTTTCATATGAATTCGAATCTCATAGTTGTGGAGTCTTTAAATTTGTACTTCAGATGTACTTCTAAAGTAAGTGGGAGCATCGACTTCTGAACTTAGGTGCTAAATTTCTGATAAAATATTGGTAATCTCAACAAATTCATAGTATCATATACTTTTTCAGTGACTATAATAGGAGAAACATTTTAAATTAGAAAATTAATTGCTGTAGACATTTTATATATGCTTTTCCATTTTCTCTTAATTTCCTAATCATCTCTGAAATTACTTATAATTTAAAAGTATTTAGAAAATGTTAGCCAGATTGTAAAATGGCACAAAACCAAACTAAGAGATTATTCTCTCAGATAATCAAGCAACCAGCTCTTCAGACTGTTTAAATTTATTGATTAATCATTCAGAGTCTCTCTCTGTACTTATATAATAATGCACCTTATTTGCACTATCCTGAGTTAATTTTTAAAAATTAAAAACATTTAAAGGGTAAATTTAATTAGTTATAAAGTGATTTAGTTATTTAGTGAGTTATGAAGAAATAAGCATGGCAAGATCATCCTTATTGATATAAATAGTGTATTTCCATTTATTAGTTATATTTGGGAAAGAAATGAGAACTGTCTTAAATAAGAAAACAACATAGAAACCAGTATTAGTATATAGGAGCCCCACCCGTTTTCATTTTTTCCAGTTTTTTGTAAATTCCAGTGTTATTTTTTTTATTCTATAGATTAGATTAGAGATTTCTGAGACATATAAAGCCAACGAAATGCTTATAAGTCATGGGTTCATTAAATATCTTGTATAATGTAGATGACTTTATAAAAAACTTTCTAAGTGTATTATTAGGATCTCACTGTGTATTTAAATCTTTTTAAAAACATTGATGCCAGATGGATCCAGTATTTTAAAAAATGACATCTTCTTATCGGAAATTTTGAAGACCTGTTTTATTTAGTCATAGAATCTTAAAATATTAGAGCCAAAAGGGACTTTAGAGATCATTTATCAAGTCCACATCCTCATTTTGAAATGAGGAAAACTAAGATCCATCAATGTGAAGGAACTTGTCACAGGATACATGGATAAGGAGCAAGAGAGAAAGAAGAAAAAACTGAATTTCCTAACTACTTTCCTAACTACAATGTATCTGTTCTAAAAATATGAACCTTTTCTCAGAAGAATGTATTTTTTATCCCTGATAGTCATAGAAATAATGTTTGTTCTTTTTAATGACATATACACATATTCTTGGATCTTTAGTTATTAGTTAATAATTTAAACATCTAAGAAATGCTTTCATGAACTTAGAGCCAGAGACTTGAATTTGAATTCTGGCTTTGCTGTGCTGTTTGACCAAACAAATCACTTAATCTCTCAGGGCCTCAATATCCTTATCTGCAGAACTAGGGGGTTAGACTAAAAGATCCTTAATGTCCCTTGCAGCCTGAGGTCTGTATTCTTTTGACATATTATATTCAACCTGAATGCATTGCCTTAGGCTCTATATTTTAATGGCACTTGCAATTGGTTTGCTTAAAATAATTTATAAAAATTTAGTAAGGCAGAGCTCCTTTATCCTTTGATCAAAATGCAGCATTTTTTTGACCTTATGAAATTTCACACCCGAACAAGTTTTAAAGACATACTGTATGTCATAGTCTGCCAACATCTGTTCCAACACTTCCACTGGCAGAATCTGAAATAAAATACTGCACTCTTGGGGAGAAATCCTTTTTAGTGACTGACAGTCAACCCATCCATGAAATAAATATTAGCCTACATCTGTAAGTCTTTCTATAACTGATATGTTGGAAGTAGTTGGCTCAACTAGCTTGAGTAAAGTAGTGTGAATTTGGCTTCTCTTTGTAAACTAATTCTTCAGTTTTTAGACATGTTATTTACCATGAAATGGAAGGTAATCTAAATATTCTAGATGATTTGTCTTGAATTCTGACTTTTAATGCAAAATGATGTATGGTAAATACTTCAATAATACAATTAAATTAATGAAGAATTAGATGACTCCGTTGTATAAGATACTTTCCTATAATATCTTTTCCTATGCTAAGTCCTATTGCTATTCTTAGAAATAATTTTATTCTATTTTTTGGATATTTGAATATAATATTTCAAATATTCGTTTTTATAAAATGTAGAGAGATGGATTGTATATTTAAAGAATAAAATAAAGTTTTATTGAATTTAAGAAAAAACAATCACCTACTTTAACACACATACACACACAAAATTTATACCCTAGCTCTCCAATAATCAACTTAATGAGAAGGAGAAAAGAGAAGGAAGAAAATGTGGAGAAGAACAAATCAGAGACCCTAGGGTTTTCTTCTCCCTTTGTAAGGACAAATGATCAAATCAGAATAGTCTGGTCCATGTGGAGAATGATGCCAAATCTTTGTAGTTCATAATGGGTCTCCTAATGTAAGCTGATAAAGATGAACCAGAGCACCAAGAACATTAGAGTTACAGCACAGATGATGACTCTTCCAGTACAGGCACAGATTTCTTCTCCCAATGTGAGGGGCCAGTGATGACCAGGAACAGCTTCAGAACATCAATGCTAACACAGGGTTACTTTTGATACAATCACCAATTTATCATTGAATCAGCATCAAATATAGTAAAGTGGCTAAGAGGTCATAAGCCTCTTACATGCAACTGATCTAAGTTGATATCAAAGCTTTTCCTGTACTGCCACCTATTCAGCATTCCTGCTACATTTGCTAGAGCCTTGCCCTCTCTGAAGGCCATAACAGAAGAATGATACAAAATCTTTCTCGCCTTAGAGGCTTTTGTGGATGGATTGTACCCTTCTTCTACTGGGGCCAAATAGGGATTCTATAAGTACATAATATGAGCATCTATGTGGCTCACTGGATAGAATGCTGGACTTGATGTCAGGAAGACTCATCTTCCCGAGTTGTCTGTCCTCAGACACTTGTGACCCTGGATAAGTCACTTAATCTGGTTTGCCTCAGTTTCCTTGTATGTAAAATGAGCTGGAGAATGAAATGGCAAACTACTCCAGTATCTTTGCCAAGAAAACCCACAATCACAAAGAGTCAGACACTGCTGAAATGACAGAACAACAAGAAGTACATATATAAGCATATGCCAAATAAATGTGGAAGGGGCTAAATAAGGATGTTCTGTCATCTATATCCAGGGACTCAGAAATACCACCAACTCATCTAAGGGAATCTTCTTTCTTCCAAGTAAATATACACTCACTATAGTCATAGAGTGATAGTTTTACCTCCCTCATTCTATTAAAAAGTGAGACATCAAAAAAATAAATAAAAAGGGGAAGCAGCCAGGTGGCTCAGTGGATAAAGCACCAGCCCTGGATTCAGGAGTACCTGAGTTCAAATCTGGCTTCAGACACTTGACACTTACTAGCTGTGTGACCCTGGGCAAGTCACTTAACCCCCATTGTCCTGCAAATAAAAAAAAAAGTGAGATATCTCTACTTGGCCCCTCAAGTCTTTTCTGGCAATGTATTGTCTGAACCATTCCAGAGGCAAAGAAGTCTACCAATTGAGGGGGAAACCAAATTATTTCTCCATTGTATACAGACCTCTTGGAGGGTGTAAGCATTTTGAGGCCAAGGCAACTCTGTGTTGAGGACGGAAACCTCTTGCCCTGAGATGAGAGAGTACCATTTTGCAAGTTGGGGACAGGTTGAGGACCTCTTGGATTAGGTTGGGCATATGTCATGGACTGGCACAAATTGCCCAAGTAGGCCAGGAATAGTTGCTTTGTCCTTTGGTAGATCACAGTCTTGTTCCCAATACAATAACTTCTAGTCTTTTTTCTTTTTTTTTTTCCTTTTTTTTTTTTTGGTTGCTGGGCAATGAGGGATAAGTAACTTGCCCAGGGTCACACAGCTAGTAAGTGTCAAGTGTCTGAGGCCAGATTTGAACTCAGGTCCTCCTGAATCCAAGGCCAGTGCTTTATCCACTGTGCTACCCAGCTGCCCCCGTGCAACTTCTTGTCTTAATGACTTACTTAGGACATGGAGAGGTTAAGTGATTTTCCCAGGGTCATATAACCAGTATGAGTCAGAGGCAGAACCTTAATATAAGTCCTCAATAGTCAATCAGTCAAGGAGTATTTATTAAGTACTATTTATATACTCCTGTACACTATGCTAGGTAATGTGGATTCACAAATAAAAAATGAAGCAATATCTACTTTGAAGGAGCTTACATCTTCATTGGGATATATAAGTACATATATAAGTAAATACCTAATAAATGTGTAAGGGTTATCCTATCCATTTAAAAGCTTTGTTAAGTTAGAACACTTTTTTTTTGTATTAATTAACCAAAAGGGTCTGTACTGCTTTTCCTGTTCTTCTTCCTCTATTCAATCAAAGCCAAATTGTTGTGTGAGCCAGGGGTTAACAGGCATAAATCTAAAGTTAAGCAGAAAGCCTAAATGTTAGGGATTTTAACAGGGAGTGCTAATGAGTGTGACTGAACTCAAAACTTTTTGTCTAAAATAAACTCCTTAAAACTGATTGGGAGGGAACCTAGTGGACCTTGCAGACATCATTGCCCTATAGGCTTAAAATGAATTCATTATTATAAAGGGGGATTAAGATATGAAGAATAAATAGAAGATAGTTAAAATTGTTAAAAGGTTTTTAGTTCTAGGATACAAGGAACTGGGGAGATTAGGGAAGGCTTCATGTAGAAGGTAGGGCTTAAACTGTGTTTTGAAGGAAGAGAGGAATTTGGAGCAAAATTATGCAGGGTTTGCATTCTAGGAATGAGGGATTACAAGGGCAAAGACAGGAATGGAATGGCATATAGGAAGAAGAGAGAGAAGGCTGGTTTGACTGATGTCAGAGTGCAGGAGAAGTAATATATGCCGAGGCTAGAAATATAGGTGGAGACAAGACTCTAAAAGGCATTAAAAACTATACACGGAATTTTGTATTTGATGTTAGAAGCTGTAGGGAGCCACTAGAGTTTATTGAGTAGGGGTGTGACATGGTCAGTTCTGTATTTAAGTAATATTACTTCCTTCAAGGAATTTCCTCTTCCCACTGCCAGGCTAATCTCCCAATTGGGATGTCAAGAACTTCCATTACAAAGATACCCTAGGCTGTGCCTGTCCTTGAGGAGTTAGAGGAAAGTCGCTGGAGAGTGGGATTTCCATCTCCTTTGGTACAGGTTTGACTTTCATCTTCTGCTGCATAGTTTCTTGCCTAATCTTCAGTCTTTGGAGGGAAGAGAAGTAGTGAGATAGGTCCTCTCATCTCACCATTTGCCTTCCATCTCATGCTCTAGCCCAATATCCAGTCTCCTATGAGAAGGATGACACCTTCTACTCAATGATGAACAGTCTCACCTGGTTATATCTACACATCCCAGTGATTCTTTACCCACCCCAATAGGTCATTATCCCAACCCCATTCCTAATCAATCACAATTCCATTCCTTATTCCTATCCCCCATAAGTTTCTCCACTCTAAAGTTCCCACCAGATGTCACCTACTTCTTTCACTATGCCCTCTGGAATGCCTGTTTCAGTAAGCAACACAGCTAGTTAGTATCTGAGTTGAAATTTGAACTCAGGTCCTCCCAACTTCAGGGTCAGTGCTCTATCCACTGAGCTGCCTAGCTGCCCCAGTTGAGGACCTGACTACAAGGTGACAGCTATGAGAGTGAGAAAAGGAGTCAGAAGTGAGAAATATTGTTGAAGTGGAAATGACAGCATTTGGCAACTGATTTGACATTTGGGGAAAAGAAGAGTGAAGAGTCAAGGATAATGCTGAGATTATGGATCTAGAAGAATGATAGTAATTTTGATAAACATAGAGAAGTTTGGAGAAGGGCTAGGTTTCAGAGGAAAGATGATGAATTCTCTCTTGTTCATGTGGAGTTTGAGATATCTATATGATTTCTGGTTTCAAATGTCCATTAAGCAATTTGGTGATAAAGGATTGAAACTGAGGAAAGAAATTACTATGACTGGATAAATAGAGCAGTGAATCATCTGTGTAGAGATAATAAAACTGTGGGAGCAAATGAGATCACTAAGAGACTATATAGAGAATACGATCAAGACAGAGTCTTAGGGATGCCCTCAGTTAGAACACAAGACATGGGGTTGTGACACAGTAAAGAGTTTGTGAAGGAATAATTGAAAGGTAAGAGTAGGAATGGAACAGAGTAGTGTCATCTGGAACCTGGGGGTGGGGGTGGGGAAATAGTATGTGTGGTTGGGAGGATTAGTCACAAGCAGCAGCAGAGAGGTCAAGAAAGATGAGGACTGAAAAAATATAAGATTTGTGTAATTAAGAAATCATTGGTAACTTCAAAGAGAGCAGATTCATTGATTGAAATCAGATTATAAAGGGTTATGGAATAAATAGCAAGTGGAGGCAAGGAGCTTAGAAGCTGTTTCTAGGTGTTTCAATGAGAAAGGGAGGAAAGATACAGCATTATAGCTTGAGAGGATGGTAAGTTCTTTTGAAATTTGAAAAAAAAATTTTTTTCAAGTAAAGAGTAGTAGAGAAGGAAAAGGTAGATGGGGCAAGGTTGAACATTACAATGAGGAGAGGTGTCTGATAACACAGTCTCCTGGAAAAGATGGGAGGAGATGGGATCAAGGGCACATATAGAGCACTTGGCTTTGGCAAGGAGAAAGGCCACCTTATTAGACACTTCCTGACTGAGATCAGTTATTTATTGTATGAGTGCTCTTCAAAGTGTAATACAAGAAGAACATATTATACCTTGTATTTATATATATATTTTTGTAAATAAATAAGAAAAATTAAGACTTATTAATACTTAGTATGCGGATTGACCTGGGTGCCCTCATTCAACATATTTTCAAAACATATAATCTATTTTGTGGGATCAAAAAAGTGGGATTTTCACAATGCACTAGAGTTGAGAGTATACCATCATTCATTAGCTTTCAGGATATTGTGATATACTGTGGTTTACATGTGCCTGATTATGTGGATTTATTAAATTATTGAGTTCAAACTAAATTGACACGTGAAAGGGACAGATTACTTAATAATATGAGCACAAGCTAATGGTAGATTACCATAAGAAAATGGCAGAGCTGATATCTTTACTCTTCATCTTCCAAATTATGAGAAAAAACCTATGATGCTGTAATCAGATATGACAAAGAACAGGACAGAAATAATCATAATTACAAAGATTTTTTAAAATATGGATTTACATACAGCCTTACTAATGATGAATTTCCTTCGAGGTATATATTGTGTTTTAATACATTTACTAACTTTAAGACAAAACCTTTATGGCTAGCAAAACATACAAAACTGGGGCAGCTGGGTGGCACAGTGGATAAAGCACTGACCCTGGATTCAGGAGGACCTGAGTTCAAATCTGGCCTCAGACCCTTGCCACTTACTAGCTGTGTGACCCTGGGCAAGTCACTTAATCCCAATTGCCTCACCATAAAAACCAAACCAAAACAAAAAAACATACAAAACCTAAATGTTGATTTTTGGGGGGTCAAAATATTATGTATTATCTATTTTTATAAACCTCATATCTCTGCCATTGAAGTTATAAATGAAATTTTAAAAACCTGTTTATAAACCACCAAATAATATTTCACTGGGTTTTGAGTCTATTTGTTAAAATATTTAAATAAAATACTTTTTTGGTTAGTTTGCAAGGAAAATTAATTGATCCTAGGGAAGATGGAAAGTTACAAGTTGAGTTTTAGCAAAAATCTTTGCAAAATTGGTAGATGGTATTGAAAAAAATAAGTGTCATGATTTAGTTTAGCATAGTTAGTACTATACTTTTTACATTTGAAGTCTGTATTTGCATCCATCCTGTTGATGACTTTCTCCAAATTTAGCTAGACTTTATACAACAGATATACTAAGCCCATCAACATTTGTTTCTACCAACATTTCTTGAAACTACCTCTTCACCCCCCACCACCCCCCTTTTTTCCATTCTTGCAGCCAAGCACCCTCACCTGGATTATTACAACAACCTTTTATCTGGTCTTCTTTCTTCAAGTCTTCCTATTACACAATCCATTCTCCACTAGTTGATATGATCCTTTTTTTTTTTTTAAGTTCACTTTAAATTCTCTCCGTCTTGCCAGCTCCTCCCCTGCCCATTTAAAGGCAAGTAGTATGATAACCATCATACATGTGATGTCATACAAAACATTTCCATATTAATGACTGATATGATCTTCAAGTGCAAATCTGAGGATGTCCCTCTCCTCTTTAGTAAATTCCAGGGCTCCCTGTTGCCTGTAGGATTGAACAGAAATTCTTCTTTTTGGTATTTGAAGCCCTTCCCAACTTGGCCTTAGTCCACCTTTCTAGCCTTACTTCTCTTTAACTACTTAGTTTCCTTCAAGACCCAAGTGCTGTTTTATATATAAAGCTTTTTTCTCTACCTTCCCTGCAATTATCTTGTGTCTCTTATATGTGTACATATGTTCTCCCCTGGATAAGCTTCTCAAGAGTAGGGACTATTTCATTTTGTCTTTGTATTCCTAGGGCACACTGTAGTAGACTGTTAAAAGGGCTTGTTGATTGTTTGACTACTGCACTCTACTTAATGTTCTTCCAGGTCTGTAGAACCTTATAGAACTTAAACTTCACTGTCATAGTACTGGAGAGCCCAGCACTTTCTCTGTGTCAAGAAGAGGCATTCTACAGGGCTTCACTAGAGGATATTCCTAGTAATTTTGTATAATTTGACAAAGATGAAATAAAGACCAGATCCAGAGGAAGAACATGGGCCTGTATCTCGAGGAGGAAATGGAGAGGAGTCCTTTATGGGGAATAGTACATAAGCAGAGAGTGCTGGTGAAAAAAATGAAAAACAGAGGAAGAAAAGTGAGGTTGCCTGTTTCTAAGTTTTATGGAGTGCATTGCTCCTTTATTACAATAATGTTTCTGAACTATAATAAGGTCTTTCATTACAAGTTCAGCTTTTCTCATTCATTTGTTTTGTGCTTTGCTTCCTCTTTTACTAATTGCCTGCACAATAGCCTTTCAGCTAGGAAGTTTGTGTCATTTTTGACCAATTTGTTATTGTCTTTCTCTTTTCCCCAAATGCCCCAGAATCTATTACTATGGGTGCATTTTTAGAATTTTAAAAAATGGCAGAGCTTTTTGAGAGATGCTGGAACAGTTCATAGTATTTGAATCACCATAGTAGTATTAATAATTTCTTGTGAAAAGTTTTCAATTAAGGTTTTCATTTGTGGAATGTGTTCCTGTTTGGTTTGTAGAATTAAATATCTGAAGTAAACTCTTGAAAATCATACATTTAAAAAGTATTTTTTCACTGATTATTCCTTTAAGTTCATCACTGTATCTCTTATTTGTCTTAATTATATTCTTTTTTGTTTTTTTGTTTTTTTAGTTCTTCATGTAGGTTTTTTGTGTGTTTTTTTTTGTTTTGTTTTGTTTTGTTTTGCAGGGCATTGGGGGTTGAGTGACTTGCCCAGGGTCACACAGCTAGTAAGTGTCATGTGTCTGAGGCTGGATTTGAACTCAGGTCCTCCTGAATCCAGGGCCAGTGCTTTATCCACTGTGCCACCTAGCTGCCCCTCTACATGTAGATTTTAAAGAATACACATAAATTATGATTGTTGGACATTTAAGCATAGTTAGCTGGAACCTATGGAACCCAAAGGAGAATTCCTTAATAAAAAGTCCAGATAGCTATCAAAACCTACATAGCCCTTTTTGTAATTGCCCAATCATACTTGACTTCAAGATTTCTCCTGGTCAGGCAATACCAAATACCAAATGTCACCTGTGCATTTGTAACTCTTTTTAAGGAGATTCTGATCCTCTGTCATACCATAACAACTTATCAAACACTGAATAAGTAAATTAATTTAGTTAGAATTGTCATTTTTATTATATTGGCTTAGCCTATCTCTAAGCAGGTAACACATTTTACTAATTGTTCAGAACTAACTTTATTAGTTTGACGTATTTTGTAGTTGTATTCATGTAGTTTCTGGGTTTGTCTTGGAAAGTAGACTCCCAAGTATTTTGTATTGTCTGCAGCTTTTTAAAATAGAATTTCTTTTTGTTTCATGCTGTTGGTATTTGTTTGTTGGTAATATATAGAAATGTTAATGATTTATGTGGGCTTATATTCTATTCTGTGTGACTTTGCTGAAGTTGTTAATTATTTCAACTAATATTTTAATTTATTCTCTAGGATTCTCCAAGTGCATCATCGTATTGTCTACAGAGTGATAGTTTTGTTTCCTTGTTGCCTATTCTAATCCTTTATTTCTTTTTCTTCTCTTATTGCTGTAGCTAGTATTTTTTATTAAGTATTGAATAATAGTGGTGATAATGGGCATTCTTGTTTCACTGCTGATATTATTTGGAAAGCTTCTCCCCATTACACTTAATGTTTGCAGACTATTTTAAATAAATACTACTTATCGTTTTAAGGAAAGCTCCATTGATTTTTGTGCTTTCTTGTGTCCTTAATAGGAAAGAGTGTTTTATTTTGTAAAAACCCTTTTCTGCATCAATTGATGATCATGTTTTCTGTTCATTTAGTTATTGACATTTTCAATTATGCTGATAATTTTCCAAATATCAAATCAGCCCTGTGTTCCTGGTATAAATTCCACTTGTTCATAGTTTATGATCTTTTGATATATTGCTATAATCTCCTTGCTAGGATGTTATTTAATTTTTTGCATCAGTATTCATTAGGGAAATTGGTATGTAGTTTCCTTTCTAGTTTTTCTTTTCATGGTTTAGATCAAAACTTCTTAAACTGTGGGTTGCGACCACATATGATGTTGTGTAACTGAATATATGGGTCACAAAAAATTTGGCAGTAAATGTTTGATTTTCATGCCTATTTTACAAACCTATATACCCGGTGTCATGTAAAAATATCTCAGGTGAAAAGGGGTTGTAAATGGAAAAAGTTTAAGAAGCCCTGGTTTAGATATTAGCGCCATATTTGTCTTGTAAAAGGAATTTGGTAGGATTCCTTCTTTGTTTATTTTTCCAAATAGCTTATATAGTATTAGAATTAATTGTTCTTTAAATGTTTGGCAGAATTCACATGTGAATTCATCTGGTCCTGGGGATTTTTTCTTAGGGAGCTCATTGATGACTTGTTCAGGTTCTTTAAGATAGGGTTATTTTAAGCATTCTATTTCCTCTTCTGTTAATCTGTGCAATTAATTTTTTTTTGGTAAATATTCATCCATTTATTGGTATATGTATATAATTGGGCAAATTAGCTTCTAATAATTGCTTTAATTTCTTCATTGGTGGTGAATTTAACCTTTTCATTTTTGATACTGGTAATTTGGTGGGTTTTTTAAAACCAAATTAACCAATGGTTTGCTTCTTTTATTATTTTTTTCATAAAATCAGCTACTAGTTCAATGTTTTTCTTACTTTCAATATTATTAATCTGTCCTTTAATTTTCAGGATTTAAAATTTGGTGTTTAATTGGGGTTTTTAATTTGTTCTTTCTTTTCTAATTTTTATTTCATGCCCAGTTCATTTATCTGGTCTTTATTTTATTGAAGTTAAGTGTTTAGAGAGATACATTTTTCTATCTTTGGTTGTATTCCATAAATATTGATATGTTGTCTCATTGTCATTCTCTTTAATGAAATTATTGATTGTTTCTATGATTTTTTTCTCTGATTGACTCATTTTTTAGGATTAGAATATCTAGTTTGCAATTAATTTTTAATCTGTGTTTCCATGGCCCTTTAGTAAACGAAATTTTTATTGCATTATGATCTGAAAAGAATGAATTTATTTTTTATTCATTTGGTTGTGAGGTTTTATGCCATAATGAATACATGGTCTATTTTTGTGAAGGTGCCATGTGAAGAAGCTGAAGAGAAGGTATATTACTTTTTTAAAAAATAAAAATATTGGGGGCAGCTAGATGGCACAGTGGATAAAGCACCGGCACTGGATTCAGGAGGACCTGAGTTCAAATCTGGCCTCAGACACTTAACACTTACTAGCTGTGTGACCCTGGGCAAGTCACTTAACCCCAATTGCCTCACCAAAATAAATAAATAAATAAAATTTTAAAAATATATATTTTATTATTTTCCAGTTACATGTAGAAATAGTTTTCAAGATTTGTTTATATAAGATTTACAATTTCAAATTTTTCTCCCTCCTTCCCCTAGACAGCAGGTAATCTGATATAGGTTATATATACACAATAACATTAAACATATTTCTGCACTAGTCATGTTACAAGAGAAGAATCAGAGCAAAAAGGAAAAACCTCAAAACAGAAAACCAACAACACCAAAAACAAAAGTATGGTCCAATTAGCATCCATATCCCACAGTTCCTTTTTTTTTTCCTGGATTTGGAGAGCGCTTTTTATCATGAGTCCCCTGGAACGTGCCTGTACCAGTGGATTGGTGAAAAGAATCTAGTCCATCACAGTTGATCAACATACAATGCTGATGATCCAGTGTATAATGTTCTTCTGGTTCTGCTCATCTCACTCATCATCAGTTCATGCAAGTCCTTTTAGGTTTCTCTGAACTCCTCCTGCTCATCGTTTCTTATAGCACAATAGAATTCCATTGCATTTATATACTACAACTTCTTCAGCCATTCCCCAATTGATAGGCATCCCCTCAATTTCCATTTCCTTGCCACCACAAAAAGAGACAAACCCAGGAATCTTAAATAAGATATTAGTAAGGAGATTACAGCAAGTGATCACCAGGATAATACACTATGACCAGGTGGGATTTATACCAGGAATGCAGGGCTGGTTTAACATTAGGAAAACTATTAACATAATCAACCACATCAATAAGAAACCTAACCAAAATCATATGATTATCTCTACAAATGCAGAGAAAGCTTTTGACAAAATACAGCACCCATTCCTAATAAAAACACTAGAGAGCTTAGGAATAGGTGGAGCTTTCCTTAAAATAATAAGCAGTATCTACTGTGAGGGCCAAAATTTGATATACGAAGAGTTATTTGGGTGACTCGCCTTAATATTGGGGTCCTGGAAATATGAGGGACCTTTTAGCTTTACCCTCCCCTCTGAACTGCCCTTTTTAGATATTTTTCCCAGGCCAATAAGAAGGGAGCCTTTAAGGTTTAGTTCACAAAAGGATCAGATTTTATAACTTGGGAATTAATTAAACAACAAAGGTGAAACTAATAAAAATCAAAGATAAGGAAATAGGAAAATAGAAATATAGATAAATATTCTTTTTTTTTTTTTTTGGCGGGGCAATGGGGGTTAAGTGACTTGCCCAGGGTCACACAGCTAGTAAGTGTCAAGTGTCTGAGGCCGGATTTGAACTCAGGTACTCCTGAATCCAGGGCCAGTGCTCTGTCCACTGCGCCACCTAGCTGCCCCCAGATAAATATTCTTACCTCTAAGATTAACCTATTCACTGCCCAGACCATTTCCAGTTAAGCTAGTTCAAAGGAGTTTAGGGTTTTCTGTAATTATCTCACCAAACCTGAAAGTTTACAGTTGCTCTTGCCACCAGAAATAGCTAACATGCAC
Organism: Dromiciops gliroides; assembly: GCF_019393635.1. Lineage (NCBI taxonomy): Eukaryota > Metazoa > Chordata > Mammalia > Microbiotheria > Microbiotheriidae > Dromiciops > Dromiciops gliroides. The sequence continues at coordinate 134,779,418 of NC_057864.1, forward strand.
CACCACCACAAGGGCCAAGAACGAAAAAAAGGCCGAGTCCCGGAAGACGTGTAGCGTTCTGGAAGCACCATCCACCTCCTTTCAGGGAGCATTCAATCTTTCCTTCCCCAAAAGGGGAGGTCCTTCAAAAGCTGCCTATGGTATGTAATGGAGATAAGTTAGAGGCCTTCCCAGTAAGATCAGGGGTGAAACAGGGATGTCCATTATCATCTCTATTATTTAATATTGAACTATAAATGTTACCTTTAGCAATCAGAGAAGAAAAAGGAATTAAAGGAATAAGAATAGGCAAGGAGGAAACAAAACTATCACTCTTTGCAGATGATATGATGGTATACTTAGAGAATCCTAAAAACTCAACTCAAAAATTACTTGAAACAATGAACAACTTTAGCAAAGTAGCAGGATATAAAATAAATCCACATAAATCATCAGCCTTTCTATACATGACCAACAAAGTTCAGCAGCAAGAGGTAGAAAGAGAAATTCCATTTAAAGTAATGGTAGATAATATAAAATACTTGGGAGTCTACTTGCCAAGACAAACCCAGGAACTCTATGAACACAATTACAAAACACTTTTCACACAAATTAGTCAGATCTAAATAATTGGAAAGATATCAATTGCTTATGGATAGGCCAAGCTAATATAATAAAAATGACAATTCTACCTAAATTAATGTACTTATTCAGTGCCATACCAATCAGACTACCTAAAAATTATTTTATAGAGCTAGGAAGGTGGGTTGGCTGTACCAAATCTGAAGCTCTACTATAAAGCAGCAGTCGTCAAAACTATCTGGTACTGACTAAGAAATAGAGTGGAGGATCAATGGAATAGGTTAGGCAAAGGAGACACAGTAGTAAATGACATTAGTAATGTACTGTTTGATAAACCCAAAGACCCCAGCTTCTGGGATAGGAGTTCAGTATTTGACAAAAACTGCTGGGAAAACTGGAAGATAGTATGGCAGAAATTAGGCACAGACCAACATCTGACACCTTATACTAAAATAAGGTCAAAATGGGTACATGATTTAGACATAAGAGTGATAGGAGAAGAAGGAATAGTCTACTTTTTAGATCTTTGGAAAGGAGATCAGTTTATGACAAACAAGAGATAGAGAATATTATGAAATGCAAAATGGATGATTTTGATTACATTAAATTAAATAGGTTTTGTACAAACAGAAGCAGTGCATCCAAAATTAGAAGGGATGCAGAAAGCTGGTGACTTAAGACATCTCTTCTAACACAAATATTTGCCTGACATAAGACAATTTCTTATAACCATCTCCATTTTTTAAATTATAAGAGCTAAATGTCTGAAAGATAAACTATTTATACAAAAAATAATGCTATTTGTAAAATAATAAAATGCTCATCCCGCATTAATAAACATAAATTTGAATTTAATAATTCTAAGCAATCCCAACTCAAGATCTTCAGAATATATACCTACATAGTTTTCTTATGAGAAAAAGTAAATAAAAGCAAGAAAAACTCATTACTTTAGATTTCCTATAGTTCACTTTACCTCAAATCCTGGTTATGCTCCTTACAACCTATGTGACTTTGGTCAAATCACTTATAATATCTTGGCCTCTCCCCTGGTTCTTCTCCTTCCTAACCATTCCTCAGTTTATCTGGCTGGAACTCCATTCAGGTCATGCTCATGAATTACTATGGTGAGCATCCTACAGGACTCTGTCCTGGGCCCTCTTCTACTGTATTACTGTACTTGGTGATCTCATAAACTCCCATGGATTCAGTTGTCAACTCTATGCTGACCATTCTCTGATCCACTTAGCGAGCATGTAAGGAATTAATTGTGATTTGGGGTTTTCATAACCCTATCTTTGCTTTATTATGGTCAGACTGGAAAAAAAAAAGTAAGCTTAAAAGCCTAAGAGAAGATGGGTGTGTACTTTGGGAGATAACTGAACAGCCAAGAGGAACTCTGACCACAGGGAACATTTATTGAAACTAAGTAACTAAGCTTTCCCTAATAGCTCCCCCACGCCCACATGGGCCTGGCCAGATTATAATAGAGACAGCCCATGTAGGTGTACTGAGCCAATTGGAGACTCAGCATAACTAAGAACTGCTCCTTCCTGTGGGAGAGACAGTTAGACAGTTGGAGTCAGTAAGAGGGAGAGGAGAGTTTTTCTGAGGGAAACGGGGAAGGAAGGTAGACAGAGGAGCTGCTGGTGTTTGATCTTCGGACCAAAACAGAAGAGACTGCAAGCTAATTCTCCTTAGAGCTACCGAATTCGGGTGGTGGTCAGCACACAGAATAAGCATAAGGTCTGCTAGGAATGTACCCAGAAGTCTTCCAACTTATACATAGGCTATACACCAGAGCAAGAAGAGGTAATAGACCCATACCAGAGTACCACATGTATGGAAACACCTAGGAGAATAGTAACTGTGGAAAAAGTCTAATTTCAGGGAATATCGGAAGTAGTGAAGAGACAGAGGTAGGAAACAGTTATTTGAGAAGTTCAACAATGAAATAAAATAGGTATCTAAAAAAGTTAAGCAATATATTGTTTTCACTGTTGGGGAGACCTAGCTTCATTGTTTTTATGGAGGCAACATGTCATAGTGGATAGAGGGAATTCTGCACTTTGATTTTGGAAGACTTGGGTCAAAATCTTTTCTAACAGTAAATAACCATTGAGAGTTCTTAGTTTATAGGGTTGATGTGAATCTCAATAATGATAATGTAAAGTGCTTTGCAGAGTTTTAAACAGTTACATTTTTTGTTTGTGTACATTAGTTTTATGCTTTTATTGCATTTTCTTTGCATTGTTATAATTCCTATAGATATCTTTAATGTTTTTAAAGTAAAAAAATTGAGATGTTATATATTTTAAATTAAATTGATTGTGCATAAAGTAAATTGATTGCTCTTCTTGATACTCCTAAACTTATATGCCAGATAAACTAATCTGAAGCTTAAAATAAATCACTATGAGAAGTAGAAAGAATTTCATTAACTACAACTATCTTTCAAATGTCATAAATATGTATTCAGTTAACCAAAATATAAATCTTTTTTAAAAGTCTTGTTGAATTCATTTAATTCTACTCACTCAGTGGTATTTTCAAGAGACCAATTTATGTCAGAATAGAAAGGACCCAGGAGAAAAGTTCTTAACCTTTGTTGTCCCATGGACCCCCTAACCCAGGCCTTTGGCAGTCTGGTGGAATTATCTTCTGAGAATAATGTTTTTAAATACCTAAAGTAAAATACATAGAATCACAAAGGCAATTAATTATATTGAGATTTAATGATCAAAATGTTAAAAAAAATTCACTGACCTGAAGTTAAGAACTCTTGCATTAGATGAAAATAATAGAGAAAATTATAGTGAAATATTGTAGGCATAGGCCTTGCCTTTGCCAGGTATAGTCTAGTGTTAGGAAAATGTATATAGTCTTTGGACTTTAAAAAGTTTTCCCTTAAATTCTTTTTTTTTTTTTTAGTGAGGCAATGGGGGTTAAGTGACTTGCCCAGGGTCACACAGCTAGTAAGTGTTAAGTGTTTGAGGCTGGATTTGAACTCAGGTCCTCCTGAATCCAAGGCCAGTGCTCTATCCACTGCGCCATCTATCTGCCCCCCCTTAAATTCTATAACTAAAAAATTGCTCAGGAGTCCAGCTTGTCATATTTAAAATCTTTCAATATAAATCATACTTATGAATAGTTTTTAACTATTAGTAGGTGAATTAAATACTATGTCATAAATAGTACTTTTTATATATTTTATTTTCATTTATTTCATAAGTTACTACAAATAAACTTCTCATTCCTATCATTTAACCCCATGGGGCAGTTTTATATGCACAAACACACACACATACATACACATATGTGCACACACATATATACATATCATTTATTTCCATTAATAATTAAATCCTTCATGTAATTTTTATATATTGAATATTTTCCAATAAAGACAAAATATAATTTTTAATGAAATTTAAAACAAGAGAGGTAAATAATTTTCCTTAAAATATATTGAGGTTTTATTCTTAGGAGATAGGTTTTGGTGCATAGAGATTTGACAGGATTCAGAGAAATGCTTATGCTGAAAACAGGAATAACATCTTTCTTTATATAGTCCATTTTTTTATTTAGGGCTTTGGTTTCTCATGACCAAATTACTTTCAAAATGAAAATTTTATTGTAGAAAATTTATATTAATATGTGGAAAATTGAAACTTAGGGTTTTCCTCATTGCCAGAGAGTGTCCAGGGTTATTGTTGCCAATGGGATACTAAGGCAATAAGGTTTAGGATTTTCAAAATTAAAAAATTTGGAATGTGAGCAAACTATATAAAATTATGTATCTCCTAGAATGGCATTTAATGTCACAAACCTATTCCTATTCCCTTTATTGACATAATTTATTTGTGTGTGGAAGGAAGGGTATGCTCATTCTCCTTATTCTGGAGCCATATCAAACTCAGCACATCCAAAAGGAATTCATTATCATTTCCCTAAACCCACTTCTATTTCTGTTAAATACACTGACATTCTACCAATCTCCCAGGTTTGCTTTTTTGTCAAACTCCTCAACTCCTCACTCTCCCTCATTTTGCATATACAGTCAGCTGTCAAATCTTGCCATTTCTACCTCCCCAGTATCTCTTTTTTTTGTTTGTTTCTTTTTTTCCCCAGGGAAATGGGGGTTAAGTGACTTGCCCAGGGTCACACAGCTAGTAAGTGTCAAGTGTCTGAGGCCAGATTTGAACTCAGGTCCTCCTGAATCCAGGGCCAGTGCTCTATCCACTGCACCACCTAGCTGCTCCCCCTCCCCAGTATCTCTTACATCAGACAAATTTTTTTTACTCATACACTTTACACCTTCGTTCAGGCTTTCTTCACCTATTGTCCAAGTTATTGCAACAGCCTCCTTCTCCCCCAAAGCTCTGATCTGGCTCTCTTCTCCTTCTAAGCTGTTTTATTTGGTTACCTCATCACCTCTCGTGGATTCAACTATTTGTCTAGCCCTAACCTCTCTTTGTACCTCCAGTCTCACAACTCTGACTGTCCATCAGATATCTCTAACTGAATGCTTCATAGACATCTTAAAATTCGAAATGTCTAAAACTGAACTCATTATCTTTCCTTTCTATGTCCTCCACTCTTCATAACTTCTCTAATACCTGTCTTGTAACCTAAATGTTATTTTCTATTCAATCAGTTGCCAAGTATAGTTGATTTTACATTCATATTATCTCTTGTATATGCCCCCTTTTTCTCTTCTGACACTGCCACCATCCTGATGCAGGCCCTCATCATCTCCTGCCTGGACTATTGCAACTACTGGTTGCCTCCATTTAGTGATCAAATCTATTTTCCCAAAGCCCATCTGATTATGTCATCTCCCTATTTAGTCAACTTTAGTGACTCCCTGGGCAGCTAGGTGGTACAATGGACTGAGTGCCAGGCCTAAAGTTAGGAAGACTTCCTGAGTTAAAATCTGGCCTCAGCCATTTACTAGCTGTGTGACCCTGGGCAAGTCACTTAATCCTGTTTGCCCCCATTTTCTCATCTGTAAAATGAGCTGCAGAAGGAAACAGTAAATAACTCCAGTATCTTTGTCAAGAAAACCCCAAAGAGTCAAACCTGATGGAACCACAACAAGTGGCTTCTCATTGTTTCCAGAATCAAATATAAAATCCTGTTTGGTATATAAAGCCATCCATAACCTGATTCCCCCCGTCTCCCACCTTTCCAGTCCTTTTATACCCTAAACCTTCTCTCCTCCTTCTCTATGCCAGTTTCTCTCCCCGGCCCCTTTCCTATCACCCTGATACTCTGAAATCTAGGGACACTGGCCTCCTTGCACAAGACACTCCATTTCCTGAGTGAGCATTTTCACTGGCTATCTATCATACCTAGATTGTTCTTCCTCATTATCTCTGCTTCTTGACTTTCTTAAAGTCTCAGCTAAAGTCTAATCTTTCCCAATCCTTTGTTGATTATTTCCAAATTTTCATGTATTTATCTTGTTTGTGTATAGTTATTTATATGTCTCCTAGTTTGGATTGCATGCTCCTTAAGAAATTGGAATGTCTTTGTCTTTCTGTCTCCAGTATTTAGCACAATGCCTAGCATATAGTAGATGTTTAATAAATGCTAATTGACTGACCAACCTCCTAATTGGTCTTCTTGCCCCGTTTTTCCACACTTTAGTCCATCTTCCTGTGCTTTTTACCCTCCCAGTGATCTTCTTTGAAAGTGCAGATCTCACCATGTCATTGCCCATCTCAATCCATTCTAGTGGCTCCCTTTTACCTCTAGGATCAAATATAAACTTTTCTGGTTTGTTCTTAAAGCTCTTTATTTTCTTTCTATCATCTATCTATCTATCTACTTATCTATCTATCATCTATCTATCTATTTATAAAGCTCTTTATAACCTTACCCACACTATTTTTCAGAATTATTGTTCATTTCTTGTCTTCTTGCACTCCACAATTCAGCCAAATTGATCTTTTTGTTTCTGGAATACAGTACTCTTCTCCTCTCCATGTCTGTGCAAGGAGGAAATGCACTCTCTCCTTACCTTTGCCTCATAGAATTTCTTTTCTATTCCTTCAAGATGCAGCTCAAGTACCTCATTTTACATGAAACCTTTCCAGATCATCCCATCTATTAGTCTAAGTGTCTCTATCATTTTATGTCTTTATATATACATATATATATATAATTACAATGTAAGTTTCCTTTGTAATCCTGTGTTTTTATTTTATGCATTTGAAAATATTCTGAAATGGCATTCATAGTTTTTTACCTATATAAAATGAACTTGGCATATCAACATGACACTTTTTTTCAACTTGATCTGAACTACAAATAGTCAGGATTTGGGAAGAAGTTCAAAAAGAGATATTACATTTTTATTAACGTGCCCATAGTGCTTGAAATTTTCCATTAAAATGTGAATGAGCATGCCTTTACTTAAATCTGATTTTAAGTCTTTGATGTGATTCCTGCCTGTCCCTCACCCTTAACATGGCATGAATGAAGCAGGGAAATTAATAGTTTGTACCAGTCACATTTTTTCTTTAAATTTTATTTATTCAAGTTATTAAGCACTATTTTTTCTCTCTACTCTCTCCCTCAATTGAATAACAACAGCAAAAAACTAAAACTAAAACTAAAATCTTCATTGCAAATATACATAGTTAAATGAAGCAAATTCCCTCATTAACCATGTCAAAAATGTATATTTCATTTGGTATTTTTAATCAATCATTTCATGTCAGGAAGTAGGTATCTGACCTATAGAATACTGGTTCATCAGTATTACATTTTTTAAGAGTCTAAAGGTGTTCAAAGTTTCTGTATAATGTAGTTGTCATTGTATAAATTGATCTCCTCTTAGTTCTCTTTATTTCACTCTACATAAGTTCATCAAGCTTTTCCCAGTTTCCTCTAAAGTCTTCATTAATTCATTAAGATGTAATAATATTCTAGTAATTCATATACTATAATTTCTTTAGTTATTCTTAAATAGGTAAAGACCTGTTAGTTTCCATTTTTCCTAATTATGAAAAGAGTTGTTATACATTTTGTAGTTATTTTGAATGTAATCTCTCTTCCTACTGGACTTTTAAAATTATGTACATGAATGGTGATAATTTATGTGGATTTCTTTTATATTCTGTACTTTTCCTGAATTTATTAGTTGTTTTCAGTATATTTTTAGTTGACTTTAGTGTCCTCTGAGTAAAACATCACCATTTTCAAAAAGAGGTAATTTTGCTATACTCTTTGCCTATTCTTAGTCCATCTTCCTTTTTTCTTATAGCTACAATTTCTAACACTGTGTTAAGTAGTTGTGATAATAGCTATCTTTCCTTTTTTACTCCTAATCTTATTTTAAAACTTTTAACTTTTATTCATTACCACACTATGGAAAATTGCACAGTGAAACTACAGGGTTTTGGTCACAGCCCTTAAAACCCTCATTAATAACGTGTAAAAAAAAAAAGATATTGAGTCATGTCTTACTCTTCATAACCCCATTTAGGATTTTATTTGGCAAAGATAGTTAAGTGGTTTTCCATTTCCTTCATCTCCTTTTATAGAAGAGGAAACTGGCAAATAGGATTAAGTGACCTGCTCAGGGTCATGCAGCTATTGAGTGAGGCCAGATTTAAATCCAGGTATTTTCTGACTCCAGGCCTGGCACTCTGCCTACCGTGCCACCAAGCTGCTCTAAAAAGAAAGAAAAAAGATTAGAGCTTAATAAAAAATTCTAGCACAGTTTATAAATGTTAAATTGTAAAGGAATACATAAACACAATAATAAATAATAGTAGACTCCTTGACTTACAGCTGATGCTTGGAACTTTACTTTGACCTTAAGTTTGCTTGTAGAAGTGAGTATCAGAAGGTTTGCAGCTTCTTCTGAGTTATAGTGAAGGGGGTGTAGGTTTCTGTATTTTCACTGCTTCCAGCAGAAGAAATTGCTTGTTAAGATACTTGAAATTCACATTATGCCCAAGATGTTCCATAATATATCAGTTACATTAAAACAAATTCGCATTTTCAAAGTAAGTATTATAGCAGAATTGACTGTATTGAGAATGTTCACTCTTGGTTTTAAATTGGTATTTTTTACTATGTTAAGTAAAATTCTGCTTACGCTTACGATTTCTGGTCTTTTTTTTTTTTATAGAAAAGGGTCATGGATTTTACCAAAACCCTTTCTAGTATCTATTGACATATCTATTGATAATTGTGTGTTTTCTAAATTTAGGTTAATGATGTGTTTTACTATCTTTGTAATTTTCCTCATTTTTAAATAATTCTCCATTTCCTATATTAATCTACCTGTTAATGATATAGCATCTTTTTTTTTTTTTTTTTGGTGGGGCAATGAGGATTAAGTGGCTTGTTCAGTGTCATAGTAAGTGTCAAGTGTCTGAGGCTGGATTTGAACTCAGGTCCTCCTGACTCCAGGGCTGGTAGGTACTCTATCCACTGCACCACCTAGCTGCCCCTGATATAGCATCTTTCAAGTTGTTGTAATCTGTTTTCTACTATTTATTTAAATATTTTTATCCAAGTTTATTATTGATACTGGTCTAAAGCAGGAATTCTTATCTTGGGGTCTTTGATCTGGTTTTTAAAAAATATTTTCAGAACTGCATCTCAATATAGTTGACTTCCTTTGCAATTTTATGTATTTTAATTTATACTTTAAAAATCATTATTCTGAAAAGAAGGTCATAAGCTTCATCATATTGACAAAGGATCTATGATACAAAAAGGGTTATTAACTGCTGTTCTATTACTTCTTCTGCTTTGTCTCCTTTTCTTTTAGGTATCAAGACTATACTTGTATCATAGAAAAGCAATTTGAAGAGCATCAACTTTTCTTATTTTAAAAAAGTTTATTGAATTCAGTTGTTCTTTGAATGTCTGATAGCTTTCACATGTAAATTGACCAGTTCCTGAAATTTTTTTCCTTTGTGGCTTGTTCTTTTTTCCCCCCAATATTGGGTTATTTATATAGTCATTTTTTTTGTTAACCTGAGTATTTTAAATTTTTGTAAATATTCATCCATTTCCTCTGTGTTATCAGTTTTGTTACAATGTAATTATGAAAAAATGTTTTGGATAATTTCCTTCATTTCTTCAATGCTTTTGAATTTTCTCATTTTTGAGGTGAACGAACAGTTTAGTTTTCATCTCTCTTTTTAAGTCAGATTGACAGTTTTAGGTTTTAAAAACTAGTTTTTAAAAATCAATTCAGTGTTTTTCCTGTTACTTTCAATTTTATTAATCTTTTTTGATTTTTAGATTTTCTGCTTTGTTTATTTGGGGGTCTAATTTTTTTTTAAATTGTATGAGGATTCATTTATTTATTCTTTTTCTGTTTGGTTGATGAAATCATTTAGAAATATTAACTTTTCCCTACAAACTGCTTTAGCTGTCTCCTATAAATTTTCATATGTTGTCTTCTTGTCACTTTTGTTCTTGTGGTTTTCTTTTGTTTTTGGAATTTTTTCTTCCACCCAACAGTTTTTTAGGAATAAGATATTTAAACTCCAATTATTTTTAAATTCTTCAGTGATTATTGAATTTTTTATTGCATTGTAATGAGTAAATGATCATTATGATATTTCTTCTTTTATGTATTTTGGTGAGATTTTAATGCCCCAATACATGATTATTATTTTAAAGTGGCATTGCATGACTGAGAAAACCTTTATAAAAACCTTTTTGTTACCATTTAGCAATAGGCATAGATCTATTATCTCAAATTTTTCTTATATAAGACCCTTAACTTCTTCCTTGTTTATCTTTTGGTTAGATTATTCTGTCTCTGAAAAGGTTACATTGAGGTCTTCCATTATTTTAGGTTTTCTGTCTTTTTGTATAATTTTGTATACTTTTTCAGAAGTTGTTAGATGCTATGCTGTTTGGTGTATGCGTACACACAGAGACACATCCACACACCCACCCACACACCACTGCTATTAATCTATGGTGTCTTTGAGTACAGTGCAGTTTCATTCCATATTTATTTTTGTTATATCTATATTAACTGTAGTTTTATCTGAAATCACAATTGTTTTCCTTGCATTTTAAAATCCAGGTGATGCATAATAGATTTTTTTAATAGTCCCTTATTTTAACTATATCTGGATTTTTATGTTTCACGGTTTTCTTGCAAGCAACATGATCTTGGAGTCTGCTTTTGTACAATCTATTTAAGTATGTTCTTATGGTTGTTAATTGTGTATTTCCCTCCATACTGAATTTTTATGCTTTTTCTTCTCTTAGCCCCCATCCTCCTTTTTTAAACCAATGAAATAATGATAAACCAGACATTAGCCTAACACAGGTCATTCATAAATGAAGTGATCTATTTCTCCTGTTTTCTTTACCTTGCTCCACCCCTGACACAAGTTTTTTTTGTGTTCATTTCCCTTTTTAAAAAATTGTATATTTTTTCAGTCACCAGAACTCTGTCTTTCCCAACAATATCATAGCCAAACTACAGAGCTTTCAGGTCACAGAAAAAATCTTGCAAGCAACTACAAAGAAACAATTCAAATATTGAAGAACCACAGTCAAGATCACACACAATTTAGCAGACACCACTATGAAGGAGCAGAGAATTTAGAATTCAATATTTCAGAAGGCAAAAATCACCCTTGGCTTTTTTTCTTGAGTTGTTTCAATAGTGTTCAACTCATCCTGACCCCATTTGGCGTTTTCTTGGCAAAGTTACTGGAGTGGTTTGCTATCTCCTTCTCCAGCTCATTTTAGTGATAAGAAACTGAGGCAAACAGGTTTAAATGACTTGCCCAGGGTCACACCACTAGTAAGTGTCTGAGGTCAGATTTGAATTCAAAAAGATGAGTCTTCCTGATACCCAGCACTCTATCCACTGTGTCACCTATCTGCCCATTCTTGGCTTATACTGAGGAATAATTTATCTGACAAAACAGTATAATCCCACAGAGGGAAAAATGGATTTTCAAGGAAATAGAGGGCTTCCAAGAATACCTGATGAAAAGAGTTAGGAGAACAATCTATAGAAAGACAACAAAATAGTAAATAAATAGTTCTGAAATACTGAACAGTATAATGACCAATTATAATTCCAGAGGACTAATGATGCTACCTACCTTCCTAATAGAGAGGTAAAGGACACAGAGTAAAAACGTGAGACTTTTTAAAAAACAACACATGTATAGTCAAGCAAAAAACAAAACAAAGCAAGCAACTCACATTGGCCATGTTTTTTAAAATAAAGTTTTTGCTTGGATATACATGTTCATTAATATATATGATTTTCTTTCTTCTTTACTCTTGTCTGGGGGTTTGGAGAGTTACAGTGGTTGGGAATTTTAGAAATCAGAATGAGGAAAAAATAATTTAAGAATCATCAGACTACAAAAACACCATGACCAAAATAAGAACCTAGAATTCATACTTCTTGGCAGCTATGTAGAGCAGTGGATAGAGGACCAGTCCTGGATTCAGGAGGACCTGAGTTCAAATTCGGCCTCAGACACTTGCCACTTACTAGCTGTGTGACCCTGGGCAAGTTACTTAACCCTCATTGCCCTGACCAAAAAAAAAAAAAAAAGGAGAATTCATATTTCAAGAAATCTTAAAAAACAAACAAAAAAGCCTTGTCCAATCTCTTAGCAAAAGAGGGCAAAGTAGAAATGTGATGCACCCCAAATTCTACCAATATAAGCTCTTACCTTAAACAAGCTTTTCCTTCTATAGGTGAAGAACTTCTCCACCAAAAGCACATGGCTCTAACTTCTAGAAAGGTTTATTGAACCTTACTGCTTGATTTATAAGGCAATTAATTCTGAACTTGCTTACTTCTCAGGATACTTCTTGTGGCCTAAGACTACTCTGGGATGTTGGTGATGTAGGCCCCCATGCTAGGCAGTCCTAGATTTGTTACCTTGTACTGGTTAAGGGGCAACAATATTGCTAGTTTGCCCATCCCTTGGCTTTGTGCCCCCATATAGGTCTGACAACGCTGATTGATGTGGTTTACAGCTTTTCCTTGGGTAGAGGAGTGTTCTGCCCTTGTCATGCTCTGTATCATCCTGTCCCCAATATCTATAGACCTCTCTGTCTCTCTTCATATGCTTATTGGGGCTGTTACTCACTATGACTTTATTCTTGGATTTCTACAGTGCATCTGGTCCATTTTCTAGATCTGTTTGGGGATGTTTTGACGGGGGGAGCACACTGTACCTCTTGCTTCTACTCTGCCATGTGGACTCTTCCTCCTTATTTTCATTTAATCTATTTCTTCCTCACACCCCACCCTCCATGCTGCTACCTCTGATTTTGGAGTTTGTTTTGTTTATCAGCATTTCCTTACCTATCTTTTTCTCCTTGTTATATTATGTTCTCCTCCTTTCTGCTTGTTTCCTCCTTTTTTACTTTTGGGCTTAGTGTATTTATATGATGATTTTTGCATGTGTGCATATGCATGCATATGTTTCCCTGTGTATATGTATTCTTTTCTCAGTTAAGATGAAATAAGGTTCATAAATACTTGTTATCGATATACCTCTTTTGTGTGTGTGTGTGTGTGTGTGTGTGGCAGTTGGGGTTAAGTGACTTGCCCAGGGTCAGACAGCTAGTAAGTGTCAAGTGTCTAAGGCCGAATTTGAACTCAGGTCCTCCTGAATCCAGAGCTGGTGCTCTATCCACTGCGCCACCTAGCTACTATATATACCTCTATTACACAATAATAATTTCCCTGCACATTCCCTCCTCCCATTCTATCATGTTTATTTGCTTTTTTGTTTGTTGGTTTTTGTTCTTGCAGAGCAATGAGGGTTAAGTGACTTGCCCAGGGTCACACAGCTAGTAAGCGTCAAGTGTCTGAGGCCGGATTTGAACTCAGGTCCTCCCGAATCCAGGGCTGGTGCTTTCTATCATGTTTAAATAATCTTTACCTTCTGTACCTCTGTTATATGATATAGTAATTTCCCTTTGCTTTCTTTGTTCCCCAATATAACCCCTACTATTTCTGTTTTGTCCTAAGACTGTCATAATTAAGGAAGTCTACCACTAAGGCTTCTGTCTTATTTACCTTTCTCTTTGACACTTACAGATATTATGATTCTCAGAAGAAATCTGTTTATTATCCCAGTGCGAACAAACAGCATGTGAGCAATTCATTTTCAAATAGAGCCTTTTCATTTGAAAAAATATATTTCTTTTGACTCCTGTTTTTCCATTTTAAAATGTCTAATCAATTCAGGCCTTTTCATCAGGAATACTTGAAAATCCTTTAGTCCATTAAAGTTCATTTTTTTTTTATATTTAGGATTATACTTGGTATAGACAGATGGGTTATTGTTACATTAAAGCCTTTATATTTTGCTTTTTAGAATATTATATTCCAACCTTTTCTCTCTTTTGTTGTGCTGGGTGACAAGTCTTATGTGATTTCTTCAACTATGGTATTCAAGCTTTATTATTATCATTTTTTGGTCATGATTTTCAGGGAGGCTGATTACTTTCTCACCTTTATCTGTTTCTCAGATCAATTGTTTTAGCTATTATATTTCATATATTTTCTTCTGTTTTCTTTTTTAATCTTTTAATTTTGTTTTTAACATACCTTGTTTTATTAAATCATTGTTTTATATTTAGCCTGTTCTAATTTTCAGGGCATTCAGTTCTTGGGTAAGATTTACTACTGTTTGTAATATGTCTATTATCTTTACCATTCTTTCTTCCTTAACAGCTGGATTTTATATTTCTTGTTTCATTTTTCCAGGTAGAATTTAGTTATAGTTTATGTACCACTCAAATTTGACACATGACATACTTGTAGGCATTATTTGATATGTCTTTCCTTCTCAAAGTTGTAATCTCTTTGAAGGCAGATAACATTGCTTAGATTTTCCTCACAGTACCTTGCATTTTGTAGGCATTTAGTATTTGTTGAAATAATCATTCTCTGTGCTGATATTATTAAATTTTGACTCTACATACTGTATTTTTTTGTATACTAAGAAAAGTAAAATGGTTTTAATTCTGTTTCAAATAATGTCTAAGGATATAATTTTATATATTAGTTTTCTTTTTGTTTAATATATAATTGTTATTATTGAACTCATAATAGTTCCTTGTCAACATAGTACTGTAATTTGTGTTAAAGTGGTAATAAATTTCTACTTGTAGCATAATGAATTGTACCTTTATTTTGGCCTTTTATTTCATTCTCCATGTTGTTTGATTAAAAAGAATAAAATTGGAACTTAAATGGTTAAAAATGTTGAATTAAAACCTTAAACTTTTTAATAAAATCAGAACAGATGATCTCTAATTTTTTTAAATTTTTTTTTGGAACTGGCAGGTTTCAGGCCCTCTAATTGGCTTCCCAGCTTTACAGAGTAATTACAGCTTCGAGCAAACTTTGTCATCTGTGGTTCAGAATGGTGTAAAGTAAACAACGTTTTGAAATACAGCTTGTAGTTTGAGTTGCTCAGGAGAGTTTGACTAGCATAACTATCTAATTTAAGTATGAACAGTAGCTCACTTGAAATTTAATAAAAAGTATTAAGCTATGTTATATGATAAATAATCTTAACTAATATTTTTACAATGGCCATTGCTTATTTAGGTATATTGAATTATTTTTCCAAATATACATATTTTGTCCATACATTTGCAAAATTCTTTCCTAATTATTTTTCCTCAAGGTTTTAATATTATATTTGTCTGAAGGTGATTGTGACCCCAGTGAAAGAAAAAATATTGTTAAAATTCAAGTAATATGCTAGAATTGTCTTGTCTTAAATAGTCTTAAAACTAACTGTTCTTTTTAAATTTTTCTGTAGCTTGCTTTTGGGCATATATGTGATTCCTAGTTGTGGAGGACTGACATAAAAGAACGCAATATTGTTGAGTTCATCTATTTCCTGGCACACTCAGTTTTTGAACTATAATTTAGAGTTCCAACTGTTTTTTTTTCTCTTTTGAATTTTAAACAACGTTCTTCAAAACAGTATTGTAGCACTTCACTTTCATTGATTCATTTAGCTTGGGAATGGCAACTAAAGTGGTAGCCTTGGGCTGAACTCTTGGCACTCTTATAAATTCTGGCAATTAATGCCTGCTGAGTATTAAAAGTGCTGTATTTTAAATAGTATTTTAGCATGGTAACTTTTAGAAGTCAAATGTGTAGCATTAACCTTCATTTAATTGTGTGCTTAAATTTTTCTTGTTTCTGTTTTAATTTCATATAATTATTTTAGTAAAGTAATTTTGTAAGCTTTGGCTTTTAAAAAATTGTGCATATTCTACTAGGATAAGAAATGTATATAATTTTAGGCCAGTAAGTATGCTTCAAGAGTTGTTATTACTTGTAATAATTCCTAGATAGGAAAAAAATCTTGTTCTTGTGTTACATAAGATGGGATATGCAAGTCAGAAAATGTGGATGGGAATTCTATAAACCAGATAGGCAACAAGAGCAAAATCACCAGTTTGCATTTTGTATCAAAACTGAATTGTAGAGCAGATATCAGCGATCTAAGGGCAGCCCTCAAGATGATTCTTGGCATCTGGCTAATGGCAAAATTGAAAGTTAGAAAAACCATTGTTTTTGTCTCCTTTCCAATTCCCCCTTCCTACCTCTTATAGTCTCTCCTGCCCTATCCCGGTTTATCTAGTGCCTTTATACTGTTCTCTGATTGGTCTGAACCCCACATTTGTGGGAGAGGAATCATGTTCCAATGAAGTGAACACTAGATTTGGAATTAAAATACCTGAGTTCATAGCTCATCCCTGTTATTATCTATGACTTTGGACAACGCGCCCAACCTCAATTTCCTCATCATTAAAATGAGAGAGTTGGAGCATATTGATTCCTAAGGGCCTTTCTAGCTCTAAATCTATGGTCCTACCTGACCTCTGTGCTAAAACTTATTTAGGGGTTCATTAGTTAGGTACTGCTGCTAATCTTGGGATCAATATGCAGGGATAGTTATATGTAGATTTTTTTTACTCTCAAAGTATAGGCTAGTATATGAAAAGTTAGAGAATCAAGAGCATCGGCTCCAGCAACTTTATACAGAATGTGAATAAGTAAGCAGCATGAAAAAGTGGAATTTTATAGAAAGGATGAGAGGAAGAGCCACACATGTTTTGGAACAAGTAACATAAGGGGAAGATATTGACATCTGCCAGCTGGTCAAAGCAGGAGCTATGGCTTCTTTCCCAGCCTTGATTCTGCAGGTGTTATGACCTTTGAGTTTCCAGGAACAATGTCTGGACACTCAAAAAGAGGTCTGGGCTGTCAGTGTCTTCTTCCTCACAGTGGTGGCAAGAAGTCTGAGCCAGAATTTCTTTACCATCACAATCCTTCTCTTATCACAGTGGCAGCAAGAGGCCTGAGCCAGGATTGTCTAGCACCTCAGATGCTTTAAAATTAACATTCTTCCATTCCTTATTTTAAAAACTATTATTAAGTTTATTAAGTGGCCACCATGTATCCAAAATTGTTTTAGGAGATAAGGATGAGAGGTGAGAGAGTAAAATAAAAAATTAGGCTTACATGGTTCCTGCCCACAAGGAAGTTAAAATCTAGGGAGGCATTAATACTTAATAATTGTGACACTTTGGAAATAATGTGTTATTCTATAAATTAGACAGTGATTAAGTTCTGAGCTGGGTATTATCAGTTAATTATAAGTACAATGGGTGATGAGAGAAGGTGAAAAGATAGTCAAAATACTTAGACTAAATTCCATGAGATCAGGGAGCAGTGTTTCAGCTAAACTTTCTATCTCCCTACAATACTAGTTTCAACATATTAGATGTTTAGTAAACATTTATGAAATTGAATTGATAGAGTGTTTAAGGGGAGGGTTGATGAAAGTGGTAGAATTTGAAGTATGTCATAACATTGAAGTATAAGTAAATCATAAGTAAATATGTGATATTTACATATTATTGCACTATTATATATTACACATTCTTCAACTTTTTCAAGAGAAAAAGCAGTTAAAGTCCATTGCTTTTACACACTTATATGAACTGTAAACAGTTTAAACTGATTTTCATGAGTAGTTTGTGTAATAAATGGATTAGTTGTAGAAATTGAATTTTCAGACAGAATGAAATAGGAAAAGTTGAGAATATTATTTATTCAAAGAAGGAAGGGATGCAGCAAGACACTATCTATCATAGGAAACAGTCAAGGAGAAGTTTGATTATGAAGAACTTATTGGGTTTATACAAGAGCTAGAAAATATAGGAAGGGTGAGTGAAAGCAAATAGGAACATAGACCAGATTTCCCTTTTATCAATCCCTCATTAATTCAGATCACTTTATTATTTATATATCTGTTATTTAAAGAAATTATTCAAAAATTAATAATAGTAATAATCATTTATTTATATGTATCTAGTACTTACCTTGTTTTATCTTTGCCACATCGTTATTATAAGTCTGTTAGTATTACTATTTCTATTTATGTGGTAGCTCATTTTTGTTTTCTGTTTTTTCCTCACCTCTAAAGATGGAAAATGAGGCTCCAAAGAAATTATTACTTTCACAAAGTTAAACAGTATGAGGGAGTAGCAGAGCTGAGGTTCAAACCCCAGTTTCCACCATTTGGTGTTCCTTCTACTGTACTGTACTACTATTTTTTGTCTTACTGCAAATGATAATTGCTTGTTCATTTTAAATGATACTTTATCCCAGGTTATAAAGTACTGTATTTGAAAGTGTTGCCTAAACCTATGTTTACTAAAGCAGCATAAAATATGTGAAAATTCAAATACTTCTTCATCCACTTACTGACCTAATTAATTCATTATGTCTTTTTTATTCAACTATAAAAATAATTAATTGACTTGTATATCAAACTACCAAAAATTTATATAAGTGAATAATAGTATGATAGCAACTTTTCCCAGGATTGTTTTTACCTAAATTCCATTGAAAAAAGATGAGAATAATGAGATTAATAACAATAGCTAACATTTATGTAGCTCTTTAAGGTTTGCAAAGCACATTATACACATTATTAGTTTCCATTTATAACTAAATTGGATTTAAATATCTTGGTTTCTAGAAGTAAGATGATATTTCTTTAGTTTAAATATTAATAATAATTATTATTTTTGTTAAATAAAACTTTACATATTTAAATAAAATTGATACTGATCTACAAAGCATTGAAATGTGTTTGTATGTAGATAAAGATATATGTTCTTTAATTTGTTCCTCAACAATGCTTTGGAGTAGGCATTACTATTGTCTCTATTTTACTGATAAGGAAACTGAAGTTGAAAAAGGTTAATTGTTTTGTTCAAGGTCACAGGACTAGTGTCAGAGGCATGATTGGAATGCAGATCTTTTTTTTTTTTTAAATAGTATTTTAATTTTTCCCCAATTTATGACAAGACAATTTTTAGCATTCATTTTTATAAGATTTTGAGCTCCAAATTTCTCTCTCTCCCTTCCCTCTCCTCATCTTAAAGTGGTAGGCAATGGTAGGTTATAATATGTGCAATTATGGTTATATATGTACAATTATGTAGATAGGATTGCTATCCCTGCTTTTTTTTACTTCAGCTGAAGCACAATAGATTCTGTTCAAGTCCCTTTCCTTTTTACTCGGTGTGTGTCAATCTGCTTCAAGTGTGTTTCTTATAGACAACATATTGTAGGACTCTGGTTTTTGACCCACTCTGCTGTTTTTGTTTTATGGGAGAGTTCATCCCATTTACATTCACAGTTATGATTGCTAACTGTATTTCCTTCCATCCTATTTTCCTCCTCCTATTTTCCTCTCTCTCCTTTCACCCTTTCCCTCTTCACCAGTGTTTTGCTTCTGTCTACTGCCTCCCCTCATCTGCCCTTCTATCAGTCTTCCTTTCCCCCCTTACTTACTCTCCTCCCCTTATACTTTCCTGTGGGGTAAGATAGATTTCTGTATTCAACTGATTGTGTATATTATTCCTTCTTTGAGCCAATACTGATGAGAGTAAGGTTCAAGTGATGCCCACCAGCCACTCTCCCATCTTTTTCTCCATTATAATAGGTCTTTAGTGCTTCTTCATGTGAAATAATTTACCCTGTTCTACCTCTTCCTTCTGCATCCAGTGTATTCCTCTTTCTCATACCTTAATTATTTTTCATGTCATTCTCTCAAACTCACCTTATACCCATACCTTCTGTCTATGTATATCCCTTCTAGCTGTACTATTAGTTGGACAATTTTTAAGAATTATGAGTATCATCTTCCTTTGTAGGGATGTAAACAATTTAGTTCTATTGAATACCTTATGTTTTCTTTTCTCTTTTTCCCTTTTTAGGCTTCTCTTGATTCTTGATATTGGAGATCAAATTTTTTGTTCAATTTTGGTCTTCTTATGAAAGCTTGAAATCCTTCTATTTCATTGAATGACCATTTATTCCATTGAAGTATTATGCTTAATTTCACTGGGTAGGTGATGCTTGGTTGTAGACTTAGCTTCTTTGCCTTTTGGAATATCATGTTCCATGAACTCTGGTACTTTAATGTTGCCATTACTTTGATTTATTTGTTCCTTTTAAAATCTTTCATTAAGGCATTTAACAAATATTCCCTGTGTAATTTCTAGATACAAAGCACTATGCCTAGGTCTATATGAAGTACAAATCTATGCAGTCATATGGCTTTTTCTCTCTAAGAGCTGGACTTTAAAAGACATGAGGCTGTTAGGCAGAAAGAGGGCCAGCAAGACAATTCCAGGTTGTGTGGAAAAAGACATAGAATTAAGAAGGGACATGGTATGTTTATGACACAAGAAATAAACCAATTTGACAGGAAAGAAGGACTTTTGTAGGGAATAACAAACTAAAAGCATGCAAGAGTAGTGTTGTGGATAGAATGGCATAGGTACTAGTCTAAGTTGTTTGAACTTCATTGGAAGTGTGGAACTTTTAAAATTTTTGTGCAGGTGATTAAAATCACTTTTTAAGAAGATGAATTTCATGTTGGTTTGCAAAATTGACAGGCAGAAGAGGTCAGATATTTGTGAGTTTCAGGCAAGATTTAAACTAGATAGATGAATTAGGAAATGTTATTGTAGTATTATTCCAGGCATGAAGTGACATTGACTTGACCAAAGGCCTATAACTTTCTTCTTTTTTGGAGGGTAGGGTCCATGAAACTCAAGTTTATATTCTACATAATGCATTTCCTTTTAAGTAAATATTAAATTCCAACATGTAACTTTCAAAACTGTCCTGTTTGTATTTCCTTCTGTCTCCTTTTCTAAATTTTTTAAACAATGCTTCAGTGACTCCTCTCTTTTCTTTTTTTCTTTTTTGGCAACCTTGACTTGAAAGAAAGAAAAACAGAAACAAAACTCTTAGCAAATGTGCATAGACAGTCAAAACCAACTTTTGGATTGGCTGTATCTGATAATTTATGACTCTTAAGTATCTTGAGTTCTCCTCTATAGTTTTCCAAGATATGGTGTGCTGGAGCCAGCTCATACTTGCTTACGAGATGATTTTAAAATTTTAAGCGTGAGCATTCACACCTCAAATCATAAAATATGACAGATCAGGGCTTGCTTTATTTATTGATCTGTTGATTGAATGGATTTAAGAAAGTGATAGAGAAAAGTGCGTTGAACATACAGTTCTTCCCACCCCCTTCTGTCCTTCCTTCCCAGAAAGCCAGTTGTTAAAAATTTACCAGCACATCCTTAGAAGTAAGGGCCTAAAATGAGAGGACAGTTATAATAATGGAGGTTGGCAAATACTTCAAAATATTTCTAGCTACACTTTTTGTGATACCTAAAAATTGGAAACAGTAGGTGTTCATAAATTGGGCAGTGGCTAAATAAATTATGATACCTGAATGTTCTGAAATACAATTGTGCTGTAAGAAATGATGTATGTAATGAATAAAGAGAAGTGTAGAAAGATTTATAGTGATTGATAGTGTTGAAATAAGCAGAGCCAAGACAACTCTATACAAAGGAATAAAAACAATGTAAATTAAGAGTCACTACATGCCCCCAAATCAAAAGTAAATGTAACATCATTATCAAGATAAATCAGGACTGGAATGAAGAGAGATGAGAAGACATTCCCCAGCTTATCTACCCCCTTGTGGACTGGAGAGCTCCACAGGTGTTACATATTGCACATAGTTTCAGATTTTTTCAATGGATCAGTCATTGGGCTGAGTTCCTCTTTCCTCTTTAAAAGACTACTATTTGTCATATGGGATGGCTTTCTGGGAGGGATATTTGCAATAACTATGGCAAGGCAAGAAACAGAAAATATCAAGACATTTTTTAAATGAAGATTGATTTGTAACCATAATTATCATGTTTGATATATAGTGTTTTGATTTCTAACATATTCATTCAGCAGACATTTATTGAGTACTTATCATGTGCAAAATTTTGTGTTAAGCATATATATAAAACAGTTGTTGCCCTGAAGAAAATGATTAGTCAGGGAGATGTGATATGTATAGGAATAAGTACAAGTATGAGATAAGGACCATGAAAAGAATATAAATCAACCACTTTATGAATTAGAATGGGGTTGGGTGATCAAGAAAGGCTTCTTAAAGGAGTTGATATTTTAGCTTGTCATTTATGGTGAAGAAAATTTTTAAGACCCTTGATGAGGAGGAATGAGAGAAGGGTGGATGGGTGGGAAGGAATGGCATAAGTAAAGTATGGAGGTGTGTTCAGATAATTTTGCATAGTCAAGTTTGGCCAAAAAGAATATGACAATGACATAGTAGGAGATCCCAGTGGTACAATATTTTAGGTTCAGATTGTAGGAGGTTTTGGAAGCTGATGCATTTCACTTTATTTTGTAAGCAAAGCGGGGGGATCAGTAAGAGTTGTCAAAATTTCTATAAGATTTCAGTAGTTTATATACAAAGGTATAAATATATTATCTTCTCCCATATAACATAGATAGATTTAATGTTAAAAAATTTGCTATGTCATTTGAGCAAAAATATTTACAGAAAAATCTTTTATTTCTAGAATGCCAGCTCATGAAAACAGAACGACCAAAGCCAAACACATTTATTATCAGATGCCTCCAGTGGACCACTGTTATAGAACGAACATTTCATGTGGATACTCCTGAGGAAAGGTCACTTGCCTTTTTTTTTTTTTTTTTAGGTTGGGGGGTGGTAATCACTCAATCCACAACTAGAAAATTAGCTTTATACCTATAATATACTTTTGGAGAGTTGAGTTGTCATTTGTCCCTTCGTGTTCTTTTTAAATTATAATAAAGAAGTAGATTGTGTAAACTGCAGAAACAGAACTGGAATTGGAAGCACAAATGCTTAAAAAAAAAAAAGGAAGGACAAATATTTTATCAAAAAACACTATTCTCTTTCCCTTTCAACGTATTTTTCTGACTTGCATTGTCAGATAATATGAATTTATTTGTACATGTTCATGAAAATTATTGTTTTTTTTAAATTTTCTTACCTATTTTAGAATAATTCTATTTCAAGCTGGCCTATATGAATTTCTTCTATAGAATAAAATCATTCTGCAGTTTGTTTCAGACTATTTCACGTTTACTGGGTTCATGAATTTACCAGTAGGTTTTAGCTCATAAGAGAATACAGAACATTTTAGAAATCAGATTTTATCTCAAGTCTCTCCATCTCAGTCTGTTGTTCTCCATTTAGCTACCAAAATGAGGCTCCTCATTATCTCCAGGATCAAATGAACATGTCTTGATTTGGTTTTTATGCCCTTTCACAACCTGTCCTTCAACCCTGTACCTTTCCAGTCTTCTTACACTTTCTTTCCATGAGCTCTATATTCCAGTGGCATTGGCTTTCTTGTTGTTCCTTGCATCAGACATTTTACTCTCCAACCCTGATTTTTCACTGGCTGTCTGCCATGCCTGGAATGTTCTCCCTTCTTATCTCTTGCTCCTGGATTACCTAGCTTCCTTAAATTCACTAATAAATTCTCACCTGCAAGAAAGCTTCCTAGGTCCCCTTTATTGTCAAGATCTTTTCTCTGAAATTGCCTCCAATTTACCCTGTGTATATATTGTAGGCTTAAAGTTTTTGTGTTTTATGTGAGGTTCTTAAGAGCAGGGATTGCTTTTTCTTCTCTCTGTATGGTTAGCACAATGCCTGACACATAGTAAGCACTTAATAAATGCTTGTTAATTGACTAATAACCAAATTACATTCATTTGAGAATTGATTGGCTTCTTCTGTTTTCTTATTTATGATAGCTACAGTAGGTAGAATGCTGGGCCTGAATTCAGGAAGTGTAGGGTAAAAATCTGGCCTCAGACATTTAGTAGCTATGTGATTCTGAGAAAGTTTCTGCCTGCCTCTTTTCCTCATCTACAAAATGGGGATAATAACAGAACTTTCTTCTCAGGGTCGTCATGAAGATTGAAAGAAATAATATTTGTAAATAGTGCTTATCACAGTGCCTGGCACACAGTAGGCAATAAATGTTCATTCCTTTTACCCCATGATCCCCCCTCCAACACACACACACACACACACACACACACACACACACACACACACATGCATGCGTGCACATGTACTCTTTCATGGTTTAAATTCTTAGGCAGAAATTGTTTGGCATTCACTGGTGATTTGAACAGTGATTTCTATAGAGTCCAGTGCACATCATTCAATTACACTGAACCCCCAATAATTAATACCACATTATACTCTTTGTGAGACAAAACCAATATTATTTTATTTCCTTTAGTGGCTATCTTTATCTCTCCTTTATTTTTGCACAGTTAAATCTCAGTTACCTGTTTGTGACCAAGGAGAGAAGTAGCATGAGTAATTTAAACACTGAATAATCACTAAAACATTTATTGTTGACATTTGAGTGTGTTTTTGCAGTTATATTTAGGTTATGAATATATCATATTTGGAGAATTCATTATACTTTTTCAGAATAGTCAAAGCAATATCACAGAAATAGAACTAAACTGGAAAGACATTTATTCCCAATACACTGTCCTTTCCTTTCTGCTTCTTCCATCTATTCCACCCTCCTTGTTGGGAATGGATGGCATTACTATTGAGATTGATCATAAGCACCATCCTAAAGCAAAACAGTGGTGTTTGAAAATTATTACTGAAAAATCTTGGGTTCTTAATTAGAATTTTTAGGAAGCACAGCAAATTCTGAACAGCATGTGTGAAGGAAAGGAATATTCCATTTTTTGTAGACTTCTTAGTTACCTAGATATGCTTAAGAGGGGCAGTGTTCCCTGTTTCTTTGATGTTGAGAGTTTTTAGTTGTTTTTTTGTTGTTGTTGTTGCCTTTTTTTAAAAACATACTGGGCAACTTCCATTGTACCTTTTCCTTTCTTTGGACATGTGTTCACCCTCCTGTCTTTTCCTTTAAACCGTTTTGTGCAAGGACTATAGGATTTGACCATTTAAAATGGAACTTGAGATAAAATTGATAATTTTCCTGCCTGGTCTATATGTTTTAGAGGTTTATTAGAATATCAAATCCTTTTAGTTTAGTCCATATAGTTAATTTTGTTAACTATTAAATTTTGAGATTCATTTGGATTTTGGGTATGTTGTATTCTTAATCATTAGGGATTAATTTAGTTACTTCTCCATTCTGTTTCCCATATTTATTATGCTGGATGAAGGTCTGGCATCTGGACATCTGGATGGCCATCACAGTTTTGTTGAGCTAATAGAATCAATCAACTGTGGTTTGGATGTATTATAGGAAGTAAGTTCAAATGATCTTGATTTCTAGCTCTTAGTCTCCATAGAATTTTCAAAGTAGTGTGACAGGTAAAACTAAATGTGTGTGGTCATCCTACCTGTCCCCTGCATGGGGAAAGCTAACTAGGACAATGGTTTAACAGTTTAGGTATTAAACATTTATTAAAATATATTAGAGGTTAACAAAGAGAGAACAAGTGTCTCTGAAAGAATAGGAAAATCTTAACTACCCTCCAGGAGCGATCAGAGCTACCAACCCTCATGAGGTTCCAACCACCAACTCACAAAACCAACTAACAAAACCAACTACCTCACACACTGCTTCAAGCTGATTGGTTGAGGGTGGTCTCACGCTCACTCAGCAGGGGGCCCCTGATAATAATATTCTCACAGTAGCAAATAGAATTTCAAAAACTTAAATTTGTTTTTAAAAGTGTTCTCTTACAATTCCAGCTGGGCAATATCAAGTAAAGCTCCTGATTTTTTTTTAAGGGCATAATTACACCAAAAATGGAAAATTTGATGCAAAAAGTCATAATATAAAGTCATTACAGATAATTGAGAATAAATGGGACTTCTTTTCATATTTAAATTTTAAAATATTTTCTTCAGTCTTATTTTTTGTCTTCTTTTAACTATTTCCTGCCCTTCCCCACTGCAATACCTTTAACACCAACCTTTACCCTCTAGTGCTAAATTCTTTTAGAATTAGTCTTTTCTTTGAAACAACATATATGTGAATCATCTTAAATTTGTTTTATTAACCTAGTTCTACAACTGGAAACTATTTGTGCCTTTTTCTAATCCTTTATTAACAGGAAGTTTCACTTACTGTTCTTAGGGAAGAATGGACAGAAGCTATCCAGGCAGTAGCTGACAGACTTCAGAGGCAAGAAGAGGAGAGGATGAACTGTAGTCCAACTTCACAAATTGACAATATAGGGGAGGAGGAAATGGATGCTTCAACAACTCATCATAAAAGAAAGGTAGGAAAATACAATGATGACTTGTTAGCTTCTCAACACATCCTAATTTGCCTAGAAGAAATATGCTAAAAAGTGCTATTTGTAAAAAGGTGTAAGTCAGTTACCATATGATATGCAAACATATGGGGTGGTTCTATTCAGGTGAGGCTAAACTCATGTTGTTTAAAAACAAATTGATTGCAATATCACTTTGTTTCTGTGGTTCTGCACTTTTAGCACTGAATGCTGATGTGGTTTATTGTTAAGGAGTTGTGACTGATATGCCAAGAAGCAAAAGGATATTGTTGAGTACTGTACCACTTTATACATTTGAATTTTTCTCCTTGTTGTTTTTAATACTGTTTTAGAAACTTGGAAATAAATGTCTTTCCCTAATGACTTGGTCCTTTTCCATTTGGCATTCTATGTTCTTCAGAAAGCAGAAACAGAATTGGTTCTGGTTTACTTCCTTGTTGGTGCCCTAGCATCTCTGATGTTAGCAGGAAAGTGAGCAGTCTGGGAAATAGAGCTTTTTTTTAATTTTCTTGGAAAGCTGTTTCCCCTGAGCCAATGTGGAAAACACAAAGGATTTTTTCCCTTGTTTCAATCTACCAGATAGTGCTTGTTAGTTTACATATTTTGCTGACAGTGATACATGGGTTTTTGGGGTTTTTTTGCCTGGGATCATAGAAAACTAAGAAGCAAGTTACTTTGAAAGGAAATATCATGTAAAGAGAAATCTAAAGAAATAAATGTTGTCATTTTTATGATGTATTTGTTCTTAGTGTAGGCTCTGAGGGTCCTTGGAAGGAAATATTACTTAGGTTATGTCACTATAGACTCAGCATCTTAGTGGTAGAAAGGCCCTGACAGGTCCCTTAAGAAGATCCTTTACCCTTGGAAATATTAAAAACTTGTAGACCTATAGAACTAGCTCTGAAAATAGCAGTATGAAAAAACATGAAGCTTAACACAGTGCCTCCCCACCCCCAAGATAAACATAGTCCAATTTTAACATAAAGTTCAAAGTGAAGAAATAGGCTGGGAAAACGAGCCAACAACAACAAAAAAGAACTTGACCATAAAAAGCTATTGCAGCGACAGAGAGTACCAAGACATAAACTTAGAAGACAACAATGTGGGGAAAACTGCAAGCAAAGTCTCAAAGAAAAATGCTAATTGGACTTAAGGCCAGGAAGAATTCCTGAAAGAATTAAAGAAAGAGATAAGTATAGTAGAAGAAAAAATGGGAAAAGAAATAGGAGCTAAAAATTAGGAAAAGAGAACAGCTTGGTAAAAGAGGCAAAAAAATACTGAAAGGAGGGGTGGGGGGACCAAAATTGGTCTAATTGTAAGAAGCACAAAAATTTATTGAAGAAAAGAACTCCTTTAAAAGCAGAGTATGCCAGATGGAAAAGGAGGTACAAAAATTCACCAAAGAAAAGAACTCCTTAAAAATTAGAACTGGCCAAATGGAAAAAGGGGTACAAAAGTTCACTAATGAAAATAATTCCTTAAAAATTAGAATTGGCCAAATGGAAAATAATGACTCCATGAGACTTCAAGAATCAGTCAAAGTCAGAAGAATGAAAAAATAGATGAAAATGTAAACTATCTCAGTGGGAAAAATTAACAAGGAGAATAGATCAAGGGGAGATAATTTAAAAATTATTGGACTACCTGAAAACCATAAACAAAAAAAGAGTCTAGAATCATATTCAATAAATTTTAAGGAAAGATGTCCCAATATCTAGAGGGTAAAATTGAAATTGAAAGAATCCACTTTTCACATTCTGAAAGAGATACAAAATGGAAACTCATGGGAATATTATAGCCAAATTTTAGAGATCTCAGATTAAGGAGAAAATATTACAAGCTATTAGAAAGAAATAATTCATATATCATGGAGCCATAGTTAGGATTATTTAAAATTTCACAGCTTCCGTGATAAAGGAGTAGAGAAATTAGAATATGATATTCTAAAAATAAAGCTAGGATTACAACCAAGAATAACCTACCCATAAAAATTCAATATAATCCTTAAGGGGGGGACTGTCTGTCAGCAGTCAGAAGACATGCGTGTGAGTTGATTATGTTGAAATAATCTGAAAAAACAATTATAGGGTTGAGAAAGAGGGGTGCAGTGGGAGAAGGGAAAAGGGAGTAGTAGAATAGGGAAAATTATCTCACATAAAAGAAGCACACAAAGAAGAACTTTTGTAGTGAAGGGTAAAGTGGGGGGAATGGTAGGCAATGCTTGAACCTTACTCTCATTGGAATTGGTTCAGAGAGGGAAGAATATATCTACAGACTCTGTTGGGTATAGAAATCTGTCTTATCTGGTAGGGAAATAGGAGGGGAAAGGGATAAGAGATATGTGTGATGGGGCATTACAAAAGGGAGGGCAGACCAAGGGTGGCAGTGGTCAGAAGGAAAACTTGACTTTTGAGGAAGGACAGGAGGGGGGGCATGGTATAAACAGAAGGAAATAGGCTGGAGACAAGTACAGTTAGTAATCATAACTGTGTCTATGAATGGGATGAGCTAACCTATAAAATGGAAGTAGATAGCAGAATGGATTAGAAACCAGAATCTGGCAATATGTTGTGTACAAAAGACACATTTAACACAGACACAGAGTTAAAATAAAAGACTGGAGCAAAATCTGTTAGGCTTCAGCTAAAGTAAAAAAGGCAAGGGTAATCAGTCATGATAAGCAGAAACAAAAATAGACCTAATTAAAAGAGAAAACCAGGGAAACTACATTTTACTGAACAGTACTAAGAACAAAGTTCCAGAGGTTTGTTATGCCAGGGTGGGAGTGGGGATAAGCTCCCACTCTTTATAAAATGCTCCAATAGTGTGCGTCTCAAATAGCCTCTGACAACTGAAGCCCAACTCCTGGCCTTCTCATGGCGGAATTGTTTCCACTAACAGGATAAGGGGCAAAGGCGAGTCACTGGAGCCTTAAAACCAGTTGCAGGTAGGGCTCGTTAGCCTTGGCAGGCAACCCGCCTAGGGGAAGGAAAACCCTGATTTTAAACCTCCACTGCCTTGCGGCTATACCCATATATGGGAAAGGCTTCGGGAATTAACCCCAAGGAAAAATCAGGAGTCGGAGTCCCTTAGGCAGTTGGATATTGGACATCACATCCCTCTGGCAACTCCTGTGGTGGCACTGGTGCCAAACTGTATTGGCTCTGCCTCTCCTTTGGATCCACCAATGTCTCAGAGAGGGAAAACCTGCTGCATGGGCAACAGCTTGTTTTCCAATTGATCCGCCCAGGCCAGTGCCCTGGAGAGGACACTCCAGCTACTCCTCATGGGGTAGATATAACACGGGATGCGGCAGTTACCGGTTGTAAGTCACTCAGGAGCTGCTGCTCCCATATTGGACTGCACAGCCACACTGTGGCCTGTGGCTCTTCAAGGCTCTGATCCATGGTCTTCCGTGACTGATGGAGGCCTACTACCTACCTACTACTACTACCAAGAATAATGAACTAATATAAAAATTTTATAGTGTTTTCTCTGATAAAGTCTCATTTCTCAAATATATAGGGAACAGAGTCAAATTTATGAAAATAAGAGCCATTCCCTAATTGATAATTGGTCAGAAGATATGAATAGGAATTTTCCAGAAGAAATCAAAGCCATTTATGGTTGTATAGAAAAATGGTCTAAATCAGTATTGATTAGAGAAATGCAACCAAAATAACTCTGAGATACTACTTCATACCTATCAGAAATGACAAATGTTGGATGGTATCAGAGAAATAGTTAATGAACTGTCGGTTGAGTAGCAAATTTAGTCCACCTATTCTGGAGACAAATCTGGAACTCTGCCTACAGGCTATAATACAGAGCATACCCTTTGATCCAACAGTAAATCTGCATCCCAAAACATCAAAGAAAAATGAAAAGGACTTATAGGTACAAAAATATTAATAGTAATCTTTTTTTGTGTGTGTGGCGTGGGGCAGTGAGGGTTAAGTGACTTGCCCAGGGTCACACAGGTAGTAAGGGTCATGTATCTGGGACCAAATTTGAACTCAGGTCTTCCTGAATCCAGGGCTGGTGCTTGATCCACTGTACCACCTAGCTGCCCCCTATAGTAATCTTTTTGGTGGTAACAAAGAGTTGGAAATTGAGGGGATACTCATTAATTAGGGAATGACTGAACTAATTGTGGCATATGAAAGTGACAGAGAACTATTGCACTATGAGAAATGACAAGGTGGGCAGTGGTTCCCTGAAAATATGGCAAAATATTATATGAAGTGATGCAAGTCAAATGAGAAGAACCAGATCTTTGTGCACAGTAACAGCAATGTTGTAATCATGATCAACTGTGAAAAACTAGGCTATTCTGCACCATCTAGGTAATGCAGTAAATAGAGTGCTGGTCTTGAAGACAAGAAGACTTATCCTTCTGAGTTCACATCTGATCTCAGACATTTTATAGCTGGGTAACCCTGGGCAAGTCATTTAACCCTTTTTGCCTTAGTTTCTCATCTGTAAAATGAGCTGGAACAGTAAATGCCAAACTACTCCAGTTATCTTTGTCAAGAAAACCCTATAGGGCGTCATGATTCAGACATGATTGAAATGACTAAACAGTACTGATCAATATGATACCAGACAATTTCAAAGAACTCATGATGAAAAAGTGCTAACTCCAGAAAGAGAATTGTTGAACTCTGAGTGCAAAGTGAAGTACAATTTTCTTTATATTTTTTTTATATGGCTAATATAAAATATGTTTTGCATGATTTCTGTGATGTTTAAAATCTAATGTGGGTCCTAACCTGCCCCTCCCCCAGTTTTTTTGGGAGAAACTGGCTAAGATTTACTGATAAATTCAGCAAGAGTTTAGGCTTTTAAGGATTTATTAAAGAGTAAAGACAACACATGGGATCCCATAATGCCAGAAAAGTCTATCTACTTTCTATGTACTTTCCTCTCTTTTTCTCTGTCTCCCACCAAGCCAAAGTCCTGAACAAAAGGAGGGACCCTTCTTTCCTAGTAGCCCATGTGAAGTTCTGCTGCCAAGCCGATGTCCAAACGAAAAAAGAGACCAATCCTCAACAACTTCTCCCAGAAGCCCTCTGTGAAATAGGAAGCAGGGCTGTCCACACACAGCTACAAGTTAATTGGCTGGTAGCTTTGATTGACATGACTACAGGCAGTTCTATAGACATAACTTCCAGACGCCAAGTTACATGCAGATGCTAAGTCACATGCTTTCTCCTCATGGCAGAGCTCTGATTCTCACATTTCACAAGTATAATTGATATCATATTGTTTGCTTTCTCCGTGGATTGGTGAGGTGTTGGAGAGCGGGAGAAAATATGGAACTGAAATTTTAAAAAGAATGTTTAAAATAATAATAAAATTTTAAAAAGAAAAAGTCATCAAAATATACAATCATTTCAATATATAAAGAATAGGAATGTTGTTTTTGAACTATGGATTTCCATTATGGATAGGTTTTTAAAATGTACTTATATTAAATTTAACAAGGTAGTTTAAAAAAAGATGATGACTCTACCTAGTTCCTTCCAGCTCTAATTCCCAGCATAAAGTACTTCTTTTTTTTTTCGTTTTTTATTTTTTTGTTTGTTTGTTTGTTTTTGCAGGGCAATGAGGGTTAAGTGACTTGCCCAAGGTCATACGGCTAGTAAGTGTCAAGTGTCTGAGGCCAGATTTGAACTCGGGTCCTCCTGAATCCAGGGCTCGTGCTTTATCCACTGTGCCACCTAGCTGCCCCATAAAGTACTTCTTAACATTCCTGTCAAGTGGTTATTTGACCTCTACTTAAGCACATTTGGTGACTTTGCTATTTAAGACCATACAGTTTGTACACATCAATTCTTCCTCATATTGAGTTGAAGTCTTTTTCGTTTTACTTCTGTGGATCAGCATTTTGTTATTTGGTCCTCTGCAGCCAATGAAAATAAAAAGATAGTTATCACATCCCTGTCATGTCCTCATAGCTAAGCATTACCAATTTATTTAACTGATCTTCAAATGACTTTTGTTTCAAGCCCCCTGACTTTATTACCTTCCTCTGGTTTTGTGTATCTATGTTCATACTAAAATATGGTGACCAGAACTGAACAAAATACTGCAGGTATGCTCTAAACAAAATGAAATTCAGTAGGCTAATTATATTCCTTGTCCTAAACACTGTACTTGTATTAGTGAAGTGAATTAAAACTGTAAGTGATTTAAAAAAGAATTATTGTTTAGGCACATTATTCCAACCCATAAAGTGCAATTTAAAAAAACATATAACCAGGTTTTACATTCATACTTATCAAATTTCATCTGGGATTCCTATTAGATTTCTCCCATTATTCCAGCTTATTAAGATCCTTTGGGATATTAATTCTTTTATCTAAAATATGATCTGTTCACCCCCCCCTACCATCTGTCAGCAAATGTTATAAGCATGTCATCAATGTCTCCATCCTAAGCATTGATGGAAATATTTAATATGAAGAGGCTAAGGACAGAGCCATGTCATTCCAATAAAGACCTCTTTCTCGGTTAGAATCTTTCTATTAATCAAAGTTTTTGAATGGGGTTATTTAGGTAGTTAATAATCCATCTGACTTTACCAACTCTTCAGTTTCCTTTGCTGACTCATCATCCATTTCACCACTCTAACTGTGGGTAATTTTCAAAGCTCTGACTTGGGACCTCTTTTCTTCTCTGTCTATATTCATTCTGTAACCTCATCAGTTCCCATAGGTTTTACTGTTTCTATGCACAGGTCTATAACTCTAGTCCCATTCTCTTCCTTAAACTTTAGTTTGACATTACCAGTTGCCTGTTGGACATTTTAACCTGGATGTTTTGGAGACTTCTCACACTCAAACTGCCCCAAGCAGAAATTGTTGGCTTTCCTGCCAAAAACATCTTTCTTCCAAAATTCCCTATTTTGCTAAGGGTACCACCAATTTTCCAGTGTCTCAGGCTTGACAACATTATTCTAGACTCCTCATTCTCATATTCCTTTTTTGGGGGGGGGAGGCAATGAGGGTTAAGTGACTTGCCCAGGGTCACGCAGCTAGTGCGTGTCAGGTGTCTGAGGCCAGATTTGAATTTAGCTCCTTATGAATCCAGGGCTGGTGCTTTATCCACTGTGCCACCCAGCTGCCCCCTCATTCCCATATTCCTAATCAATTGCCACATCTTGCCATTTCTACCTTTACAACATATCTTATAGTCAGGCCCTTCTCTCCATTCACAAAGCTGTCATCTTAGTTCAGGCCCACATCACCTTGGTCAATTGTTTTTTAAGCGTCCACTATGTGCCAGGCACTGCAAAGTTCTGGGGTTACAAAAAGAATTAAAAGACATTCCTTTCCCTTACAGAACTTACAGTCTAATGGGGGAGAGAACTTGCAAACAAATACATCCAAAGCAAGGTATATACAGGATGATTATGAAATAATTTTCAGAGAGAAGGTACTGGAATTAAGAGGCTTCCCATAGAAAGTGGGGTTTTAGTCAGGAAGCTGGGAAAGCCACTAAGTGGAAATGAAGAACATACGAAGTATGAAGTAAATTTTAGCCAGAGAAAATGCCCAGAGCTGAGAGATGGGGTGTCTTCTTTGTAGAACAACTACTGTTTGTCAGGCATTAGGCTAGGCTCCATTGTGTCGTGGTCATGTACTGGATTTGGAGACAGGGAATTTGGATTCATATCCTGTTTTTGCCATTTTTTACTTTTATGAAGTTGAGTATGTTATTTACCCACTCTGGGCTTCGTTGTCCTTATCTATTAAATAAGAAGTTTGGACTAGATGAGAATAATTTTAATACTTAATGTATTTATCAGAATATTTCCTTTAAATAAGCATACTCATAAAATTATCACTTTATACATATTAGCGAATGATTAACTTAAATTACATAAAGGAAATATAGTTTTTAAAATTAAATTATTTAATGTCCTAAATACGTTCTTTTTGAACAGACATTAAGAATATTTCTCCTAACTTAGCACCATTCTCTAGGTACTTTTGGTAGGAGGGAACCAAGAAGACAAGGGCAGGAAGTGAAGAATTGACTCAGTTCTTTGTGCTGAGTAGATATAAAAGTGTCTAATACCCAGGTTAGACAGAAATTTAGTAAAAAAAAAAATGTTGCTATAGTATATTTGCTTTGATAATTTCTGACAAATGGGAGGCTTGTCTAGGGCTATTGCTTGGCAGGACTGAATTATTACTCCTGGTCTCCTCTATACCATTCTGCTCAGGATTGGCTGAGAAAGGATCCCAGAGCTCTCCACTATGACATTTCCCATTTTAAAAATTATAATTTATAGGATTTGGGATATATAATTTTATTTTTTAGACAACTTTACTGAATCATATCTTTTGTACACTAGGTAGTATTGTATTTTCTTTTCCTAAAGATGAAAATAAAAGTATTTTTTGTGATGGAGTTCGAATTGGCCTTTACTTTGAGTATATATTTAATTTTAATATCTAAATTGGAAAATTAGATATAGATCTTATTCATCACTTAATTGTTATGCTTTTGCTTTTTCTCTTTTGTTATACTTTTGAAGGAAATGTGTGCTTTCCTTGACTAGAAAAACAGTCAAAAGAATATAAAGGATCTATAATAGTGATACTAAGAGATACTAAGTCTTAAATTTATAAAAATACATAACTTTATAAACTGGAATTTTAATAATGAATTCTTAAAGCTACAATCAGAAGATTGATTTTAAGGGAAAATTTCACTCAATTTAAATACAAGTTTTTGTCTTGTCCTTTGCACTCTCCAAAAAAGGAAAATATTTTGGTACCTAAACAATGTATCATGGTTTGAATACTAAATCAAGTTACATTCACATTGCAGAACCCAGACAGATACTTTATAAGTTTGGCAGAATATGAGCATTTGGTAACAGTGATGCTTTTTAAATATTCTGAAGAGTTTTGTCAAAATAGATCTGAAGTCTGTTTCTGACTTTGTCACTAGGATAGTTTTTTTTTACTAATATTTATTGCTATGCAATATGCATATTACAAAAAAAAAAGGTTGACAGTCAAACTGACAGAAGCTGTGAAATTCAGAATTAAGCCTGTCATACTTTCTTTTTACCTTATTATACCTAAGAATTATAGTTCTTAGGGCAAATTGTATCTCAAAATTATTTTACATTTCCTCTGTGCATTCCAAGGCAATTTATAGATTCTTTATTCATACTTATTATACCTGTGAATTAGGTCAGAGTATAGTGATTATACATCATTTATCTTTGATATACAGGTATATTCAGGATGTATTATCCACATCATTTTTATAGTGCTTTAAAATAGCAAATGAAACACATGCAATTGAATTTGTAAACAACAGAATATTGTGGAGGTCTAAATTAACATTGTATAGAGGATAATATCCATGTAATTATGCATAATTTCTTAATCTTTATGTAAAAATGATAATAAAAGTACTTTTTTATAATGGAGGTTGGAGTGTTCCATTGAGTACATCTTAAGGATCCTGAGCCTTGAGCCCTCCTGGAAACTTCTGGGGACATTTAGGACATGGAAATTCCATATTTGGGTGGTATTTGAGATGCTGAGACACCACATGGAGGGAAGGAGCCAAGTTGTCCATCATATCTGCCAGTGCACAATTATTTTGTCATGTTTTTGGAGTTCCTAGAAGTTTCCAAGGAACCCTCTGGTTCATGTTTCCTAAGATGACCCCTTTGGGCCAATTTGGCCTATACAGGAATCAGGGAGTTAGAGTCAATAAACATTTATTAAGTGTTTACTCTGTGCCAGGCACTATGCCAAATGCTGGGGATGAAAAAACCAAAACAAAACATAAGACAATCCCTATCGTCAGGGAGCTCACATCAGGGCACGATGAAGTCATGCAGCTGCAGTGGGAAATGATCTGAGAAGTTGTGAATTACAAAGTTGAATTCGTTTTGCAGAATGTTGAATTTCTGGAGATCACAAAATCCAAATTAGCCAGGTAGGAAATGATGAGGTGAATCTTCTGGGTGCCCTCCTCAGATGGAGGGGCTTGGAGAAGCTCCAAGATGTCCACCCCCTCACTTTCTCCAACCAGAGGGAGGGAGGGACCCTACTTGCAGTGAGTGTTGAAGAAGTGTGAGTTTCAGAGTTGATTTCATCTTGTAGAATGTTTCTGGAGAAATTCATATTCATACTACATGCAGAATACCACATATTCATATGATGCAATGGTCGTCTTACAACTATATTAGATATTTAGGTATCTGTTTTTAATTTATTATCAATTAGAAATTGGGCATGACGATTAAACAAAATTTTCTGCAATGCAAATTATTATATTCATAATCAGTGACATTTAATGATCATCAACCAAAATTTATTGACCACCATTATATAAGGCATTTTATTGGAATGCTGAGAATATATAAAATACAACATGTAATATTTAAGTGTTATCCTCTTGACTAGTGGTAAAAGGGAAAAAATAAAATAAGGATTAAAAAAGGTTAAAAAAACCCAAGTTTATAACCTGTTGACTATAGGATAAAGTCCAAGTACCTTACTAAGCCTTGCATTCAAAGCCCTCCACGCTCTAACCTCATTTCTTTTTCAAACTTTCTCTTATCACCACTATGCATTAACCTTTTATGCTACCCAAAAAAGTATTCTCAGTTTATTTAATATGTTTCTTGCATTTCCATTTTTTTGCTCAATTGGAATTCTATTTCCTTACCTTTCTATCAAAATCCTGTGTATTTTTCAGTTACAGAAAAGCTCAAATGCTATCTTTTTCAGAAAGCCTTCCCCAAATATCTTTAAAAAAATTTTTTTAATTTTGTTTTGTGGGTCAATGAGGGTTAAGTGACTTGCCCAGGGTCACACAACTAGTGAGTGTCAAAGTGTCTGAGGCTGGATTTGAACTCAGGTCTTCCTGAATCCAGGGCCTGTGCTTTATCCACTGCACCACCCAGCTGCCCTTCCCCAGCTATCTTTGCCTGGTTGATATTGAACTACTCATTGGGCTTTTCATATATATACACATACATACATATACACACACACACACACACACATAGTATCATATATAATCTGCTGTTTAGACACATATATACAAACACTCATATGTCTGCAAATCATTGAATTATTGTGCCCCTCCTAACAATAGTGATAGCTAACATTTATATATCCCTTACTATTTGCTAATCTCTTTATTATTATTTCATTTAATCCTCACAACAATCCTGGGAGCTAGTTGTTGTTATTATTCCCATTTTACAGATAGGAAAACTGAAGCAGTTATGTGACTTGGCCAGGATCACACAGCTAGTAAGTTCCTGAGCCATACTTGAATTCAGATCTTTCTGACTCCAGGCCCAGTGCTCCATCCATTGCACTACTTAGAAACCCCCATAGAACCCAGCATGTTGTTTTGGTTAGTAAATGTATCCATTGGTAAAAATGTAACTTTTTTCCTCAAATAAAGCTTTGTTTACTTAGGGAACATTTATCAAGCACCTGGTATTATACTAGGCACTGTGTTATCAGATGATAGAAAGACAAAAATGAAACAGGCCCTGCCTCAAAGAACTTACTGGGAAAAATAACATATGTCCAGATAAGTCACAAGAGAGAAATTGAATACAAAGCAATAGAAAGGAGAATATTGACAAACGGGGGTAATTAAGAATGGTTTCATGTAGGAAATAGCATTTGAGTAGAGCCTAAAAGGAAACTAGAGATTATAAGTGGAGAGGAGAGAGTGTATTCCAGGGATGGGAAGCAGGATTTACATATGTAAGTAAGTGGGAGATGGAATGTAGTGTACAGAAACAGGAGGTATACTTTTGGCTGGAAGCCATAGTGTATGAGGGAAAGTAATGTGAAATAAAACTGGAATCATAACGTGGAACCGTATTTTAAAAATCTTTTGGTAATAATTTTAGGCTTAAGTCCTATTTTGTTGTCTCAGCTACAGAATATTAGAATGTGAATATTTAGGACTCAGAAAACAATTTGTATCTAGTTAATTTTATATCTAAGTATTTGTTTATATAATCAATATGTGCTATTGTACTGGCTGTGCCATTTTTTTATGTGATTTTAGAAAAATGAAAACTCTAGGCCTGATATCTGTAAAAAGAGATCTTAAACATATGCTTCAATTCTATGATTCCATAAACCATTCATTACTCATTTTTCATTTGTCCCTTTCCAGACAATGAATGACTTTGACTATTTGAAACTATTGGGTAAAGGCACTTTTGGGAAAGTGATTTTGGTTCGAGAGAAGGCAAGTGGAAAATATTATGCTATGAAGATTTTGAAGAAAGAAGTAATTATTGCAAAGGTAATCTATTTTCCCCCTTCAGATGTTTTGTTTTTGGAAATCTTATAAAGTAGAAAATTTTACTTTCACTAACATATAGTGGATAAAGTTGTGCTTCCATTAAAGTAAAATCTGATTTTTAATATTTACTTTATAATTTGAAAAATATATAATAATATAATCACTGATATTCTTACAGAACAATGGTTTTATTTTTAAATATGGGGCAGTACAACTTTGTTTTCTGTGTAACTTGTTGCACAAACAGTACTAAAAATATTTTGCATTAAAAAGCATTGGCATTCTGAATTCAATGTTGTAATGCAAATTCAACATGATATTTATTATTGGAATTGTTTGGCAAATTTATAGCCTTATAAAGTAGACCAGAAAAGTGAATCTTTTAAGGAAAAAGTTAAAAGTAACAATAAAATTTATTAAAGGGGGTAGGTAGACTCTTGGGCTTATGAGGAAAGGCCATTAGTAGGCTTTGTCATTCTGTTGCACAGCCTTCTGAACTCCCCAGATGACTATGTTAAACTTAAAACTTCTTAATATATGATTCTGTTCTCCTAGCACTGATTTACCTCTAGAATAAAATTTAATGTCCTTAGAAACAGATAGCCACTCTACCTTTTCCTGTGTACCAAAAAATGATTTCCATTCTAATCAAGAATTCTGTCTTTGAGTCATTGTATGTTACTTTTTTTTTTTTTTTTTGCGGGGCAGTGGGGGTTAAGTGACTTGCCCAGGGTCACACAGCTAGTAAGTGTCAAGTGTCTGAGGCTAGATTTGAACTCAGGTACTCCTGAATCCAGGGCCGGTGCTCTATCCACTGAGCCACCTAGCTGCCCTCTGTATGTTACTTCTTGACCTGGAATATTTGCTTCCATTCTTTGTGGCAGACTGTGGCCCTTCTTGATTCCTAAGTCTGCTCCAGGCTTACCAACTTTTTTATTCTCCATTATGTGTAAGGCACTATATTTGGTGCTGGAGGAGATATAATCTGGAAATAATTAAAATATGTTCATTTCTTCTAAGGAGCTGACAGTTTCTTTGGGAAATTAAACACATGCATGTAATGCATATGCATCATTAGGAGTTGAGCCAGCTTCTTCTCTCTCCTTTTCTACTCTGAAGGAAGCCTAAGTGTGTATGCCCCTCCTCCCTAACACTGTGTAGGAGCTTCTGGGATAGCAGTCTTGACTAAGGACTCAGTATGGGAGAAGAACCAGGTTACTAGTGCAGACAGAAGGTTATGATCTAAAAATTTGGGAGTAAGACCTGGGTAGGCTGGACTAAACTGGACTAGACTGGACTGAACTGGAGATTGCCAGGGCTGTGTTGAAACACGTGAGTTCTGGGCTAATGGAACTTACTACTGTTTGTTGGAATCAGAGGCTAAGGAGAAGTATTCAGCCTGAATCTTTGGATCATTATTTTTTTTCCCCTTTTTTGTGTGTGGGACAATGAAGGTTAAGTGACTTGCCCAGGGTCACACAGCTAGTAAGTGTCAAATGTCTGAGGTTAGATTTGAACTCAGATCCTCCTGAATCCAGGGCCAGTGCTTTATCCACTGTGCCACCCAATTGCAC
The DNA here is from genome assembly GCF_019393635.1 of Dromiciops gliroides. NCBI lineage: Eukaryota > Metazoa > Chordata > Mammalia > Microbiotheria > Microbiotheriidae > Dromiciops > Dromiciops gliroides. Next base: position 134,819,594 of record NC_057864.1, read on the forward strand.
CCTCAGCCTGAATCTCTAGGAAAGATGCTAAGCCTGTATTTGTAAATGAGACTATGAAAATTTAATATGGGGTATGAGTTTGTAAGGTTCATTTTAGTTTCATGGGGGAGAGTATTTTCCAAGTGCTCTGCTAAGGACTCAGATATAAGTCTATATATGTTCTTTCCTGATTTAAATAAACCTGCTTTAATGCCTTTATTAGCCAGTGCTTGCAGGGGAGTAGAAGACCCTTTGAGAGAAATAAGCTAGATTTAATGTTAACTCTTTGAGCTAACTCAATGGATCACTATTAATTAGTGCTTAATGTATAGCTAACATTCTCTTTCTTTTCCTTGCTCCTCTCTTTCTTTCCCTCTCCCCTTTTCCCAGACCGCCAATGCATATAAATACCTATCCTATATGATTGTTTACTAGTATAGCAGTATAGGATGCTCTGCTTTCAGTTTCCATGGAAGAGGTTTGTTTGGGAGAAAGAGCAGGAGAAAGTCTTGAGGAGAAGAAGAAATTGTAAAGGAGATTTGAAGGGTGATATGACATATATTAAAAACCATACCATAAATATATTACAAGAGAAGCATAATACATAGGTGACGAATTCTTAACTAAGTGGCATGGAAGCAATTACAAAAGATAAAGTAGATAATTTTAATTGCACGAATTGAGAAACTTTTGCATAAGTGCGGTGGATAGTGTACCAAGGCTGGAGTCAGGAAGATTCAAGTTCAAATCCAGCCTCAGATACTTATTAACTGTGTGACCCTAGGAAAGCCACTTAACCTTTGCCTGTCTCAGTTTCCTCATCTGAAAAATAGGAATAATTACAGTATCTACCTCCTAGGGTTGTTGTGAGGAGCAAATGAGATAGTTGTAAAGCACTTAGCACAGTGCCAGGCACATAGTAAGTGTAATTTGGGGGGGGGGAGGCAATGGGGGGTTAAGTGATTTGCCCAGGGTCACACAGCTAGTGAGTGTCAAGTGTCTGAGGCCAGATTTGAACTCAGGTCCTCCTGAATCCAGGGCCGGTACTTTATCCACTGTACCACCTAGCTGCCCCCTGTAAGTGTTATTTTATATGTGTACATGTATGTATGTATATTTTGTATGTGTATATGTATATACATGTTTACATATATAATGATGAAGATTTTCTCCAACTTTGTTCAGCAGCATATGAGTGAGAGCAAAGGCAACATCTAGTGGAAATAATCCTTGGTTGAGGCTTGCAGGGTAAGATCAGTGTGATAGGATAAGGAGTAAAGAGGACAGCATGGAGTCCAGCTGGTTTATCAAGGGTCAAGATAGAGGAGAGAGGACAGTGTAGGATTGTTAGCCTGAGAAAGAATTAAGGGGTTGAGGGATTAGTGGTCACAGTGAGGACCAAGAACAAGGTTTGAGGTTGTGAGGCATATGGACAGTTGGAATGATAATAGATTGTGATCAGATAAAGAAATTCCATATCATGAACATGAAAATGGAATTAAAATGTCTATACTATTTCTCCCAAAGAGTTCACTGCTAGGCATAAGCCCCAATGAGCTCACTTACAAAAAGAAAGGCTTCATATACAATAAAATATTCATGATAACGCTTTTATGTTAGCAAAGAAGTGGATGCAAGTAGAAACCCAGATATTGGGAAAAGGCTAAATAAATTGGGTTACATGAATGCCGTGAGATATTATTGTCCCATAAGAAACTACAAGCATCCTGAGTACAAAGAAGATTATATGAAGCTGATGCCAAGTGAATTAAGTAGGGCCAAGAAAATAATATAAACAATGATTACAACAAGAACAATAACCAAAATAATTGAAACTGAATATTGCAAAATTATAAAGGACAAGCTTGGTCTCAAAGTAGGAATAGGATAACACACTTCCTTCTCTTCCTTTGCAGAAGTGAGGTATGGTCCACAAGTGTGGAATGTTGCATGTAATTTCAGATTTTTATAATATATTCATCCATTTTGCTGATTTATTCCCCATTTGCTCTTTCAAAAAATTCTTTGTTATGGGAGATGGTTCTTTGGAAGGGAGACTTGCAACCCCTCAGGGGGAAATTTAGGTATATGAAGCAAATGATTTCATTAAAAACCTTTTTAAAAACGAAAAATAGTAGAAGGGGAAACTAGGTGACTTAGTGGATAGAGGACTGAGGCTGGAGTCAGACTCATCTTCTGAGTACAAATCTGGCCTCAAACACTAGCTGTGTTCCTGAACCTTGTTTGCCTCAGTTTCCTCATCTGTAAAATGAGCAAGAGAAGGAAATGGCAAACCTCTCTATTATCTTTTCCAAGAAAACCCCAAATGGGGTCATGAGGAATCAGACATGAGTGAGATGACTGGAAAACAAGTAGAAGGACACAAAGAAAGAACAGAGAAGTTAAGACAAATTAATAAGCAAAGATAAAATGTTATGGTAATGGAATGGTATATGTGAATGGCTTTCACTGGCTTTCAAGATGCCCCACAGAGTTCTGTCCTGTGTCCTTTTCATTTCTTTTTCTCTGGTACTTCACTTGCTGATCTCATCTCCTATGGATCGAATTACCACTTCTATACTAATGATTCTCCAGTCTAGCTATTTTTCCCCAATTTTTCTACTGACCTCCAATCTCACATCTCCAGCTGCCTTTCAGATATCTCAAACTGGATATCCAGTAGACATCTTAAACTCACTATGTCCAAAACTGAACTTATTATCTTTTCTCCTAAAAGTTCCCATCTTCCTATCTTCTCTATTACTATAGAGGACAGTACCATGGTCCCAGTTCCTCAGGCTTGCAGCATAAGATTCATCTAGAATTCATCACACCCTCTTACCCAATCATATCCAATTCATTCCCAAGGCTTGTTGATTTCACCTTTGCAACATTTCTTGAATATGCCTCCTTCTCTTCTCTAACTCTGTTAATACTTACCACCTCACACTATGATTATTGCAGTAGCCCTGCAGTCGGCCTGCTTAAGTCTCTCCCCATTTGAATCCATCCTCCATTCAGCCATTAAAATGATTTTACTAAAGTAAAGGCCCCTTCATGTCACTTCTCCTACTCAATAAACTCCAGTGACTTCTTGTTGCATCCAGGGGCAAATACAGACTATTCTGTTTGGCTTTCAAAGTCCTACATTACCAAATACTGCTCGTTCCCCTCTTGGCCCTTATTTTTATAAATTCGACTCATTTCTCTATATATTTGAGAGATGAGGGGGGTTAAGTGACTTGCCCAGGGTCACACAGCTAGTAAGTGTCAAGTGTCTGAGGTCGGATTTGAACTCAGGTACTCTTGAATCCAGGGCCGGTGCTCTATACACTGCGCCACCTAGCTGCCCCTCTTAAAGCAGTTTCTATGTAGCTTTTGCCACATCAATTTCACTCCTGAATTCAGCATAGATAATGGATGACTGTTATAGAGCCTTTTTTTTGTTTTTTTTTGGGGGGGGGGCAGGACAGTGAGGGTTAAGTGACTTGCCCAGGGTCATACAACTAGTAAGTGTCAAGTGTCTGAGGCCAGATTTGAAGTCAGGTCCTCCTGAATTCAGGGCCGGTACTTTACTCACTGCGCCACCTAGCTGTGTCTATAGAGCCTTTTTGATTTGCCTTTGATCCTTGTCTTATCAAGCAGGTTAACAGTTAGTAGACTAACACCATTCACTATTGCTACCTTTTGAAACTCACAAAGAAAGTCATTGCCATCTCTAGTACTTCTTTATTAAAACGGGGAAAAACACAAAGAGGGAAGAACAGAGGCCAAAAGTCAGTCCATATGGGCATGTTCTGAGACATCTTCCCTTGCAGAAGTGTCTAGCATGTCCCTCTCATCTAAACAGAAGCCACTCAGGAAAGAATAAGAGCAAAAGACTTGCTTTGACTAGTATCATCTTTTGAATCCACTTCAATCTGGCTCAACAGTCTATCTCTGTGCTCCAAATAGAGGAGCCAGGGGCCCCTCCATTACACACTATGATGCCTTTATGGAATCAAACTTTCCAAACTCTTCTATGTGTTTGGTCTGCAGGCAGACCAAGCTGCACATGCTCTGAGGATGGAGCTCCACTGGCCAGGGCCCAGTTAAATATTAATAATAACATGTAGTTAAATCTAAGGGCAGTGGGCTGTATGTATGAGTTTGAACTTAGACAATTTGGAGAAGCATTATAAAGTTGCCCATTGCATGTTTTTGTTGTTGTTGTTTGTTTGTTTGTTTTTAGTGGGGCAGTTGGGGTTAAGCTACTTGCCCAGGGTCACACAGCTAGTAAGTGTTTAGTATCTGAGGCCCCATTTGAACTCAGGTACTCCTGACTCCAGGGCAAGTGCTCTATCCACTGTGCCACCTAGCTGCCCCTGCCCATTACATGTTGAAATATTTTCAATGGCCACAGCTCACAGAGACCTCCTACTAAGTTGCAGGGTGTTTGTTTGTTTTTTATCTATGTTAGTGGAAGAAATACTTGCCTTGATTAAATCACAAATTCTTCAAGGTATATTTAGTTTTTATTTAAAAGGTGTGGTTTTAAAAATTTGTCAACATATATTTTGTAATTAGTCCACATAAATGTGTCATAAACTAAAAATTGTTTTTAATATTCCAGAGCCTTTCAGTTGGATAAATTTGGTGTACTTTAGGATCTAAGTTTAAAAATGAAATAAATGGAGTTTTATTCTTGCTAAAAGCACACTTCTACATAGTTGGGGAGGGCTTTATTCTGGGGGAAGAGTGTTTTGGAAACAAATTGTCTCTATTGGAGTAATATTTAAGAACTAAATAAAGGTTTGTTTTGCAGTTTAAAAGGAACACACAGTCAACCCTCAATTATCTGCACTAGTGAAGTGTAAAATTATTATGGTTAATTGAAATCTGCAAATAATTCACTTAGTGAATTTAGAGCTGGAGTTCTGTTTTCCATGGCAAGAAGAATGTGTGTGTCCCTAAAACCCCTTTAGGGCTCAGTAGCCAGATTAAAGAATTTTGGACATAAATTTTCCCAGTTCTTCATTCTTATGCAGAGTTCAGGATAAGACTTCACTCAGAATAAAAGCAGACCAGAGTTTATATATAGTCTCAGTCTTTGCTATTCTTCTCTCTGATCCCATAAGGTTTTTCGTATGGTAGGTACTTAATAAATGTTTATTGAATTTTATTGGATTGCTGGACCTCTCCATCATTATATCCCACCAGCACTTAAAATGATCTCATCATCTGCTTTTATAAACCTGCCCCAACTTCTAATGTGCATATTTCATTGATGGTGCCACTATCCTCTCAGCCATCTAAATAGGAGAGTCTTGTCTATTGGACATCTCAAAGTGGACATCTTAAACACTCAACATGTTCAAAACTGAACTCATTCTTTTTCTACCCAAATGCTTCCCTCTTTGGAACTTCCTTATTTTTTTGATAGTACCACCATGCTCCTGGTCACCAAGTATCACAACAAGTATAAGTGTTATACCTGACTTCTCACTCTCAGTTATCCACCATACCCAGTCTGATGCCAAGTCTTATCAATTCTACCTTTATAGGTTCTCTCATATACACTCCCTTCTCACCTTTTATAATACCACTACTCTGGTACAGGCCTTCAATACCTCACATCCGGGATTGATCTCCCTGCCTCAAATCTCTCCCCATGTTAGTTCATTCTCCACTCAGCTATCAAAATGATCTTCCTAAAGTGCAAGCCATAACCTCTCATGCACCTCCATCCCCCACACTATAAATTTCAGTGACTTCCTTGTTGCCTCCACTATCAAATTTAAGATCCTCTGTTTGGATTTTAAAGCCCTTTATAACCTGGCCCAATCTTACCTTCTTATACTTTACTCCCCTCCAGGTACTGTGATTTAGGCACACTAGCCTCCTTGCTGTCCTTTGCAACTGTACTCCATCTCTCAGTGCATTTTCACTGACTGACTGTCCCTCAAGTCTGGAAATCTCTTCCTTCTTACCTTTACCTCCTGGCTTCTTTCAAGAATCTGCTGTGGGGTGGCTAGGTGGTGTAGTGGATAGAGCACCGGCCCTGGATTCAGGAGTACCTGAGTTCAAATCCGGCCTCAGACACTTGACACTTACTAGCTGTGTGACCCTGGACAAGTCACTTAACCCCCATTGCCCCACAAAAAAAAAAAAAAACAACCGCCCTCCCCCCCAAAAAAAGAATCTGCTAAAATCCCACTTTATCTCCCAGTCTTCCTTAATATTAATGCCTTTTCCATGTGATTATCTCCAAATTATCCTGTATGCATCTTGTTTTAACATAACTATTTGCATTTTGTCTCCCTCATTAGGTTGTGAGGGTGGGAATTTATTTTTGCCTTTTCTTTGTATTTCCAGTATTTAGCATATTTCTTTTGCTTATTACATGTTTATTCAATTGTCTTTACTTGCTTCTTATCCCTTGCATACCTTTCATTTGTCCCTCTTGGCAATCCTCTTTTCATCCATAAAACTTTTCTCACTTAGTTCTTTCTATCCTATATTAGTTTAAGATCTCATTACCTCTTTTGTAATTGCTATTCTTTCTTCTGATCTTCCCAGTTCATGCTTACATAGATGCCAAATAAATTTCCTTCAACTTCAGGCCTTCCATCTCCTCTACTTGTCCTTAAGGGTAGAAGAGTGGCACCCTCTACTCATTGATGAACATTCTCACATCTAGTCATACCTTTCATATCCCAGTGAATGAATTCCTGTAGCTGATCATTCAGACTCCGTTCCATACCTTTTACCACATGATTCCTCATTCCCATCCTGCTCAACTCTTGCCTCAAAAAGTTTCATCCTAACTCTACCCAGCCCTTCCATTGTACACTCTGGAATGCCTGTTCCATAGGCAACAAACTTATCTCCATCATAAATCTATTCATAAAAAAAAAATCTATTCATGTCTCACTCCATCCATTTACTAGCTCTTATTGAAACCTGGTTTTTCTGTGATGACACAGCCTCCCAGGCTACCCTTTCCATTACTGACTGCACCTTCACTTTTGCTTCTTGGCTTATTGGTCGAGGCAGGGAAATTGTAATACTCCTTGCTTCCCGTAGGTTTTCCCTCTTACTTTATCATTCAGTAACCTCTTTTCCTTTAAAGTTCATGATTTTTATATCTGCTACTCAATCAAAATCCTGATAGCTATTATCTTCAGACCTCTAGGTCACTGCCCTTCCTTCCTCCATGAGATCAACACTTGGCTTTCAATATTTCTCTTTCCTAATTCCTGCCCTCATACTAGAGGACTTCAACATATATCAATTGTCCCTCAAATACCCTAACTACTGAGGTACTGAACCTACTCACTTCATATTAGCTACTCTTCCACCCTACCTCAACTAGACACAAGGATGGTTATACCCTTGATCTTGCCATCATCCACAAATGTACTACTTTCATTCAAGAATTTTGAAGTTCCCTTATCTAGCCATAATCTTCTGGCTTTTTACCTCTCCTGTCTTTCCTTTCATTACCTTATTCTTCATCCTCACCATGACCTCTAATCTCTTGACCTCTCAGTTTTTTCCCAAGACATCTCCCCTGCATTAGCCACTCCTCTAATCATCTTAACTTCTTAGTGAAACAATTCAACTGTACACTGTCTTCCTCTCTTAAATCCCTAGTCCCCTTATTATACCATTGATTATACTCAAACAACCCTCAGCCTTAGATTACTCCCACCATTTGTTGCCTTCAGGCCTATAAACATGCTGCTGAATGAAGGAGAATCACACAACCTCTGACTTGGTCCACTACAGATTAATCTTACATAACTTCAACTGGACTCTCACTGCTACTAGACAATCCTACTCCTCTCTTATCAACTCTCAATACACAGAAGCTCTTCCAAACCTTTTTATCCTTCCTCAAACCTCCCAAAGAATTTCCCTCCTCTCGGCATACTCTCAGCTAAGATCTTTGCCTCATATTATGCAGAAAAAAGTTGAGGTCATTCACTATAAACTCCCTCTTGTCTTCTCTTCCTTGTTTCCTATCCTCAGGTTACTTCTACCACTTTCTTCATCCCTGTTTCACATGATGAAGTGGCTTATTCCTTACCAAGACCAGCCCCTCTACTTGTTCAAGGAATCCCATTCCATTCCATCTTCTACAACGGATTGACCCTTCTGTTATCTTCACTCTCATTTATTTTCAGTCTCTCCTCTACTGGCTCATTTCCTACTCCTTACAAACATACCTATGTCTCTTCTATCCTCACTTGATCTTTCTGTAGCTAAACTCCTTGAAAAGGTTATTTGTAATACCTGCCTCCACTGTCTTTCCTCACTGTTTTCTTAACCCCTTATAATCGAGTTTCTGATATTAATATTCCACCAAAACTGTTCTCTCCAAAGTTACCAATGATCTTAGTTGCCAAATCCAGTGGTCTTTTCTAAATCCTCTTTCTCCTTCACCTCTCTGTAGCTTTTGACACTTGATCATTATCTTATCCTTCATAATCTCTTTGAGTTTTTAGGACCTCTCTCTCTTCTGGTTCTCCTTCTGCCTACCTTATATTCCATTTCTCAACTTTGGTAATTTTCTCTGGTTTTCCCCTTTGCCTGATATGTTTTTCCCAACTCTTCACTGACTACTGATTTCCATGTCTTCCTCTGAGTCCCAACTAAATCCCTACTTTCTACAAGAATCCTTTCCCAACCCCTCTTAATATGTTACTTCCTTACTTAAAAACCTTTAATGACTTCCCATTACCTATATATGATAAAATACAATCTCCTTAGCCTAGCATTTAAGATCCACCACATTCTGACTCCAATCTTTATTTCTAGGCTTCTTTTACTTATTGACATTTTAAAATTCCATACTTTAGCCAAGCGGGATCACTGTGAATAGCTAATGATATTTTTCTGCCCCATCTTATTCTGTCCTTTACTTTTTCCATGCACTCATTTATACTGTTATCTATATCTAGAAAGCACTGCCTTCACATCTCAGTCTTTTTAAAGTCTTTTTCCCTACCAAGGTCCAGCTCAGTTACCTCAATCATGAAAGATTTCAGTCATGAAACATTCTCTGAACACTTTCTTCTGCCTGAAATTCTTTATAACATTTTGTGTAGACTCTCCTTTGGAATCACATTCTAACTTGTATCAAATTAAATTGTGCAAGTCTTCTCTCTTCTATTAGACTGCAGATTCCTTGATAATAAGTGTGTAATTTTTCATCTTGATATCTCTAGCATTCAAGACAGTGTGTGGTACATAGTAAGTGCTTAGTAAATTTTAGGACTTAGATGGAATCCCTATGTACATTGTAATTTGGGGACCACGAGCCTAGTTCCTCTGCCACTGTGTCAAGATCCTGGATCATGGTATGGACCTAACTTTTGCAATGGAAGCCCCACATACCTGGGATGTACTCCTTCCTTTCCTTTGCCTTATGGAATCCCTCTCTTCTTTGAGAAGCAGATCAAGCAAAACCTTTTACATAAACTCTTTCTGAATGTCCTCAAAAATCCTCCTTCTCTAACTACCTTGTATTTACCTTGTACACACACACACACACACACACACACACACTCTATATTTATTTATGTTGTGTAATTTAAGATTCTAAATGTGGATTCTAATCTGTTCCCCCAGTTTTGGGGGAAACTGACTAAAATCACTGATAAAACGAGTTTAGGTTTTTAAGGGTTTATTGAAAAATAGAAAGAAAAAGATTGAGAACAGAATTCCAACAGCCTGGCATTCCTATCTTTCCTCAAATTTCCTGTGAAGTCCTCTGCCACCACCACCATCATCAAGTCAGGAACCCAAAGGCACGGGAGCTCTCTGCACAGGCTCCCTCTCCTCCTTCCTGTCTCCTCCCAGAAAATAGGAGGCTCCTCAAGTTGATTGGCTGGTAGCCTTGATAGACAGCACCCATGAGTAAACGTCATTTCCTGACGCCAAGGAAAAGCCACAATGCCTCTGAGGCATTTTCCTCATGGCAGAGCTTTCCCACAGTAAGTCTCCAGTAGGTGGCATCATTCCAATCATTACAATGTACATCTTCCCTGTTAGAATATAAGTACCTCAGGGCAGCTAGGTGGCGCAGTGGATAGAGCACCGACCCTGGAGTCAGGAGTACTGAGTTCAAATCCGGCCTCACACACTTAACTTACTAGCTGTGTGACCCTGGGCAAGTCACTTAACCCTAATTGTCTCATATATATATATATATATATATATATATATATATATATATATATGTATGTATGTATGTGTGTATATGTATGTATATATATATAAGTACCTCAAAAGTATATATTATTTCATTTTCTGTTATCTTCAATACCTAGCACAATTCTTTTTTTTTTTTTTTAGTGAGGCAATGGGGGTTAAGTGACTTGCCCAGGGTCACACAGCTACTAAGTATCAAGTGTCTGAGGCCGGATTTGAACTCAGGTATTCCTGACTCCAGGGCCGGTGCTCTATCCACTGCACCACCTAGCTGCCCCCTGTCTTGCATGCAATATTTTTTTTTTAAGTGAGGCAATTGGGGTTAAGTGACTTGGCCAGGGTCACACAGCTAGTAAGTGTTCGGTGTCTGAGGCCGGATTTGAACTCAGGTCCTCCTGAATCCAGGGCCCGTGCTTTATCCACTGCGCCACCTAGCCACCCTAGCACAATTCTTAACACACAATAGATGCTTAATAAATGCTTGTTGATTGATTGATTGATAGCTAGCTAGAAGATAACCAACTCACTACATAATCTAATTCTATGAGCATCTATTAAATGCCTATTATGTCCAGGCACTGTGGTAAACTCTAAGGATACAAAAAGAGACAAAAGACAGTCCCTGCTCTCAAGGAGCTTACTATCTAGTAGATTAGCCTTAATATAAATAATCTAATGATAATTAGAATTTTGCTCCATATGTATAGGTATAATATGAATAAAAAGAAAACTGTATTTGATTTAAAAAAGATTTAGTATTTCTGAAGGATAAAACAAATACAACTAATCCTAATGCAACATCTTATAATTTCAGATGTAAGGTACAAACTAGTCATAGTTCTTATAGTTATATCAAAGGTTGGGCACTAAAGATTCTCAGAAGGATTTCAGTTTGAGGCCCCACAGATTGTCTGTTTTCCAAAGGACATACTGGAACTTAATCAATTTCTTTTCATATAATTTATTGCTTCCTGTTGCCAGGGCAGCATTATTCATTTACAGCTAAAGCAATATTACTATTACATCTATGGCTATAGTCAATTTTAAGTAAATGCACTTAATGGATGCTTTTTCAGTGATTTAAATTTATTTTTAGTATGTATTTATGTTCCCCCCAGCAGATTTATATTTATAGTTATGCTTCCCTCAGTCTCATATGAAATTTAGTTTATGTTCTTATTTTACATGTCTCTTAGAATGTAGAGAACATAGTCCAGGAGTTTGCTTGGCATTATTGAATTGCCAAGTCAGAATGAAAAGTTTATTATAGGACTCCCGGGCCATGTGACCAACAAAATGGAGAAATAGACACTTTCTCAGATCCTCATAATCTTTTAAACCTATTCCAAAATAGGAATGATAAGCAAGACTTAAAGCAGTTTCTCCATAAGATACCAAGAGTCCTAACAAAGTAAAAGTCTGATGAACTAAGAACTGCACAAGCTGATACACTAATAAATTTCCATTTGTCCCCCCTTTACTTCCTTTGCTGTGGAAAACTAAAGCTCAAAATCTTGTTCTGGTGTGGATTGCAGTGTGATTTTACCCTCTCTTGTAGTAGTGCCTAGTCAGAGAACTGAGGAACACAAAACTGGAGCATGACCTCAAAGTATATTGTTCTAGCAGACCTTTAGCAAAGCACCCAGCTGTGTCCAATTCTGTTCCCATGAAGTCTCTTGGGGCAGAGAATGTGGTTTATAGAATGTGAATCCCCCATTGTGGGAGGAGACCAAGACAGCTTTGAGGTCTAGCCACAGAGCAAACCACCATTAAAGGGAAGTGAGTCAGAAAGTGAGAGGGGAATATAAATAGGCAAACTTCGCCAAAGAAACAAAAGAGAGAACTGATGGAAATTAAAATACATAGAAAGAACAATCTGGAAGAGAAACAAAAAGCAATATTAAAAGAAAACATGATCTCCATAGAAGCAAAACATAGACATCTCAGAGACAGGATAACAGAAGTAGCTTAAGAATTATAGGTCTCTGAACATCATAATGCGAGATAAAATACAAGAATATTGCACAGAACTATTGAATATAGAAAGCAAAGTGCCAGTTTAGCGAATCCACAGATTGCCTTTGTAACAAAACCATCTACTGTTATCTTGAAGGCAAGTTGTTGAATTTAACAGTTCTATCGACAAATATCTACAGATGTCGACAAATTCTACAAGTGATGAGTAGAGAAAGTAGAGAAAGACCTTTCGGTGTATAGGAAAGAAAATTTGAATAAAACAAAACTATTCTACATCCATGAGAAATCTCAGGAGGGAATGGAATACTGTGTTTTGAAGAACAGAGGAGCTCAAGATGAAAACTATAACCCTATAACATAACCCTATAATCCTAAACCTAATTTAAAAAAAAAAGATGGACATTCAATCAAAAGTCATTCAAAGCATTCCTACAAAAAAAAATCAGAACTCAGCAAATTGTTTACCTATAAAAATACTTTAGACAACAGAAATATAAGAAAAGTAAACAGAAGAACCAAGGAAGGTACAGATGACAAAATAAATTGCTGTAGGGAAAAAAATTTGACACTTTTCGAGTTAACAATGACAATAACAATAACAAAATAACAGCAGAGACCGTGGAGATTTGTTCTATACATATATGAGGAGACCAGGAAAAAATTGGCAGTCACATAGAGGTAAAATTTCTAAAATTTTGGACTAAATCTCAGAATACCCCATTTACAGATGAATGAATTTTGGGGGGCTGGGATGACAGTGTAGAACTTTATTACAGAATAGTAAAGCACATAAAAGGGAAAAAAGCAGGAATAAAATGGGGGGGGTATGAAATATGTCCTATTTAAGTCTGAGATTATTGAAAGGAAAATGACTCCAATTTTCTCATTAAGTAGGGGAGAGAGGGATAGAATTTGGAACTTAAAACTTAAACAAGTTTAAAATTTTGTTTTAACATGTAATTGGAAAACAATAAAATATATTAAAATTTTTTAAAAGAGAGAGGAAATCTTGTTTCAGTGGTGGTGAGGGCAAGTCCCATTGATAAACACTCTCCCCATGAGGGCTGACAAAATTTTGCAACAGATAATCTAAAGACCAGATAATCTTCATATAGACAACAGCCCACTATGAGAGGTGACTTTGTGTAGAAGAAAGAAAACTAGACTTTTCAATCAGAAGAGCTGCATTCAAATCCCAGCTCTGCTAGTTATGACCTCTGCAGCCTCAGTACTATTTTTCAATTGCGCTGATGCTCATTTAATACTATGATACAGTATATTAAGATCATAGATTTATAGTGTTAGAGTTCAAATGGATCTCAATTGGAATTTACATTTGAAAGGGACTTTTAATGAACAAGTGTCTTTTAAGTGCCTGCTGTGTAGCAGGCATTGGGGTCAGCCAGTAAAAAAGCATTTATTAAGCCCTTACCATGCTCCGGGCACTGTGTTAAATATTGGCATTACAACTAAAAGGAAAGGGAACTCCTGCCTTCAGAGGGCTTGTGCTCTAATGATAGAAAATAGCACATAAAAAATTGAAGGAGGGAGGGCAAGGGAAGAAAGTGTGGAGAAGGGAACATAATAAAGAAGTCTGGAGTGCAACCTGAAGAGAAATGAAGAGATGGTGGGCCTGGGTGCCCTTCTCAAATGGAGATTCTGAAAAGAAGCATTTAAATAGTGGGGAGGGCCTCAGGGTTGGAGTATATTTGTAGGTACTAGTTCTGAATTCCAAGGCTGAAATCTTCCAGGATAAAGAGGTTTATGAGGGAATGATGGAAAAGTCCTGAGCCTAGTCTGTTGAGAAATGTTGGGTACAAATGCAAAAATAAGACAGTCCTTACCCTTGAGGTATTTACATTCTAATATGGAAATGAAACTAAAGGGGAATCATGTCCAGGAATGGGAATTTAAATCCAGGCAGTCAAAGGATCTATGAATAGAATTATAGGGTAGTGGAATGCCAACTACTAGCATGTTGCCTTCTTCAGTGGCAGTGGTATTAAAATTTGATTATTCTCAAAGCAACAAGAAGAGGCATAGGAAAACATGAGTGAGTGTATCTATTTGTGTGTAGGGATGGTATTATATGCCATGGGGGCAGGGCAGGTGGCAAGATGCCTGGACTGGACAGAGAATGGGTAGTACGTATAATATGGTACAAACCTGGCTGACTAGAGTGTGTTGAGGTGAAGAAAGCTCACTCTCACCTATTCTAATCCCCTCATTTTTTCAGATGAAGAACATGAACCTTATAGAGGCAAAGTCTAGGGAGGTCCTCTGGCTACAAATCCAATGCTCTTATCCCACAGTACCACAGTGCAGAATATAGGAAAATTTTAGATAGCTCAGTGCCATAGTGGAGAGAGTGCTGAACTTTGTCAAGAAAAACTGCATTAAAATCCTGCCCCAGACACATACTAGTTGTGTTATTCTGGACTAGTCACTTCTCATCTCTTTGTTTGCTCATGGGATAAATGATTAGAGATGATAATGTGTTAAAACTTGTTATAAGTGTTATACATACCCTGGTGTGCTATATAAATGCTAACTACTACTTTTATGGCAACGAGGATTATAACAGTTCTAACAATTGCAATGTAATAACACCTCTGGGGCCGTTTTCCCGACCTGCAATTATATTCTCAGTTTGGTGATTCTAGAGGGTAGTTTCCTTCTCATTTCAACAAGGTTCTAACATAGTTCTTGAGCCCCTACCAATGTTGTCCCTATTATCAGTAATCATTATCTTCATTTTGCTTTTAGCAAAGGGTATTTACAAAGCAGATATAGTAAGAACAATTGGTATAAAACAGTCCCTCCTAACTAGGGTGTACTCATTTCTTCACCCAGAAGATCCCTGGGGAGAATGGGATCAATCATTAAAATGATAGTGAGTCATACATAATGAAAACACAGGTGGCCAAAGGGCACTTCACAGGTCGTTTATTGGAAGTCCTTTTTCCCTTTTATAAAGCCGTCATGGGTTTTCCCTTAGGTATAACTCACTTCTGTATTCTGAGAGTTGGTTTTGTAGGATCTATACTCAGTATTTCTCTCTGTTATGAAGGGTTGCAGTCTCTGAAGTAGCTGTTGTCCTTTGTGACTTTCTTTGCATATCCATCTGCAGGTGCTACCTTGGTTGTCAGTTGCTAGTGCTCTGGCAGGAACTGGTTGATTGTGGTGAGGCTACCTTTTCATATCTGTAACTATGTCCTTTGCCTTTAGTCTTTACCATTATGAAATCTGTCAGCTGCTGTTAGTAGCACTAGCATATTCTGCTATTTTTGTCATGAGGAGTTGGGAGAGAGAGATTTAAAAAACAGCAATGTAAACCTTACTTCCTCAAATTGTTGCTTTGAAGAAATTTGTCTGGAGCTAGTCTACCACTAAAATGATCTAATACTAGACTTTATGATTTCAAACTGGTCAGAGGACCATGTCTGATTCTTGTAGCCAGTCATAAGATAGTTCCTTTATAATATAATCAGTTTTAATCTAAAGGTCAAACCACTTAATTTTTCTGAAATTGATTAAGGATTTGTTTTACACCTAATTTATTCTTTTGATTGATTAATTCAGTCAAACTGTCTTGGCATTCTATTACACTAATCAGAGTAGAGATAGAAAGCCCCGCCTTTACAAACACATGAAATAATATTTCTATATCCATAATGTAATTGAAGTAATGTAGCTATAATATAATTTCATGATCAATACATAGTACATACACACACGCACACGCACACGCACACACTCTACATGGAAGCCTTCCCTAACCCCTCTTAATTCCAGTGCTTGTCCCTGTTTTGAATTATTTCCTGTGTATCCTGTTTTTAGCTTACTTAGTATGTATTTGTTTGCATGTTGTCTCTGCCATTAGATTGTAAACTCCTTGAGTATCCCCAGTCCTTAGCACAGCACCTGGGACATAATAAATGCTTAATAAATGTTGATTGATTGATTACATAAATTAAAATATTAGCTTACATTTACATTGCACTTTAGAATATGTGAGGCATATATTATTATTTCCTGTTTTATGGAGCTTATATCAATTAAACCTAAAGTCTCAAAGCTAGTGGAAAGGTTGATGATATCTACATAGTTGGAGGGAGCATCTACTTTGATATGGGTAGCAGATAAGAGCATTGGATAGAGTGCTGGGCCTTGAGTCAGGAAGATTCATCTTTCTGATATAAAATCTGGCCTAAGACAATTACTAACAGTATGATACTGAACAAGTCACTTCACCCTATTTGCCTCAGTTTTCTCATCTGTAAAATGAACTGGAGAAGGAAATAGCAAACCACTGCTATATCTTTGCCAAGAAAACCTCAAATAGGGTCACAAAGAGTTGGGCTCAACTGGAAAACAACTGAACACCCCCCCCCCCACACTGATAAATTCATTAAAGGATAATATATGATTTGCCTAGCGTAGCTTGACACATGGCCATAGTTTCCTCCCAGTAAATCTGTCATAGTATCCTAATGCTACACAGAGATCCAAAATCTTTTATAGAAATAGATTGTCCAGGGCAGCTAGGTGGCACAGTGGATAAAGCACTGGCCTTGGATTCAGGAGTACCTGAGTTCAAATCCGGCCTCAGACACTTCACACTTACTAGCTGTGTGACCCTGGGCAAGTCACTTAGCCCTCATTGCCCTGAAAAAAAAATAGTTTAAAAGACATAGATTGTCCATTATAGAATGAAGAATTGTAAGGATATTAGAGATCAGATAATCCTGGATCCATAAGCTTTTGGCATCTTGTGAAATGTATAGAGCCCTTCTCAAAATCATGTTTTAAAATACATAAGCTAAAATATGGATTACAAAATAATTATATTGACTGTCAAATTATTTGAAACACAAGTTCAAATTCTCTAGGCTGTGAACCCCTGAACTTATGCCGCTTCCTTGTTTTACTGAAGAGAAAACTAAGGCTCAAAGAAGTACCATGACTGGATCAAAACAACATGGGCATTACAAAGCAAAACCAAGATTTGAACTGTGGCCCGTTACCTCCAAATCTATTACTTTTCAAAATATTTTTGCTATGGGAGACTATTCATCATTGTAACAGAAATTTCTAAATAGCTTTCCTAAGGACTTTTGATGATCACAATCTATTTAGAAAAGGTTTTTATCTTCTTAAAATCAGATAAATCATAGTTCACTTCCAGAATGTTAATTATCGAAGCACGGACAAGACCTTTGGTCTCTCAGAGCCTCAGTTTCTTCATATATAAAATGGAGATAATACTTATGGTACCACACTGGGTGGGAATAAGGATTAAACAAGATGATTTATTTAAAAGTTCTTTGTAAAATCTAAAGATATATATATATATATGTGTATATATATATGTATATGCACAAATATCAGTTATTATTATAATAGTGACATAAGGATTTAGAGATTCCTGAGGAATAAAGCTTTATTATACAAAATTAGCCCTTATCTAAGTGCACATGTTCATGTCAGCACATAGAGGGAAAAAACATCCTTCATAAGTCATTCTGAGTTTTCAATTACATGAACACATTCATTTGCCTTTCAGTGAGATGACTGCTCCCTCTCTGATGCCTCCTCAGTCACTAATCTTCAATCCCTTTCTGTTTACTGGCTTCTTCTCTATTACCTACAAAGATGCCCATGTCTGTTCTATGCTCAGAAACCCCTTATTTGATCCTTCTATTCTCTCAAACTATTATCTTAAATCTTTCATCCCTTTCATGGTTAAATTCCTTGAGAAAGCCATCAAAAATTGGTGCTTCTTTTTCCTTTCTTCTATTTCTCACCTGGGGTTTTGGGGGGTGTTCAACGGAGCAGTAGCACCTTTGGTATAAGGGCTTGTCCAGCCCCTTTCAGGGCTGCTCATCCACCTTTGTTGTCCACCCTCACCCAACTCTCACCTGTGGCTCCGAGAAGCTGTAACATTCACAGTGGCCACATCCCAGTAAAACACCTTACCAGAGAAGATAAACCAGATTGAGGGTAACCCACAGGCCTCAAACGCTTCAGTGAGTTGGAGGATGCCTACCCCACGTATATGAAAACTTCCCCTGGCAGAATTGGCAGATGAGAACATGTTCCAGTGGCCACAAAAAGCAGGCATTGTGTAATGGTTAGAGCTTGGTCAGACACGGAAGACACCAAGGTCATTCAGGGCGTCCCAGGCTATTGCCAGTCATCTTGATGTTTGTTGTTCTGAACTTGGACGACTCTGGAAGAGTGAGACTTGTGACTTTGTGCAACTCTGTCTCACTTCAGACCAATTCACACATGAGTCAGGACATCACCTTGTGGTGTCATTGGTCCTCTTTGAAATGAAGGGGGAACCACTCTCCTTTCCTCTTTGCATCCTGGTTTCTGAAATCAGTATTCAACTGAAAATACTCTCTCCTAAGTTAATGATTTCTCAGTTGCTAAATCTAATGATCTTAATTGTCGTCCTTTTTCACTTTTGTGTTGCCTTTAACACTGTTGCTTACAGTCTTCTCCTTTATTCTCTGTTCTCTGGGTTTTCATATCACTATGTTTTGTTTTGTTTCTCTCACTGCTCCTCAGTTTCCTTTGCTGGATCATCATCTGAGTTGTATCATTTAACTCTAGGTGTCCTCCAAGGCTCTCTTTTCTTCTCCTTAGTTTTTTCACTTGGTTATCTTATCACCTCCCAGGGATTCAGTTATCATCTCTATGCAGGCGATTCTAAAATCTCATCTAGCCTTGTATTCTCTCTTCATTTCCATTCTGTCTAGTGGACATCTTCAACTAGATGTACCATAGACATCTTAAACTTAACATGCCCATAGTTGAACTCATCATCTTTCCTCCTAACCCTTCTTTTCTGTCTGGCTTCTCTGTTACTTTGGAGTACACTGACATCCTCCGTCATCCAGGTTCAAAACATAGTTGTCAGAGTCAACTCTTCAATCTCTCTCATATCCCATATCTAATCTGTTGTCAAATCCTGTTGAATCGACCTTCAACACATCTCTCTTATGGTTCTCTTCTTTAGCCCTATTACCACTGTGGTAGAGGCCCAATGATCTCTTAATTTCCAAACCTAAAGGCCTTTCCTTAATCCTCATCCTTGACTTTTGTATGGTTTCACCTCATACCTGAATCACTAGTTTGCCTTCTGGTTGATCTCCTTATCTCTAGTCTCTCCTACTATATTCCATCCTCCACTCAGCCTTCAAATGACTAAACATAAAGTTCTACTTAATCTCCAGGAACTCATCATCTTGCAAGAAGACATCAGCTTTGGAACTCATACCTCATCAGTATCCCCTTGCTCTGGGATCCATCTTTCCTTCTGATTTGATAGGGTAGAGGGTGGATGTTGGAGAGCTCCCAGAATCTACACTAGTTAAGAATAGTGCCCAGGGCAGTTACTTGATCATCTCCTACCCATTTCAGGATTTTATCATGTTCCATATAGGGCATCCTTTTTCCTGTCCCCACTATTTTTCAGTTTCTTTTTATGTATTATCTTTCCCTATTAGACTGTGAACTCCTTGAGAGCAAGATCTCACCTTTCTTTGTGTTCTTAGTCACAGTGCACATATTAAGTGCTTAAATTCTTGTTGACTTGGCTTGACAAGTACCTAGATTCTATTTTTTATGAGTTATTAAAGATGAATAGCATCTACCTTATGTATAAGTAAGAAGGTTCTCTTTGATTTAAAAAGTGCTGTTTTAGAAGATCTAGCTCCAGTCTGAATGACTCTCTGGCTTCATTTTTTTCATCTATAAAATGAGCAGTCTGGATTTTGGTTTCTTGAGTCTCTTCAAGTTCTTAATCCTAAGTCTTTGAAGTTAGTGTTTGTCTGCAGCCACTCTTTCTTTACTCACATTCTTCTTAATTAAATCAATCCCCCTACATCAAGTTTTGATTAACCTTGTGGAAATTCCTAGCATCCTCTTAAGACTTTTACCTAAAGAACAGGGAAGGATCTTATATTAGTAATATATGCTTAATAGTACTATTAACGATGATGCATTGGCATAGCAAACACTTATTGATGCATTGTATAAATTTGAATTAATAGTATACCATTCTGACTTGAAATCTTTCATAGTCATATTACCTTTAAGTCAGATAATTATATTTTAAGATTTTTGTCTCTAATTGTGGAAAGACTTTTACATTTTACAGGAACACAAGGCATAAAGAAGTGGATAGAAATATATGGATGTGAGTGGCATTACTACTTGCTAGATACAAAAAGCCAAACCTCATTTAGGATTCCTGGCGGCAGATAAGGAGAAACATTCTTTGTCTCAAAACTGTCCCTGTTCTGTTGAAGAGGATAAGCACAATGGATTGAGTCTGTGGAAGGCCAAGTGTTAGAGGCTGCACTGAAGACAGTTTCTAGCAAGTGGTGTTCTTCCCATTCTTCGTCCTTTCTTCCCAGCTGATGTCAGTCCTTTTGTTCTCATCCCTGAGATGTCCCCTCATCCACAGAAATGTTTTAAACTTTGTGTCATATTTGACAGATATTAATATATCATGGTTTTGTGTTATAATTCCCAGTGCTCTGATATCTTAGAATGTCTTCCTGTGTAACTTAGCTGGTTTTTAATTGGCTATAAAGTTTTTGAAAAAGAAACTTGTTACTGAAACTCAACATCTTTATTTGTATGATAGATTGAGTTTAAAAAGACCTTAGAGGTTAAGAAAACAAAACAACAGACCTTAGAGGTACTCTATTCCAATGCCTTCACTTTACAAATGAAGTAATTGAAATCCAGAGAAGGTAAATGATTGCTCAAGGACATTAAGTAGCAAGTAACAGAAGAAGGATTTGAATCTAGGTCTTCATAGCCCCAATCCAGTGTTTTTTATATCCTATCACCTTACATTAACGTCCATGTATTTTGAGTCTTTGAGCATCAGTTTTATAGAATAGATTAAATACACCCAGGCTAGTTACACAGTCTTGATTCAGGGATAATAAGTAATAACTGAACAGTGTACTATTTTTCAGACAAAATTTGCCACATCATCCTGTAGTAGCCATACTCCCAAGCTTGCTGAGCTTCTTAGGGCACCCATATTTTCCTGGTATACCAACAATACTAAAATAAAAAAATTACTTTTGTAAAGTTGATATATGATATATAAGGATTCTGGTGTTTCCTGTGTTCCTCTGGTGTTGGCCTACAGTCTTATTGTGATTTGTTGACAGCATCAAAAAATGGTTCATAAGAACTCTGCTTAAGATCTTGCCTGCAAGAAAATCTTAAGATGCTCTTATGGTTTCAGTAGTTAGGGGTGGGATTTTTTTTTTTTTTTTGCTTTTATCCATAAAAGCGGCAATGATACTGCTATTTTTGAAACCTTCAAATATGCCATATCTTGGACAAACTCTTACAGTTCACTAGATACAGTTTATTACATTCTTACAGTTCATTAGATATTAAGAATTTTTAGAGAATATTTCTATAGTATGAAAGATTTAACCAAAGGAAACATTTTGTGTTTGACACTTGAAAACTGACTCCTCATACTCAAGGTTAAGATTTATTATTAGTAATGGGAAAAAATGCAGTCCTTATTTAAGCCCCTAAAATATACTTTTATATACCCCTCATTTCTAAAAACAAATTATTGGGTTTCTACAATTACATTCATATCTAAACTGTTCCTTAGATGCTTTTCTAAACATTCATGGGCATATTCCCTCATGAAATCTGCTGAATTATATCCTTTTGGCTAAGCAACAGTCTGCCTCCCAGTTTGGAAATATGTAGGAATGAGACACAGGAGAAGGACTTGATATCAAGTATATATGTGTGTTTTGGTGTAGGATGACTGTGTTTCAGCCAGAATTTACACAGTGGTTTAACTATTTGGCTCCTCCCCATTACTATTATATCAAGAAGGGGAGCATGACTTTTCTTTTAAAATCTTTCTTCTCTGAATTTAACTTTATAATCTGAAGGCATATTAAAATTTCAGTCTTAATACTCATGTTATATTATCTTAAAGATTTGCCCTTTTCTTTTCCAGGATGAAGTGGCACATACTCTAACAGAAAGCAGAGTATTAAAAAACACTAGGCATCCCTTTTTAACAGTAAGTAATTTTAAACAGTAAGAATTTTACTTTTCATCTCAAGACTTTGTTTTGATGATTTTTCTATTCTTTAAATTAGCGCATAAACAAATTTAAGCTGTCTTTTGTTTACTTTAATTATTCTATTTGCTCAAAGTGATTGAGAAGGATCTGAAATTTTTTCAAAGTTTTGGGAACATATAGATAATTATGGAATCCCACATTTGAAAGGGACCTAGAAGTCATCTCATCCAACCCTGCTTCCAAATATGTGAATCACTTCCACAATGTCCCTTCCAAGTAGCCATGTAGGCTTCCATTTTATAATCTTTATATAAGAGGCACCAGAGTTTAGTGAAAAGGTACAGTACTAGACTTTGAACTACCTACTACTATGTGCTTTTTGACCTTGAGTAATTCAATTAGTTTTTAAGTGCTCCAAGCAATGGTTTTTTGTTTTGTTGTTGTTGTTGTTTTTTAAGTGACGCATTTGGGGTTAAGTGACTTGCCCAGGGTCACATAGCTAGTAAGTGTTAAGTGTCTGAGGCCAGATTTGAACTCAGGTACTTCTGACTCCAGGGCTGGTGCTCTATCCACTGCGCCACCTAGCTGCCTCTCCAAGCAACTTTCTAAGACTATTAGCTACAAACTTGTTACCAGTCTACATTGGTGGAAAGAGTTTCACCTGTGGGACTTCCTCCCAATAGTGAATTCACATGATTTTACCAATCTGTTTATATTTCAATTGTGTTCTTAATGTGATACCGGAGTTATATTAGTTTGTTGAGAGTCCTTTTTTAATAATATCTACTTTAAAATCCCATATTAACTTCCTATTTTCAAAATACCAAAGAGCAAACCATCTGTGACTTTGAAAAGGGATCAATAAGAAAATCAAAGATCAGAAGTCCAACCTAAATTTGAAAGCAAGATTGTAATATGTAACTGCTCAGTTATTATTGCCTTAAAATAACCATTATAGAAATACATATTAAGCGATCTTATAGTAAGTATGTTACAACTCAGGAATATCCTATAGATAAAAACTAGAAATAGTAAAAGGCATGATATAGACCTATCATAAGCAAGGTATAAAACTGTGTGTGTGTGTGTGTGTGTGTGTGTGTGTGTGTGTGTGTGTGTGTGTGTGTGTGTGAATGTCTTTGTCTCTGTGACTTTACTATCTCTTTGGATTAAACTAATGAGTTCCTTAGCCTAACTCCTGGACTCCCTGTAAAGTCACTGTGTCAGTCATGAAGTTCTGCTTATGCCATCAATCCAAATAGCCACAAGCAAATTTAAGAGGTTGTTTTCAAAAAATGACATTAAGAATTCTTTCTTTTATTTGAAGCACAATCCTGCAAAGGGGTTTTACTCCCTATGTTTCTAGAGCTATTTTGTTTGTTACTTGAGCTCTGTTAATGTAGATCATGGCAAAATAAGGCTGAAGTAGGTATATATTTTAGGACAAATCCTTTTGAGTGACAATATTCATGTTGTGCTGGTATGCCATATGGGATTCAGTTAGTGAACTGAAACATTTAGAGGGGAAAAAGTGATATTGAAGACATATTAAAAATAAAACTCAATAGATTTAACTATCCCCTAAGAGAACTTGTCTCTACTGAAATAAAATGAAAGCTGAAGTTGCAGATTGCATGTATGAGAATTTTGTGGCCTTACAATTCAATATACAATGTCTCAAAAGCCCACTAGTGGCATATTTATTGCATAGTAGATTCGGAAATGCTCATTATAACTGTAAGGTTTATTTTTAATTTAAGATTATCATAAGTTCAGAAACAAAGAACTCTTTAAAATAAATATTCATTGTTGAGCTGAACAGAATCAACCGAGATTTCTTATAAAATCTCATCTGAGTTCTTAAGATATGATATTAATTAAGTATTTCTGTCTGTTTCATCAGTCATAGCTTACTCTGTTTAAGTACTTTATAATTATAATAATGAAAGTGTGGGTCTACATTATGAGCATATTTTTTTTCTTTTTCTTTTAAAGTCCTTGAAATATTCCTTCCAGACAAAAGATCGTTTGTGTTTTGTGATGGAGTATGTTAATGGAGGAGAGGTGAGTTAAAGAAACATGCTTAACACTTATGTTTGTATAGTATCATTGGCACTGTTTTGTATATAATTTATTAAAACCGAGGTACAGAAGCTCTTTACTATGTGGATTACATATCTCTTACTATAAGATAGTGACATTTATTGCTTAGATTTTCCACTTGAGGGGAAGAAAGAGAATAGCAATCATTTTGTCTTAATGGTCATTACTGGTATATTTAATTTTATAGAGCAATTTAACCTTTTTATGAGTGTATTTCATTTCCTCCCTTTCCTTGTGTGTTTTCCATTCCTCACTTTAAAAAAAAACTATTTTTAACACAAAGACATAATTTATTGGAGTAGTTGATCAGAAATATTTTCATACTAGGAGGATTCCGAAATCCTCTATGTAGTGTAGTCCATAGCAGTGGTTTCGAACACAATCCATACATAAGGATCCTTCTGTGCCACATAATTGATTTAGTTTTAAAATGTAATGTTACTTATGTTTTATTGTATTTTTACTCATTTTATTAAATATTCTACAATTACATTTTAATCTGGTTTGGGCTACACCTTGGAGTGTTGTGAGCAGTGTGTTTGTCACTTCTGGTTTATAGGAATAAATTAGTCTTTTTCCTCCACAAAGAAAAAAAGCCACCTTGATTTGATAATCTAATTGTCTTCTGTAGAGTTCTCCAAATCCACAGACTGATTGATATTAGCAGTAGAAAAATTTATGAATTAAGCAAATGCTTCCTAAGTGCCTATCACTATATTATTTATACTATCTCATGGGTGATACAAAAATAAATAAAAAATACCTAACCTTACTAAATTTAAAAGTGTACTAAAAGAGATAAGAACCATACAAAAAGCTATATTATAAGGTAAGAAATGGTAAGTTCTGTAATACTGTACAAGGAGTTCTGAAGAGGGAAGGATCATTTAAGGCAGGAGAAAGATTGGGAAAGAAAGAGTTCATGTAAATGTAAGGATTTGAATTAGACTTTTGTTTATAGGTAATATTTTCACAAAGAAAAGAGGACATTGATATTCCAAATATTGATATTCCAAAAAGAGTTAACAGTGTGAGCAAAGGCAAAGAGGTAGCAAAGTATAGGGCATGATTGGAGAATCTTTAGGAATATAGAATTTAGGAAGGTTAATAAAATCATGTCTGAGATTGAAGCTTGAGATTTTTGGATGGCTTAATATATAGGAATTAATTGTCCAAATTAGTAGCTCAGATCTGATATTGGAATGAAATGAGTTGTGCATGTATATACACACACATATATGTATATGTATATGTATATATCAGGGCTCTTAAACTTTTTCGTCATGACCTCTTTTCCATTGAGAAATTTTTATGTGACCCCAGATATATATGTATATAAAATAGGTATAGAAATCAAAGATTTACTGCCAAATTTTTTGCAACCCCCATATTCAAGTTATGTGAACCCCACATGGGGTTGTGACCCACAGTTTAAGAAGTTTTGATATGTATGAATATTTCTCTGTACCTAAAAGCTATATACCAAGTCAGTCAATCAATAAGCATTTATTTAGAGCCTCCTATGTTCCAGGCACTTTTAGGTTTTGAAGATACAAAGGCAACCCATGGGGAGAGACATGGTATAGTTGCATATAAATATATGTAAGACATATATAAAATTAATATAAAGAGATTTGGTGGTATAACAATAGCTGCTTGAGAAAAATCAAGAAAGGTCTCATGGAGGTTGGTATTCGCACTGAGCTTTAAATAGAGATTTGGGATTCTAAGAGATGGATGAAGAAGAAATATATTCTAGGCATGGAAGACAACCTGTAGATTTAAAATATTAAGAACCATCAAGTACAACTTCAAGTCAAAAGCTGAATGGGAAGAACATGTTTTAAGTTATAATACCTCTGCAGTTCAAATTTTAATGCACACTTTTAGGTCTATAAATGAACAATAACACATTTTGAATGTATCCTCATAAAACCCCCAACAATATTAATGAATCAAAGACCTGGACATTATTAATGTTTGGGCCCATCCATCAGTTTTAGGTATAGAAAAATGAACAATTTCTGTTCAAAGATTAGGAAATGTTGTCTTTGATTTGGTTCTCTCCAAAAAGATGGAACTGGTAGTGAAAGTAAAATTGATGGAAACCTTGTGCCTAAGTTCAATTCATCTTAGCCTTTTTATAGAAGAAAGATAAATATATCTTCTATTTTAGAAGAGCCAATTTGAAAAAGACCAAAAAAAAAGGATAAATAGAATCTTTTGCTTTAAAAGTTTTTAGAATTCAGCCAAAGATGGGAAAATCTTAATGAATTTCTAAGACAAAAAGGGAAACTATTCTCATGAAGAAGATGGAAGAATTTGTCTTAAGAAACTAATGTGGATACACAGGAAACTCCTATACTGCAAGGCAGTTTGACACAGTGAATAGTATGTAGGGCATAGAGTTCAGCAAAGTGGTATTTCAATCTGCCCTCTGATACTGCTAGCTGTGTGACCTTGGACAATTCAATTAACCACCTTCAACTAAAGTTTCCTTATTCAGAAAACAAAAATAATATTTTGGAACCTACCTACCTCTCAGGGTTGTTGTGGGACTGGAAAATTAAATGACAAAAGTTTAATGAAAACAAAGAATTAAGCCATTTTTAAAAAGGAAACTCATCTACGAAGTTAGATAGTAAAAAGACAAATGGAATCAAGGCTAGATAACAGAAAGAATAAAAACATGGCATAGTTCTATAATGAAAGTATCAGAAACACTAAGACTTGAAATGGGCTGAGATTAACACATAACTAATTAATCAATAAGTGTTTTCTTCAGCAATGAAAGAATTTTTTAAAAAAATAGATGTGTTTGGAAAAAAATTATCAAAAAACCTATGCAAGGTGGATGGGATATAACATTATATTATTATATTATAATGACTTCTTTTTAGCTTTTATGTTTTATTTGTATTAGCTTAAAATTAGTCTTTGGACTAGCAAAAGAGGAATGGCTAGTACAAAGTTGCCATACTAGATAAGAGATAAACCACTTAAAGTTTATCTAAAATTTAGTACATATAGTTTATATCAATTTGACATATTCTAGCCATTATTTTTTTATGGACTGCATGAAGAACTATGAGTATAGTACAGTTAAGTATATTTGGAATTGGTTAAATGACAAGACCCAAAGAATGGTCATTATTGGCTTGATGTCATCTTGAAAAAACATTTCTAATGTAGTGGCCCAGGAATCTGGCACAGAAACATAAGAGTTGGAAAAAAAATCGGAAACAATTCCAATTCCTTATGCAACATAATCAATAAGTCATCACACAGACTTTGCCCAAAGACTTTAGTTTCAAGAAACTCTAAAACCAGCCAATTCTACCTTTAATTAGCTTTAATAGTTAAGTTTTTCTGCATATCAAGTCTAAATTTGTAGTGTTACAATTTCTACCTATAGCTCCTAGTTCTGATCTCGCATGTATCAGCCCAGTTACTCTATGCCTCAATACCACTGCTTTCTTTCCAAGTCCTTTCTGGTAAGGAATTGCCCAAATTATACCAGAGCAAAGGAAACATACCAATTGAAGGGGACCTGAAGTATTTCTCCAGGGTATATGGAGCCTTCTGAGGAAGCAAGAACCTTAAGGCCAAGGCAACTCTGATGGGGAAGGAATTAGAAAGGGCCATAGAGGATCAGCTGGTACTGAGTCTAAAACCAGTCTTTTCTTATCAGGTAAGTCTTGCTGAAGACTAAATCCCAGAAACCACTGAATTGGAGAACACGTCCCTTTCCAGGATGGCATTGATTTGCTTCTGGGAGGTTGGATACCTGATTTGGCCAATCAAATGCACTGTAATCCAGCTGATGATTAGCAGTGGCAAACCTCTTACTTTACTAGGGTAAAGTGCCATTGTGCCATTTGGGGACAATTTTAGGACCACTTGGGTTAGGTGACTGCTGAGGAGTGGCACAAGGAGCCCAGTAGAGCAGGAATAGCTGTCTTTTTTGGTCCTGTGCCCAATTTAATATGGCATCACCACCACGATATACCAGGTGGTAACTTGGACCTACCTCCTAGCTTCTGTTTTTCTTGTAATGGCCCCAACCTGATTGTTTAGTGTATGATGTCTCTGATAGGTTTGTTAAGTGTCCCACAAACAAGTGTATATGTTGGGGAGAATCAGCAAAATTTCTTCGTTGGTCCTCACTTTGTCATTGTCCAGTTCTGTTCTCTCCAAGCCCAGACCTCTTGGCTAGACCTTTAGTCACCATCTAGGTATTAGTGTAGATGAAGATCGTCTCTGCCCCGTCTATAAAGGCTCTTTGACACATTAGTCATGTTGCCTGCAACTGAGCCCACTGGAAGAATTTGCCAAGACTGGCACTTCCTAGGGTATCTTCTGATACTTGATCAATGTGTGCTGAAGTGCTTCCCTCTTAGTGGGTGTAGCCATTGGTTAGTCAGATAAAATAATATTTGTCAGAAGTCATGTCCTTAGAGTTGAAGACCCACTGGGCCAGGCAGGGTTCCAGGAATGAAATGTTGGGTCAGTACCTAGTTTTTGCCAAATCACTTTTCACTTTTCCCAATAGTTTTCCACTTTCCAGAATAGTGAGTTCCTAACATGATAGTTGGGATCTTTGGGTTTATCAAGCACTAAGCTCCTATGCTCAGTTTGCTTCTGTTCATTGTGTGCTTAATTCGTTCCATTTAATGATTTTATTTCTTAATCAATACAATACTGTTTCATTGATTTCTGTTTTGTAGTATAGTTTAAGATCTGGTTTTGTTGGGACTCCTTACTTCATAATTAAAATAATTCTTTTGAGATTCCTGACATTTTGTTTTTCCAAATGAATTCTGTTGTTATTTTTCTATAAGCTAATCTTTTGATAGTTTGATTGGTATGACACTGAATAAATACATTAATTTAGATAGTATTGTCATTTTTAACATATTGGCTTGACCTTTCCATGAGTAATTAATATTTTGCCAATTATTCTTTTGTCTTTATTTGGGTAATGTTTTGTAGTTGTATTCTTGTAGTTCCTTATTATACCTGCTGAGTAGACTCCCAAGTATTTTTTACTTCTGTAGGCATTTTAAGGACAGTTAAGTGGTGCAGTGGGTAGAGCGTAGGGCCTGGAGTCAGGAAGCTCTGAGTTCAAATCCAGCCTCACACACTTGATAGCTATGTGACCCTGGTCAAGTCACTTAACCCCATTTGCCTCAGTTTCTTCATCTGTAAAATGAGCTAAAAAAGGAAATGACTAACCACTTCAGTATCTTTGTCAAGAAAATCCCAAGTGAATTTATAGAGTCAGACAGGACCGAAATGACTGAACAACAGTTGTTTTAACTGAATTCTTTCTGCTGGATTTTATTTTTGATAATACATAGAAATGCTAATTATATGCATTTTTTTCATAACAATATTTTATTATTTTCCAGTTACATGTAGATGTGGTTTTCAACATTTGTTTTTATAAGATTTCTAGTTTCAAATTTTTCTCCCTCCTCCCTGCCCAAGACAGCTAGCAATCTGATATAGGTTATATATGTACAATCACATTAAACGTATTTCTGCATTAGTCATGCTGTGTAAGAAGAATCAGAGCAAAAAGAAAAAACCACAGCAAAGAAAAACAAAACCAAAAAAAAAAAATAGAAATACTATGGTTCAGTCTGCATCTAGATTCCATAGTTCTTTTTTTTTTTTTTTCTGAATTTGGAGAATATTTTCCATCATGAGTCCTTTGGAACTATCTTGGACCATTGTATTGCTAAGAGTCAAGTCTATCACAGTTGATCAACACCCAGTGTTGTTGATACTGTGTACAATGTTCTCCTGGTTCTGCTCATCTCACTCAGTATATACGTTTATTTTATATCTAACTTGAGGAAATTGTAAACTATTTCAGTTAAATTTTTAGTTGACCCTATGGTTTTCTAAGTAAAGCATCGTATTTTTTTTTTCCAAAAGTGATAATTTCATTTCCTTTTGCCTGTGCGTATTCCCTCTTGGACAGAGCCTGGTTAAGTTCTTGACCTGGGTATGTGTCTGAACAGTATATCTATGGGCTTGCTGTGGTTGGAGTTATAATAGACCACGGCACTCTAGCAGACCGATGGCTGCTGGACTTTGTAATTTTTTATCAACTGAAAAACTCTGAGAGTTCAGAGTTACGTAACTTCAGGCTCCCCTTTGGTCTGGGATTCCTAACCTGGATATTCCTTTGTCTACTTTAGACTGGAGTGAAGGCTAAAACTAATACCATCCCCCATCCCTCAAATTCCCCCATTCCTGGGTCAGAACCACACAGCTGCCGCTTGCTTCTGTTTATGCTCCCTATCCAGTATATAGTCTAGGTACTGTTTCTAGCTCTATAACACACCCAAGGCCAGATCCCCTCCTCAGTATCCTGGATCTGTTACACAGTACTGGGTAGTGAGTGACAGAGTCCAGTGTCCCCAGCTGGTACCTGATCCAAGTCCTTATACAAAGTCATACCATCTCTGGATATGAGATAACTTCTTCCCTTAGTGCTCAGATGTGGCCCTTTTAATGCTTGTCTCTACTTGCCTAGCTAGATCCTATTCCCATCGTCTTTAGGCTTATTTCTTTATGCTGACCTGGGCTGGAAAAAAATTACTCACCGTAATTTTTTCTTAGATTTCCTTATCAGGAGACAGTTATGGTAGTTCTTTCTAGATCATTGTGGAGGACTTGTATGAGAGAGTTGCATTATACTTTTTCCTGCTCCTCCTTCTTTGATGGTCTCCCCTAAATATATCTTAAAATGTATTGCAGAGTTCCATTTGTATTCTTACTGGCCTCTTTAGAAAATTTCCCCCTTCCCCTGTCTTTTTTTTTTAAACTCCTTATTGGAAGTTTTTTCTCATTGTGTCTTTAGAATTGTAGTCTGTCATCCTTCCTAGGCTGACTTCCACAGTAGAATTTTATCCTATATTCTTCAAACTGACAATTTCGAAATCTAGAGTGTTTGACCCTGTGCTATTTAATGTTTTCATATGTTGATTAGATAAAGGCATAGATGGAATGCCTATCAAATTTGCAGTTTTCACAAAGCCAGGAGGAATAGCTAATACTTTGGGTGACAAAATCAGGATCTCAAAAGACTTGGAAAAACTAGAACATTGGGACATATCTATTAAGATTAAATTTAAAGGAGGTAAATGTAAAACCTCACATTTTGGATTTTTTAAAAAGTCAAGCAATAACAACAGCTAACATTTACATAGTACGTTACAATGTACAAAATACTATATTTCTTTTGATCCTCATGACAATATTGTGAAATACTATATACATGCTGTTGTCCCAATTTTAAAAATGAAGATTCTAAGATTGAGAGGTTAAATGCTTTTCACAACCAATATCTGAGTCAAGATTCCAATTCGGGTCTTACTTATTTCAAGACCAGCTCTGTATCCACTGTGACACCTTCATGAAAACAGTATACACAACGAATACAGTAATTTCAATAGAAAGAACAATAGCTGTATAGTCAGAAATGAATTCTATAAAAATATTATTAAGCATAATAAACAAACTGTGGTATGTGAAGATAATAGAATATTATTTTGCTGTGAGGAATAATGAATGTGATGTATACGATAATACAGAACATGTAAAGATCAACATCATCTTATTCAGAGAGAAGTAAACTAAGCCGAGGAAACAATATACACAATGACTACTACAATGTAAACATAAAGAGCAACCACAATAAAATCAAATGTGAATGTTACAGAATTATAAAGAACAAGCATGGTTTGAAAGAAGAGATATAAGTAGATATTTCCACCCTTTTGCAGAGGTAGGAGATTCACAAGTGTTGTACATTTTGCATATTTTTCATTCTTTTTGAATGTATTGATCATTCTGGATTTTATCTTTTTTGTCTTTTAAAAAAGTATTTATTATATCATATGGCTGGAAGAAATTATGGTGATATAAAAATGCATCAGTAAAAATTTCTTTAAAACAGCACCAAAATAAAAAAAGGCAGTGGATAGAGTGTTGTACTTGGAGTCAGGAGTGCTTGAGTTCAAATTCTGCCTTTGCTGAGTTGTTAGTTGTATGGCTGGGCAACTCTCTGAGTTTCATTTTCTTCATCTGTTAAATGAAGATAATAGCAATACTGCCCTTGCAGAATTGTGGATATCAAGTAAGATAACATATAAAGCACCTTGCAAACCTTAAGCCTCATATAAATTCAAGTTATCACCATCACCACCACCACCACCAACAACAACAACGTCATCTTTATTATGCTTCTCCCCCCACCCCAATATATGTGTGTGTGTGTATGTGTGAATGTAATGTCCCTTCCCTCATTGCATTCAAAATACTAATACTGTGGGTGCAAACTATTCCATATAATGTTGGACTTGGTTGATGTGTTGGTAGGTTTTACTGAAATGTGTTTTTTCCTTATTATTCTTTGTTATAAGAAATCAGAGGGAGATGGGTAGAAATCTTTTGGGATAAGAGTAATGTAAAAACAATAGATTTCAATATATCTTTTTTTTTTCCTGTAGGGCAGTGAGGGTTAAATGACTTGCTCAGGGTCACACAGCTAGTAAGTGTCAAATGTCTGAGGCTGGATTTGAACTCAGGTCCTCCTGAATCCAGGGCCAGTGCTTTATCCACTGTATCACCTAGCTGCCCCCTCCTCAACACATCTTTTAAAAGGCTAATGAATAAAAAAGGGAAAAGGACTCACATGTACAAAAATATTTATAGCTGCTCTTTTTGTGGTGCCAAGGAATTGGAAATTGAGGGGTTGCCCATCAATTGGGGAATGGCTGAACAAGTTGTGGTATATGAATGTAATGGAATTCTATTGTGCTGTAAGAAACGATAAGCAGGAGGAGTTCCGAGAAACTTGGAAGGACTTGCATGAACTGATGATGAGTGAGATGAGCAGAACCAGAACATTATACACAGTATCATCAACATTATGTGTTGATCAACTGTGATAGACTAGATTCTTCTCACCAATCCAATGGTACAAGAAAGTTCCAGAGGACTCATGATGGAAAAGGCTCTCCAAATCCAGAAAAACAAAGAACTGTGGAATATGGATGCTGATTGAACCATACTATTTCTTTTGTTTTTGGTGCTGTTGTTTTTCTTTTTTGAGGTTTTTCCTTTCTGATTCTTCTCTTACAACATGACTAATGCAGAAATATGTTTAATGTTATTGTGTGTGTGTATATATATGTATGTATGTGTGTATATATAAAACCTATATCAGATTACCTGTTGTCAGGGGGAGGGAGGGGAGGGAGGGAGAAAAATTTGAAATTGGAAATCTTATAAAAAGAAATGTTAGGGGCAGATAGGTGGTGCAGTGGATAAAACACCAGCCCTGGATTCAGGAGGGCCTGAGTTTAAATCCGACCTCAGACACTTGACACTTACTAGCTGTGTGACCCTGGGCAAGTACTTAACCCTCATTGTCCAGCTTCAAAAACAAACAAACACACAAAAAAAACACACAAAACAAAGCAAAAACCAACCAAAAAACAAAACAAATTGCATGTTTAGGGGCAGCTAGGTGGTATAGTGGATAGAGCACTGGCCCTGGAGTCAGGAGGACCTGAGTTCAAATCTGGCCTCAGACACTTAACACTTACCAGCTGTGTGACCCTGAGCAAGTCACTTAACCCCAATTGCCTCACCCAAAATAATTTTTTTTAAAAAAGAAATGTTGAAAACTATTTCTGCATGTAACTGGAAAATAATAAAATACTTTTATTTTTTGAAAGTTTAAAAAAAGGCTAATGAAAGTGGTGATTTAGGGTGGTGACTATGTGAGTTAAGAGGAGATGGAAATAAGATACATTTTAGAAGTAGAATCAATAAGACTGGCAATGGATAACACATGGAGGATGAAAGAGAAATAATTCATTCAAGAAGCCTTTATTAAACACTTTGTGCCAAGCACTGTGCTTAGTAATGAGGATACAAAGAAAATCAAAAACAATACCTGCCTCAAAGAAGAGAGTCTGGATGATTAGAAAGGTGGTAATTGTGTTAAGCAACCTAGGAAAGTTGAAGGTAGGTTTGGGGGAGAAATATAAATTCCACTTTTCATATGTTGAATGTGGGATACCTATAGAACATGTTGGTGAAAATGTATAGTAGACAGATGGTAATGTGGAACTGGTGCACAAGAGAGACAGATGAACTGGCTATATAGATTTGAGAGTCATCTGTATGGAGATGACAGGTGAACTGAGGAGATTATAAAGTGTGGTCACAGTGCAGAAAGAAGAGAAGCAAGCTTAGTACAGTCTGTTGTACAATGACTACTTAGTGATTACAAATTATCTAGCAAAGGAAACTGACAAGGAATGGTCAGAAAGGAAGGAGAGAGGGGGGGAAGCTAGGTGATTCAGTGGATAAAGCACTGGCCCTGGATTCAGAACGACCTGAGTTCAAATGTGGCCTCAGACACTTGACACTTACTAGCTGTGTGACCCTGGGCAAGTGGCTTAACCCTACTTGCCCGGGGCGGGGGGGGGGGCGCATGAAGAAAAGAAGGAAACAGTATCATAGAAAATGGGAAGAGAAATAGATTGTTCAAGTGCCTGGGATGACATGATGTAAGAAGCTGCAGAGAAGTCAAGTAGAATGGGAACTGAGAAAAGGCTTTTGGATTGAGCATTTAAGAGATAATTGGCAAACCTTAGAAAGACCAGTTTCAGTTAAATAGCCAGGAATTGAAAAGTGAGTACAAATTGAGGAAATGAAGACAAGAAGAGATGAGTCTTGGAGTTTGGCTAGGAAAGAAGCAAAATAGTTTGGTAGCTCAACTGTAAGACAGATGAAGTGAGGACCTCAATGCCAGGGAAAGGAATTTGGACTTTTGTCATATAGGCAGTGGAGAAACAAGAGGACTTTGGAGAATGAGACTGGAATAAATCAGGGTTGTGCTTTTTAATCTGGCAGTATAGAATAGGATAAATTGAGTGAGGAGAGACAAGAGGCAGAAAGATCAGTTATACGGGTGTATATGGGAGTAATCCAAATGAGAGAAAATAAAGACCTGTACAAATTAGATGATAGTGGGAATGGAAAGGAAGTGATAATTGTAAGAAGTATTTTGGAGTTAAAATTAGTAGGACTTTGAAACTAAGTAGATGTGAGGTGATGAGGGAAGAATTAAAGGTGTTTATGCGATTATAAGAATGGGAGATGGAGGTTCTATTTTTAGAAATAGAATCAACAGAAAGGATGGATTATTTTCAGAAAGGTAAAGAATTCAGCAATTCAAAAATATTTATAGCTTACTAGTGCTAGATGGAATATAAAGTGTACATGGTCCTGTGGAATTTGCATTATACTGGTGGTAATCAATCATATTTCTACTAATTTTAAGATAATATAATATGTTCTATGTGCATAAAAGAAGTAGGTAAAGTAATAAGTGAGTTTAAAAGGTAGAGCAGGTCATTACTCACTTAGGAAAGGCTTCCTGAAGGAATTGACCTTTTAGTTGGGTTTTAAAGGATTTTTAAGAATTCACTGGGGTTTGGGTGCTTAGAAAATGTTATGAGCATATAATTTCCAGCTATATATAGGGGATAGAGAGCTGTCTTTTTTTAGGTGGAACAGAGAGTATATAGAGGGGAATAGTATCAGATAGGACTGAACAGGCAGAATGGTGGAAGCCATTAAAGGAATTTTGAAATTTCATTGTTAAGGAAACTTTGAAAGGTTTTAAAAAGATCATTATGTGCCCATATTGATAAGGAATATCACAGTCTGGCAGTGGTTTGAATGGTGGTTTGGAGGCAAAAGAGTAAACATGACAATTTAGTCTATTATTGCTGTAGTCCAGGTGAATCCTAAATAGGGATTATGCTAGAGTGGTAGCAGGGTCAAGATTATAATTTCACAGGATTTGGTAACTGATTGTCTATGAGAAATAAAATAGAAAAAGGAGTCAAACACAATATAAGAATTTGAATGAGGTATAATGGGTAAATGGTGTTGCCACTGATTAAAATGTAAAAAGAAAGAGCAGGTTTGCATAAAATTATATTAAGGTCAGTTTGGGATATGCTTTTTGAGGAGGAAGTTTGACATCATGGTATAGATGTCTTATAGATAGTTAGAGATACATATATGAGTCTGGAACTTGGGAAAGAGATCAGGATTAGAGGTCCAGACTTCAGAATCATTTGAATAGAGATTATTTGTAGAAGTTGTGAGAGTGAGATTCCTTAGAAAGTGTGGTTAAAGAAAAGGGTAGACTGCATACCTCCAGGGAACACTTTCCTTTTAGGGAGAAGGAGCATCTAGATGCTACAGTAGATAGAGTGCTGGGCCTGAAGTCTGGAAGACTCGTCTTCCTGAGTTAAAATCCAGCCTCAGACACTTACAAAGCTGTGTGACCCTTGGTTCTCAAGGCACTTAACTCTGCCTCCATTTTCTCAGCTGTAAAATGAGCTGGAGAAGGAAATGGCAAAACCATTCCAGTATCTTTGTCAAGAAAACCCCAAATGAGGTCACAAGGAGTCAGATGCAACTGAAATGACTCAACAACAACAAGGGAATGAGGAGATAGAATGAGTGGTGAGAGAGATAGGGGGGAAAAAAACCCAGAATTTTACTATTCTCAGAAGTCTGTGGAAAAGACAAGAACCAAAATTTGGGGGTCGGCAGCAGTGTGAAGTCTTGCAGAGAAGTGAAGGAGAATGAAGACGGAAAAAAAAGCTCAATGTATGTAGAGATTCAGGAGGTCATTGGTAATTTGTACAAACAAATTTAGGAAGATTGTTAGTCTAGAAGCTAAGCTAGTTCAGGAGGAGAATAGGATTTTTTTAGAAAGTAAAAGAGTAACTAGGCAACATGTCTTCTGAGACAGAAAGGATGGAGAAGGGGGGAAAAAGAGGGTGTGATGAAGCTCAGATTTGAAGAGGGGAACTGTGGGACCTCCTAGAAAAAGCTTCACAGAAAGTTACTGAGGTGTGTTAGGATTGTGTTGAATTTGAGTTATTGGTTGGCAAATGTCTCCCAGGAAGCCAATGCAGGTGCAAGGTTTGGGAGAAGGGGATGAGAACAGAGGCAAAACTTTGGCCGTTAGCTAGATGTGTATGATTGTTGAAGATGTGGTAATGGATGAAACTGCCAAGGAGAAGAGAGTACGAGAAAGAGTAGAGAACCAAGGGCCATAACTTTGGAAGTGTGTGTGTGTGTGTGTGTGTGTGTGTGTGTGTGTGTGTGTGTGTGTGTACAGAGTTTACCTTGACAGAAAAGGAAACCAGCAAAGGAGTTAGAGAAGGAACAGAGAGGTGGAAGGAAAAAGAGGCACTGACATTGTCTATAGCTGTTTTGGGAAAAGATAATGGAAAGGGTCTAGTAGTTTGTATTTCTGAGGTTACAACTGGTCATTACTGATTCACTCTAACAGACGTAATCAGATTTCAAAATAGCCAGATGGTTTTCTTAGCATTGAAACTCCTGTAGTATTTATGGGTTGGCTTTTTGTTTTTTTGGCACGTTCTCTTTTATCATACATTGCTTTTATGCAGGGATGTGCTGTAGGAATGGAAGAAATCACTCGATGTATTGAAGCAGGTGAAAGAAGTATGTATTTAGAATATATGTGTGTGTGTCTGTGTATTTACATGTATATATGTGTGTATATATCATGCATACACATATATATATAATTTAAATAGCATATGGAAAATAATCATAGCTTTGCTAGTGTTACCTTTGCAAAGTGCCTTAGTGGTTTGTGAGATTTTGATTCCAAAAAGTTTCTTAGGAATATGGAAGAAAATGAGAATCTGATTATTTATCATGACAAAATTGTAATAAAATATTTATGACACAAATTGTTCTCAGATGGAATCACCACACCACGTATTTTTATCAATCAGTACACTTTTTAAAAGTACCCCCCACCCCCACCCCACCCCACCCCCCAAAAAAGTACCTACTAAGTGCCACCAGGTTTGGGGCATACAAAGACAAAACTAAAGCAGTTCTTGTTCCTGCTCCTAAGGAGCATGTAGTCTAGGGAGGAGAGACTGTGTATGTACATAGACATATACAAAATGAATACAATATAATTTTAGGGAGAAAGGCACTATGAATTAGAAGCATCAGGAAAAGCTTCTTGTAAATGTGGAAATTGAACTGAGAGTTGTTCTAGTTGTAACAATACTCTGGGCTCACTCTTCCTGAGCAAAGACCAGCTATGCCTCCTACCTCAGAGCTTTAAGTACCCCTGACAGGTTGGCCCCATCAGAACAAGAACCCATTCTGAGTGTTACCCTCACTGGGTTTTGTTTGTTTGTTTTAGTGAGGCAATTGGGGTTAAGTGACTTGCCCAGGGTCACACAGCCAGCAAGTGTTAAGTGTCTGAGGCCGGATTTGAACTCAGGTTCTCCTGACTCCAGGGCCAGTGCTCTATCCACTGTGCCACCTAGCTGCCCCTACCCTCACTGCTAACCACTAGTGATTAGCATCCCAGTTCCATTTAACTAATTAGCATTAATGAGTTCATAAAAAAAATATATACTATGAAAACATAGTAAG
This sequence comes from Dromiciops gliroides, assembly GCF_019393635.1. Taxonomy (NCBI): domain Eukaryota; kingdom Metazoa; phylum Chordata; class Mammalia; order Microbiotheria; family Microbiotheriidae; genus Dromiciops; species Dromiciops gliroides. Next base: position 134,858,493 of record NC_057864.1, read on the forward strand.
AACAATTAAACGTTTTCTCCCAGTATCTGGAAGCACACTCTCCTCTATATCAACTCAGTTCCTGGGGAGAGTAGATCTGACATTAATGTAGTTTTTATAGGACATTAACAGTTTCTACCCAGCATTCATCCCACCAGAATCACTTCCAAATGTGCCATGGCCTATGAATCAGATGAATCTTTTATCTCTGCTACTTCGGGGCTGAGGAGGTCACTGAAGACTTGTTTCCTCGCTGTCTGGCTTCCAGGAGTTGCTGACATGGAATCCACTGCCAACTTTCAGTGGCTCTCCTGGTCTTTCATATCTTGTAACCATCTCCAACCTCCATTAGCTAAAAACAGAGATAAATGCATAGAACAAAGGCCTGAATTTATGGACCCATGTCAGTCTGAAGAGAGGACTCAAGGCCTCTATTTTCACAGCATTGCCTCTTTTGTCTGAACAACAGAAAAGATCCAGACCAAGAGCTAGATCCTGACTAACTATAGCCACTTATTCCAGTTCTGGTCCCATAACAGATCAAGAAGACTTCTCTTCACAATTTCACTTGTGGTGAGTGCACCAGACCCAATTATAAAAGTCCATGTGAGTATTTCATTAGCTGAGTACTTTACCGAATGCTTATCAGGATTGGGGACATTAGACATTCTCCTCTTACAAAGAACCACAATATGAGATTGTGATGTTATACAATTCAACCCTGTCATTTTTCAGATGATGAGACCAAAGTTATTTGTGCAAGGTCACATAGCAAGTAAAAGTGGGACAAGAAACTTGCTTTCCTTAATACCATTCTTTACACTAAAGAAATTATAATTTACTTTGGAGTATTTTTCATATGCTTTATAATATGTTTTTCTTTGATAGACTTGTGTCCCCTTATAACTATTATGTGGTTCTTAGAACCTTAGAGTTATTTTAATACTTGCCTGGTAGTTCAATGCTCAGCTGTATTTGGGGAGGATTCTGATTTGGTGAATGAGGATAAACTTAGGGCAAAGCTTTTATTTCCCTTTCCCTTTTCCTTTTTGGTATGGGAGAAAGGATAATGACTGGCACATCTGTTATCATTCATTTGTATTACTTGTGAGAATAGAATGCCAATTTATTTCATAAAATGGCACACAACACATAAGCTGAGTTTTTAAAAAACAACTTATTTACAGAAAAGTGATGGGGATGAAAAGTTCATGCTTGTCAGTGATTTGAATACTAGCTTTGATCCTACCATTTTGTCTATATCATAGCACAGTACCACGGGAGCTGGTTTGCTTATGTCAGCTGCCCCAGTGCTGACAGGTCAAAGTGGTTCCCCAAAGATACATCCATACTACCAAGGTATGAGACATGTAGCTCCTGAGGTCCTACTGATGTGCTTCTCATTTAAACTAATTAGCAAAGATGCCATTAACTTTTAATTTTGGAACATTTATTAACAGAAGACATAGGAATGATGATAATAATAATGTAACACAATTGTCCACCCATAAATATATAGTATTCCTGGGGAAGAGAAGTTACAACCTTGTAGAAACCTATCACTGGAGGTACATGAATGTGCCAGGGCAAATCACAATTCTGGACTAAAGGCCATGCAAGATATGCTTGGTCTCATTAGAGAACAAGCTTGTGCTACTCCTTAATTTCTGGATGGAATTGTCTCTCTTCTGAGTGTTTTTGCCTTCCCAGTGGACAAAGATCCTTCTCTGTTACTCTCAGCTGTTGATACAATGTTAAGCTCTTTTAACAAATAGCAACCTTAAACTTGAAATCTGCAGAGCTTCACAGGCCTGTTCCTTTGAGCACTGAAGTAGCATTACAGTCTTTCAGTGAAGAGGTCTTAACCTTAAAGTCCGGAACTTGCCATTCTCAATCAATAGATTCAAGTTTACTCTCTGGGCTGTGAGAATATTTTCCTCTTGAGTCACAGAAAGCAGTAAAGGGCAACAGAGGCAAGCCAATGAGGAGTGTCCCCCAGTCAGCTATTCAGAGAGGTAAATGAATCAGTCAAGGATTCTGCTTTCTTCAGTCAGCATCCGGTATCAGAACTTTCATCCAGTCAGATCATTTCCACCCATCGACTCTTGAGCCTGGCTTTCCCCGAGTCAGGTGCTCTCAGCTGGGCTTAAATCAAAGCAGCTTCTCTTATATTCCTCTCTGTTCCATTTGTCTGCTTCTGTCAGCTTCTCTTCCCTGTAGGCTTCTAGCTTGATCTTCTTCTGGCTCCACAGCATCCAAAAGTATTCTGCTCTCATTCTGTGACTTCTCTGATTAAATCAGGGCCTCCTGTGCATAGTAGTTCATCTCGATCGTAGTTTGAGAAATCCCGAATCCACGTTTTGTCAGATGACACCAATAATTACTATATAATTATCTAATAATTCCAGAAGGCTTTTTTCTTAAATTTGGAGTTTCCCAGAAGTAAACTTCAAAGTCTTAAAAAGTTGCATTTGTAAACTAACTTCTGAGAAACAGTATAGTACAGCCATCTTTATCATTGATTACTACATTTGACTCTGAGGCCATGCTTATACTAAGGCCCTCTTTGAACTGTTTGTCTATCTAGCATTTTTATCTGAGCACTGTTTTTCTCTCAGAATTGTCCATATTTCTTTTCAAGCTGCTTTGCTCTATGTTTCTCAAACAAGCATCCTTTTTTCTGCCCTTTACAGTAAATAAAATATCCGCAATAGAAAGAGGCAGTGCATTATATCATATTTTGTAACTAAGGCAGTATTTCTATTATTAGGAAGAGTGTTTCTAAATAACAATTACTAAAAGCAATAGATTTAGGGTGTGTGGGGGTGTTGGTATATGTGTGTATGTGTAGTTAGGAAGCTTCCCTGAGAACTTGCTTATGGTAACACATCTGCTTGCAGCTGTGATACTAGCTTTTCTAAATCTCTGATGAAGTTTATACCACCCAAGAAAAAAAATATTTAGAAGAAAAAATGAAGTGATCCTGTGGAAAGGGTCAAGGGAAGCAGATGGACAGTCAGAGTCTCAACTGGCAACCTGTAGTGTCAGGAGAAAATAAGACCTTCAGCACATTGGGTGGAATCCCTGTGGTAAACTTTTGGAAGGACATGGACAAGAATCTCACATGATAGGCATGCACGAACGGGTTGTACAGATCCATTTGAATATTTGAGAGGATCATAGGGTCATAAATTTAGACTTGAGTTTTAACTCCCTCTTACAGTGGGGCCCTACTTCCAAGATACACAGTCCCAAACTTCAGAGAGTTCCAGGTGTTTTGGTTTGAGGGAGGGCAGGTTTTTCTCTAGTCTGGCTTATTCTCTGGTCTGAAGATAACCTCAAACCAATTTGCTAATTAACCAGTCAGCAAAACTTTTTGTGCTATGGTCCTTAGCTCTGCAAAGCCTGCGCTCCTCCCCCACCTGGACTTCCTGCTACTCACGATTTCTTCTTGGGAGGTAAGATAGCCGAATTCCTCCTTAGGTCCCACAGACACCCCTGTATCTCTTCTCACCCCCCCCCCCCACCAGCTGTTGAGCCCTCTCACCCAACCATAAACTTAGTTCCAGAAGATGCTGGTGCTGCAGCTGATTTGGAGGCTCTTAGGTAAGTTTCTCTGGTGAAGCATACCTGGTTTCTGTATTGGTGGGATCACAGGGTTGGATTCTGCTTACAGCCCAGTAAGGTCCCCTGTAAGCTGTCTTTGGTTGGAAAGTAATCTCAGCCCATTTTTTTGTGGGTTTTGCTGCTCCAGGGGTTGTTTTATTGCTGTTTTGGGGGGTAATTGTTTCAGGAGCTCTGTGTGTTTAATGCCTTTCCTCGGCTCATAAATTTAAGATGGAAAGCACTTCAAAAATCATTGAGTCAAACTACCTCATTTTACAAATGAAATTGAAACTCAAGGAAATGTCATACATGAGAACAAATGTAGTAAATGGCAAAGCTGGAATTCAAACTCAAATCCAGTTTATTTCCAATGTACTGTGCTTACTTTTTAACTACTACTCTGTGGAAATGCTTTTCATAATTCATGGGGGAAAAAAACCTAAAATTATATGCCTCTACAGTATTTCTCATTCTGTTCCCTCTATTCATATAGTGATAATATCACTTTATTTCAGGTGTAAGATATAATGGGCTTTTTGTCACTGCCCAAAGGCCCCAACAAGAGGAGATTCATCTAGACTGATTGAATTAAGTGAGACTGACTGAGAGTGATTGACTTTGCTGATTAGCCTATTTAAAGTTAATTAAATTAAAACTATACCTGCCTGACTCCAAGAGGGAGTGTTCTCAGAGGCTGTGGACTACGATAGCAACATGAGACCACCCTCAACCAATCAGCCTGGAGGACCTCTCCTTCTGAGGGAGGGGAACAGGAAGTAGGAAGTGAGGCCAACTCCCTGACTTTGGCCTCTTTCATTCTGGAACCTTGAATTGGTGACTGAGGGAAGAAAAGTCCATTCTGAGCCCTAGGGTAGAAAAGTTTTCTTTCTCGATTTTCTGAACTCCATGTGTTTTCTTTTTACTAACCCCTAATATACTTTAATAAATGCTTAATGCCTAAACTGTTGCTGAAGCTTCTAACTTATAAGTAAATCCTAGCTAGTTTCCCTCCTATACTGGGGGCAGAAAAAGACAGCCACACACATTAGATTTTAAATATCACACAGGTAATTGTCATCTTTTATCTAGACTATTGAAATTGCCTGTCAATTGGTCTTCTTGCCCCTGGTCTTTCTCTTCACTAGTCTGTACCCCATACAGTTGTCAGAGTGTTCTGCCCAGATAATTTCCCTGTTCTTACTCTTCGGGTCCGCCGTGGAGAGTTGTGGGAAGGTGGTGGAGTAATGGTGCTGGCATAACATCCGAGGGCTGTGGGACTCTTCTGAATATTGAAGATGACAACAGTGGCAAGGCCCACATTTGAGCCTGCAAGAGGTGGAAGAGGAAAAGAGGAAGGTAATTTGAGTCAACTTTCCAAACAATATTCAAGCAGAGATCTACCTTCTCACACAAAGATTAAATATAGACAAACTACTCAGGATGCTCCTGAAGAGGCTTGCAACAGTGATTTCAGGTGAGAATTAGGAGAGAGAGAGAGAGAGAGAGAGAGAGAGAGAGAGAGAGAGAGAGAGAGATATGGAGATGCTGCGAGAGGAAAAAACAGAGATTGTCCAACTAGAGAACATACAACTTCATCTTCCGTGTCTAAGAAACCTCGGTTAGTTCAGATTCCTGCAGCCAACCTTGATGCAGATGATCCCCTAACAGATGAAGACGATGAAGATGAGGATTTTGAGGAAGAAAGTAATGATGATGACACTGCAGTCCTACTGACAGAACTAGAAAAAATGAAACAGCAACAACAACAAAAGGCTGAAGAAGAAAGAATTTGGATGGAAAATATCCTCAGTAGAAACCCTCTCCTTAATCTCACTATTCCCTCTAAGCCTCAGGCCAACTTCAAAGTAAAGAGAAGGTGGGATGATGATGTTGTCTTTAAGAACCTCGTCAAAGGAGTAGATGAGCTGAAAAAAGGACAAAAGATTTGTAAATTGATACCCTATGATCAGAATTTCACTAAAACTTCATGGAGAAACATATCAAGTAGTACAGTTTTATGTGCTTAATTATTAAAAAGGGGCTCATTCAGACTCTAAGAGTAATTCTGGCTTTAGTTTGGTCAGGATTTTCTTCCCATGCTTTTAATAAAGGCTTATAGATTTCCTGTATTTAAAATTCTAAAGTACCTTTTTTTGGGGGGGGTGGTCAATAATACTTTATTTTGTAATGGCGTTCTAGATCTAGAAATAGGTTTAACACTTCTTCCTACATTGTCGATTTATCATTCAGTAAAACAGTTTGTGTTCTGTGGGGGGAAAAAATAATTCCCCTGTTCTGTAAGTCCTATTAGCCTCCTATTACTTCTCAGATCAAGTACAAACTCCTTTGTCAGACATTTAAAGTGAGTGCTTCACAGTCTGGCTCTAGCCTACATACGTAAGCTTATTATCACTCTCTGCTTTCCACCACATTCCAGTCAAGCTGGCATATCTGCTGGTCCCTATCCATGGTAGTTTTTTTTTCCTACCTTTGTGTCTTTGAACAGACTCTCCATTCTTACTTCAGAATTTAGTTCCCTCCTATATAAAAGGCCTTTTGTGATCTTCTTTTCCCATACCACCAAATGCTTTGTATGAAATTTATATGTATCTTGTATTTGTTTTTCTGTGTACAAGTTGTTCCATTCAAAAGAATATAAGTTTTTTGATGGAGGGGACCTTTTCAGTTTTGTGTTTGTATCCCTTCCACATGGCGCAGTGTCTTTCACTTAGTAAATGCTTAAAATTAATCTGATGAATTAGTCATATTGTTATTTCCATTTTTATAGGTATAATTCAAAATGCTTCTTGCAATTATTGACTATTTTGTGTATATTTTATCTCTGTAGGTTTATTATTAACTCACTAAGTGATTTTTACTTTCATATCCCTCTTAAGATCCTCTCAAATGCTTCACATTTTTCATTAATTGGTTGGCATTTTGTCTTGAAAGAACTAAAATCACGTCGCTTTAACTTCACGTAAGATAGAGGTTCTGGCAGTCAGAACTCTAGTTCCACCAACCAATTTATGAAGGTGTGATTTGAATGATTTTTAAGTTAAAATACATAATTTCCTGTCTATAGTGATCATTTTAAACTTTCTACTCAATTCATACAACTGTTATCTCCATTATCAAGAGTTTGTTTAGCATGTAGATCTATTGTATGGCTACTGTAATTATTAATCATGTTTTGGGAGTTCAGTCAGAATTTTATTGTTTTTGGTCATTCTGAAGACAAAGAATCAACTACAGTATATTTTTCAGAGTTAGTCATAGAGTTTAAAAAAAAAAAGAAGAGCCTTAGCTTTTACCTTTTCCCCAGTGAGCACTAGGAATCTATTTTCTAAGTAATTAACAAGCTAATTAGAGACTCTTCAACATTCCAAATGACTTAGAGTAAAAAGGTGTACAAAACAAGTTCATGAATATGGCAATCATAGATGATTTTATTTAGAGTTCTGTGTTCAGTTGGTTCAATCTGTTGTTGTTGTTTGTCTCACAGAGGACCATGATATTGTAGTGAATTGGATTTAAGGGCTGTGCAGAGTCACCAGCCTAACTCTCTACTCTGGAGCCATCTAGACACAGTGGCAAGATGTAGATCAGGATGACTGGAGATGGCCCTGGATGCAATGGGAGACCTCGGACTTTTTAAGCTAAGATCTTTCCCAGGTCTCAGGGTTCTGTGTTCCAATTATAATTTATGTACATTTGATCAGATGGGAAAATATCAGGGTATTTCTAGAACTTTGCATTCGACACCCAAAGAGTATGCTTGAGTACACTTGGAGGCATAGCTGAAGAAGAGTGAACTTTTAACACTTATAACCACTATTGAAGATGTTACAGGAATGATTTTCAGCTTCTCTTTTTTGGTAATTTAAAATATCTATTAGAAATTTTGAAGATTTGCAAATAAAAATACAAAAACCAATCTTTTGCATTACTTATTTTCTTAATAAATAACATTTTCCCCCTCTGTTCATATTTTTTCCAATTTGGTTGAGGGTAGTAATCTTTCCTCTTGCACTATCATATAGAGTAAATGTATCTTTAAGCTATAAAGAGCCCCTCCCCTTTTTTTCTTTTTTTGTGTGTGAGGCAATTGGGGTTAAGTGACTTGGCCAGGGTCACACAGCTAGTAAGTGTCAAGTGTCTGATGCCGGATTTGAACTCAGGCCCTCCTGACTCCAGGGCTGGTGCTCTATCCACTGTACCACCTAGCTTCCCCTATAAAGAGTCTTTACTGCTTTACCAAGTATGTTTTTAAATTCTTCTGATTTAAAATCAATTATAATTTTTTTCAGTTTAAAGTGGTAGAACTTATTTATAGTATAGCAAATTGCATTTAAATTTTTTATGCATTAATTTCCTTTCCCTTTTCTGCCCTCCACCCTCTACCATTTACAAAATGGGAAAACCCATGACAAAAGTCATAAAATAAATATGGGCATTATGATTGCCAAAGAGATATTTGGGAGATTGTATCTCTTGTTATCTTTTGAGCATTGTATGATTTGAGAAAGGACAACAGATTTAGGGCCCAAGATATAACCCATAGTTCAAAACTACTATTTCTACAAAATATCCATTTGAGCTCAGAATTTCAGGTCTCATCTAAGGCTCTTGAAATTTCCTCATAGCTTCCCTAAGGGCCGAATTTAATTCCCAAAGCAGTTTTAATTCCTAAGCAATTCAGTAATACCTCTCTTTCTTATCTCTAGGATGAGATACTCATAGCTTTATAGATATAAAATACCTCAGATTTATCTAATCCAGTCCCTTCATTTTACACAAAATTGTGGCCAAGAAAAGTCAAACGCTTGGTCAGCATCAAACCGAATATCAAGCAATAGATCTAGAATTTGAACTCTAAATGCAGCATTCTTCCCACTCTCCTCTCCTCACTAAAGTTGTGCTTTTAAAAAACAAAGTTTAAAGTTAGATGAGTTTACAACTGATTATTGCTTTGCAAAATGTAAATCAGAATATGAATGGTTGATAAAAGCTATTTTCTGGAATTAGCTGGAGAAATATTACAATGGATTATTTTTAAACTGTAGGAATACTTTTATTAGTCATAAAGATAATAATTTAAATTTTCACTGTTTTGAATGAGTAATAGTATTGAAACTGTATAGGATAGTCATGTTTATTTATTTCACCTTAGGTTGAATTCGAGCTATTCCACTTCACCTTGGGTCCTTCTGTGGTTCCAAGGGGTGTGTTAATCAGCATTATTTCACAGACTGTTGTGCCTTATTGCTTAATTAATTAGTTGTCTTTAGGATACTCAAATCCTAGCTCAGTCAGTATTATGATAATGAATTTAGTCATTGAAATTAATGAGACTTGTATTAAACATATTGTATAATTCTCTGGATAGTGTCTATTAAGCATTACAAAAGATTTGCAAAAAGAAAATCAATTTAGACTAGAACCTTCAATAATTCTGAATTTGAAGAAATACAAATATGCATTTGTTATGAAATGCACTGCATTGTACTACACTTAAAATTGTCACATTAAGCATTCTGATTTATGATTAAATAAACAGATTTGCAAAGCAAACCCAGTGGTTGGCTTATCATTTATTTGCATGAAGAGTTAGACATGACTGAAATGACTGAACAATAACAATGGTTTATTACATTCACTTCAGAACAAACAGAATACCCAAGAAATGGAAAAGAAGGTAATGAACACTTATTAATAAAGTACCTACTATTTTCCAGGCACTGTGCTACATGCTTTTTATGAATATCTCATTTGATCCTCGCAACTACCTTGTGATGTAGATGCTATTATTCCCATTTTATAATTGAGGACCTACTTAAAATCCTGCTTGAAGAAACTTTAAAATTCTAATGAAAAAATCTGGTCACCTGTCCCAGGTGAACTTATTTTTTTTTCTTTTGCACTTAGTATATTTTTGGGTGTCAGGTCTGTGATGATTCCAATATAGATATTTTAAAATCAGAACTTGTACCCTAATTTTCATTATATAGAAACATTTGTGAATTTGTTTTAGCATTTAACATGTGTATATCATACAGAATTTAGTTTATGTCTATTCCTGAAATGCTGTTTAGATATATAGTTCATTTTTATTTGAACTCATATTGCTTTGTGTGTATGTGTTTATTTATTTGATCTAGACCTCTGATTTCATAGGTATGGGTAGAATCTTGTAGAGGAATTTCCTCTACCAGTTTATATGTTTATTTTCATAGCAATTCTGTATAACTTATATGTTCTTAGAGAATTGCAAAGGGCATTGAAAAATTAATTGCCTCAGACTGTAGCTTTCTAACCACTGCTAAGTACTGCCTCTTTATTCATAGTGTATGTTAAATAAATATTTAATATGTAATTTTCAATCTTTCTCAATTACTTTCAAACTATCTGGTTTAAGTGGATTTTTCCAATTATTTTGCATGCTTTTAGTTACATTCATTATTTTTACATTTATAGCATATTCTATGGGAAAGAAAGTCTCTCTGTCATTGGCTATTTGTGTGGAGTCTTAAGTCATTTGGGTTTTTTTTTGTTTGTTATTTATTTTTTTTTTTAGTGAGGCAATTGGGGTTAAGTGACTTGCCCAGGGTCACACAGCTAGTAAGTGTTAAGTGTCTGAGACCGAATTTGAGCCCAGCTACTCCTGACTCCAGGGCTGGTGCTCTATCCACTGCGCCACCTAGCTGCCTCAGTCTTAAGTCATTTGACATCAGCCAGATGTAGTGGCATATTCTGTAATCCTTACAACTGTGGGAGGTTGAGGCTGGTGGAATGCTTAAGTTTGAGATATCTCAGCAGCAATAGGACTGATCCATACTAAGTTCTGCCACAAATATGGTGAGCACCCAAGACTATCAGTCTTGCCTAACTAGGGGGTGAACCAGTCTAGGTAAGAAAAATGGAGTTAAGTTAAAGCTTAAATACAGGTTAGCATTGGGATCCAACCTGTGAGGGGCTGCTGGGCTTCCAGCATGAGTGAGAAAGGGAGATGCAGTTTTCACACCTGTATCTCCCCCTCTCCCAAAAGGGTCATTTTACTTCACCCTATCTAGGTGTTCTCATCTGGAATGGAATGGTTCTCTCTGTCTCAGGGGCTTATTCTATGCCCCTTTCAGCTTACTTGAAAAATTATCTTAAACTTAGTGGCTTTAGGCTTTTAAAAAATTAAGAATATAACTATTAACATAATTGAAGACAAAAATTAACCAGTTTTAGCACAGACATTTAAATAGGATGCACAGGGGACAGCTAGGTGGCACAGTGGATAAAGCACTGGCCCTGGATTCAGGAGGACCTGAGTTCAAATCCGGCCTCAGACACTTCACACTTACTAGCTGTGTGACCCTGGGCAAGTCACTTAACCCTCATTGCCCCACAAAACAAAAACAAAGCAAAAAGCAAATAGGATGCACAACTAAAGAAAGCTTTCAACAAATACAGTCATCTTGGTACAAATAGATAACTTCTTTACCAGTCATTAATTCCTAATTTAAACCTGGTTTTCTCCCTGTTCTTGAACAGAATGCTTTTTTCCAGTTTATACTAAAACTCTTAATTGTGTGTAAAAGCTGTCATGGGTTTTATAAAGAGTTTCAGGATTCTTCAGTATCTGAGCATCAGAAGTCTTTGCAGGCAACTTTTCTTCATGGTCATTCTTTCCAGTATTATAAGACTATTTAAAGGAAGGGCATGACCCATTCACATTTTTTATCGAGCCCTTTTCTATCTTCCACAGGTAGACAAAACAAAAAGAACGCTCAGAGTATGGGTCTTTTTTTCCATCAGAAGGTTTCTCTTCACATAAAAACTACTTCTTTCCTTTCGTTCCTTTTTTTTCCCCAGAGAAATTGCTTTAAACTTCTTCTAAGATTTCCTGATTGTCTTGTAACATTACCTTGAATTATTTCTATAGCAACTATTATTCACAGAGTCAGACATCTCTCCTCTTGAGTTTGAAAAGGGACCGCCTTCTTTTTCCAGATACAAATGCATGCTAACTATAACATAATTTTTCTATACTGTATTTATGTAGCACTCATCCTAGAAATACTTATTGAATATTGATTAATGATAATAGCTGACATTGTATATGGAAGTTTACATTGATTATCTCACTTGATCTCAGCTCGATGCATAGTGTCTTCTATGTTGCAGTCAATTTACCCTCACAAGGACAATAAGAGTAAACGGAAGTCTTTCCTTCTCTCATTTCTCCTTGGCACTACCCACCAAGAGGATCGCTGTTTCTTTGTTGGCAACGTGCTTACCCTTAGATATCTCATGAAGCCTAAATTAGTTAAGTGAACCAAAAGGTTCATCTGATGTCTGTCAGACTGAAGTATTCAGATCATATGAAAGTGGTTGAAGTGGTTGTCAACCAAGAGATATTGGGGTGAAGATGATTTCAGGGGCCAGATTTTGATGCCCAGTGCTTGTTATAGAAGCAATAAGAAGACAAAATACATTACCTAGTAGATTCAGGAAATTTGGTGCTTGGTATCAGAGAGCTAGAAGTGTTCTTTTTCTGTTGTTGTTTTCTGTTGTTGTTGGTTAATTTTTGTCTTCAATTATGTTAATAGTTATATTCTTAATTTTTTAAAAGTATTTTTTTTCAGTTACATGTAGATAGTTTTCAGAATTTGTTTTTATAAGATTTGAGTTCCAAATTTTTCTCCCTTCCTCCCTTCCCTCCCCAAGACAGAAAGCAATTTGAAATAGGTCATATATGTACAATCACATCAAACATATTTCTGTATTAGTCATGTTGTGAAAGAAGAATCAGAAAAAAAGGAAAACCCCTAAAAAAGAAAAACAAACAAAAAAAAATAAAAACTTAATGGCTCAATCAGCATTCAGATTTAACAGTTCTTTTTTTTTGGATGTGGAAAGCATTTTCTGTCACCAGTCTTTTAAGTCTATCACAGTTGATCATCATACAATGTTGCTGTTACTGTGCACAGTGTTCTACCAGATCTGCTCACTGGATGTGCTCTTAATGCACAGCAAATCTTACTATGTTAAAATTGCTCACAGTGTTTTCTCTAAGAATTCTAAAGTTACTGTTGAGAGATTAGCTGGCCATCAAGATCACCAATTTATGAAACAAGTTTGAGGTACTATATCATATACCTATTAGATTGCCTAGTAGGACATAAAGAGAGAATGCCAAATGTTGGAGGCGATGTGGGGAAAATCAGACGTTAATGCACTGTTGGAGTTGTGAACTGATTCAACCATTCTTTAGAGCAATTTGGAATTATGTCCAAAGGGCTATAAAACTGCATACATACCCTTTGACCTAGCAGTGCTACTGTGAGGTCTGTATCCAAAAAGAGATTTTTAAAAAGGGAAAAGGACCTATATGTACAGAAATATTTATAGTAGCTCTTTTATATCAGGGATTTGGAAATTGCAGGAATGCCCACCAATTGGGGAATGGCTGAACAAATTGTGCCATGTGATTGTGATGGAATACTATTGTGCTATAAGAAATAATGAGCATGATGCTCTCAAAAAAAGACTTTCATGAATGAATGCAAAATGAAATGTACCATATACAAAGTAACAGCAGTATTGTAAGATGATCAGCTATGAATGACTTAGCTATGCTCAGGAATACAGTGATCCAAAACAACTTTGAAGGACTTATGATGAAAAATGCTACCCATCCCCAGACAAAGAACTGATGGTGTCTGAATACAGATTGAAGCATGCTTTATTTACTTGCTTTATTTTTTCTAGAGGGTTTTGTATTTTTTTGGTCTATGTTTTCTTTCACAACATGACTGACTAATATAGAAATGTATTTTATATGACTACACATGTATAACCTGTATTGAATTGCTTGCCTTCTCAATGAAGGGGTTGAGGAGGGAGGAAGGAAGAGAATTCAGAACTCAAAGTTTTAAAAACGATTGTTAAAAATAGTTTTCACATGTAATTGGGGAAAAATAAAATACTAAACAAATTTTTTTTTAAAGATCACCAGTTGGGGCAGCTAGATGGCGCAATGGTTAAAGCACTGGCCCTGGATTCAGGAGTACCTGAGTTCAAATCCGGCCTCAGACACCTGACACTTATTAGCTGTGTGACCCTGGGCAAGTCACTTAACCCCCATTGCCCCACCAAAAACAAACAAAAAAAACCCCCAAAAAACAAAAAAAAGAGCAATGTCAGTTGCTTAAAAAAAATAAAGATCACCAGTTTACATACTTGACTGAGGAACTAAAATGAGTAAAATGCTTTGCACATTTTTATTTGTACTAAGTAAAACCTCAGACTACCAGAGACAGAGAGAAAGTGTATGTATAAATGAGAGTAGTGATGTTGAAATCTAGGGCCTTTGATGGCAAGCCCAGTGTACTTTTTCACTATAGCACACTTGTCCTTTATATTTCTTATGAGATATATTAAAAGTACAAAAAGTGATTCTCTTCCTTCAGAGAACTTATGGGTAAAATGATGAATAGAAAGACCTAAACAAACAAAACCCAAGCTAATCCAAGTAGTAAATAGTAAATGTTGAATGAGTGTTGTAGGCAAAGCATATACATTCAGGGGAAGAAAATATGGTGAGCAAGGGTCTTAGAGACTTTGGGGAAGGAGGTGGTATTTGAACTAAGAATGGCAGGGTGGATGAACATTTGATGTGGGGGGAATAAAAAAAAGCAACCTCAAGGGGAAGGGAATATATAAAGCGTGTTCTGTGTTTAGTAAGTAGACCAGTCTAATTGGAATTGGGAGTGTGTATAAGGAAACAAAAAGAAATAAAGTTGGAATGGGGACAGTGGTTATTTCTTTATTCTCAGTTCCTATCATATTACTTTGTACACAGTAGGTACTTAATAAAGAGTTGTTGAATGAATGAATAAATGGATGAAAGGTAGATTCAGGCTAGATTGTCTTGGGCCATAAATAACAAAGGTAAGCAATTTGAATGAGATTTCAAAACAGATTGAAGTCATTTTACCATATTCAATTCCTCTCAAGATTATTTTCATCACATTATAGAACTCTTAAAGACCTCCCCTTATATCCCCCACAAAAAAATCTTTCAAAATAAAGAGGAATGAATTTATTATAATGGCATGAGGCAACTTTTTTGAGGAAATGTTGCTGTATCTCCTAAAATCATATCATGATGCTAACTTCCTACATATAAGTCCTGTGGAAATAGACGTTGCCTATTCATTGTGTCTATATAAAATCAAATGATCAAATGAAAAGAGAAGAAAAAAGTTTATAAGCTCTCTGAAGGCAAGGACTATATCTTAATTGGCTTTGCATCTCCTTCAAAACCTCACACATAATCAGGCATTCAATAAATCTTTGCTTAAGTGAATTGTGGGTACCAATTTTTAATTGGGGAGTGTTAGCTAAGCGGCTCGCCACAATATTGGGGCAAAGAAGGAGACCGGCAGCCTCCCTCAAAACAGAATAGGATTTATTTTAACAAGATGAACTTAAAAAAACAAAAAACAACATAAACAGGATCAGTAAGATCAAGGGAAAGGAAATAAAATGGGGAAAGGGAAATTATACAACCTGAAGAAATACCACCGCCCAGGAATCAGCTGAGAATACATGGTAGAGTTTCTGTTGCCTTCCAGCATCCAGGTAGAATGGCCAATTCTCCTCCCCCAATCCCAGAAACCCTGCAGCCAATTGGATGGCCACTCTGACAGTCACATGACTGCCCTCACTAGGCTTCCAATCATTATAATTTTGCCAGGCCCATGTAGGCGTTGGTGAATGGTGATGATGTGAGGTGCCAGCGCCATGGCAATGGCTATAACCAGTGGGTGGAGCACTGTGCGGTTTGCTGAGCCCCAGGCCAGTGTGAGCCGAGGCATAAAAACCTCAAATAACAATTCTTTACAGAATTTAATCAAATTGAATCAGATCATTATAACATTTTTATCTGACATCAAATCTTCAAATAATTGAGAACATCTGGATGATTAGCTGAATTTTTCATTTTAGTACAGTTATTTAATGTCATGTATATAGACAAAATAAAATGAATGAACTCTGCATATCAGTGAACAACTTATCTATAAAACAATTGATGTAAAAATCTACCACAGATATAACATAAAAAAATTTTAAATCATATTTGACTCTGAAAAAAACTTTAATGTTTTTAGTTAATTTATGTAGGGAGTGGTACACTTTCAAAGTGCTAACTTTTTATATAACTTTATTATTTAAAAATATTAGCCAAATATTTGTTTGGAATAGATGACTTAAGGAGTACATTTTGAAAATGGAGAGAATAAACATTTAATACCTTCATGAAAACCAAAGAATTTGTTCTGCTTAGCTATTTTGCATACCACTAAAAAGAAGTTAAGAAGTCAGGACTTAGAGAGGTTTATCATCTCTAGCTATAACACAGTGATCCAGTCATTATTGATAACATAATGAACTTTTTGATTGTTCTAGTTCATTTTTAAGCAGTGTCCAGATGAATGCCAGTCCTTTTTTCCCCTCTTTAGTATAAAAGTAAATTAACTGAAAATCATACAACCATACTCATGTTCAGTTATTTTAATAATATGGCTCAATATCTCATCCTAAAAAAGAAATGGTGAGGAACAGAAGAAGAAGGGATACTGGATGATATATACTTTTTTCCTCTGGTAACTGAAGGTTAAATGGGTAGCAAACAGAATGCTTTAAACAAGATTGGTATATTGATTAAAACGCTGATTTAACAGCTCGCAATCTCCCCTTGGAAACCTGGAAAAGATAAGCCAGCTGCTGTCTAAGAGTGCTGAGTGTCCACTGAGAGTACACTATCTATCATCACAATATGGTGATGAGAGGTGTTTTATGTTTGTGTTAATTTCCCCCACTAAATCAGTAATTATTACAATCCTGTCCCTGCTGTTTACCCTGCAGCTGTTTTTCCATTTGTCGAGAGAGCGGGTGTTCTCTGAGGACCGCACACGCTTCTATGGTGCAGAAATTGTCTCCGCTTTGGACTATCTACATTCCGGAAAGATTGTGTACCGTGATCTCAAGGTAAAAAAAAAAAAAAAGCAATCAAATTTTGTTTTTTCAGAGACTATGGGGACAAACACAAAGTAATTACAAAGTTACACAGTTTTGAAAAAAGATTTGGTTTTGAGAAAAAATTGCCTTGTAGAATGTGCTTTACAGCATAAAGCATACCATTTTATTCACTAGTCTTAAGGCAGCTTCTGTATTTCTGAGTATTTGATGTGCAAGTTAATGTTTCTTAATTATATAATCTATAGAAAAAGTTTAATTTTTTAATAGGTGCTTTTAATTAAGAATAATATTGGGCATTTGCCTAAAAATTAAGTGAATTCATAGGTCAGTAAAACCCTTAAGATATTTAATTCTATTTTAAGATTTCATATGAAATCCTGTACTTAGAAACATTTATAGTCGATCAGGATGTTTAACGGGAATACAATCTTAACAAGTTTTCGTTTATAGTTCTTGATGGTCTAAGACCTTTAAGGGTTTGAGAATTCTATTTTCTAAAAAGTTTTAACATTTGGGGGCAGCTAGTTGGCACAATGGATAAAGCACTGGCCCTGGATTCAGAAGGACCTGAGTTCAAATCCGACCTCAGATACTTGACACTTACTAGCTGTGTGACCCTGGGCAAGTCACTTAACCCCAGTTGCCCTGCCAAAAAATTGAAAAATTAAATTAAAAAGAAGTTTTAACATTTGAAAAACATCTGGTTACTAATGTTGTATAATATGTTGTTAGTGATTTGTTTTTTCATAAGCATTTGAGGACCTTTATTAAAGTACTTTAGAATGTGTTAAAGTTATTCCCTCAATGACCTTATGAACTAGGCTTACTGATTTAAAATCAGGTATTATACTCTACTGTATACAAACCAGCATGTGAAAATTAAGGTCTATAAAAATGGGTAAACTGTGCTAATTTATGCTAAATATGGGTAAACTGTGTTAATTTATGCTAAATATGGCATGCCAAAGAATTCCTTGCCATTAAAAAGCACCCCAATACTTTCATTACATTATGATTTATTTGCTTCACCAAAGTAATTAGTCACAAATGACTTTTGAGGAACTCTTATGTTGTATAATATAATATGCCTACATAACTGCATGTAAAAAGCTCCCATCATTTCATTGTCATCCAGTGACAATATTTCTTAACTGACCTATTCTAGAATTTGGGTGGGGAGAGGCTTGGGTTGTCTTCATATCACATTCCTTTAATTTCTGGATGATAACATTTGGGAGAGATAGATAACAAGTATAAAAGTAGGTTTGTAGTATAGACAACTATAGTTAGCTGCAAAAGTAAAAAGAAGCATATAAAATGATGTTTCAAAGCAATAACTATAGGTTATTATTTTTAAGAAAGAACTATATTCTTTCTGATTAAGGAATGACTAGCTGCATAAGAGCACTGTAGAACATGGTAAAAGAGTTAATGTAGAGCTCTATGATATAGCTTACTTGATTTTGTCAAAGCTTTTGATAAAGTATCTCATGATATTCTTAGTGAGAAAATGGAGAGATGTGGACCAGACAGTAATACAGTAAGTTGGATTCAGCATTTGTCAAATGACCAGACTCATAGTGTATCATTAATATTTTAAAGTCAATGTGGCAGGAAGACTCCAGTGCAATATCCTAGCTTGACACTATGATGTTTACATTTTTTATTAATGACTTGGACAAGGGCAGAGATAGCATGATGGTCAAATTTGCCTGTGACACTAATCTAAGAAAAGTAGCTCACAAGTTGGATGACAGAATCAAGATGCAAAAAGGTCTGGGGTAGCTAGGTGGCGCAGTGAATAGAGCACTGGCCCTGGATTCAGGAGGACCTGAGTTCAAATCAGCCCTCAGACACTTAACAATTATTAGCTGTGTGACCCTGGGCAAGTCACTTAATCCCAATTGCCTCACACCCCCCCCCCCCAAAGAAAATTTACTAAGATGCAAAAAGGTCTTTATAAGCTGGATCATTCGTCTAAATCTAATAAGATGAAATTCAGTAGAGATAAATGTAAATTCTTATACTTGGGTACAAAAAATAAACTTCAGAATGTGAGAATTGGAATGACACCCCCTGGTGGGAGTTTGTGAGCTCTGGCCATGAGAAGAAACCATGTGACTTTAGCGTCTGGAAGTGACCTTTTCTAGGGTTTCAAAGGTCAGTTCGTTGTCAGGAAGTGATGTTTGCTCATGGGTCCTGTCTATCAGTGTTATCAGCCAATTAGCTTGGAGCTGTGTGTGTGTGGACAGCCCTTTTTCCTGTTTCTCAAGGGGTTCTGGGAGTAGCCGTTAAAGCATTGGCCTCTTGGGTTCCTGACCTTGACTTGAGGGGTCAGATGCTGGGGTCTGTTTAGATAGAGGACGTTTGCCTTTTACCTCTCTCTCTCTCTCCTCACCAGCTTCTGATTGCACTTCAGTAAATACTTAAAAGTCTAAACTCTTGCTAAAGCTTCTAATTTAAAGCGACCACTCATTAGATTTTAGTAGATTTTAGACATCATAGCTAGGATTTTAGCACCTTACAATAAGTACAAGATAGGGAGGCATGGTTAGATAACAATTTATCTGAAAAGATTTGGGGGCTTCAGTGAACCACAAGCTAAGAGTGAGGCAACAGTGTTTCATGGAAACTAAAAAAGCTAATACAATCTTGAAATGCATTAAGAAAGGTATACTTTTCAGTAATAAGAAGGTGACACTCCCTTTGTACTCTGCTCTGGTAAGACCCTACTTGAATATTGTCTTTAGTTTTGTGCACCACAGTTTAAAAAGGTGTTAATATCCAGTAGAAGGTGGCCAAAATGGTGGAAGGAAGGAAGGAAAGAAAGAAGGCTTTTTTAAACTGCATACTAAGTATTATCCACTACATCACCTAGCAACCTTAAGTCTATGTGATATGATAATTGACTGAAGGAATTAGTGGTCTTTAACCTGAAGAAGAGAAGATTTAGACGGATGCAACAGCTGTGTCCAAGCTTCTGAAAAGTTGTCACAGAGAATAAGGTTTGATTTGTTCCTTTTGGCCTTGAATGTCAGAAATAAGAGTAATGGAAAGAAATTGTAAAGAGACAACTTTAGGGGTTTTTTTGTTTTGTTTTGGGGGGATTTTTTGGCAGGACAGTGAGGGTTAAGTGACTTGTCCAAGGTCACATAGCTAGTAAGTGTTAAGTGTCTGAGGCCGCATTTGAACTCAGGTCCTCCTAAATCCAGGGCTGGTGCTTTATCCACTGAGCCACCTAGCTGCCCCCTCAAATTTAGGTTTTGATGTCAGGAATAATTTCCTAGTAATTCGAGTTGTCTGAAACTGTAATGAGCTGCCTTTAGAAATAGTGGCTTCCCCTTCAAAGGGGCAGTCTCAAGGAAGAGTTTTGCTTTCTACTTATTGTCTATGGACTAGACTAAAAAGCCACAGAGTTCCCTTCTAACTCTCAAATTCTGTGATTCTTTGATGTATTGACTTAGAAGTCATCTACATAGAGATGATCATTAAACCCATTGAGATCACAAAGTGACCTAAAGAAATAGGGCCTTGGGGGGATACCTAAATTGTATCCATGTTCTTTTTGTTTGTTTTTGTGAGGCAGTGAGGGTTAAGTGACTTGCCCAGGGTCACATTGCTAGTAAATGTCAAGTGTCTGAGGCTGGATTTGAATTCAGGTCTTCCTGAATCCAGGGCTGGTACTTTATCCATTGCCCCACGTAGCTGCCTCCCATATTCTTTTTATTATATTGCTTTAGGCTGTCTGTAGTTCTATTTGCAAGTAAGGGGCAGCTAGATGGCCTAGTGGATAGAGTGCCGGCCCTGGATTCAGGAGGACCTGAGTTCAAATCCGGCCTCAGACACTTGACACTTACTGGCTATGTGACCCTGGGCAAGTCACTTAACCCCAATTGCCTCACCAAAAAAAAAAAGAGAGAGAGAGAGAGATACAATATATGTATATATCTATATATACACATATGTATGTATAGATGCATGTGTGAGAGTATGTATATGTATGTGTATGTATGTAAACACTCATATACATATTCATACACATGCACACCCTTCAAAATAATTACATGAGATGACAGATTTAGGTTAAAATGGACTGAAGAGTCATCTAGTACAACTCCTTTTTGTAGCTAAGGAAAATGTGACACAGGGAGGTTGTGACTTTCCTAGTGATGGGGCCCGGATTAAACCCAGGTGCAGCCTAGTGGATAGAGTACTGGGGCTGAAATAAGGAAAAACCTAAGTTCCAATTCAGCTTCAGACACTTCCTAGCTGTGTGATCCTGGAAAAATCACTTAGCCTTGTTTGCCTCAGTTTCCTTATCTTTAAAATGATCTAGAGAAGGTAATGGCAAACCACTCCAGTATCTTTGCCAAGAAAGCCCCCAGTAGGGTCATGAAGTGTCAGACACATCTGAACAACAACAAAAACTGTGATTCCAAATCCATCACTTATCACTAGACGCTTTTCTCCATTTGCTGCTGAAGATACAGAACTAAATGAAGTTCTGAATTTTCTAAAAACGCAGGGGAACCCACCAGCTCACATTTCTTCATCACTAAGGGTTCACCAACAGCAAATTCATTGAAATCTTCTTGTTTTACAATATCAAATGGGAATGCTTTACACACAGATGACTAAACAGGGAGTGAAAAAAAAAGTGTTATACAATAGGTCCCAAGTTTGTAAGGGAGAAAAGATGTAACTATCTTGGCATAATACACTGATGTGACATCATCTTAAATGAGCCTGGTGAGAGCCTCAGCCTTAGAATCAGAAAGATCTAGGGTCAATTCTTGCCTCTGACACATGGCAACTCTGTACCATTAGTTAAGTAAGCAAGTCACTTAAAGCCCACAGCAGGGGCTACCCTTCTGCATCAGTGAACAGTGTTTCTACACTTTAATTTTCCCACAGCAAAATGAAATAAGAAGTCTATAGCTTACCACACAAAAATGTATTAAATAATATATGAAATTCACAAAATAGACAAATGTATACAAAATATAAATGTCTGGAAAACATAGAAAATAAAAACAGGAAATAATTCAGTATTTAATAAATGTACTTGGGAAAATTGATTAGCAAATTGGCAGGAAATTAATTTAGACCTACAGCTTAAGTAATACACCTTACTGAATTCTAGCCAGATGATAAACTTTAAGTACTTTAAAAGAATGGAATCATCATGGAGGTAAGAGATGACAAGGAAGGAATATGAAGAGGACTTTTTCTTTTTTTTTCCCCCCATAAAAGTATTTTATTATTTTCCAGTTACATGTAAAGATAGTTTTCAACATTTGTTTTTATGAGATTTCTAGTTTCAAATTTTTCTCCCTCCTCGGCTCCCTAAGACAGCAAGCAATTTGATATAGATTATATATGTACAATCACATTAAACATTTCTGCATTAGTCGTGCTGTGAAAGAAGAATCAGAGCAAAAAGGAAAAACCCCAAACAAGAAAAACAAATAAACAAAGAAAGAAATAGTATGCTTCAATCTGCATCTAGATTCCATAGTTCTTTTTTTCTGTATTTGGAGATCATTTTCCATCATGAGTCCTTTGGAACTATCTTGCACCATTGTATTGCTGAGAAGAGTCAAGTCTATCACAATTGATCAACACATAATGTTGTTGATTCTGTGTATAATGTTCTCCTGGTTCTGCTCATCTCACTTAGCATGAGTTCATGTAAATCCTTCTAGTTTTCTGTGACATCTGCCTGCTCATCGTTTCTTACAGCTCAATAGTATTCCATGACATTCATATACCACATCTTGTTCAGCCATTCCTCAATTGATGTGCATCCCCTCAATTTCCAATTCCTTGCCACCACATAAAGAGCAGCTATAAATATTTTTGTACATGTGGGTCCTTTTCCCTTTTTTATGATCTCTTTGGGAAAAAGACCCAAAAGTGGTATTGTTGGGTCAAAGGGTATGCACAGCTTTATAGCCCTTTGGGCATAGTTCCAAACTGCTCTCCAGAATGGTTGGATCAGTTCACAACTCCACCAAAAATACATTAGTGTTCGAATTTTTCCACAGCTTCTCCAACTTTTATTATTTTCCTTTTTTGTCATATTAGCCAATCTGATAGGTGTCAGGTGGTACCACAGAGTTGTTTTAGTTTGCATTTCTCTGATCAATAGTGATTTAGAGCATTTTTTCATATGGCAATAGATAGCTTTGATTTCTTCATCAGAAAACTGCCTGTTCATATCCTTTGACCATTTCTCCATTGGGAAATGACTTTGATTCTTATAAATTTTATTTGATTTCCTAATATATTTTAGAAATGAGGCCTTTATCAGAAATACTGGTTATAAAAATTGTTTACCATCTTTCTGCTTCCTAATTTCAGATGCATTGCTTCTCTTTGCACAAAAACTTTTTAATGTAATCAAAATCATCCATTTTGCATTTCATAATATTATCTCTTGTTCGGTCATAAAGAAGAGGACTTTTTCAAAGGAAGATGCAGAATTGGTTAATAATCATTTGAAAGGATCTTCAAGCTAATAATTAAAGAAATATAAACCTTTAAGATACAATCTCATAGTCTTCAAATTGCCAAAAATAATTAAAATCAGTGAAATTGTCAGCAGGGTTTCAGCAAATGGCACACTCTCACTTTCTTGTAGAATTGTGAAATGGTAGAATCATTCAGGAGAGAAATTTGGCAATTGGGAGCAACCAACAAGTAACCATAAACTTTGACCCAATGATTCCATCATAGTGCTATGATTTGTAGTTCCCAAAAAAGAAATAACTTGAAGCAACATAAATGTTCAACAATAAGGAAATGATTAAATACATTGTGGTGCATTAGTGCAACCAAGTACACTAATGTGATTAATACCAAAATTTGAGAAGTGTATAGAAATCAGGAAACACCTTTTTTTGTTTGTTTATTTGTTTGGTTTTGGCAGGGCAATGAGGGTTAAGTGACTTGCCCAGGGTCACACTGCTAATAAGTGTTAAGTGTCTGAGGCCAGATTTGAAATCAAGTCCTCTTGAATCCAGGGCCAGTGCTTTATCCACTGTGCCACCTAGCCTGCCCCCAGGAAACACCTTTTTAAAATAATTATAAATAAAAAACCCAGAATCAACAGCATGGAATCCATATCAATTACAATGATATAAAAGCAAAATGAAAGAATCCTGATGTAGACTTCAGTGTACAGTGGTTAAAAAGTTATTGTGTTAATTTATTCATTGAAATAATTTACATATAGTTACAAAACAAGTTTCGTTCATTGCATTGTTGTTCAGTATTGTTTATAATAAATCATTTAAAAAAGTTAATAGCCTATATATTTGCTTAAACCTTTTTCTATCCACAAATATTGATTCCATTATGAATAACTATGAATAACCTATAGAAGAAAAGAAACTCTTAACATTAGCCCTTTTATAAATCAGGTTGTTCTATCAGAAAAATTATAGGATTTTAAATATTATTAAAAAGTAACTGATAGGAGGCAGCTAGATGGCACAGTGGATAAAGCACTGGCCCTGGATTCAGGAGGACCTGAGTTCAAATCTGGCCTCAGACACTTAACACTTACTAGCTGTGTGACCCTGGGCAAGTCACTTAACCCCAATTGCCTCACCAAAATAAATAAATAAATAATTAAAATGAATTAAAAAAAAAAGTAACTGATATAGGGGGCAGCCAGGTGACACAGTGGATAAAGCACCGGCCCTGGAGTCAGGAGCACCTGAGGCCAAATCCTGCCTCAGACACTTAACACTTACTAGCTATGTGACCCTGGGCAAGTCACTTAACCCCAATTGCCTCACCAAAAAAACAAAAACAAAAAAAAACAAACCAAAAAGTAACTGATCTAAAATTCATTGAAATTTATATTTGTCTTGATTTTCTAATCTTTTGGTCCATGGTGATTGATTGCTTGTTCAAAGATGATTCTAAGTTCCTTCATAGCTCTAACATTACTTGACTATATGACATTTATGGTAAGAGCTGTGACACCTATAATTGGATCTTTGTCAATTGCAGAAAGGATTTTTGTTTTATTGGGGGGTTTTTTGTTTTGTTTTGGGTTTTTTATGCAGAAAGGATTTTTAAGTCCTGTGAACATAAGTAGGGATATCTAGATCCCCAAAACATGGTTTCCTTTCTCCCCTCTCTTCCTAATTATAGTGGTTCTGGGACTTTTATCTTCTCTGATAGAGTTTGCTGTATTTGTGGCTAAGAATTCAGACACCACAATTCTTTACCTTATATTTACTTTCATAAACTTCTACCAGATATTTTACTGCTTAAATGGGGAGAGGGCTGAGTGAGGGAAACAACTTATTGCTGTCACCTTAATAATGTTTTCCCCAAGCTGTGCAGCAGTTGAATGATTAATCAGAATTTCAACAGACACCAATAACTTTTTGAATATAACAGGATGCCTAAAAGTCCTGTAGATGAGATATACCAGTTGACTCCTTGATAGGGTACTCACACATATCAGTGACAGAATCTTTCTATTTTATATTCATCTTATTTTCAGTTCAGATAGCAACTTTTAAGCACAGAGGTACTAATAAATAGCCTCTTTGTCCCAACCTGATATGTCAGCCAGCAAAAAGAATGGAAGTGGACGGAGCAGCCAAGAAAATAACCTCTTCATGACTTTGTATTTAAACTAAATCATAAAATCCAATAATACCCTTCCCCAACTGTTAACATCCTTTATTATTGCTTATAAAAGCCCTAAAATGGTAAAGATTCCCTCCTCATATGTTCTCAGAGAAAACAAAGAATAAATAATAAACCCCTAAATAATGCTGGTAGTTAAATATAGCCTTTATAACAAAATCTTACCTCTTGCAATCACGAGTCTGAACCTAAGACTAATATAAATTATATATGTGTGTGTGTGTGTATATATATATATATATATATATATATATATATATATATATATATATATATATATATATACCGGTTCTTTCTTTTAAGACAAACTGCAGTTACAGAGTCACATGAAACAAATAGTGAGTTGCACATAAACTGATAAGATTGATAGTAGTTATACAAATTAATTTAAGAAAACTTTATTTCACTTTTACATTATAGATACACTATTACACTCTTACTTATATCTAGTTCTTTACTACAGTACAGTATAATACGAAAGAAGTTGTTTGAAGCAGTGAGATGGCACAGTGGATAGAACACAGGGCCTCGAGTTGGGAAGAAACTAGTTCAAATTAGCCTTTCACTTACTAGCAGGGCAAGTCACTTAACTTCTCTTTGCCTCAGTTTCCTCATCCATAAAATGGGGATAATAATATCACCAGGTGGCTCAGGAGAATAGAGCACTGGGCCTGGAGTCAGGAAGACTCCTCTTCATGACTTCAAATCCAGCCTCAGACACTTAGCAGCCATATGACCCTGGACAAGTCAGTTAATCCTGTTTGCCTCAGTTTCCTCAGTCAAAAGGAGCTGGAGAAAATAATGGCAAACCACTTTAGTATCTTTGCCCCTTAATGGGGTCATGAAGAGTTGGACATGACTGAAAAACAGCAATAACAACATCAAAAATCATAGGTTCAGACTATCAGGTTTTGTGTGTAGATAGTCTTATAACTTGAATTGCCTATCTGATTGACTGACTATTACATCCCTTATAGTAGTTAAATCTGTCAACTCTATACCTAGGTATATTTTCACTAAGAGAGTCAAACTGATTTTTATTTCTTATTGTAGCTCTATATGTGTTTGTGTGTATACATGTATATAAAATAAATGTGATCTCTGTATGTTTATGTGTGTGTGTGTAATAAAACCCGAGCCAGAGCTCTTTTATCTATGTGTATATATATCAACACACATTGATTTATGAATGTAAGCATGGATATTATCTCTCCATTTTTATGTTTAATAGTGAAGAAATTCATCAAAATTTTACTTTCCTTGAATCATAAGGTTTAGGTTGGATTTAAAGAAAAAACTGCAAAGATTTTGAAAAATAGTAGTAGATTCCTATTTCTGTGGATTGTTTTTAAAAAGATGCTCATCTAACTGAAATGATTTAAGGAAAATTGTTAAGTATGAAATAGGAAAGTTTGTTAGTTGACATTCTTTTATTATGCTTCTCTTAAAAGTGGAGCTTTGTAGAAGAAACTCTTAGCCTTTCCAAGTTTCACAGTCTTGAGTTTTCACAACTTACATAAAAATGACTTTTCAAGCCATAGAGTCCTTGCTCGTTTTAAAGGGTTTTGATCACAGTTCCAAAATTTTTAATGTACCTTTTCGCCCTCTACAAAAGTAGGAATATTATAGGAGCTATAATTTTATCCTTAATCTGTAACGTACTGAAAATGTTAGTGAACTTTGAATACATTTCCCCTCTCCCAGAAATGTGTTGTTGAAAACCAGAGAACAATTCTAAAACTTTCTTTCTTTCCTGATACACAGTTGGAAAATTTGATGTTGGATAAAGATGGCCACATAAAAATTACAGATTTTGGACTTTGCAAAGAAGGGATTACAGATGCAGCTACAATGAAGACGTTTTGTGGTACACCTGAGTACCTTGCACCTGAGGTAGGTTGTAGGAACTTGAAGAAAAAAATCCATCTTAGCACAACTATTTTATAACAGGAAATGTCTTGCTACATATTTTGGCAGGAATTACAACCAAATAGAATTGTATTTCACTTGTTCAAAGTATTATTATGATTTAAGCAATTCGTAAATATTAGCAGGAAGAGACTGATAGTAGACAAGTATATTAACAATATCATAATGATCCCTTTTCATATTGTTTGTATCTTGGATCTTTCTACCATATTTTGAATCATTACTCAAAATATCATACTTATGCCTGATAAATTTTGATCATATAAAACTATATGACTTCTTCATTTATAAACCTTATGATGAACTACACTTGGAAACGAAGAAATAATCATAAGTGACTACACAACATAGGTGCTAATGGTGTTTGTTAACAGCAATTTATGTCAACAAGATATCTCCTTTGCTTGTATTAAAATCATGTAAGATTCCTTAAAAGATGTAACAATATACTTTTTGTTTGTTTATTTACACTCTAATTATTCATATTAATCAGGACATAAAACAGGGAGAGGTATATTGGCCAAAGGTATTTGCCACTGCAATGGAGAATATCCTCTTCAGAATTCAAGTGGAGGAGGAATTTCTTAAAGATGTTAAGGTCTCCCACATGTTGTTGCCTTGTTGATGGCATAATGCTGATTATATCAAGCCTTAGAACACAAAGAGCCATTTAAGTGAAATTCCTAAGCAGCCAAAAGATTTAGGCCTCTCTACACTGGAAAAAATAAGTTGATGAGGAATGCCTATTTAGACTAAAATATGCAGTTGGATGGAGTTGGTCCCATCAGTACATATATCTTGGACAGACATTGCACATAGACAGTGAGTTGGGCCCAGAATTGAACAGAAGGAGGAGAGCAGGCTGGATTATCGCCTTCGAAAATTGTGTGGTATGTTTAATGACTTCAAGTTTCTTCTTGAAACAAAGGCTCATTTAGAAAAAAATAAGAGTATTCTTCTGGTGATGCTGCATGACTAAGAGCCATGGAATTACACATTCATTGAAAACATTGTTGAAGTTTAACCTAAGGGAAGTGGAGAGGCATTTTATGAGGGTTAATAGGCTGCAGCACATTGCCAACTAAGAATAGTACAAGAGAAGCAATGTAAAGGATATTTTAATATAAATGATTAAGAATAAAAGATAAACTGGTTGTGTGGTAAAAGATAATATATGAAAATCCATATACTCTAGTAGAATCCATTTAATGATAGAAGACCTAAAGGCTGCCCCCTGAATTGAGGGGCAATTATATCCCAAAGGAATGACTATCAAGTCAGCTGTATATGTTGGGGTACTAGAGACCATCCTACTTTATCTTAATTAAAAACCAGGGGGGCAGCTAGATGGTGCAGTGGATAAAGCACTGGCCTTGAATTCAGGAGGACCTGAGTTCAAATCCAGCCTCAGACACTTGACACTTACTAGCTGTGTGACCCTGGGCAAGTCACTTAGCCTTCATTGCCTCGCAAAAAAACAAAACAAAAAAAAAACCAATCTTGGGGCAGATAGGTGGTACAGTGGCTAGAACATGGGCCCTGGATTCAGGAGGACCTGAGTTCAAATCCAGCCTCAGAAACTTAACACTTACTAGCTGTGTGACCCTGGGCAAGTCACTTAACCCCAATTTTCTCACCCCCCCCCCCAAAAAAAAACAGCCTGTGGGCATTCGTCTTTGTTGGGCTACTATGTTAAAAGCAATCCAAGGACACACACACATATGTATAAATGTGTGTGGTACACACATGTATATATAAACTATACACACATATATGTACACACATTCATATACATACATTGCTTTATTTCCATTTTGAAAGAAAGCATGACATTTTTACTGAGATAAAAATTTAAAGGTAGGAAGAGACTGATCACCCCCACTCATTTTGCCAAGGTAGAGTCTAATTCATCTTGTTGTACAGTACAACTAAATATGGGGCAATTGTTTTTTTTTAACCAATTTAGTACCAATCCCAGCATGTTAGGTAAACTCCTTTTGAAGATTTATGGGAGCATATGGACAGTTTCCTTAGTGAATAAGAGAACATCTGAGGGTGTACTGATGTTGAGGAGACCACAGATCAGTTGAAATATTTAGAATAAGAGAAAAAAGTTTTAAAAAAGAAAGGTAAGAAGATGAATGGATTACATTCTGTAGTAGCTGTATCATCTTGTTTTATGTCAAAGGAATACCCAGCTGTTTACACATTTACATATAGCAGAGTGAGGGTGGTAAATTGCTTGAATTTGGAAGTTCTGAGCTTCAGTAGACTAAGCCAATCACATGCCCCCCCTAAATCTGGCACCAACATGGTGAACCCTCAGGACAGGAGTTAAGGAATCAGGCAGCTTAAGAAAAAGCATACTAACCAAAAGAAATAATATTTGTGAAAGTGCCTTTCATATTGTTGTTCAGTTGTGTCAGAATCTTTGTATGCTGCAAACCTTTTCCTTTTCCATTGGATTAAGGCAAACAGGGGTTAAGTGACTTGTCCAGGGTTACACAGCTAGTAAATGTCTGAAGCCTATTTTGAACTCAGGTCTTCCTAACTTGAGGCCCAGTGCTCTATCCACTGAGCCACTTAGCTGCCTCCTACCTGACACATAGTAGGTGCTAAATAAATGCTTATTTCTGCCCTCCTCCCAACCCTAGTCAGAAACAAAGTAGGTTAAAGCTTCCATGATGATTAGCATGGGGGTCAGCCAAAATAAAGAGACCCAGTCCCCCCCAAAATTAAATAAGAATGAGAAATTAAAATTAAAATTTACATAGCAACAAGTAAAAACATTGGTCTCCAGGAAACAGAGGTTCTGGTTTATAGTATACCACCATTCAGCCAAAAAAAATGTTCTAATTTAGAGGTCAAGGAGTCATATGTTTTGAATATGAATGTTTTCTAAAGGCTAAAGAGAAAATAGTCATTGTTAAATATTGGGAAGGAATTGTTGTTACAAAATTGGTATGACTTATTAGTATTATTAGTACTCATTATTATATTTCCACTGGAACATTTTAGTTAATTAGAGGTATAATTTGCATTGAGAAAATTTTGAGTTTCCTAAAATCAAGTACAAATATTTTAAATATAGTTAATTTCCAATAACATTTATGGAGACATTAGAAGCATTCCTCCTGAAATATGAAATATATTAAAATTAGAATTTTGATTTCAGTTGATATGTCAACTAAAAATTCAGAGAACACTATTCCATGTTATATCAGATACAAACATCATGCTTTTTATAATGCTTTTGTTTTAGGAAATGTAAAGGAAAAACAAGTTGTTTCTCCAGAATTCATTTGTCTGTGCTATACATTTGCCATATTTAGCTTAACAGAATTAGTATGTTATAATTAGGGGAAAATATTTCTAAAGGAGATAATTAATCTCATTTCAGAAACAGATGATCTCCTAAGAAACCAAGATATTGTTTCCTATGCAAATGTACACAAGAACAAAAACCAAGAATGCACATTAAGAAGACTCAAATTTTTAAAAAATAGGCTTTCTGTTAAAAAAAGAATTATCAATTACTCTGTTATTAAGAGCATGGTTTGTGTTTCTTGTTTTTAAATACTTTGTAAAATCATTTTACAGAATTTGATGTTATTAAAATGAGCTCCATCCCCTCAAGGATTAGAAATCAGGATGTACAGTTTATAGTGTTGATGGGTGATCTTTAGAGGAAAGTAATGAACACCATTACTTTGGCTCCTTTTTGAGGTTGCTGACTCTTGAAATAACTAAATTTTCATAAAATTTTAATATGGACAATGATAGTAACTAAGGTGCTACTTTGATACCTTTCAATGTGATGGTGTTTGCCCTGGGTTCTTGCAAGTAATGTATGCAGAGTACTAGCTTTCAGAGAGCCTTCCATGCTACTGAGGCAACAAGTGTGGCTCCAGTGATGTTTTTTATCCACAGCATTTCACGAAGATTGTTCACCTTATGATTAAGATGTTGTGAAAGAATGTATTTCAACTTCAGTATTCCGCAGATTTTTGAAATATTTGTCATACACATCACTTACATACTTATTGTAGCTTACAACATAAATGCTCTGCTTTTTGAAAAACAAGTTTAACTCAAGTCTATTAAGATGTGTACACCACTTACCCTTGCTGAGTGAGATTTCCTACTCTCAATTACTCTATTCTCTCTAAACCTGTCTCCTTTAGGTAGTATCTTTCAGGTTCATTTGAGCACTGGAAACATTGAATATATTATTTTCAGTGCTTAGTAGTCATAAAAATAGTAATCTTGTTTCAGACCAGAAATATTTTCACATGAGTACTAACTATTGACTCCTTCAGAATGAACTATTCTAACCCGGTTCCCATTTCATTTTCATGTAGAATGGTATCATTTCACAAAGTAAACCTCTTGTTGCAAGCTACTTCTAGACATCTCTTGCCTACCTGTATGATACCTTGACATTGTTATGGTGTAGTCAGATACTACAAATGTAAACTAATTGATGGATAGACAAGATTATTCAAAACCTTTTTGAGAAACAAGTTTATTTTGCTTTTAAGATAAGTAGTTAAGACATTTTCAACATGTGGTTCAAATTTCACATAGCCAAGAATGTTTAGTTGGGGTTCAATTGAAAAAGAATCTTTAGAATAATAATTTACTTTTTACTTAGATTCTTTGCATTAAATTTTTAATTGCACTCAGATTTGAAAGTAATTGTAGCTGGGTACAGAGACAAACATACTTAGTTTGTGTGTGCCATTCATTAAAACTAAAATGTTAGAATACTCCTGTATCCTATTTTACTTTGATAACATAGGTTGATGAAGGCCAGAGTCTCTTCGGTTTGCAAAGTTTACCTTTTGTTTTAAAATCATGTTTTTAAAGACAGCCTTGGCAGATATATAAATAAATACTATATTTAATTTAACATTTTCAAATGCATAAGTGGTAGAATTTGGAAAAGGTATTGTGCTAGAATTTCTCATATTTACAAAGATTAAACTTGACCTGAAATAAAATTGACCCCACATATATATTTCAGCAGTGAATATTGTATTTTCTCACCCAAAAAGTTATGGAATAAAGTAGAAATAACATGTAAACTCTTGCTGTTAAATTTTACTATTTGGTATGGCTCTCATTGAATCTACACTGTTTTATGCGGTGCTAATTATTTAGAGTCTCAGCTTTGGTCTTGAGTTAGCAGTACCTGATCAACTTTCCAACTGTAAAACAGTTTGAAAATCAAATGTAGCTTACATGCAAGACCCAACAAAATTAAAAGTGTTAAGTACGTTTTGGCAGTTCACTTTTATTATGCCCAGTCCTCAAATGTACCAGCAGATAATCATCTGAATGTTAGTTATTTTTCACATGCTTATGTGATCACACAAAAAGTACATGCTAAAAAGAAGCAGATGGTGACAGATGGGGAAGGTTGAATAAGGTGGTTTTGGAAACCTAGAGAAATGCACTTCTGTAATCGTGTCAAAATAAAAATTATTTGATAGTCAAGTTAGAACTAACAGAAAGACATTACAAAAATGATTCAATTGTAAGGAAATGTATTTTAGCAAGGTTCAGCTGGTATTTAGAAAAATGTCTACAGTTGTATTTCATCCAAGTGTAAAATATGATTTTTATTCAGTAATGAAGGGCGTTATTTTGTTGCATTTTTCTTACTTTTCTAAACACCTCTGGAAAGTACATTTACCTCTAATTTTACCCAGCCCCTTTGGTGACCTACTTATATAATACCTTAAAACCTGTAGTTATGACATCAGATTGTTTTAATAACTTTTATTTCCAGTTAGAAATATTTGCTCGAATATAGTGTAACACTATATGGAAAATATAAATAATGAAAATAAAATTATTGGAAATTAATAGATTTTTAAAAATACTCATATCCAGTGCTAATAATTCAAATATTTTTTATGATTGGGAAGAGGTGGAAGTGCTGGGCAAATTAAGAGTAAGTAGGGGTTGTGTTGATTATTTTTTTTAGTAAGTAATTTGGTATTATATGTAGCCAATGCGATTAATTGTTTTGTTTTTCCTCCTTTTGGCGAGTGTAATTATATTTTACTTACAATAAGTGACACAAAATATGTCTGTCATCCTAAAGTGTAAATATATCCTAATCAGCTTTTGTTTCTGAGCCTTTAAGGCTTCTAAAATTGAGGCCAAAAGAAAGTAAGTACATTGACACCTAAGGGTGAACCACTGGGTACCTAAGGGTACCCAGTGAAGAAATATCAGCAGATATAATTGTGAGGTGACATGCATAATATTTTACACTGTCTTCCTTAAGAATCCATGAGATACAATGAAGTTGTCATCTTAAGATTATGCTTATATTTTTACAATTTTCAAGCTTTTTGTGAAAAGAAAAATCTCCAGCACTTAGCACAATGACTGGTATAAGTAGACTCTTAATAAATACTTGTTGACTGACTTACTTGGTCATATAAGTCAACAAGTCTTCTAGCATATATTAAACCTCTCACATGTGGAAAGCCACGTGCTAAGTTTTGGACAACACTAACATACATACACACATTAACCTTTCTTCCATACATACAAAAACCTTTTTATACATAACCTTCAAGAAAATATCCAATTTTTTCCCAAGGATTTTTATTGATTGGTACTGATTTAAGTAACATTTGTTTTCTTAAAGGTACTCTTCAGGTATTGCTTTTTATGATGTTTCTATAAGATTCTTATCTTTTATTCTGTGGTTGGGGGAAAGTAATAGAAAGGATCATAGCGACCTTTTTAAATAGAGGTAGCATTTATATTTTTAATTCATATTTAAGAACATCTACACAGCCATCATAAGTGAAAATTCTTAGGTGGAAATATTTAATGCTCCATTTCTTTGCCAAATTATTTTGTAATATTTCTGGATCTTCTTAAACCACTGCCTTGTCATTAGCTCTGGTTCAAATATGAACTAAAATTACTTGTGTCCTTAGTCCAGAAGCAGCCACATGGAGTGTCTGTAGCACCAAGACGTTTCCTTGATTGATGTGCTTTCTCCCTTGGCTATAACTCTCAGAGTTCCTGCACCCATGCTCTTGCTCGGGCAACTTTGTAATTCTGTAGCTTGCATATGAAATCTAAATAGGAGCTTTCTGAAATCAGAGAACTCAAAGCAAAATCTCCACAACTTCTTCTTGTCAGTTTGCAGCTATTCCTCATTTGTTTTTCCTTAAGTCACAAAGAATTCCATTCAAGGTATTTGCAAAGACTGAGCTAGTTGTGGTATCATAGTAGGCTCTTCATAATGGAACAATAGGAAACAAGAGGGACATGGCTTTTAAAAGTAATTTCATTGATAAGATTGCTTCTGTATCCTTCTGACTATTTTCTCTTCAAATATCTTTCCAGTTGGAGCTGCAGTTTGCTTTTTAAGCACAGTGCCTTTGAAGTGTGCATGTGTATGTATGTATGTATGTATGTATGTATGTATGTATGTATGTATATATGTATGTATTAAGGTCAAGCTCTACAACTTAGTACATTCTAATTCATAGCAAATGGTATTTGCATTTTCGGTCTTATAAGAATTTTTAAAGCAATTGAGAACTGCACAGGAAAAAAAAAATTACAGTGAAAGTACAAAGTAGCCAAGATGTAAATGATACATTTTGAAGAGAAAAAGAATATATTCTCTGTATTGTAAAGAAGTTCAAACTTATATTACTACATTTTTTAAAAGTTGAATTAGGAAATCCTTAATTGTCATAGTTTTTGTCAAGCAGATACCTTTGATGATAAAAGTACATGATAGGCTTATGTTGATAATAAAAAGGGTATGCTAGTCACCTGAAATACAAGGTTAATAGGCAACATTTTAAAAATGAATTAACAGTAATTTGGTGCATCTAAGTTCGCAGTTTACTTTCACAACATAGGTGTGCAGACAGTTTGTTTAGATGTTTAATTTTTCCCCCCATCTGTTCTGTCAAAATTATTGATTGAGCAGTAAGCCACTCCAGGGCATGCATTACCTCCTTATAATTGCATGCCTTAGGTATATTGTGTGGCCCTGTGAGCAAGCCGAGAGAGATGTTCCTTCAGCCACCCAGTAAATCCTAATTGGAATAAGAATGATTCATTCACTCATAATGTGAGGCGAAGATTTTTTTTAAAAGTTCCATTAGTTAAATCCATGTATTAGAAATGTCAATTCCCCATATTCTCTTGGAATATGGGATCTCCTGTCTCTAGGTCACTATTTAAAATATTTTAAGAATAATAATTATTCTAAAGGAAAAAAAAAGCAAAGGCTGCAGAATAGTCAGAGTAGTGTTAAAAAAAACAGTTATTTTTATCTAACCACTTTAATAGGAGGAAATATCCATATCAGATAATTCACTGTTGTGGAAAGTAGTATACTATTTCTACCTTTGGCCTCCCAGAAACTTAATTCTCTACATGGCAGTTCTGGCTCCTGGTAAAAAATTAAAAGGAGTAAAACCTTGTTTCTATTAATAAATTGGTCATTAAGCATTTATTAGATACCTGATATATGCCAGGGACTGTGCTATGTACTAGGAATACAGAAATAAAAATAAAATAAATCTTGCCCTTGAAGAGCCTATCAGGGAGAGAAAACATAAAGATATGCAGAATACATACCCAATAAGAACAAGGTAAATTGTGAGAATTAGGAAAGGCTTCATGTAGAAGGCATATGTTCGGTAATACTCTTGTATTATCACAGAGAGAGTACATATTCTTTCCTTTTCTTCTTCTTTCTCCCCCCTTTTAATCTTATCTTAGAATCTGACTGACTATAATTGTTTGGTAAAGGTATACCAGTAGCTGTTAAGGACTTTTGTATAGAGGGGGAGTCAATAAGCAGAATTCTCATGTTTCATAGACACTTTCTATCTGTAATGAGAACTAGGACAAAGCCTTGGTTCATCCTAGGCAAGTTTTGAAAGTTGTATTCCCCTGCATTTGAAATTTGTGCCGATGACTATTGTCCACTAGAGTTTAGAGCCTATGCTATAACACAGGAAGAATTTGGTTTAATGTAAAATATTTACATACCATTAAAGAAATAATTTTCTGGCCTTGATACGGTATTCAGCATGACCTGGTTCATAGTAATTTCACTTTTCATGTACTAACTGAGTGACTATGGTCATTTAACCTCTTTGTGCCTTTAAGCAACTCTTTAATCTTACAAAGTGCAGCAAAGTTGTAGTCACAGGTCTGGAAAACAAAGTTTGCCTTCATAATAATGACAACTAACATTTATCCAGCACTTTAAAATTTGTGATTGTTTTGCACGTATTCTATCATTTAATCCTCAACAACCTACCTGTGAGGTAGGTGCTGTTGTTATTACTATTTTACAAATGAGGAAACCAAGGCACTGAGAGGTCAAGTGATTTGTTCAGGTTTATACAACTTAAATATCTGAGCCAAGATTTGACTCAGGTACTCCCTAAGACTATTGTAATTTGAAATATAAGGTGAAAAACATACTTATAAAATGGAAAATACATATGGATTTAAAACTTGATTTAAAATTTTACTTTAATGCTTTATAACAATGACTTAGAGCCTTATTATCAGTATCAGAATTTTACCTGAATGTTATGTGCTATAAGGTCTTATATTAATGCCTAATCCTGATAAAGAAATTATTAAAAACCTTTGAAGGATGTTTCCCATGATGGGTTGTATGTCTTTATCCTTTGACCAGCCTCATACTAACTATATTTAGAGAGGCTTATCACTGGAAGAGTGGCCAGTAGGGGACCATTTTTTTTTTCCAAGACAACAGCTCGTAAATATCATATACCAAATTAAGGAGTTTATGATTCGCATTAGTAAAGGAAGTACCAATGATAATAAAATCAAAAATCCTTGAAGTTTTTAAGTAAGTTTTAAGGGGCTTATTTTGACCCATAGCATTTTCATATCAATACAATAAATTATATTTATTGGAATTCTTCTGTATGTTTAATATTTTTTACTTTTGAGTTACATCATTTGTTACCACTGAGTTTGAATAACTCCTCATTCCAATCAAGAAATAATCACAGTTGAGCCTTTTTGATGAGGAAAATCAACCGAGACCAGAAAGAATATGTGGCCCCTGCCAGATACTGAGAAACATTGTGCACAAGGAAAATTTAGTGTAATTTTGAGAAAGGGAATACAATTAAAGAAAAAAAAGGAAAAGCTGTCTTTAAAGGATATAGTCCATTGAAGGTAGTGTATTGTGTCATAATAGAGTATTAAGGAGGGAGAAGAGAGTGAATTCGTTGGATGAGCAGTCAAAGCTTATTCCAGAGCATATTCCTGTGGATAGAAAAACATTTTTTTTAAATCATTTCCTTTTTAGGATCATCCAGGCTGTGATTTTTTTAGATAAGTAAGGGATATGACTATATGAGTGTGAAATTGGACAGAAATCTTTCTTATCTTAAAGACATGAACTAATAGTAAAGAATCCTTCGTTAAAGGAGACTGACTGCTCTATGCTCAGGTGGTGTTTTGTTTTTTTTAATAATCCGTATAACTTGAATTGGCATATAAAGCTAACAAAGAGTACATATTTTCCTCAGAAATAAGTAATATCTCAAATGCTTATAAACGTAGCAATGTGTGTGATATATAATATTACACATTGCTACTTAAAGATTGCATGTTCAGAAGGAAACATTTATATTTTGGGAATTGGTATTCATTTTACAAAGCTGTATAAAATCTATTTTACTTTAATTTGAAACAGATTTTTCTACAATGCACTTTAATTTTTTCATTTGCTTATTTCTCTTCAAAAATAAAACCTTTTTTATGCAGTCACTTTCCCTTCTGGCTGTAAACCAGGTATTTAAACAAAAATAAAGGGTTGCCAGTTTTGCCAGCTGGGGATGAGAACCCGGCTGGTGATATGCGGGTTCGGGAGGCAGTTAATCCAGCTTTTATGCTTTTTATGGTTTTATGAAAAAAGAGGTTAAAAACCACATTTGGCTCTTTTTTTGGGACCACTGTTTTGTTGCTATTGTGGGAATGCAGTAAAAGGTTTGCTGAGACCTAACATTTTTTGTTGTTATTAGGTGAAATCCTTTATAAATTAGGTATATCCCACATGTAGTATGCCCTTCTTATTGGCTATGAGTTATGTCCTTATGTAGTAACCAAAAATTTGGGACATTTAATAGTTATACCTGGATAACTTATTCCAACTTAAGTATACTAAAATCTCTTATTCCTTTAAATTATTTTTTTCAACTTTATAACCATAAGTTTTATTTCACAAAAGTGAAAATAAATTCTTAGTATTTAACATGGTTTTTTCCTCCAAAAGTAAAAAGTTACATTTGGAGTATGACACCTCCCATATAATTTCTTGGATTATAAACTACCTAAGGTTTTACTGGTAAAAAGAAGGTATTACATGCCTCCTTTATTAAAGTAATGATTAATGTTTCCCCTAGTTCTCTTTTTTCCCCATCCACTAAAACAAAACCAAAAAATTGCTTTCAGAATTCCTTAGATTTTGCCTAATTGAAATCTTGACTTTTTCTTTTAAAAACAATGTTTTTAGGCAATAAGATTTTTATTGTGTGTTTCTACATATATGTATATGTGTGTATACATATATATGGATATATGAAATTAATCTAGTAATTAGTATAGCAGCCACTCAGTAGATTCACATTTTATGGATTCATTTTTAATTCTTACCTTTGTCCTTAAAAATTCCTCAAATATTGGATGACCCTTTGGCCTCTAGATTTTTGGTAGTATATAATTACTTTGTAATTTCAGACTTATTTATCTTTTGAGCCCAGATTTATACTTTGAATAACATTCTAGCTCCTACTCCTTTCTTCCTACCCCCCCACCCCCCCGCCCCGGAAACTGGAAAGAACCTTGGATTGGAATCAGAAGACCAGGGTTTGAAATCTGGCTCTGCAACATATTATATAAGTGAATTGAGGGGGTTGAAATAGATAACCACTAAGTTCCCTTGAAAGCTCCAAGTTTAGGCTGTAACAATTTTAATATGTTGGCTAAAACTCTTAAAATGAATAAAAAGAATAGAATAAAATAACACCATAAAAATCTAAAAAGTAAAATTTCTGTTGAATTAGACAGGATAAAAATTTTAATCATGAATATGGTTATATTACTCTATCCTATAAACAACTGTTGACTATCTTCTTAGAAAACAACTCAGAATTTCTTTTAGGAAATAAATTTGTTCCATATAATGTCTTGGATCTGGATTTTCTTTTCCTTTCTTTCCCATGCAATCATTCTTTGCTATTTTTTCTTCACACTGTCTGTTGGTATAAGAACTTTCTTCTTAGGGTTTAATATCTCTGGAAAATTTCTCTCTAAAAGAGACAGTATTTACATGAGACCATGTCTGAAAGGAAAGATCTAGCATTGGCTGTTCCACCTTTTCATTCTATCAGACATTTACAGAAAAGGATTTCTGAATCATTTAGAAAATCTAAATGTCTGTTTTGTCTGGTTGTCCATGTCCATATCATGTAAAACACTGAGATCAAAAAGGATGTGTTGCATTTAATTAATACAGCTTATCCTGATTTATTCACAGTACTAAGATTTCTTTTTAAACCTGTTATGTACAATGAGATAATTTAAATGTCATTTTTCATATAATAAGAATGAAGTTCATTGGATATTGTGTTCATTTAATATATCTTTGTCTAACTATAATGGAGTTCTGTGCACTGATGAATTGTCTAATTTCTATTATTTTCAAAGTTTTTCCTTAAAACTTTAACTATTTAAGAGCTCAAAGATGTTTAAAAATTCATACAAAGGCTATGAGTATGTGTGTGTTCTTTCTTACATTTGTTTTCTAGGCCCTATAAATAAAATCAGCTTATCCCATTTCTCTTCATCATTTAGCAGGCAGAAAATTCTTGGATTTCAGTAGGAAATTAAGGTCTTTTAGAAGTACTTAATCAATAGGCTCTCAGATTAACCTGTGATTTGAAATTTAGCAGAAAGGAAATCAGGAAGTGTCACTAGTTAGATCCATATTTCATATTTTGATCCATTGGTATTCTTATGCTTTACTTACTTGGCATACTATATTGTTGCTCTTTCCTTTGTGTGCGTGTTCAGTAATAGTTTCTGGATGAGAAAACATGGCTTGTAAAAGTCAAATATTTGGTATAATAAAGGGCTACATATGATAGAATCTCAGAACTGCTTACCTAATCATGGAAGTGGTGAAATATTTTTGAATAAAAATACGTTTCACCAAAATTACTTAAAATGTAATGTTTAATTATTTTCTTCATTTCTCTTTTAGGTATTAGAAGATAATGACTATGGCCGTGCAGTGGACTGGTGGGGTTTGGGAGTAGTCATGTATGAAATGATGTGTGGGAGATTACCATTCTACAACCAGGATCATGAGAAACTTTTTGAGCTAATACTAATGGAGGACATTAAATTTCCTCGAACTCTTTCTTCTGATGCAAAATCCTTACTTTCAGGACTCTTAATAAAAGATCCAAATAAACGGTAAGGCTCAAATAATTCTGATTGAAAATAAATATATTCTTAAGCTTTTCCACTGGGGTACCTTTTGAAAAAGCTGCCAGATAATACTTTTTTCTTTTACCATTTCAGTCTAGAGCATTTATTATTTTTTTTTACAAAATCCTTAGATTTCCTCATTATTCTCCTTACCTGTGTTAAGGGCTAAAATTCTAGCTAAACTGTCTAAACTATTTAATGAGTGGTCGCCAATAAATTATAAGCCTTAGCAAGAGTTAGACTTTTAAGCATTTATTAAGGAGAATAAGAATTTTGGTAAAGAGAGAGAAAGGCCTAGATTCCTATCTATTAAAGGGAGAGCACATTTCTAGCTCCGCTCTCCACCAGAGTCCCAAGGAAAGAGCGCGCGAGACTGAGCGTGCCAGTCTCTTCCTTCCTCCTCCCACTACCTGCGTCACTTCCTCACGCCAAAGAAAAGACTCCTGGTCTTGCCCTCAAAGACCTTCGCTTCATGGGCAGAACTCTTCTACAGTAAGTATCCAGCAGGTGGCGTTATTCCAATCGTTACACCTGCAACATTAAATAGAGCATACTGAGCATTAGTATTCAGAAGATCTGTTAACCCATGTTGTTGCCCATGACTCACTTGATGTTTCTTAATTGTCCCCATTATTTGATTTCTTTTAAGCCAGATTGTTCTCTTTTGACTTCTGTGCTTCCTTTTCTTGGAAATATTATCATCTATAAGAGGACAATCCATCAATAATTTCCACTTCAGCAGATCTATGGAACAGATAATTAGAATATTGATAAATCTATTATGTTTATTTATGCTACGCATGGTACTGGCAACTAGACCAGGGCTTCTTAACTTTTTTTTTTACTGGCATTGGATCCCTTTGACATCTGAAGAAGCCAATAGATCCCTTCTCAGAATCATATTTTTTAATGTAAAAAGTGAAATGTATATAATTACAAAGGAAGCCAATATATGTTGAACTATTAGAAAAATATCTTTTTGAAAAGCAAGTTCATGGAAACCAGGTTAAGACCCTCTGAAACTCGAGGGAGCATAGACCTCTTGAAGTAGGTGGCCCTTGAGCTGACCCTTGATGGGACCTAGGGATTTTCTGAGGCAAAGGGAAGAAAGAATAGAGTCTAGACATGGTAGACAGTCTGTGCAAAGTCATGAGATGGAATGTGTAAAGAGGAAAACAAATAGACCATTTTAACTGACTTGTATGTGAAGGAGAAGAACGTGAGAAAAAAGCCTACAAGGATAGGTTGGAATCCATTTATGAAGGACTTTAAAAAAAAAACAACAAAAAACAATGTACCGGAGGAGTTTGTATTTTGTATTCCTAGAGGAAGAGGAGCTGGTGGAGCTTCTTGACCTGGTGATTGATATGGTCACCATGCTTTCAGAATTTCAATTTGGCCTCTTTGTGGAGGAGAGGGCAGGTAATGAGTGGCTGTATCTGTGGAGAAGAGACAGATGCAGGAGATGTCGGTGCTGTTATTACTCCCCATTTTGCAACTAAAGAAACTGATGCAAAGGTTAAGTGTCTTGATCAGCATCACACATTATTAAGTGTGTTCAGTCATGATTTGAACTGAGGTCTTCATGATTGCAGATCCAGCACTTTATCCACTGTGCCACCTAACTTCTTGTAAAGAGGTTTTTTTGGGGGGGAGAGGGGGACATATTATTTGTTCCCTTTATACCATTGAAATAATACCTTTATTTTTTATTTTATTTTATTTACTTTCTAGTAAATTTATTTTTCTGAATTTCTTGTAAATTTTTAATCTAATTTTCATCAGGTTTATAAAGCATCAGCATAATTTTTAAACTTTCTTTAAGAAAAGAACTTACCATATTTTATAAAAAGAAGGAAATTTTATTATTATCCTTTATTCTAAGCTGACTTTATCCTAAAGTTCCACCCTGATCAGAACATGTTTCACAGATTTTATTCCTTTGAATAAAAATGAAAAATATTTCAGGTATACCATGGATCTTAGAAAACACCTAAAAAGGGCTGCATTTTTCTTTCAAATAAATGTCAAAAAATGTACCCATGATTTTGACTTGATTTCCTTGGTTGGTACCTATGCTTATAGAGCATCTGTCAGTGTGATAAACTAGGAATATTAGAAGCCCATACTCTGCCCTTTATAAGCCTTATGATCTAGAGCAAATCACTTTT
Source organism: Dromiciops gliroides (assembly GCF_019393635.1). Taxonomy (NCBI): domain Eukaryota; kingdom Metazoa; phylum Chordata; class Mammalia; order Microbiotheria; family Microbiotheriidae; genus Dromiciops; species Dromiciops gliroides. The sequence goes on from NC_057864.1 coordinate 134,901,434, forward strand.
TGAGCCTCAGTTCCTTCATCTATAAAATAAAGGTATCTGCTTTACCAGACTTACATGGTTCATTTCAGATGAGATCATATTCATATATTTTGCAAACATAAGGCTTACGCCTTAAGTAACTCTAAATGTACATTAATAATGCCTTGAGAATCAGGGCCTATTCTTGAAGTTGAAAATAAAGGAAAGGCTTCTTGAGAGGAATTTTATAGTTCAGTGTTCCCTGTACAGCTAACTTCTCTTTCCAGATTTCAATACAAACTTAATCTAACATAAACTTAAAGTATTTTAAGCTTTCTGTCTAAACAATTCATTCATAGGTTGGCATAAGCTCATTAGTCTATAGCATCTGTCCTACATATTGATGGATATATATGTACACAGATATACACACATATACATATACATATATAATTTTAGGATCTTTTATTTATAGAGTTTTATGTGTGTCAAATCATTCTTAGTTTGGCCATTGGCCACCATGTACATATGTGCATATGCATTTCTATATGTTTTCTTTTAGGAGTACCCTAGTCCTAGATTTGTCCCTTTTATCTTGCATATTGGCATTGTCCTACAGCATTGAAGACCTTTTTTAATGGAGAGATGTAGAATCTTAGATTTAGAGGAGGAAGGAACCTTAAAAGTCATCTGGTCATTTCAGCCCCCTCCTTTTGCTGATGAAGGGCCTAGAAGCTCAGAGGAATGAAGTATCGCTAACAAAGGGTCCCACTGGTATTGAGCTAGCTTGGACACCTTGGACATCTGCTTCCAAATCCGGCTAGCTTTTCACTATATTCTACTACCTCCCATCTGGAGTGAAGCCAGTAACACCAGGGATCACATTTAAGATTGCTATAGTCATAGATTCAGGATCTGAAACTATTGTGGATTGTTTTTATTGTAGCTCCTTTTGAGTGTCAGAAAACCACAAAGATATAGCACTGTAAAAATGATCAGTTCATGTGTTTTTGAAATGAATTAGAGACCTCTTAGAAGAAAAAATCACACTTCCATGTAAATATGTTACATACTATAAAGAAGGGGGGAAATATGACTTCTGAGATGTTCCTATTTGTTGTGAATTCATAGTAAATGAGAATTTGCTTTGAGATCCAGATGCTGGGATCTATAATTTATGGACGCTAAAAAAGAGAGAGAATTTGTTAGATCTGAATGCCACAGTTCAAAGTGACCTTCTCTTTTGAGGAGTCTATGTCTATGATTTGATGAGTGTTTGTAGTTCTCTCAGCAATGGTAATAAGCAGCTTCTATGCAACACATAGCCTGCATGTTCTTTGGGTTCCCGAGACATAAAATGGCCTGTCCAGGGCCATATAGCCTGTAGCTTCTTGAACTGTAGGTTGCAGCCCCATATGGGGTCTTGTAACTGAATGTGGGAGTTGTAAAAAAAAACACAAGGCAACAGTAAAAAGTTATGTGTGCCTTCTTTATATGCCTACATACCTGGGGTCATGTAAAAATTTCTCAGGCAAAAAGGGATTACAAGTGGAAAAAGTTTAAGGATCCCTGATATAGCCAAAATGTGCAAAGGAGGGGCTTAAACCAAAGTCTTTCTGAAGTCAGCTCTCCAGTTGTCCTATGCTGCCCTTCCTATTTAACAACTCAGGACAAGTTTGCAAAGTAACCTTGTGACATAGATATGATTATTATGCCCATTTTCCAGATGAGGAAACTGAAGCACAGTTTGGTTAAGTGATTTGGCCACGGTCACAAAGGTAGTAAGTAAATGAAGTATGATTCACACTCCGATCTTTCTGATTACACGTCCAACATTATGCACAGTGCCACCGACTTGATCACCATTAATTATTTATATTAACTGACTTCCAAGTCTGATGTAACACTTTTGAGTCATTTGGTGACTAGAATGAAGGCAACTATCAGTATTCAAACTTGGTGTGGTTTCATACTATTAGAGTGTTTGAAATTAAAGATTTTTACTTCTCTGCTTCTAAAGTATTCCTCTTGTATGGATATATCTTTAGATGTTGCATAGTGTGGTTGCCCTGATGTTAAAGAATGGGAAATTCATGACACAAGATGTCTTATAAGATTACTTAAGAAAATTTTTGATGTGTCATTTATTTAGACTCAACACCTCAATACTGCAAAACTAGTAGAAAATGATTAAGTAATGAAAGACATTCTAAGTAAACTGTCTTGAGTGTTTCTCAAAACGTATTAGCTACATCTCTCCAAGAATCCAGGATCTCTCTGCCCCCCCCCCCCTTTTTTTTGGCGGGGCAGTGAGGGTTAAGTGACTTGCCCAGGGACACACAGCTAGTAAGTGTCAAGTGTCTGAGGCCGGGTTTGAACTCAGGTCCTTCTGAATCCAGGGCCGGTGCTTCATCCACTGCACCACCTAGCTACTCACTCTCTGCCCTCTTTTTAAAATAATTTTTACTGGGAGACTATGAAGATAGCCTGTCTACCTTCTCTTGGCCTGCATATTCACTTTCAACCTTCAAGATATTCATATAGAAGTTAATTCTTACATTTCGCTCATATAGATTTGGTGTACTCGTAATACTAGCTCTTCCCTTAATCTTGAAGGGAGAAGATGGCCTATTTTGTAGCCCCTCAATTCCTTTCCCTTTCTATTCCCCCATATTCATGGCTCTTCTGAGAATAGTCTGATTTCAGCTTTTTCATCGTCTCTTCACAAGTTCAGATAACACATTTAATGGTAGCAACAAAGTTATTCAGCCTGTAATTGTAAAGTAATGATACTGGTTTTCAAGGGTGATGTAGGAAATCAGTCTTGAGTGTATTATGATCATACCTTCTGTTGCCCAGATTAATAGTATCCATAGCAAATTTCATTCAATCATAACTTGATCTGCATTTGAATCATATTTTTCAAAGAATATATATATATCACAACTGTACAGCTATGCATAAGCAATACTATTAGTGTCAGCAACAGCAAACATTTATTAAGTATCTTCTGTGTATAAAGTACTTTGCTCTACCTAGGGGCACCGTTATGGAAGAAACAGTCTACTAAAAATCATTTTCTTGCCTGACTATGAGTTCTCCCACCATTTTTTGTTACTGTTGTTAAAATGATTTTTAAAAATTATTTATTTTCATTGTTTTCATTATTATTATTTAATTGCATTTATATTTTTATTATTTTAAATATTATAGTTTATTATATATCATATATTATATAAATCTAAAAGTTTGTTATTAAAATGAATAAATATTCATATGTTTCAACATAGAAATAATATGCACCATTGTAAGCCAGATACTGTTCTTTCGAAAGTGCCTTAAATCTTTTTTTTTTTTTTTTAAGTGAGGCAATTGGGGTTAAGTGACTTGCCCAGGGTCACACAGCTAGTAAGTGTTAAGTGTCTGAGGCCAGATTTGAACTCAGGTACTCCTGACTCCAGGGCCGGTGCTCTATCCACTTAAATCTTTTTTTGTTTGTTTTGTTTTTGTTTTTGTTTTGTTTTACAGGGCAATGGGGGTTAAGTGACTTGCCCAGGGTCACACAGCTAGTAAGTGTCAAGTGTCTGAGGCCGGATCTGAACTCAGGTACTCCTGAATTCAGGGCCAGTGCTTTATCTACTGCGCCACCTAGCTGCCCCCCACTTAAATCTTAATAAGAAAATTTCATTATTTCTGTTTCTAGTAGTTGTCTTTATTTTTTCTAACCAGTTTTTCAGCCCATTAATGACCTATATCTCACGTCAAACATGGTATATGTGTAACCAAGCTACATTTTGACTTGAACATTGGGGAGGGGGAGAGAAGGGGGAGAAAGAAATGGTTATTTTTTCAATTATGATGCTCAATGTATTCTGTTCTGAAAGGTACTTACTAATAGTTTGTTCAAGAGTAGATTATGACAGTCTCAATGAAACTTTCTTTGCTTATGTAGTTAATATTTACTTAACCTTCTTTCTTCCCTGATAGCCTTGGCGGAGGTCCAGATGATGCAAAAGAAATTATGAGGCACAGTTTCTTTGTTGGAATAAACTGGCAAGATGTATATGATAAAAAGGTAAGAAATTATTTATGGCAGAATGTTCTATTTTTGGCTAATATGCTGAAATGAATGTACAGCTAATGTGAAAGAATGCATACAATTTTATTAACTTGCAAATTAATGGTATTGATCATTTTGTAGCTCTAATTGAAATTGCCACTTAATTTGTCATCAATTCACTTTGCAGTTCATGATTTGGATGAGTTTCCAAATTTTTCTTCCCATAAATATGGTCAAAAAGTTGGTTTTCCTCTTGCTGATGTAAGAGGAGTTTGTTCATTAGCTCCTTTTTTGTTTTGATTTGGGGACCTCTGTGCATTTTGAAACATAAAGTAGCAACAGAATTAGATCTAATTACAAAACTTGCCTGTATTACCATCTATTTGTTATTCCTTATCTTTCAAGAACACTATCATCTTGGCTTAAACTTCAGCATCAGAGCAAGAGCTTGACTGCACTCAGCTGACTTCCATGTACTATTCATGAGGCTTCTTTTGGTTGTTTACAAGCCCAGACAAATTTATGTTAATATAGAGTTGCATTTTTCTCACTTAAACAGATATTTCTCCTTTGCTATGAATAATTTTTTTCCCATTTGGAAGGGAGAAATTGGTCCTCTTGTAACCCTTAGGGGTACAATCTTACTTCTAGAACATGGAGATTGAATTCCAGAAAATATTTTGTCTTCTTTGATGGGAGGATTCCCATTGATTTTGACATCTTGATTTATAGAAGTCTTTTTTTTAAATCTTAAAATTTAAGATTTAGCAGACCCTTTACAATTCTGATATAATTCTTTTATTACGTTTATTTCAAACTGCTGCCAGTTTTTCACCTTTTAAAACAACATCAACTAGTTATTTAACATGTAAATAAGTGTCTTTTATGTATTAAGAATTCTCATTTATTTTCACTTATAATAAAGATAGAGAGATGTTATCTATAATGAACACCCATATTGCCATAGTAAAGTCGCATCAAGGTATGTTAGTTTGTGTTATTGTAGGCAGTAAAAGATGCTGTGCTGGCCATCTTGTTCCCTATCCTTGGTAAAGTAAAGGCAAGCCACACAATAGGTATATATCATGAAGCTGTGCTCAAAAATGCTTTGTGACCAATACAAAACTCTTCCAACTGATAAAGCTATGTAGCTTTATAAGATCCTTTTCTAGTAGCTTCTGTGCACTATTGTGCTACCATTATGAAGTACATATAGGAATAGATGAAAGAGATTATGGAGTATTTTTTTTTAATTTTTTTTTTTTTTTTTAGTGAGGCAGTTGGGGTTAAGTGACTTGCCCAGGGTCACACAGCTAGTAAATGTTAAGTGTCTGAGGCTGGATTTGAACTCAGGTACTCCTGACTCCAGGGCCCATGCTCTATCCACTACGCCATCTAGCTGCCCCTGGAGTATTTTTTTTTCTGTTCAGAATTTTATTTTCCAAATTACATGTAAAAACAAATTTTGACATCAGTTTTTAAAAACTTTGTGTTCCTGGCAACTAGGTGGCACAGTGGTTAAAGTACTGGCCCTAGATTCAGGAGGACCTGAGTTCAAATCCAGTCTCAGACACTTGACACTTACCAGCTGTGTGACCCTGGGCAAGTCACTTAACCTTCATTGCCTCACACACACTAAAAAAAAAAAAAGGATACTACACAAATTAGAGGCAGCTAGGTGGCACAGTGGATAGAGCACTGGCCCTGGAGTCAGGAGGGCCTGAGTTCAAATCTGGCCTCAAGACACTTAACACTTACTAGCTGTGTGACCCAGGGCAAGTCACTTAACCCCATTTGCCTCACCAAAAACAAAACAAAACAAAATACAAACAAACTTTGTCTTCCAACCTTTCCCCCTGCCCCCAAGAACTCAAGCAATTCAATATAAGCTATATATGAGCAGTCATGGAAAACATCTCCACATTAGCTAGGTTATGAGAGAAAACAGACAAAAACAAAACTTCAGATTAAGAAACTAAAAAAAAAAATATGCTTCAGTCTGTTTTCAGACACCATCAGTTCTTTCTCTGTAGATGTATTGCAGTCTTCATAAGTCCTTCAGAGCTATATTGGATCACTGCATCACTGAAAATAACCATGTGCTTCCCAGCATATCATCTTACACTATTGCTTTTATTTTGTATATAGTACATTTCACTCTACTTCAGTTCATGTAGGTCTTTCCAGGTTTTCCTGATAGCAACCTGTTCATCATAACTTTTATATAGTACCTTAAACTTGACAAGGAATTTTCTTCACAATAGCCCAGCAAAGTAGGTACCATATGTTTTGCCATTATAATCAATCATCCTATTTCCTTCCCATGATACTTACTGTTTTCTATATTCTTTTACCCTATGCCTCCTCAAAAGTGTTTTGCTTCTGACTGCCCCCTACCCTGTTCTCCCCTCCCTTTTTTCGCTCTTCCCTCCTTATTCTCTTCCCTTCCTAACTTTCCTGTAGGGTTAAATAGATTATTTCTCCCAATTGGGTATGTATGTTATTCCCTCCTTGAGTCCATTCTGATGAGATTAAGATCTTTGAGCTAATTCTGTGTTTTAAATTTTCTTTCTTCCTTCCTCCCTCCTCAGCCCTCCCTATGAAATCAATAAATTCAATATGTCATACATGTGTTATGCAGAACATCTTCCCCTTCCTCGAAAGTGTTTTGTTTTTACTGCTCCCTCCCACAATCTGCCCTTCCTTCCTTCCCCTCTTCTCTACCACCCCCCTTATCTCCTTCCCCTCCCACTTTCCCTCAGGGCAAAATATATTACTATACCCACTTAAGTATGTATGTTATGAGCCATTTCTGATGATAGTAAGGTTCACTCACTACCCACACTTCTTCCTCCTCTTCCCCTTCCCTCCATAAGCTTTTTTCTTGTTTCCTTCATGTGAGCTACCTCTCCCCAATCCACCGCTCCCTTTCCCCCTCCTCCAATGCATTCCTCCTATGCCTCAACCCTATTTTAAAGATGTCATCATGGGTTAGCTAGGTGGCACAGTAAACAAAGCACCAGCCCTGGACCCAGGAGGCCCTAAGCTCAAATCTGGCCCCAGACAAAAGACACACCCCCCTGCTTGCCCCACAGAAAACAAGGATAAACAAAAAATAAATGCTTTACAGATAATCATCCCTTCATATTCAGTTCATACCTGTGTCCTCTGTCTAAGTGTATTCCTTTCAGTTTTCCTAATACTGAGAAAGTTCTTATGAGTTCCATTATCTTCCCCTGTAGGAATGTAAGCAGTTTAATTTTTTAATATACCTCATGATTTCTTTTTTCCTGTTTACCTTTTTATGCTTCTCTAGGTTCTTGTATTTGAACATCAAATTTTCTATTCAGTTCTGGTCTTTTCATCACAAATGCCTGAAAGTCCTCTTTTCATTGAAGTTCCATTTTTTCCTCTGAAAGATTACAATCAGTTTTGCTGGGTAGGTGATTCTTGGCTGTAGTCCCAGTTCCTTTGTCCTCTGGAATATATTCCATGCCCTCTGGTTCTTTAATGTAGATGCTGCTAGATCTTGTTTTATCCTTATTGTAGCTCCACAGTATTTTAATTCCTTTTCTCTAGCTGCTTGCAATATTTCCTCCTTGATCTGGGAGCTCTGGAACTTGGCTATAATATTCCTGGAGGTTTTCCTTTTGGGATATCTTTCAGGGGGTGATTGGTGGATTCTTTCAATTTCTATTTTACTTTCTGCTTCTAGAATATCAGGGTAATTTTCCCTGACAGTCTCTTGGAAAATTCTGTCTAAACTCTTATTTTGGTCATGGTTTTCAGGTAGTCCAGTGATTTTCAAATTATCTTTCCTGGATCTATTTTCCAGGTCAGCTGTTTTTTCCATGAAGATATTTCATATTGCCCTCTATTTTTTTAATTCATTTTGGATTTGCTTTATTGTGTCTTGGTTTCTCATAAAGTCAATAGCTTCCATTTGTTCAGTCCTAATTCTTAGGCAATCATTTTCTTCAGGGAGCTTTTGTATCTCCTTTTCCATTTGGCTTTTCAAGCTGTTGACTTTTTTCTCATGACTCTCCTGCTCTGCTCTCATTTCTCTTTCCATTCTTTCCTCCACCTCTCTAAGTCTTCCTTCTATCTTTCCTACTTTTTCTTCAAAGTCCCTTTTGAGCACTTCCATGGCTTGAGACCAATTAATATTTTTCTTGGAATCTTTGGATGTAGGGGCCCTAAAGTTGTTATCCTCTTCTGAGGGTACACCTTGATCTTCCTTGTTGCTAAAGAAACTTTCTCTAGTTTTTCTTTACTTGCTCATCTTACCCTCTTTTACTTGACTTTTAATTCCCTCTTACAGTGGGGCCCTACTTCCAAGCTACACTGTCCCAAGTTTCAGAGGGTCCTAGGTCTTTCAATTTGAGGGAGGGCAGGTTTTTCTCTTGCCTTATCTGTTCTCTGGTCTGAAGATAACCTCAGGCCAACCTGCTAATTGACCAACCAGCAAAACTTTTTGTGCTATGGTTCTTAGCTCTGCCAAGCCTGTGCTTCTCCCCGACCTGGGCCTCCTGCCACTCAAAATTTCTTTCTGGTTCCCTGCTAGGGTGGGATATCTGAATTCCTCCTTACGTCCTGCAGACACCCCTGTATTCCCCATCTCCCCCTCCCCCCAGCCAGCCATTCAGCCCTCTCACCCAACCATAAGTTTAGTTCCAGAAGACACTGGTGCTGCAGCTGATTTAGAGGCTTGTGGTAAGTTTCTCTGGTACAGCATTCCTGGGGTCTGTGTCAGTGCAGTCACGGGGTTGGACTCTTCTTGCAGCCCAGCCCAGCCTTCTCTAAGGTGTCTTCGGCTGGAAAATAATCTCTGCCCATCTTTTTGTGGGTTTTGCTGCTCTAGGTGTTGTTTTATTGCTGTTTTTGGAGTAATTGTGTCAGGAGCTCTGTGCATTTAATGTCTTTCTTCCGCCTTCTTCAATTATGGAATATTTTTAAGTAAGTCATTAAAACTCTAAAGATACTGAAGGTAGAGTTTAGTTCTGTGCCCAAGAAACCTTATTTGTGGTTTGAAATTTTCATCAATACACAAAGTTGAAAACTTTCATTGAGTTCTATTTTGTTGGCATATGTTGTCCAAATGATGAAAACTGAATCAAGGAATGTAGTATATCTTTAGGATGTACCATGTTTGGTAGCACTAATATGGCATCAGGTTTCAAAGCAAGGGTCTGTGTGACTCTGAATGTTGGGTCTGCCACAAATGCAAATATAAGTCCTTGAGTATTTTCATCATCACTAACTGTTTATATTATATGGCAAGTTGAGATAAGCACCAAGCAAGGTCTAGGAACAGAGCCAGAATACTAACATTGAAGTAAGCCCTACAGCAGCACAATATCACTGGACTATACTTGTTCAAAGTAAAGGTGACAGCAAACTACATAGGCATCTGGTGAATGTTGAATGCAAATAGAGGGATCATATACAGTAAATCTTTTTAAACTGTGGGTTGTGACCCCATATGGAGTAATTTAATGTAGGGGCCACAAAATTTTTTGCAGTAACTTTTTATATGTATACCTATTTTATATATACCTGGGGTTGTGTAAAAATTTCTTGGGCAGAAAGGGATTGTGAGTGGAAAAAGTTTAAGGACTGATAGAAGGAATTCTAGAAGGACCTACAGTTTAATAATGTGGCATAGTTCTATAGGGTCCCTTATTTGAGCATAGTCATTGGGTATTTGTAGGACAAAAAGATAAGGGCCCTGAATGTAGTAGCTTTATCTAATAGAACACCAGATTAAATGTAGACCTGAACTCTTGGCCAGGTTTTTCTGTAGTCAGACTCATGTCTGTGAAGGACAGCCACATTCTTAAAGTAGAGAATGGAGTCAGAGATAATGGAAAGTATGAGTGAAGGTTTTGGAGTAGCATTTCATTTTTCTGTAGTCAATAAGAAACTAAACCATAAAAAACTCTTATGACTTAAATAGCACATCGGTTTGATTTTGCTAATAAGAGATCTGTTTCTTGGTGTAAATTAGGCCCTTAAGTATGCAGTTAACTCTTTTAGATCATAGGATACTTTAGAGGTCCCATTTATAAAATCAATGGGTTAATTAATTTTATTCAAACAAATAATGATTGTGAGCTTTACCTCTCCCCAGATATTTATTTTATAAATAAGCTTGTTCATCTGTAAATTAGACCATATACTTCTTTATATCTCATTAAGCTAGCATTATATTAAGGTAATTAACTGGTTTTGTAGGTTTATTATGATGTGTTTAAGGGACACATTTATAGATTTCGCAAATAAATCTTGAAATCAGGGCCTCTCAATATTCACACCCATTTTTGACACCTCTTCATATCATATGGGGGGAGGAAAAGGAGACAGTTTTAAACACATTTAAATAATTTACCTGAGAAAATGCAAACATGCTCAAATAGATATGGAAAGATCTGAAAACATATACTGTAACATAGAGAGTTTTAACCCTATAATGTGCAGGAATCTTTCCCTGACAAGGGGCATGAGGAAGAGTAGCTCAGTCAACTTAACAAGGTTAAAAGATAGAGACCTTTGTTATAGTCTTGGAAATATATCTAAATTTTGAACACATGGGATATAAACAATATCCTGATCTGTGGTGCTTATTAGCAGACAGGAAAATTAAGATACAGCTATTACTCTAATAGTAGAATCACCACATCAAACTTAGTCCTTAAAAGAGAGTAGATAGGCCTGGGAAGTAGCTGAACTGAGAGCAAAATGTAGACATAGCCAGAACTGAAAGGAGTCATACACAGAAAACTTAGAACTCTGGGATCAGGGGTGAAGCCTCCACCCAACTCCCTATTGAATCTCTTGGCACCAAAGGTAACAGCCAAAGAAAAGCAGTGATAGGGGCAAGGGCCAGTTCAGTGTTGAGAGGGCTTGCAAAAGTCACTCTTTGGCTCAAACCCTACCCAGCATTTTTCTAGGAATGTCAGAATTTGAATTATGTTTAGGTACTTACAGAAAAAATAATAGGGCCCTTAGCCCTCTATCAATTGAGTAGGCTGACAGTTTTGTTGTATATAGGACAGCCTTTATTCTAGCCTACAGAAAATGCAAAACATAAAGAATTTGCGCTTGAGCTAATAAACAATCAAATTAATTCTTCTTTCCTCTTTAGTGAGCTCCTCATCCCTCCCTGAGAGCTAGCTATATAATACCCCAGAATTAATGGAAATTGTGACTTCCCTGGAAGCAAAATGTCAGGTTTTAAGGTTGATGGAAACAAGTGAGACCTGCCTGCCCTAAGAGACTTATATAATTTCCTAAACTTAAAGTATCACCTATGCCACAAAAGATAACTCATTACAGTGAGAAAGGACAAGGTTGACTTTTGCTTCCCAGTTAATAAGAATGATAATACATTGGAACCCCATTGCTGTGTCCTTTGCTGATCTTCCAACTCTGAAGTCATATAAAAACTGTTTCTCTTTTCTGCAAGAATCATGATTTAGGAAATCCTCTGCTGCATGGTTCTTCCTCTAGAAGCTCTTCTTACCACTCTGTCATTACCTCTTCCCAGTTTCTGTCTCTGTTAAGAAGTTCTATCACTGTTAGTCTGTGGCTGCCATTCTGTGGATGAGAGGTTTCCTCAGTGACTATAAATAGGGTCTTCAACCTCACCACAGACCTTTGAATACTCTGTGTATATCCCCTCTCTCAGCTTGGATTCTCTGTCTGTACTTAGTTCATTTGAGAGGCTTGACAAATCTGTTTGTTTCCTTTAAAAACTAAGTCCAAGGGTGCTACTCATCCTTAATTGACCTGCAAGGCTTTGAGCAAGGGTATTCTTGGTATTCCCCCCTACCCCAAGCAGTTATAATTGTTATGGCCCTCAGTACCTCATTTGAATGGCCCTGGGTACCCCAGATGTTTTGTGGGGTAAATCAAAAGTACTTTCTCCTTGAGAAATTAAACCAAAGGACAGACACACCTAACCAGTCTCCCCCACCCCTTGGGGAGATAAGATTGGATGTGGCTGCTGCCTTTGTGGCATGAGGAGCAGAGAGATGGCTTGAGAGATCCAGAGCTGCCCCTTACCCAACTTCCCCAGCCACCACCAGTGGGAGATGGTCCTCCCCCAATAGGGGAACTTTCCACAGTCAGATGATCACCTCATTGGACCACCATTGGACCTCTATAAAAGTATCTGCCTGTCTCCTGCTCGAGGAGATAGGTATCTCAGAGCCACTTCTCTGAGCTATGTCTTCTCCCCATGAGAAGAAGTCCAAAGATTTCTCTCTTAGTTTCCTTTCCCTAGCCCTAAATAAACTTTATTTTATTCTAATTGGATTTGTGTGCAAGAGGGTGGGGCAATGTGGGTTAAGTGACTTGCCCAGGGTCACACAGCTAGTGTCAAGTGTCTGAGCCTGGATTTGAACTCAGGTCCTCCTGAATAGAGTGCCGGGGCTTTATTCACTGCGCTACCTAGCTGCCTGGGTGGAATTCTTTCTTTATTTATTTTTAAAAATAAAAGTATTTTATTATTTTCCAGTTACATGTAGAGATAGTTTTCAAAATTTGTTTATATAAGATTTCCAATTTAAAATTTTTCTCCCTTCCACCCCCCCCCCCAGACAGCAGGTAATCTGATAATAGGATGGATATATATATATATATATATATATATATATATATATATATATATATATATATATGAAATAACATTAAACATATTTCTGCATTAGTCATAAGAGAAGAATCAGGGTAAAACAACAGCACCAAAAACAAAAGAAATAGTATAGTCCAATCAGCATCCATATTCCACAGTTCCTTTTTTTTTTTTTTCCCTGGATTTAGAGAGCCTTTTCCATCATGAGGCCTTTGGAACTCTCTTGTACCTTTGGATTGGTGAGAAGAATCTAGTCTGTCACAGTTGATTAACACATAATGTTGATGATACTGTGTATAATGTTCTTCTGGTTCTGTTCATCTCACTCATCATCAGTTCATGCAAGTCCTTCCAGGTTTCTCTGAATTCCTCCTGCTCATCGCTTCTTACAGCACAATAGAATTCCATTATATTCATATACCACAACTTGTTCAGCCACTCCCCAATTGATGGGCATCCCTTCAATTTCCAATTCCTTGCCACCACAAAAAGAGACAAACCCAGGAACTCTATGAACACAATTACAAAACACTTTTCACACAAATCAAATCAGATCTAAATAATTGGAAAGATATCAATTGCTTATGGATAGGCCAAGCTAATATAATAAAAATGACAATTCTACCTAAATTAATGTACTTATTCAGTGCCATACCAATCAGACTACCTAAAAATTATTTTACAGAGCTAGGAAGGTGGGTTGGCTGTACCAAATCTGAAGCTCTACTATAAAGCAGCAGTCATCAAAACTATCTGGTACTGGCTAAGAAATAGAGTGGAGGATCAATGGAATAGGCTAGGGAAAGTAGACACAGTAGTAAATGACATTAGTAATGTACTGTTTGATAAACCCAAAGACCCCAGCTCCTGGGATAGGAATTCAGTATTTGACAAAAAATGCTGGGAAAACTGGAAGATAGTATGGCAGAAATTAGGCATAGACCAACATCTGACACCTTATACTAAAATAAGGTCAAAATGGGTACATGATTTAGACATAAGAGGTGATACCATAGGTAAATTAGGAGAAGAAGGAATAGTCTACCTTTCAGATCTTTGGAAAGGAGATCAGTTTATGACCAAACAAGAGAGAATATTATGAAATGCAAAATGGATGATTTTGATTACATTAAATTAAAAAGGGTTTTTACAAACAGAAGCAGTGTATCCAAAATTAGAAGGGATGCAGAAAGCTGGGAAACAATTTTTATGGCCAGTACTTCTGATAAAGGCCTCATTTCTAAAATATATAGGGAACTAAATCAAATTTATAAGAATCCAAGTCATTCCCCAATTGAGAAATGGTCAAAGGATATTAATGGGCAGTTTTCTGATGAAGAAATCAAAGCTATCTATTGCCACATGAAAAAATGTTCTAAATCACTATTGATTAGAGAGATTCAAATTAAAACAACTCTGAGGTACCACCTGACACCTATCAGATTGGCTAATATGACAAAAACGGAAAATAATAAATGTTGGAGAAGCTGTGGAAAAATTGGAACATTGATGCATTGTTGGTGGAGCTGTGAACTGATCCAACCATTCTGGAGAGCAATTTGAAATTATGCCCAAAGGGCTGTGAAGCTGTGCATACCCTTTGACCCAGCAATACCACTTTGGGGTCTTTTCCCCAAAGAGATCATAAAAAAGGGAAAAGGACCCACATGTACAAAAATATTTAGAGTTGCCAGGTGTAATTCTTTAAAGAGGAATTCCTAAGAACCCCTATCCCCTATTCCTTTCCCAAACCCCCATCTATTTCCCCATAACATAATGGAAGCCTTAAAAGAGACCTCACATGTAGATGTAGAGATGTTCACATGTAGTGAGAGAATGTTAAAGTTGGAAAGGACCTTAAAGACCTTCTAGTCTCATCTAATCATTTTAGAAATCAGGAAATGCAGGCTGGAGAAGTTAAGAGAAACTGTCCAAGGTTCTCCAGCTCGGGAGTAGAGCAGGTATTCAAACCCCAGATTTTCTGACTCCAAAGCTAGTTGCTATATTTTGAGTGTGTATTTTATACTTTCCCTGTGCCTGTTCCCCAGGGATTTGGTAAATGTTGCCAGACTAGGTCCTTTTCATTTCAGTGGATCTCTGGTCCCTTGGGGGTATTCTGTTTTACAGATTGCAGCTCTTCTGGATCCATCTTCTCATTCTGTGTGCCTCTTTACCCAACATATTGGAGACCTTCTTCTGGGCCTTTGGACATTATATACCAGCCACTTAGGCTGTCCATCAGTTATGTTGTGTTCTCCCTACCTGACCAGTTCACTTCCTTTTCTTTTGTTTTTGTTTTTTTTGCGGGGCAGTGGGGATTAAGTGACTTGCCCAGGGTCACACAGCTAGTAAGTGTCAAGTGTCTGAGGTCGGATTTGAACTCAGGTACTCCTGAATCCAGGGCCAGTGCTTTATCCACTGTGCCACCTAGCTGCCCCTCCTTTTCTTTTTATACGTTTCCCCAAAAATGTTTCTCTTTTATGCCACTTCTCATATGTAAGACAATGTTAATTAATATTAACATAATTTTAAGGGTAAATCTGGATTTGAATAGACATGTAAATGTGCTCAGTTTCTGATTTCCCTGCAATAGGCAATACATACATATGCATACCATACCCTCTATCAGCACTTCTCTTTGTAATAATGCTTAATTTCAAAAAGTAATTTTATTAAATGTGTAATGATTAATTAACTAGAAGGACCAGATGCATTAATTGACACACAACTTTTTATTATAGTTTTACTCCGAAATAAAACTTTTCTTTCTATATCTATTTTCTTAACCTTGTGGATAAATATATATATATATATATATGTACTGCATCAATTGACAGGTGTTTGGTCCTTCAAGGTATTCTTAAATTCTGGTCTTTCTACAGTTTTGAACTTTCATTTTTACTTACTTACTTTTATAAAATCTAGAACCACATGGTTAAAAACCTCACTAACCCTTTAGATTTTTGCTTTCTTTATGTCAGAATTATTTTTTCAACCAAATTCAGGTAAGATTGAGGTTTAGAGTTTATTGATGTGAATAGTTGACATGCTTCTACATTGTTTATTCACCTCATGGCTCTCCATGTCTGAACAATTATTCCAAAAGACTATATAAAACAGCATCACATTAGCAATGACTATTTGAGCACAGTGAGTGAATGTTAATGAGGTAGCAGTATTTTTTTTATTTTTTTCAGACATGCCTTCCTTATTATGATTTGAATTGTGTATTCATTTATAAAATGGATTTTTAAGTAGTATGCTGCAACCTTGCAACAGCAGTGTTAGTTGTACAGCTCAATATAAGGTGGTTCAGGTACTTCCATTCAGTATAAGGTGTGTTTACCTTGAGGTCCTCTTCCAAGAGGAATTAGTTATGAATTATTCTATATGTCTCACTGTGAGACAATGCTCTTGCATTGGTTCTTTCTTGAAGTCCATAGAACATGATATATTATAGTGTGAATTTACTTGTGTATTTTTAAACTGTGAAAAGGGGTGTTAAAAATACCCCCTTATTAATCGTTTGGATTTGAATGGTTCACCTGTGTAGGCAAAATAAGCCATTCTTAGACATCTTTTTTGTTCTCTATTTTCTGGCTGTGATATTACTTTAGAGTCAGTTGTTATGAAATCAATGTTATCACTTTGCCTGTTTCATAGTAATCTATTATGTAGTAATACTGTAAGGAGAGCTGTTATGTTTATAGGCATGATAAATTAGGTAATAACATTCCAGACCTTTTAGTAGAAGGACTTATATAGGGGGCAGCTAGATGGTGCAGTGGATAAAGCACTGGCCCTGGATTCAGGAGTACCTGAGTTCAAATCCGGCCTCAGACACTTGACACTTACTAGCTGTGTGACCCTGGGCAAGTCACTTAACCCTCATTGCCCCACCAAAAAACAAAAAAGAAGAAGGACTTATGCCACATATATAGGCAGTTCACCATCTTTGTCCAAGTACTCAGAAACAAAAGTTGACAATTCAAGAAATGATTTTTGTAGCTAATTTATTTGGAGCCATGTAGCATTTTAATCAGTTTAATAGCGATTTACAAATAGACCAAAAAAATTACTGGATAATTGCATACTAAATTTCAACCTAATGTCACTATAGAATAGATGTGCCATCCTAAAAGTCATGGTTCATACCAATAGCATCCTCTTTGTTTTTTAATAGATGGTAGCATTCTCCATTCAAATAGAAATGGAGCTTTGCATTACTATCATCCAACTACTCCATCTGAAATGATAAAACAAAGAATGAAAATCCAGTCTCTAGAGACTAGTTTCCATTTGGAAGAAAATTGTATGGCTAAGTATAAATTCTGTTTTATCTATTTTCCTTAGTCCAGACTAATTATAATTTTGTATTAAGAGTAACTTTTGCATGTAATAATTTGAAAGTTTAGGATTCTTTAACATGCCTCAATGGAAATTTTGCTTCTACATTTTAATTTTCCTCTCACACTGTAGAATTCTTCCTCTCCTAGGTTCAATTTAAGAAAGCTGAATTCTTGAAGTATTTATAGGATCTCATTTTAAGATGGCCTCATTACTGAAGAATCCAAAGACAATATTGTAACAAGTCTCCATTATATTAATATTCTCAATGTCATAAGTAGTGTGTTAAGGTGTATGTTCAATGAATAAAATTATTCATATCACGTTTCCTCTTGTTTGCAATAATATACTCTTAGAAATATTACTGATTGATGGGCCCTTTAATTTTTATTAATGTCTTCAGAAGAGATGCTTACTTTTGAGGTATATGGTAACTGACTACATCAGAGAACAAGAGCCACTATTCTAGTATGTACATTTAAACATTAAGCATTGTCTTGGGAAAAAAATGAAAACAGTGCTGCTTCATTTTATCAGTACATAAGATTAACAGTGATAATTTTAAATTGTTTTTGTCATCTTAAATTGTATAAATAATGGGTGATTATAGAACTCTCGGTGTCATCTTTATGACAATTGAAGAAGGAATCAGTTTCAAACATGTCTACAAATAGTAGTTTTGGGCAAATGAAAGTCTGTTATTGATAGCATAAGGTCACTGTCACAGTTGAATGAACAAAAAGCAGACTGTTAGTTACTTCTGAATAGTTTTTATAATTAGGCATTGATAGAGAGATAAATTCTTTTTAGTTAGGTGATTTTGAATATTGAACTTACAAAGTGTATAGAGCTATTGCCCTTTATCCCTGAATTGCAAACATTATGATTATATTTAACTTGAAGTTGCCATTTCACATTTCTTATTTACTAAATTTTAAAGTGGGAGAGGTTTTTCAAATTTGTTTTTTTTTTATACAATCCTACTTTCTTCTTACTTTAGAGGGCTATACAAACACATTTTGACATCAGCTCAGAATGAAGCTATCTAGCACAGCGGCTTATTTGATCCAGAGTTCAGCTCTTGTATTTCCACTGGAATGCAGCCCATCTGTTTTACAATTCCCCTAGCCAATGAGTTCTATAGGTCAGGAGTTTATAGCTTAGAATTCAGTGGATTTTCTTACTCCTAATTTTTCTAATATAACATTTTTTCTTGATTATATGAAAATTTTTAAGTGAAAGTAAACCATATGAAAGTCATGATATTGAAAACAATAGAAAGCTTGTCAGGGGGACCAAGGACATAGGTTTAGGTACTCTGTTTTGCATTTGCTTTTGTTTCCAAGTAGTGATATATTTTTCTTCATGTCTTTCAAAACCATTCTTAAGTGGACACATGTACTATTTATCTCATAAGTAAGTATTATGAACTCACCTTTTATACACAGGGAAATTCTGTGCACCTGTCATGTCAGTTTCATTTTCTTTTGCAGATAGTACCATGGTTCTGTGTGCCAGTTCCCCATTTCTTGACAAGGATTTCTTCAAAAGCTAATAATATATTTAATTTTTGGTGGGTCTTCCTCTAAAATTGAGTAGTTTCTTTGGAAATGTCCTTAAAGTTGGCATATGGTGATCAGAGGGAGGTATTCTGTAGAGTGCTGTCTTTGTCCTCTGGCAGCAGACCAGGTCTTTGGATTTAGGGCTTTAGGAAATCATTTAGTCACAGTTAGTTGTGAATAAGTGTGAGGGAGCTGGGTCAAAAGAAATGGCTCATCAGTTTTGGAAGGTGGCAGCTAGAGTCACAGGGGTTATGAGGGCTTGAAGGATATTGGTCCTACTGAACATAGGCTATATAACTCTTTTTATGAATTGTTTCTTTTTTCTTCTTCTTACACTTAGTTTTGTTGACAGACTTTTGAGCTTTATTTTTATTAGCTCATATTTTGTATACAGTGTTCTGATTTTATGGTATCGATGTTTCAGTTATATCTTACTGATGAAAACAGTGTATGATTTTCAAATCAGTACATTATTTGTTAGGTATTCGTAATATAATGAGTATTCAGTGAGGTTCTCTGCATGTTGTGAAAGAAGTAGAAGATTTTAAATCCTAGAATTTCAGAGTTGGAAACTATCTCAGAGATTATCTGGTTTGGTCAGCTCTGTCATTTTACAGATGACCCTGAAGAACTTACAGTCTAATTTTTAGAGAGAGGACTGCTATAAAACTGATCTACTTGCTGTTCTCCATGAATGACATTGTTTCCCATCTCTGTCTCATAATTGAAATTTAGTCTTAGGAAACTTTTAGAAACTCTAACTTTCCCCAAATTTATTTTAAACTCCTACTAGAAACCTATCTTGATCCCCCGTATTTCTTTCCTCCTGGAAATTAACTTGAATGTATCTTGTCTTTAATTTTTTATGTTCATGTTGCTTCCGTCTAACAAGATTTAATCTTTATGCTAGAGGCCATTTCATATTGGTCTTTGTATCACTGGCACCTAGAAGAGTACTTGGCAGATGTTTAAAAAAAATTAATAAATGCTGAATGAATGAATGAGTAAAAGTGGGGCTAGTGAAGAGTTTACTGAAATGTATAATTTAGTGCCACTTCTGAGGTACCAGAATGAGCATGGCAAGTTAGGAGAACAGTACAAAGAGCATGACTTGAGAGAAGATTCATGGTGGGCAGTAAAGGAAGGTAAGAGTTGAATAAGTAAGGTAAACCAGTTGACAGAGGGCCTTGAAAACAAGGCTATGAATTTTGGACTTGATGGAGTAAGAATGAAGGAGACACCAGAGGTTCTGAAACAAGGGGGTGATATGCAAATGTAATTTTGTAAGATAAATTGCTAGTATGCTGGATAAATTACAAAGAGAATTGTCTTGAGAAGAAGAATCTAGTGAGGAAGATGCAATAATGTAAAGATAAGATAGTGATGAGCTGGATAAAGATGGTATCAGTGGCAATTAAATTCTGCAAGCATTTGTTCAGAGACAAAAATGAAGCACATCTTGCCCCTGGGAGCTTATGCTCTACTGGAAAAATAGAAATCTCTGTGTGTGTGTGTGTGTGTGTGTGTGTGTGTGTGTGTATACACATATGTTAATAGTCATTAAACATTTATTTATTAAGTGCTTCCTATGTGTCAGACACAGGAGGATAGACTCAAAGCGCATGAGGCAGAAAGATGAATTAGGAAGGTATTGTGTAGAAAGACGTAATGAGGGTCTGAATCAGAGTGGTAGGTATATGAATGGAGAAGAAGAGTGAGAACAGGAGAGATTCTAGAGAGAGAATCACAAGATTTTGTAGTTGATTAGATGATTAGATGGAAAGAATTATTTAGGTTGACTCAGGTTTCAAACTTGAATGACTGGGAGCATGGTCTTCCTCTCAACAGAAATAAGAAAGTGTGGCTTGATAGCCTTAGAGAAAAGAATGAATTCTGTTTTGATAGTGTTAAGTTTGAAAGACCTACTGAACTATGAAGAGGAGATAGCCAGCAGGCATTATGGGGAACATTCAAGGTAAAAGAATATTTCGTTTGCTGGAAAACAAATAGGTCAGTGCCTAAACTATAATTGATATGATTACATATGAATATATGATTAGCCTGGAAAGATAGGCTGGAGCTAGGTTGTAAAGATCTATAAATGCCAAGTATAGAAATTAATATTTTATTCTAGAGGCAGTAGGGAGCCACTGTCATTTCTTAAGATAGGAAGCAACAAGGTCAGATTTGTGTTTTAGGATTATTCATTTGTCAGCTGTGTAGAGGACAGATTGGAGAGTGGAAAGAATGAGTCACAAAGACCATTTAAATGGCAGTTACAATAGTTCAGGCTAAAAATGATAAGGTCCTGAACTAAGGAGGTGACTGTAAGGAGCAAGGAACAGATTTTGGAGATATTGGTAGTTGATTGATTGTGGAATCAAGGAGAGGGAGAGTAGAGAATGAAGAATAACTCCTAGACTGCAAACCTGAGTTACCGGAATGGTAGTGTCCTCCACAGAAATAGGGAAATTAGGAAGGGTAGATTTAGTCACAGTAGAAAATTATAAGTTCAGTTAGAACATGTTTTTTGAAATGTCTATCTGAGATCCAGAGGAAATATCCATAGGGCATTTGGAAATATGGGACTGGAGTTGAGGAGAGAGAGGAGTACAGTGTATATAGGTTAGGTAGTTTGGTTAGAGATGGGTGTTGAACCCATTGGAGCTAATGAGATCACCAAGAAAGTAGAGAGAAGAGGGTTTAGAAGAGAGCCCTAGGGTATACCATAGAAGGGGGTGGGACATAGATGATGCTAATGCAGAGGAGACTGGTTCCTCCTTCTGCCTGAGAAGGGCAGGCAGAAAACCCTGGGGGAAGAAACATGCAGTATAAATATCAATCAGTGTAAAAGTAGCACTTCAGGGAAATCAAGAAGAATGAAGACTGAAGAAAGGCCATTAGACACACAGTAAAAAAGATCTTTAGAGATTGCGATTTTTGTTGGCAAATTCAACAAATACTTATTTAGTACTTTCTGTGTACAAGGTACGAGGGGTATAAAGACAAAATTGTCCCAAAATCAGCCCTCAAGGAGCTTAAATTTCAGGAGAGACAGAGACAGACCTAGAGAACTGACAATAGGGGGAGGGCTCTAAGTGTCTGTGGCCCTGGAAACTGAACTAGCTGTGAAGAGCAGAGTTTAGATGCACTTGTTAGAGGTGATGGGAGGAGAGAGTCAGTCCTAAAGTAGTAGAATTCCTTCCTGGAGAATACAGTGTCATAGGAGCTGGGGAGAGTGTTATGGAACAAGAAAGCCTGGTTCTGGAACTCTCAGGGTCAAATTCAAAAAGGTTAGGATCCAGTTTGGAACTTGATTGTGTGGGGGTGGAGTGGGGTGTCTTTTAAGATGAATTCAAATATCCAAGCCAAATATTCATATCTGGAAACAGTTAAATCATTATAACCCAACAGATTTCCATTCCTTTTCCTTTTGGGGATGTTTTTGTTTTGCTCTACAGACAGGAGTATTGAAGTATGACCACTGAGATCACTGTAGTCGTGGAAGTATTAAAGTCTCAGTGAATATCAGTTGTGTCTACCCTTTATACCCATGCAAAAATAATATTTTATTGTGACCAAAAGACTTTTGAGTGTGTACCCCTCTGAGATTACCTTTCACCTAGTCTGGATATAGTTTGCATATAGCTAGTTATTTTCTTGTTAGTCTCTCCCATTAAAATGTGAGCTCCTTGAGGACCAGGCCTTTTTTTTTTTTTTTGCCTTTCTTTTCTTTCTTTCTTTCTTGCTCTTTTTCTTTCTTTCTCTCCCCCTTCCTTCCTTCCTTCCTTCCTTCCTTCCTTCCTTCCTTCCTTCCTTCCTTCCTTCCTTCCTTCCTTCCTTCCTTCCTTCCTTCCTTCCTTCCTTCCTTCCTTCCTTCCTTCCTTCCTTCCTTCCTTCCTTCCTTTCTCTCTTTCTCTTTCTTGCTCTCTTTTTCTTTCTCTGTTTCTTTCTCTCCCCCTTCCTTCCTTCCTTCCTTCCCCAGTGCTTATCATAGCACCTAGCAAGTAGCATTAAATAGAAGATTGTTGACTAACCACAGTGTCTAGCACAATGCCTTCCACTCTAGCCTGAGCTGTGGGTTACTTTGAGACTCCTGTCTCAGCACAGCAGCTCCCTCCTTCCGTCCTTCCAGGCCATCCTTGGTTGGAAAATGATCTCAGCACATTCTTCTGTGGGTTTTGCTGCCACTGTCCTGTGGCATTATTTGGATTTTTTTTGGAGCTATCATGTCATGAGTTCAAGAGCTCACTGCCTTTCCTCCACCATCTTGGCTCCACCCCAGAAGTCCGGAGGCATAATTTATTAAAGCTTCCAGTAGTATTTGTAGTATTCTAATATAACAAGGCTCAGAGTAGAGTACTTCTCATAGAGGTAAGCATGTGTTCTGGCCCCCCTATTAAAAGACTTGCTCCTGGTCAGTCTCCTAGTCCTTATGATTTGGGGGTTGTGTTGAGAATGACTGCTCCCTGGACCAGGAAGAACCATCTCCTTAATAATCTATAAGAACTGTAGAAAGCCTTTAGTCTCTCTTGCACGCATTGATTTGGCCTGTACTCCCCTTAGACTTCTAGATGGGGTGGTGGAATTTCTTAGCTCTTCTGTTCTCACCCTAGCAGCAGTGGTAGCTCTGCCTGCTAACCATCTCTGATACAATTCCTTCAGTTATAGAGACCAAGTGACCAGTCATGAGTTGCTGGATCATGTGTATACATCAATAAGGGTCCAAAATTTCTGAGGCCGGATTTGAACTCAGGAACTCCTGAATTCAGGGCCGGTGCTCTATCCACTGCGCCACCTAGCCGCCCCCTAATTTGTTATTTTTGATCAAATTACTTTTGGAGTAGTGATTACAATTGGGAATAAGAATAGTGGTAAAAAGTGAAGAGGTAGGGCAGCTAGGTGGCACAGTGGATAGAGCACCGGTCCTGGAGTCAGGAGTACCTGGGTTCAAATCCAGCCTCAGACACTTAACACTTACTAGCTGTGTGACCCTGGGCAAGTCACTTAACCCCAATTGCCTCACTAAAAAAAAAAGTGAAGAGGTACACATGCACACTAAATTAGAGTGCTAGTTCTTCAGGCTTTAGATTATATGTGTCTGTGTTCATATTTAGAGACTGAGTTTTGTGTCTGCCTCAGAATCTAAGCTAGATTTTTATTCAGAACTTATTCTTAATTATACATTTTGGCATACCAATTAAAAACCTTTTCCTCTTGTGGTATAGTAATCTCTTTTCATGCAAAGAAACAAATTAACATTCGTTTTGGTTTAAATTATAATCTTCCTGCAGCAATATTTTAAAAGCAGAAACTTAAAGCTTAACAATTTAAGATAGTAGTAGATATTTTGGTCAATTTAGCACTCCCTCATTAACAGAACAGTATAGAGTAGTATTCTTCTATACCCCCAGACTCTTTCATTCTTATTGGTCTGTCCAACCACTCTTGGACCCTAGCTATTTTAGAAAAGAGAATAATCACATTCCCCAAAGCAACCAGCTGGCAAAGTTTTTCACAAAGTTTAATGTCACAGCAGTGGTGCAACTATCCAAGAAGTGAGCATCAGTTGTCTAAAGGCAACTACCACAAGAGAAAATACTGTTGTATTTTGCTTTGCCCTTAAAGTCTGTGATGATTGTACAGTTGTATAAATGTTGACTTTTCATGAATTTGACTACTTACATGATGCCGTGGTGAAATTTGCATTATATGAAAATACATTGCAGAAAAGGGGTTTTTATAGTAAATTCTTGTTTGCTCATAATACTTAGGGAATCAGCATTCTGGTTTTTTATTGTTGTTTAGTCGTTTTTCAGTTGTGTCTGTACTCTTTGTGACCCCATTTGGGGTTTTCTTTGCAAAGATACTGAGATGATTTGCTATTTCCTTCTCCAGGCTTTCTGGTTACTGTTACAATGTAATATACTGATTAATTGTTATCAAGCATGTACAGTAATGGAAAAATTCTTGGATTCGGAAACAGAGAATCTGAGCTAAAATTTTGGCTATGCTAATTATTCCCCATGCTCCCTTGGACAAGTCAGCTCAACTCTTTGAGCCTCAGTTTCCTTGTAAAAATAGGGCATTGGACTAGATGACTTTTGAGCTTCCTTCTAGCTTTAAGGCTATTACCTATATGTATATGTGTGTGTACATACATACATACATACATACATACATACATACATACATACATACATACATATATCCATGCATGCCATGCGTACACACACACATATAAATACATATACACACATTTGTATGTTTTCTATCCTTTAGAATATGAGCTCCTTCAGGGCAGGGAACCTGTTTTATCTTTGTTTCTCCAGTACATAGAATAATGGCTCAGAGAAGGTGCTTAATAAATAATTGTTGACTGACCTACTATGTATGTACAGTTTATAATACATTAAGGTCATGTATCAATATATATTTTGTGTCCATTTTATATGGCTTGGAGCCTAGTTTATCATTTAAAATTACCGTTGTATCTGATTTGATAACATTATTGGTCATATCTCAACCAGACTCCTAAGTGATATAATCTGTAGAGAAAAATCCTTTATTTTGCATTTTAGACATAAGCATTCTAGAAGCAATTTTTATTAATTTCAATTAAACTAATTCTAATCATCTTGTGTGTGTGTGTGTGTGTGTGTGTGTGTGTGTGTAAGGGGTTTTTTTGGGGGAGGCAGGGCAATGGGGGTTAAGTGGCTTGCCCAGGGTCACACAGCTAGTAAGTGTCAAGTGTCTGAGGCCAGGTTTGAACTCAGGTCCTCCTGAATCCAGGGCTGGTGCTTTATCCATTGTGCCACCTAGCTGCCCCCTCATCTTTTGCTTAGAGAGAAAGAATCCAAAGGCAGAAATGCATCCTGCCTTTGAAAATCTCTAACACCCCTTTGGGAGTTACATCTTCTAACGTTCCCAAATAATAGCTGAAATTACATTGTCAGGATTGAACACGAATTCAGGCTTAGGTAATAGCCTAGGAATGATGGCAGTTTTTAAAATGTTTGTATACTTTAGAGAATTATGTTCATAGAACCAGCTAATCCTCGGACCTTTTAAGAATTCTCTTTCTCCCCTTTATAGAGGGGAATTGAAGTAAGAAGTAATCCAAAATGTCTTCCTTCTCTTGGTCTGATCACTTCAGGGAGCAGTAGTTCTGATTTTCTAATCACTTGGGTGGGGGAACCCTTCTTGGACAGACTCAGAGGGAGAGAGGTCTGGGAATGTGTTAGAAACTGGTTGGGCTTTTGATAAAAATTATATAAAAAGGGGGAGGCTAAGTGGCGCAGTGGATAAAGCACCGGCCCTGGATTCAGGAGTACCTGAGTTCAAATCCGGCCTCAGACACTTGACACTTACTAGCTGTGTGACCCTGGGCAAGTCACTTAACCCCCATTGCCCCGCCCCCCCAAATTACATAAAAAGGATTTAAGCTAGGGTATTATCAGAATTGATAGCTAACAAGAGAATTATAAGGTTTCTAATTGAGATTAATTAGCCCAGGGGCTTTTGACTGAAATACTGAGAAAATACTTTCTTAGTATTTGTAAAAGAGGAAGCTTTTAAAAAGTTATTACTTTCACTTTCCAGCAGCTCACTCTCCCCTCCACCAAGAGAACATTTCAAAGCAATACGAGTTAAGCAAAACAAACTGACTCACTGAGCATGTCTGACAGCAAATGCCTAATGTTCCAAATATATGTTTTTCCTCTAGCCCCTACCCTGATCCTTTCCTCATATCAGAGAAAAACAATCAAGGAAGACCAACCAATACAGTGACTACTTATCTCAGCATCTGACACACTGAACATCCAAAAATGTTCCCTCCAGCCTTTACCCCCACTGTGAAGAAGAGGAGTATATAATAGAGTTCTGTGAGAAATACGCCCTGCTTTATGATACCTTTGTTAAGGTTTCCAAAATACATTGTGACAAAAATCAGGAAGTACCTGAATATCATTTACAGGTTGTAAACTCTCCTTTGACTGAAACAAAATATACTTAACACAAAGGTGACTGAATATAACTGAAACTTTGAATTGGAAATCATTTCAAAATGTTGCCATACCTCAGTCATCATCGTATATAATATTTATCTTTGTATAGTGCTGGAAAAAAATCTGATTACTTGAGGGTTCTTGTCTTTTGGATTCAGTATGAAGAAAGTATACTGTCATCTTTTTCTTTTCGCGAAGCATTTTTTAAATACTTCAGGAACTACTTAGTGTGTAATATATGAAGTTGCTTGACAGATCATGTATTTCAGTACTTACTGTCACAATGTGACAATAGTCATAACCTTTCTATTCCTTGTTAGGCATGCTAGTGAATCACTATAGGGGAAATAAATTAAATAATTCATTGCCTCATGGCCAGTCTTCTGGGGATAAGGCTCTGAAACGAGCCACACTATTCTGTGGATAGTGAACTAAGTCTGTTGCCAGTTCCAGTTGTAGCACTTGTCCTCTGTACTCTTGTACAGCTTGTACTCTGCCAAATAACCACTGAGAACCCAAGCTCATCTCCAATGCTGTAATGAGACAGGAGGACTCTAGTGGAAGACTCTATAATAAAATCAATTTCTCTCATTTTATTAGTAAAAATGGAAAGGTCCATTTCCCATACTAGCCCAAAGAATCACACAAGTCTCATGCCTTTAAAGAGAGTAATTCTTTAAGGTTTCCTTCTATTTGTTATTTATCTGTACAGGGTCATATTAAAGGATCAGTCTGGTGACTTGATTGACCTTTGCCAAGCTTAGGCATTCATTAGCAATGGCCACCCTAACTGCCAACATTACCATATAGATTCTCTTTATCTTATGTTTGCTTTGTATATATTTTAATTCATTTATATGGGTTCCTATAACTTCATAGAATGTAAACTCTTTGAGAGCAGGGGCTGGGTTTTTTTGTTTGTTTGTTTGTTTGTATCTCCAGTGCCTAGCATAGATCAAGGAAGATAGTTGATAATAAATGTTAATTAATTGGTCGATTTCTGTCCCATTCAGTCAAACTGATAAGAGTGGAGATGGCAGAAAGTCTTCCAACCATAAGCCATCACTCTCCTTGCCACATTTCAGGGCTAACATTGTGCCATGACCTCTAACTCAAGAACTCATGGAACAGAAAATCAAAGGGCCAAGCATGACAATACCTAATGGCCGGGGCTTCAGGATACATAGACCAGTTGGTGATAGCGCATACTGTATCATCTCTGTGGCCTGGTTACAAATCATTTCTCAGAAAATGTGGAGAGGCCGTTATTCCTAAATAAATTCATTCCTTGCTCCATCCCCAGTCTTTATGTTGAAAAAGAATATGTGGAAATGTACCTCAAAAAGTCATCAGACACTAGTGTGAGTTAATGGTGTTTATAGTTAGCTCGGTTAACACGAGGGTTTAGTTGCCCATCAATATGGTTGTCTTTGTATGAAATGGAGATTATACAAGAAAAGAAGACTCTAAACATGATTTGTTCAACAAATTGAAATATATCTTTTGAGTTCAGCCCCTTGAACTTGGAGGGCTGCAGTTTATGAAAAATTAGGCTCTAAAGAACGATCTTTTTCCCGCCCAACTTAATGTATTTTTTAACCAAGTATATTTGCTTTGCAGTCACAAACATGCTATCAAGTGACTCAGTGCTTAAAAGTAAACCCTTCCTGCTTTGCTTATACTTTAACTACTTGAATACAAGCAGACTTTCCAAGGTTGGTTTTAAACAGCAGTTTCATTTTGTAAAAGGGAATGTTGAGTGCTTATGTCCAGAAGAAAAGCAAGAGGGCATGATATCGGCACCTTCCAACTAAAATGTGAAATAGATATTCAGAATGTATGTGAAAGAAATCTGTAATAACTAACTTAGAGACTTTCTTCTTTCTGTCTAAAATAAATTCAGAGTTATCAGTTTTTTTACGAGAAAAATTTTTTTAAAGAGACTATACATTTATGAAACCCAAATCTGCAAAACTAATTGTTGCACTTTTACTCATGTAATACTTCCACTAACAAAACTCAGGCCTCAGAACTTTGGCTTTTCTTCTAGAGATATTGATATCCTGCAGGTGTTTCTAGTCCCACTGATTCCTAAAGCAGATCATTGGTCTGATTAGGGTTTCTCAGCTTTAAACTGACTTTGACTTCATACTTTGCCTATAGGCATAGGCAAAACATGAATGCAAACCTTTTCAGACTACTCAGATTCCTCCCAATCTTTTTGAGGGCTTGGTAATTATCATAGAAAATCCCTCTGTCTGAATTGTTCTTGTTGAAGTGACCAGTGACATCCTCATTGTCACATCTCATGAGCAAGTTTCAGTCTTCATTCACCTTGACATTTCTGTAGAATTTGATAGTTGGTCATTCCCTACTTCTTGATATGATCTCTGCCTTTAGCTTCTGATTCATTGCTCTTCCTTTTCTAACTATGGAGTACAAAGAATACTAGATTTGGAGTCAGAGGAACTTTGTTTGAATCCTGGCACTGTACCCTGCCGGGCCCTCAGTTGCCTAATTCTGGTTTCTCTTCCTCTTTTGCTGGGTGCCCATGAAAGTGCTGCCCTGAGCCCGCCTCTCTTTTCTTCCTATGCCATCTCCCTCGCTAACCTCATATACAGAGATGCAAATTCACCCCTTAGTCACTTCCTAATTGAGGCATGCATCCATGTTTTTTCCTGTGACCTCTAGTCTCATCTTTCTAATTGCCTGCTGCACATTCCCCCTGTGCACACCTCAGACTTACCTTTCCTGTTACTGACCTTGTTACCTTTTCCCTAGTTTGTACCGCTTTTGTAGTTTTCTTTCTTTCCTTTTTTGTTTAAATTGCTCTTCTGGGTTGCCCATGCTTGAAACTTTGGAGCCTTCCTTAGCTCTTCCCTCTCTCTCATTCTCCACAACCAGTCGCCAAGTCCTCTTGCATCCACCTTCTCTTCTTAAAATGTTATTGCCCTAACTTAGGCCCTCCTCAGCTCTTCTTTGAATGTTTTACAGCCTCCTAAATGTTTCTCCTGCTTCCTGCCTCCACTTCCTTTGAGCCTATCCTCCCATAGCTGCCACAATTACCTTCCCAATGCACTCATCTGACCATGTCACTTTCCTGCTCAAAAACTTTTAGTTCCTCCTATTTACTGTAGGATACAATACAAACTCCCCAGACTGGCATTATAGAGTCTGGTTCCATCTGACTCCGGTCTTATTTCATATGACTACCTTTCACATACTTTGTGTTCTGGCCCAAGTAGACTCTTAGCTGTTCCCTGATGTCCCCTTGTCCTCTTCCAGCCACATGTGGAGACACCTTCACAGAGTCACAGAATATGCAAGTTGGCAGGGATTTCAAATGCTTGCAAATTTCACTGCCCCCTCGTTTTCTGACTCAAAGCCCAGGTCAGGTGCCCCTGTCCGGTGCTTTATGTCCCTAGCAACTTGAACAGAATAATTTTAAGTTTATTTAATAATAATGATAGCTAACATTTATAATATGGTGGCTTTGTGGTTTGTAAAGCACCTTTCATTATCGTGTGTCATTTCATCCTCACAATAACTCTGCAGCAGGTAGGTGCTGTTATCCCCATTTTATAGATGAAGCAACCAAGCCTGAGAGAACACATAGTGTCTAAAGCAGGATTTGAATTCAGGTCTTTAAACTTCCCAGATTCAGAGTTCTAGCAAGTATACCACTTAGCTGCCTCCTTTTAATTAAAGGGGGAGAAAGTTACAATAGAACTATTTCTCCTTAAACTGCAAATATACTTGTTTTTTTATCCATCCAATATCTTGGCATAGATGACATTAAGGGTGGTGCCGGGGTAAAGATGGGGAGAGTGTAGGCAAAGCCTACCCCAGATACCCATCAAAGGTCCCTGATGGAGGGGCTTTGTCTTTTCAGATTGTTTTTCAAAAGCCTTTGAGTCTGGTGTTACCTTTTTATAGACCTGAGGTTTAAAAGGATTTCCCAAGGTTTCCACACCTCGTTAATGGTAGGGCCACAACTCAGACCCAGATCCTGAGACTCTGTATCCAGTGTTCTTTCCATAACAGCCCTCTTTTTCTTATGTATGGCTTTATGGATTTGGAATCAAGAGCCTTACAATCTAATCTCTACACTGAGGCAACAGTAGAGAGAGCACTGGGCCCAGAGTCAGACAGACTTGAGTTCAAATCCTGCCTTAGACACTATTCATATTGCCCTGGGCATGTCATTTAGCTAGCCTCTCTCCATGACCCTGGACAAGTCACTTAATCTCCCAAAGTTTCAGTTTTCTAACCTGTAAAATGAACCTAGTAATACCTGCACTATATTGATCTCACTCACTAGGCTATAATAATGAACATACTTTGTAAAGCTGAAATCGCTATTTAACACGTGAGGTGGTGTCAGCCTAGAAACAAGTAGTTTTTAAGTGTCTTATAGGTACCAGGCAATGTGCTAGTTACTGGTGATAGAGACAAAAATGAAAGGTTCTGCCGTTGAGGAGCTAGCATTGCATAGGACTATTCAGATGGAAAATTACTATCACAGCAGTGACTAGAAGCAGGCCTCTCACCTCCCTCCCAGGGTGAAGAGACGCATTAATGTGGAAGGTCTTTAAACAGCCACAAACAGACTGGCTCAGGTACAGACTACAAGGCCCTGTGCATATGTGTGCAGCATTCGTGGCAGGGATGAACTTGCTCCTAAGTCGAGGAGGGCACACTTCTCCTTTGCCTAGTGAGTTGCTTGCTTGTGTCAAATCATCCTGACAGAACAGCTAGAGAGAAATCTGTCCTGGCAGCTACTGTAGGTTTGTATCGGGCCCTGGCAGAGGGCCCTATTCCAGGTGGGGGGATTAAAGGGTGCTGAGAGGGCAGCCACATTGTTCTGGAGTATCTATTACCCGTTGATAAATAGAACCAGGATTAGATTTAGGCCCCAAAAGAGCACTTAGATGAATCCACGAGCCTCAAATGACGATTTGTGTATTTGGGACTGGAAAAAAAGGATGAGTGAGAAAGGAAATGAAAATTGCTTAGTTACATGCTTGCCAAGAACTGAAATGTAGTAATTTACTTTTAAAATGTGTTTTGAAATACCACCAAAACCTCTTATTATATTGGCTATCTATTGGAATGATTTAAGTAGTTTTACATTGTTGTTTCACGTAAAATTTGATGTCTTAGCAGTGACAGTTTTTGATCAAAAGACTCACATTGATTTGATTGCATAATGTGGAATTTTGCTTTGGAGAAATTTTACCAAATACACCAATTTGGACTCTCCCTTTCCCCTCTTATATGAAAATGTTATTCTGAAAAGACCATATTTTTCTTATTAATGGCTGTATATACAGCATTTCCTTTATTTCCTGCTCCAAATGTCACACTTTCTTGTATTTTAAAAAAAAGAGAGATGTTTAAACAAGTTTCGTCTGGGTACCAGGCCCAGGTGCACAGAGGAAAAGCCAGTAACTGTCCCAGTGGTCATTTTTTTATAGTCAGGAGGGAGCGGAGAGAAAGATCACATGACTCCAGCCTCTTTAGCATGACACTTTCCCTGTCCTCCTACCCAAATTTCTCTCACCTACTGGTCACAGATGAGTTATAAGGCAGAAATGTTTAAATGTCTCATCAGGATGAAAGACAAGTTATTTTCCTTTGTAAAATGCAAAGACGCTACCCTATCAGTGGATTAAGGAGGGATTAAATTATGAAAACATGCTTTTGTTGCTAAGAAATACAACCAGATAGCATAAAGACCAGAGGTTCATAGATTTCAAGCTAAAAAGGACCTTAGAGTCTATCTGGTCCAACCCTTCACATTATAGATGAGGAACTGAGGCCAATAGAGGTAACTTTCCCAGGATCACCATCTGAGGCAGGATTTGAATACAGGTCTTACTTGTATAATGGCATACATTTTCAGGACCTTTTTTGAGGTCCTAGGAAAAAAGTCAGTATTCATTTCTCCCCTCCCCCACACCTCCCACCTTCCAATTATTAAAAAAAGATCAGAAGTCCTTTTGATTGACTGGGGAAGAGGGAGGAAACAACTCATAAAGTTCATTTCATATCACTACAGCCTAAAATACCTACTTTTCTGCAGCTTCTTCCATGTTTGGAAAAAAACAAAAAATTCAGGCCATTCAGTCACAAGTGGGCCAGAGTAGCCTCATGCTCATTCAGTGAGTTAGCCAAGTAGCCCTCTGCCATACACACCTAACTAACCATCGTGTCAATGATTTTATCTGTGTTGTATTTATCCTTTGTTGTATTTAGCTTTGCTAATGACACTTTCTTTGCTCCTTCAGCTGGTACCTCCTTTTAAACCTCAAGTAACGTCTGAGACAGATACGAGATATTTTGATGAAGAATTTACAGCTCAGACAATTACAATAACACCACCTGAAAAATGTAAGTAAATAGTAAATGATCCATAAGGACCTAACCAGGATGGGGAGATAGAGCATGTTGTACAGTATAAAGATATTTATGGTTGAATTCAGCAGCAGGGTGAGTCTGTTCATCTTAAGAGTCTAGTTTTCCAATGAAAGTGATGAATAAAATAAGGAGAGACTGAGAGATAGGTGGTCTGCCTGGGTGCAAGACTTCTAGCATAAAAGATTATAGCCTAAAATATATTTGTCACCAATAACCTCTTTACTTCCTGGGCCTTCCTGATTTGCCATTGCTACATTCTGCAGAGCTATAACCAGTAGTGTGAGAGTGTGTAAGCTCTTATGGTGCTTCAGGTATCTTATATAAGATTCACTTGAAGTCTGCTCTGATGAATCTGGAAGAGAAGCATGCCCTAAATAAGTGTACTCTAGTGGAAGAAAGGGTAATCAGACCCATTTTGTTCCTGTTCCCATCTGCTGCCAATTGCTGTTTCTTAGTGGTATGTGTATATATCACCATTAGTCCAGAAATGAAGATCAAACTGTGATTTAAGGAAACTTTAAGGGAGATGAAAGAGTTCTTTAAGAGTAAGACAGTTTTTGCACGTTAGCCATGTCATACTATTTATTTATTTTTTAAGTTTTGTCCAGACTATTGCTATGTGCTGAGCATCTGTAGAAGGGAAACCCACAAGTGCAATACCATCTCAACCATTTATAGAAAGACAGAATTCCAGAGTGTGAGATTTAGAGTGCTACCAACCTGTTGAGAAAGATATTGCAGGGAAGCTCTGCCATGAGGAGAAAACATGTGATTTGGAAACCATGTGACTTTAGCATCCGGAAGTTACCTCCTGTTAGTTGTGTCAATCAAAGTTACCAGCCAGCCAATTAACTTGGAGGGGCGTGTGTGTGTGTGTGTGTGTGTGTGTGTGTGTGTGTGTGTGTGTGTGTGTGTGTGTGTGTGTGGAGAGCCCTTTTTCCTGTTTCACAAGAGGTCCTGGGAGTAGCTGCAGGAGGCGAAGTCCTTTTGGTTCCTGACTTGGCTTTGGTGGGTCGGTTGTTGGGCTCTCTTAGAAATAGTTAGGTGAAGTTTGATTTTTATCTCTCTCTCTCTCTCTCTCTCTCTCTCTCTCTCTTCACCAACTTCTGATGCACTTTAATAAATACTTAAAAGTCTAAACTGTTGCTAAAGCTTCTAATTTAAGGCGACTACACATTAGATTTTAGACATCATAGCTAGAATTTTTGGCCCTTACAAGAGACAGAAAGCACCTCAGAAAATCAAGTGGTCCAAATCCTCCTTTTGTAGATAAGGGAACTGTATCTCCAAGAGGCAATATAATTCTGCCTAGAGTCACACTGCTGGTCAGTAGCAGAGCTAGAACCTTAGTCTCCAAATTCTCAAGACCAGTGGACTTTCCACTATTCCATAGCTGCCTCCCCTACGATTAGGAAATATGACCAGGAAATAGTCACAGGATGATTGGTGTCATCTAAGGTGACAGGCAGAGCATCGAGGTGTGTCTTGCTATTGTCTCACAGGTGTATCTAAAGTATTGGAAAGGAATGAAGAATTCTGGTAGGCCTCTGTGTCCATGTGCTGCTGAAACGAGCCCTGAAGGTATGGGAATAGGGGCTGATTATACCCAGGCCAGGGCAGGCTCGCTGAAGAGTCTCCCCTGAACCTGCTGGTAATGATCCTTGCTGCTGCAGTTTTCCAACTGTAACAACAGGAATAACAAGTGTTAGCATGTGCACAGCACTTAAAGGTTTCTGATGTGCTGTACATTTGCTATAGCTCTGGGAGGTATTTCCATTTTATTGATGAGGAAACTGAGGCTGAGCAAGGTTAAGGGACTTACCCAGGGGTCACGCAGTGTCTGAGATGGAATTGGAAGCCAGGTTTTCTGACTCAAAGCCCTACACTCTCCCTGTGCTCCCTCACTGCCATGTTATAGGACAGTTTAGAGCTGGAAGGAACTGAAGAGATTTCATGGTTTCTCCTCATTTTACAGATGATGAAACCAAGGACCAGAAAGGTTAAATTATTTGCCAAGCTTATACCAGCACTAAGTAGCAGACCCAAGATTCTGCCTCAATTCCTCTAACTTCAAATTCAGTGCTCTGGTATCAGAAGGCATTTTTCGGTCATCTCTAGAAGACAATTTGAATTTAATACATTTAGGACAGCTAGGTGGCACAGTGGATAAAGCTCTAGCCCTGGATTCAGGAGGACCTGAGTTCAAATCTGACCTCAGACACTTGACACTTATTGGCTGTGTGATCCTGGGCAAGTCACTTAACTCTCATTGCCCTGCAAAAAAAAAAGAGAAGAAAAATAAAAAATAAAAAAAAGAATTTAATACATTTTTGTGTCATAAGTCTTGATTATTAACATAAATTATAAACTCAGAAATCTCAAAATCTTTAAAGAATATTTGTTTAGGATCTCAGAGAGATAGGTTATAGGTTAGGATAGAAGAATATATGAAACCCCCATGTTATAATTCCTAGATAGATCTCTCAGCATCCACCCAAAACTGTAAACCTGTCAAAGGCGGACTCTGGCCAGATGTGTGCTATGGGCATCACCACATGCCCATCATTACTGTCACACAGGTCTCGGAGATGGTCCAAAGAGACCACACAAAAACACCTTAGCTAAGAATGGGCCCCATATTATCTGATCGACGAACACTGATGGGCAATCACCTCGAAAGGGTGATTTTCCTACCAAGGAGATCCACGGAAGGGATCAGATCAGTTAGGTTCAGGAAAGTGTTGTTTCAGTCTGAGCTAAGGAAGAGGGGATTGCCTCTCTGGTTCTGTCCTTTGTTTAGCAAAGAGGGAGATGCTGAGTTCTGCCCAGGTAGTGCTCCTGCTGGCCATCTGGCTCAGATATCAGTGCTGCTCTTGGCATCGGCTGTCAGATTACTTCTTGGTTCTGTGTTGCTCGTTAACTACAGCCCCTGCATTGTGAATTGCCTTTCCATTGCCTCCCGTGCATGTTCTGTGGTCGATGGGCATGTGCACTAAATGATGTTGTACCTCCAATCATTGGCTCTATCTTAGGCTCTCTCAAAGGACAACTCAAGGAGATTCAGAGAAACATTGAACTGTGATTACATGTAACATAATCTTTACTCCATGCAGCTTTAAATAACAGAGCTGGTTAAAAAGCCAGGGCAATTCTTCTCACTGTGCAGAGATAAGCTTTGTTCATAAAAGTCCACAACAGTTCCACTAGTTAGCGGTTGTCTTCCCACTCACTGCCTCACCCTGAAAAAAGCAGAATGTAGTTATTTTTTAGTACAGACCAGCAGTTGGAGAGGCAAAATGTTCCAGCTACGACAAACAGCTGCAACAGCATGCCAGATTGTCCTTACTAGTGTTAATTAATTGAACAGATTTTGGAAGGCTTAGTCTTATATTGTTAGAGCCATTGATGGCTCACCACCTTTACTGTTACAGAGACTGGATTTCTTTGAGATCTAGTGGCTTCTATTGCTATATAATTCAATTTGCTAAATTCATCAAGAAAACCAGGTAGAGAATTTTACATGTGTCTAGAGACTATGGGGGAGTAGTTAATGTTTCTTTATTCACCAGTCCAGGTGTTTTGCCTAAAGGTCATCATTGGCATTATTTATGTATTATTCTGTATGAAAATAATTATTAATAATGGATTTCTTGGGGGGACCCAGAGATCATTTTCTCTGTCCTTTCTCCCCGTCACTCCAGAAAGTCCAGTTCTCCTTGATCTGGAAGAAACCCTAGGGAACAAAAGAAATGGAGATAGATACTTTTGTCTAGCTCAGTGGAGGACTAATGGGATCAAACCATACCTAAATAATGGACTTTGCCTTAAGCAACTTGAGTAAGGATCTTTTGCATGTTTTTCCCTGGTGTTACCTGCAAAGTTCATTTTAATGTGGACCACCTTCAAGTCATATCATCAACCAGTGGAACTGAGTGATACTAGCCAATTGGCTTTGATCAATGTATAATGACCCACCTCTATCAAAAGAGGATTAAAAACCCTTGGGAAACTCCATTAGGGCCCTTTTAGAGTTTTAAAGACTCTTGCTGTCTTTTAGGACAGCATGGGTCTTCTGGGGATTTTCTCCTGCTCATGCTAACTGCCATGCTGAAGTTCTCTCTTTGCTTTTTCTACCACATGGCCTGAGACCATGAGAAGTAAGGGAGACACATGGTCAATCCTTTACTGGTATATAACATTAGTAAATTAAGATATGTTGACCCAAAACTGGTATCTAGAGCAATGGTAATTATTTTAAAAAACACAATTCTTTAACTACAAAGCCCACATCACTGGATCCCTCTGAATTTTAACAACAGGTATATCTTTGTGTATATCCATACATACTTTATATCTAGATGTACATAGCTCTTCATGATGTTACATATATCATTACAACATTCCAGACTTGGAGCTGTAGCTACAGCTGTCTTTTTTTTTTTTTTAAGTGAGGCAATTGGGGTTAAGTGACTTGCCCAGGGTCACACAGCTGGTAAGTGTTAAGTGTCTGAGGCTGGATCTGAACTCAGGTCCTCCTGACTGCAGGGCTGGTGCTCCATCCACTGCGCCACCTAGCTGCCCCTACAGCTGTCATTTTTAATTCTGTATAGTCTCCAGTCCTACATCAGTGCAGTAATTAATGTCTTTAAAGATTTTTTTTCCTGCCTCTACCTCCTCTTGGGGGTTCCTTGGGTTCCTCTAATTTTTTTGTTCTTGCATTATCCCTCATTGCAGAGATGCCTAGTGGAAGGTGAGTATAGGGATGAAGTCCTAAGCAATTACAGCCACTTGATGTCACTAGGAAGCCTGGGGCCCCAGTGGGTGAAGATGCCACAGATTATGTAGCATGGGTATTTCCGTAATTAAAAAAAAATTATATTTCTATGATGACAAAATAGTTTCCTTTTCTGATCTCTTAAGTAATATAGAGCCCTGTTGGCAGTATTTTGAATTTTGCTTGGTAATAGCGGAAGAAGCTAGACCCAGGACTTCTACCTGCCTCCTCATTGGAGTGCTTGTCCATGGCGGGGGACGACATTGCTTGCTACAGAGCCCTAGTGAGATGGGGTCCTGTTTATGCTTTTCTTTGGCTACAAGAGTTCCAACTGCACCAGGTTTTCTATATGTTGAGTGTCTTTGAAACTTCTTAGCAAGACAAAACTGTTCATGTAGAAAAACTTTTTTCTGATGAGATTTCAGCCTCTGTGCCTTTGTAGAATGAGGAATTTTATGCAGTGTCCCTCAACAAATATTACTCCCCACCTCTTGTGAGAAAAGCAAGGAGAGTTCTGTGAAATTGAACAACCAAAAAGATATGTTTAAGCTATGCAGTTTTCTTGGTCGTGGTACCAGGGTCTGATAAGAAAGCAGGGGTGCCCCAACTAAAACATTCTACAGAAAATGCAGAAGAAAAAAGTGGATTATTTCCAGAAAGCAGATAGATGGTAAAGACACAGCAGTTAGATATAGGGAAATTGAGGCCTGTCTGGGTAGTATTAAGAAATGTAACCAAGACCTGGAGTTTTCCTGAGCAAAGCAATAGTGTTTTATTAGCCCATCAGGCCTACTACATGTTTGTAGAGACCTGGTGGCCCAAACTGATCAGGATTGGGGTCTCATTCTTCATGAGTTCTCCCACCACCCTTATTGCCAACACTGTACCCATTTGGCCTATAATGTTTTGTTGTGTGAACTCAGTTCTGAATGTTTCATTACCATCCATCGTTGGCCTTGACATATATCCATGATGTGGAGGCAGACAAGCTTGTGCAGAGCTTCTCTGGTGAGATGCTCATTCCTCCTAAGAGAGAAACAGATACAGAGAGGGACAGAGAGAATGAGAGAATGTACCTGCATGGTAGGATGAGATGGGCATCTCCCTTCGGTAGGCACCCAATAAACGTTTGTTAATGTCTTGACTACCATTTGATAGCTGTTCTTTGGGGTGTGTTGTAGACACCCAATGACACATAGTGTCACAGCTCTTAGGATCTTCTGGATTGAGAATTTTAAAAAAGGAAAGAAAAATTGAGACTCTATAAAAACCAAAGCTTTTATTTATGTTTTAAGAGAATCCAAAGTATTCTTTTTTCATAGCAAGGCTATTAAATGCCATATTTGTAGAACATGGTGCAAGTATATTATAACCAAGTACCATAATGGCCTAAAATGTGACTCTTATTCTGTTTCTCCTGATATTTGTTAGAGAGGAAATAAAATGGCCAAGACAGAATGGTGGGAGCATTTCACTTGATTAAAAGGATGAATATATGAAAGGCTATTAAACAGACAGTTATGACTAATTCTTCCATTTATACAGTAGAAAGAATAAGATGAAATATGCTTTAAGCATAGAGGTAAGATTTAAGTTAGATCTACGAACTTTTTGTTAGGAAGAGACATGAATCACTGTACAGTTAGGGAGGGAGGTAGTAAGATAGGATTCCCTCAATATCTTTTAAAAATAGGAATGGAAATAATAAGAATTAATAATAATAACAAGCTATTAATAGAAACAACAGAAATACTGAATATAAAGGAAGGACATGTTAAGTGGAAACACTACCTATTGGAGATTATCATTACCTTTCTCCCTTTCTGCCCCAGTGTACCTAGTATCTATCCTGGTCTCATGAGTAATAACTAATCTTTCATCTTTACTGTGTATTGATGTGGAACATCATGTTAAAATGCTATTTGGGGGGGCAGCTAGGTGGCACAGTGGATAAAGTACCAGCCCAACTCAGGAGGACCTGAGTTCAAATCTGGCCTCAGACACTTGACACTTACTAGCTGTGTGACCCTGGGCAAGTCACTTAACCCTCATTGCCCCATGCAAAAACAAAAAAACCAAACAAACAAAAAAAATGCTATTTGGTTGAAGGCTCTAAGTTTATGAAATAAGGTAATCCTTAAAATAAATACAATAGTAATTTAATGATGAGCAAAAGTGTATGTAAGCCATGTTCACTGAAACTTGATCTCTCTTTGGTGGGAATTTGGGAAAATATATTCCTTGAGGTAAGGAGAGTTTTGGTGAAAAAAATTAATATGAAGTTCAAAGTGTCGTTTCATCCCCACAGATGATGAGGATGGTATGGACTGCATGGACAATGAGAGACGGCCACATTTCCCACAGTTTTCCTACTCTGCAAGTGGACGAGAATAATCCTCTTGAGTTCTGCTGCATCACTATCATCCTAGGTTTATTATCAAAAATGATTGCTGGGCATCACCGCCAGTACTAGCTATTCGCTGAGATAGCAGGAGCACTTTCAGACGTTGTCCCAAATTGAACGAGATCCTTCATCCCTCTCCCCCTTTTCTCTTCACCCCTGCCCCTTCCATTCCTCCCTCTCAAACACTCTCACAGGCACGCACACACACAAAGAGACACAAACACACTTGCCTTTTTGTTTTTGCATGAAATTTTATCTCAGTCTAAGGTCTCATGCTATTGCTGCTACCGTCTCACTATTATAGCAACTTTAAGAAGTAATTTTACAATCTTTGGAAGTCATGAGTCCTCCGTTGTACGTTTGTGCACCAATTGTCATCTTTTGTTTTTCCCTCACCTCAGAGGTTAAAAAAGAGATAAATTGGTTCTAGATGCATTTCTTAACTTTTTAGAAGGTGAATCAGAATATTAATTAGACTAAGAAGACTTTAGTTCCTAACGTTTTCTTGCATCTGTTTGTGCTGGTCCAAATAAGCAATTTGGAGAGGGTGGTGATGTGCTTATGCAAAGCTTGGGTTAGGGCATATAAGTACTTGAAGCAGGTATATGTCATTAACATCTGGCTGGAATTCATTTGGAAAGCATTTGAGCAAAGGACTGAACTATTGAGATATATATATGCATATATGTGTGTATATACACACACACACACACACACACATAAATTCCTGTTGGCTACTACCGAAGAAGTAGAGGGGCTAGATTTGCCCAGTGTCACACTTAGACTTCCAAATTTCATGTGCAGTCACACAGCCAAGAAATGAAGGCGGCATAAACTCAGCATTCTTAAAGTCGCTTGAAGGGTCTAATGAAATGATTTGCACCAGAGAGCATTTTTTCCATGTGCTTGGTATTTTAAATTTTTTCCTTCTTGATGTACATCACTCCTGATGGCTAAAGAATGTAGACAGGCATAGGGATCCTGCTTTTCACCAAAACTCGTGCACCAAGAGAAACAGGTGTTTGCCTTCCATGTTTTTACTTTTACTTTGTTTTATGTGAATTATCTTTTCACAAATGTTAAGATCTTTGAATGTCCTTTGAGGTTGGTTTTGTTTATATTGCAGTAGTATTTATTTTTTAGTGATGAAGATTGCGTGTGTCCTCCTAGCAGATACAGCTACAACTTACCTAGATTAGGCTTACAGCAGTTTAGTTTGTCCTACATGCAAAGGAATGTACAAGCTGATGAGAATCATGCACTTTTTTCTCCTATGTGGACATTTTGACAAGGCTCTGAAATTGAAAACGCTGCATAGAATTTGGCTTCAGGGGAAGAGATACTGTCATTTTACCTCCTTGGTGCTGTCAATGGAGAGAGCCCAACTACCAGGACCAGGGAGTTAACAAAACAAATGAATGTTTTTGCTCCTTTGAGAATTAATGTATTATGAAAGCCAGGCAGCAGAATAGAAACAAAGGTCTGCTTGGGGTGAAGGAAATGCTTTCAAGTGGTTTGACACCAGACTGAGGACAAGAAAAGCACTTTACTTGGCACACTGAACGTGAAGAGGACTGATTGAAGAAACCACCGCTAGGATGTACCAAGTAGGAAATAAAGGGTAAGAAAACCCAGCATGTCTGGGCAGATCATGGTACATTAATCACTGAATTGTCATCAGGGAAAAAAAAAAAGAACACCTCCAAGTTTTCTTTTTCTGTATATACTCATGTCCCCAGATCCCAACATTTCTTACTGAATGGGGCATGTATGCAAACCTCATCTTTCTCCTTTATTAATGATCTTCAGATTTAAACCCTCTGGTGCTAGGAGCTGACGTTTTCCAAAGCAGCCTGGAAGGCCTGCCAGGCCAGAAGGCTGCTCTTACTACAAGTAGAAGGAAATCCTTGCTCCATAGAATTATCATTGAAGTATTCTGGTTTCACTTTCTTAGCAGCTCCCCCAGTGACAAATGGCAGCATTCTGTAGTATTATGATTGTGTTGTATGAAAGAGATAGGAAAAATAATATTCATATGCAGATGTCTTAGCTGCTTGATGCTGAAAGTGTGGATTTCATGCGAGACCACTGCTGGCAGTGGCTACACTGGGGCTGACAAGGGGGATAAAGGGCATTTTATTAAGGCAGCTAAGACACATTCAGACATAGACTTTATTCTAGTTTTTCATATTTCTGAGTGAAGTTCATATTTAATATTAAGTGGACAATTAAAGCAAGAGATATCTCACTTTTGCTTATACTTATGGATTTCATCTTTTTACTTGGTAATGTATTGAGTTTCATCTTTGGAAAAGAAAGTAGGAATAGTGATCACATCCCATAAGTTGTTTTGCACTCATTACATAAGAAAGCATCAGATGAGCCGAGGACATGAGAGCTGGGGACTGGCTGACTGACCATTCTGAGCTTTGGCTCCTTGGAATGCCCTTTGTGGACCAGCAGAAAGCCTATCACCCATAGGAAAGGCACATCCACTAGCTTTTTTTTTTAAATCTTGAGATAAGTGTTCCTTGTGACCTTGGCACTGGACACTTCCTAAAGATTAATGACTGGCTCTGACTGAGCCCCAGGCCATCAGCTTCTCCCAGCTGGCTCTTAGTCTCCAGCAAATGGCCTGTGGTTCTCTCCCTGTGCTTAGCCACTCTGCTTTTGTAATAGCATAGTCAAGTTTGCATTTGAGTGTGGCGAAATATTGGAAAGCTATTTCAGGTGGAATTTGAAAAAGGGTAAATTGTCTCCCACATAGCTTTTGAGAAAACTGATGACTTATTCAGGACAAACAGAACATCACTTGGTTTAGAGTTTGGGAATCTCTGATTTTGTGCCCCAAATCTTCATTTAGCTGGGAAGAGGGATGAAAATAAAAACAAAATCTCAATGCTAAACAAGAGTTTGGGGTATGTATTTGCTCACAACTGACTGTAGTTTTAGAATTCTGGCCGGTGGAAAGGCCTTGGGACCTGGAAGCCTTCAGTCAGTCATTGGACATTCCAGACGTGGTTGATGCCAGCTTGCACTGACTGTCATTAAGTGTGCCCTCTGGTGCTGCAGCCATCTTGGAGGAAGTCGGCTCTTTCTGTGTGGACTGCAGGCAGAGGTGCACACAGCTTTGCGTTCTACACTAACTGCATCTTCCAACACATTCCTGTTGCTTAAAGAACATTATTCCAGTATTGTTTTCCATTTCCCACCCCTGATTTCTAGCTTCTTAAAACTGACTCTTCTTGCAGGGGCCGTTGTGCTTCTCCTAGAGTACACAAGTAAGGTCCTTCCTTACTAACTGCAGGGTCTATCTATTACACCTCAATGTACACA
This sequence comes from Dromiciops gliroides, assembly GCF_019393635.1. Taxonomy (NCBI): domain Eukaryota; kingdom Metazoa; phylum Chordata; class Mammalia; order Microbiotheria; family Microbiotheriidae; genus Dromiciops; species Dromiciops gliroides. The sequence goes on from NC_057864.1 coordinate 134,944,939, forward strand.
CTTTGCTGCTACTGTTTGTACTGTCTACAGTAGAATTTCCTTATCTTGCTCCTGGTAGTGCATTACAGGCAAGCATGAACTGTAAAGTATTTATTTAAATAAAGAAATAAACAACCATAAATGACACCTCGAAATTGGTAATTGAATTACCTCCCTGTAGCTTTAGAGTTTGTGACATTTCTTGACCTTGCTAGTTCTTTCATTAGATCCGTGCAAGATCTAGTCATCTGGTTAAGGATTTTAAGCAGACGCGACTATGAACCCAAGGAACTGTATTACTCTTACTGTTGGTCATACTTAAACTGTTTATTTCCTTAAGTATATGACCCACAAGGATGTGAAATAACTACAAGAAACTGTTTTTGTACACTGTACATCCTTAGTATTTTTACACGTATATGATAGGGATGCACATTATTTTCCTTCGTACAGACAGCTTAAATAAAGCACTATGTCAATCTGCTACTTCTCTGTTTATTATTGTTGGCTGTGGTCCTGTCATTTCTGAAAGGTAAAAGTGGGTATTTTTCTGCAAAAGAATGATTTTTTACCGTTATAGTATTAACTACTGAAGATTAGGATTCTCTGTAATAGAAATGTGATGGAAGACATGAAATCCACATGTAAGTGAAAACAAACAACAAAGGATAATTTTATTTCATTGAAGCAAGTACATTCTTTTATTTTGTATTTCAGCGTCAGTTGGGCACAGAAGAGATAATCAAATCTAGAAGGGGAGAACATATTCTTTCTGTAATGATGACCATGTAGCTATATATATATATATATATATATATAAAATCAGCTTTTTATCTTTGAGGGTGTACTGTCTTAGTCTCTACTCTTTATTGGATATTTAAAGGCTTTCATAGTACGTGACAGATTTGTATGTAGGTCAGCAGGAGTGTACTCCAATTCACATGTAGAATCCTTCTGGAAGGAGACTCCAAGGGATCTATAATCTTCTACCTGACTGTTGCTAGTTTGTTTTATCTCAAATACTGAACTGTGTAAACTAGCACAATTCTTGTGACTGGGCCACACACAAAAAAGCATAGCCTTTGGGGCCAGTTACCTTCAAAAGCATTTAAGGAATGCATATTATCGAATCAGATCTTAAGACATTCTCACATCTGCTTTCTTGAACCTCTGGAGTTCAGCAGACCCAAATAAAAAATGTCCCCAAGGATTCTGCTAAAACAAGATATTTAAAGTGGCTATTTTTAAAACTATGTTGTTGGAGCAAAATTAAGGACAATTGAACTATTCCACAGGACTATCTCAAAGGGTTTCTTCAGGACAGAGCCTGAAATTTTTTCCTGAACCTGAATAGAACAACCACTGTTTTAGGCTTTGACATTTATAGACACAGAGTCAAATATTCTCTGGACATGTTCAGGTCACTACCTGCAAACCTGACCTGGATCAGTTTTTGACTAAAGATAGCTTTTTTGTATTACAACCAAAGTTTTTTTTTTTAATTACTGGCCAAAGATTGGGGCATCAGAACAACCCAAAAGTGAATGAATGATAGTCTTCAGCTCCAGCCTTGGATTCTGTCTCTTTAAGTGCTTCTCCAAAGAAGAAAAAGTGCTGCATTTGGAGTCAGAAGACCCTTGGTTAAATCCTCGCTCAGTCATTTGACTGTGTCACCCAGGGTAAGTCATTTCCCATTACTGGTCTTCAGTTCCTCATCCATAAAATGAAGGGGGTTTGGAGTAGTAACCTTCAAGGGCTTTCCAGATCTAAATCTGTGTTCCTATAAAATGTTCAAATGCTACAATCTGACATTTCTTTCATTTCAAAATGTCCAAGTGTTGAGCCTCCAGTAGCATAAATTTCTGTTACTTGATTGAGTCACTTAATCCTTTTCTTTGGCCTAAATTGACACATCTGTAAAAGCAGTGGTTGGGCTAGGTCCTTTCACTTGATTGAGTTGATTATATTTTATACTTTTTTAAGATGATTAACTTGATTATAATCCTGTGGTGAATTCTACAATCTTCTAAATTCTATATCCAGTGACTGAGACCATGTTGTACTTTGTGCAAATTTCTCCCTGAGCTCTCATAACAGTGAACTAACCAACAGGATTATTATTGGATACAGAGTCTTCGAAGATGTTGATCAAGGGTAGCAAGTGGGAAGAAACTAGGCTATGCCACAATGAAAGAAAAAAAATGGGGAAGGAGGGTTGGCATGGGAAGTAGATCTGTCCTTTGTTACAATATCACTTCTTTGAAACGTGGTTTGTTTTTGTTTTTGTTTTGTTTTGGGGGGGGGGTTTTGGTGTCAAATCACCACAAGGTAAAAAAGTAACATTAGGACTAGAGACTAAAAAAAGGTCAATTTTATTGAATTTCATCCACATAATAAAAGTATACAAGTGATCATTACAAAAGTAACTTCAAACCAGTGGTCCAAGCTGGGCACACAAAGCACGCTTTCCTTAGCTAATGTCAAACCTCAATTCCAGCCCATCCACATTGAAGGAAGCACTCTAGGAAACTGACATGACCCCAGTTCCACTGGAGCCTGGCAAGAGGCATTACACTAACAGTTTCATGATGCATTGTGGCATAGTAAGACACAAAACAGATGAATGTAAACATCTCTGCAAACGGTTTATTTCTGTTTCATCCAGGTCTGCAATTAGATTGTGGTGCGCTGAGCAACTGGAAGACAAACAATAATAACCAAAGTTAGTTTAAATGGCGTATGTTCCGTTAATTGCCTTGTGACTAACTTCCTGGTGTAATCACCTCTTCCTGTGGCTAAATTATCAGAAAGTAAGTTTGGGAGGTTAAAAGTGTGGAAATTGTATATAAACAAATGCTATCTGAAAGGTTTGTGCTTCCTCTTGACCTTGCTCTGTCTACAGATCAAAGACTTCACTCCATCTAAGTACAAACTCAACTATTTTTAATGCTCCAAACCTGAAAAACAACCAGTGTTCTGGAGTGTTTGTGCACCATATAAATCAGCATGGTCTGGCACTGGGACCAGGCCAGACTTCGGCTGCTTCCCCTTTCCAGGAATGAAGCCTGGTTGGTTTGTGTGAGACCCTGTTTACTGAAAACTGTTCAGACAGTACAGAGGGAGCTTAACTGGAGAAAAACAGGACGTGGGGTGTGTGCAGCAAACCACTGGCTGAGTGATGGAGCCTTCTGTAACTTTCAAGCTTTGTCTCTGGGTGTTTGCATTGCCTTTGATAAAAGTAATTCATATGGAAACCTTTGTCCTGAGAGAGAGGATTTTGTGCATGTTGTACCTTTATCATCAAACAGTACTGGGCAATTCCCTTATAAAGGCTTCAATGAGCAAGATCCATTTCAAAAGGTTTTTCTTAAACCCCACTGAAACCAAATTTAGAAGGTTCCATTGAAAGGGTTTAATATTTGAGTGTCTTTGCTGGTATGGATGGCTCTCTCAGTACTTAGAAGATATTCCCAAATGTGCAGTGTCCTAGGGTTAGAACTGCAGAGGAACGCTGACAAATACTATATAGTAAATCTGTTCATCAATTCACTCAAAGAGCATTCACTGAACATTTATTAGGTGACAAGCACTGTGGGGGTAACAAAGATAAATAGTCCCAATCCTCAAAACCCAGTAGTATTTCCCTTAAGAGAATGCGCACAGCAAGGGACAAGGGTTAAGAAGTCAGTGTAGGGGCAGCTAGGTGGCACAATGGATAGAGCACCGGCCCTGGAGTCAGGAGGACCCGAGTTCAAATCCGGCCTCAGACACTTAACACTTACTAGCTGTGTGACCCTGGGCAAGTCACTTAACCCCAATTGCCTCACTTTAAAAAAAAAAAGTCAGTGTGAAAGTGTTGCAGTACAGCTGGGATCGGCTGCACTCCTCAGTTAAATTGGGAATAAATCATTTGCAGTGAAAGACAGGTTGTATATCTCCCTGCATGAGCAGGATTTTATATACTGGATCAAGTCAACACCCCAGGCAACATCACAGATGTAGAACCAATGCCATTTTATTTATTAAGCAATGCTCACTTATTGGGAATTTTTAAAAACAAGCAAGCAGTTAAGGATACAGATTTTAGATCTTGATATTTGTGAACCAAAGATTATGAAAATCAATTTACTAGGGATATTGCTTAACAAAAAAAGGTCAAATTCTGCAGACTTGAGTACATATTTATTGTGCTATTTATTGCTATATTATGTGTTAAAGTTTTCATTTAAGACAATACATTAAGGACCTACTATATGAAAAGCACTTTTCTAGGTAACAGGGATACAAAGGCAGGGATATATTGATTCAGTTCTCAAAGACCTTAAAATCTTATAGAAGAAAGAATCTATGGACAAGTAACTATGATATGAGAATGAGATAAGGACAAAGTTGGGGTTCAGGCAAAGTGCTGTAAGAAATTTGAGAGGAAAAAAGATCCTTTTAAGCTGAAGTGGGTGTGAGCATGGGCTATAGTCACATCCATTTGCTAGATGATCAAAGGAAGAGATGTATCTATCCCATTATGGGGACAAGACTGACGGCCTCTTACTGGGCTTTGGGCCTCCATCCCTTCTGGCCATGCTTGATGCCTTGGACCTGCTCTGCCCTAAAGTTGAGCCTAGAAGTAAGCAGAGGCCTGACTCTGCAGCCTTTTCTTCATCATCCTCTGCTAGGAAAATTCACAAGGTGCACATCCAGATAAGCTCAGGTGGGTCTAGGAGATATAAAACAGTACAATGCTCTTTTCAAGAGTAATTATGCGTCTCATATTTCTAGAATTATTAAGAGCTATATTTTTGTTGTTGTTGAATAGAAATCATCATGATCTGTTTGTATGTTTGTGACCTAATGATTCCCCTAATGGTCTGTGCTCAGTAGCTCAATTTAGACCAGATTAGTATGCTCAGTATTAATGAGATAAAAATACCTCTCTAGTAATTTGATGTTAAGACCATTAAATATCTCTATGGAACAAAAAGGAAGAAAAAGAAAGAAAAAAGGGAGTTCCCTTACTCAGTGGGGTTTCTTGGTTTTCTCCTTCCAGCCAAGGAAAGGCCTAGGGACTCAGCAGAGCCCTCACTCTTACCAACCTCCTATTTGTATTCCTATAGCCATTTCTTGGTCTGTTGTATGGGGGGGGGTGCACTGTGGGGGGGGGGACTGAGTAATTTACTTGTACTCGGTTTGCCCCACTTAATTGAAGTGCAAAAATGAAACATTTCCTTCCTTTCTTATGGCAAACACAAATTAAATGAGCTAAAGCCAAGTTAGTAGTAACATATAAGCACCTCACACCCTCTGTCTTTGTATAGAGCAGCCTGGCACGAAAGTATATTGACTAGGTTGGTTGACTGAATGAGGAATTGTTGGACCAGGAAAACAAGTCCTGCATCAATTTCTAATATTACAGCCTTGTTAAGAGACAGAGAATAGAGAAGGCTTTTTCATCAGGAAATAGTAATTTCTGAGTAACATAGAGCCTTGCATATCAAACAGCAGGGTTTTTGTTTTGTTTTAAGTAAAAAGAACTGAAAAGACATACCAGAAGAAGAAATAAGCATTCTCCAAAAGAAGTCTTCCTAGTACCTGACTCCAAGAGGGCTCTAGTAATTTATCATATCTGTCCCATTTCCTTCCAGCATTCCAACTGCTCCGTGTAACTGATGACCTTCCACACAGGCAGAGCCCCACTCAAGCCCCACAGATGTGAGATGAAATTGAAGTGTACCAGAGTAGTCCTGGGGAGGACAGGGAAGGGCCCATCACTTCCTGGGCAATTTTCTACTTTCTTTTTAATGTGGATCCTGTTTTATTTGTTATGATCTGTTTTGCATGGTAATGGTACTTATTTCCCTATTTAAAGATCCACTTGCTTTGAAGATATAGGAATAATCCCTGTTGCCCTGCCTATGCTGGGTCTTTAGAAGAGAACAGTCATGGATCTCTCACCTCTGTCTTTTGGACTTGGAATCCATTACACCTGGGTTCAATTGCTGACTTAGGAATTTACCAGCTCTGTGGCCCTAGGAAAGTCTCAGTTTCCTTATTTATAAAATGGGCTAATAAGAACATCTATCACAAAAGGATGTTATGGGAATCAATACCTATTTTCTTAATAGGTACAAAAGTACTTTGCAGACCTTTGAAGTATTTTCTTATATACATTGTTATGATGTCAGATATTTATGCTTAAGATGCTTATTTCCAGAAATCCAGTTCTGTCCATTGCACTATTGCAATTATCACAAGCTAATTCTTGATCTTCCTATCAGAGAGAATGGTGGATGAAGTTTAGAGGGTAGGCATTAGGTATATCTGGAAACTTTGAATTCTCTTTCCTTTAACATGGAAGTTAGAGGGTGTTGACTAAGGAAGGGGCAATTAGTTCGGGACCTGGTTCACAGTCTTTCTCCCCTTCCCAACTCCTACCCTCAGATTTAAAGACTTCAACACCCTCTAACTTCCTAATCATTCAGTTCCTCCACCTGCTCACTTTTCATGATCTACTTCACTCACACACAAAGTCATACCTTGATCTTACCATCCCCACCTCCATGTTCAAGGATTCTGAAATCCTCTTATCTGACCATAATCTGTTGGTTTCCTACCTCTTCCTCTGTCTTCCTGTAACAAAACCTAGTTTTTGTCTACACCATAACTTCCAATTCCTTAACCCCCCAGTTCTCTTCCAGTACATCACTCCTACACTTGCTATGCTCTCTTTTCCTCATCTTTACCCCTTTGTGAACCAGTTCAGTTCTACACTGTTCCCTTGTCTTGAATTGCTGGCCCCCCATCATGTTGCTGATTGTGTCCTGTGAAGCTCAGCCTTGGACCACTCCCATAGTTCACCACCTTAATTTCTACAGATGTGCTGCTGAATGAAGGTGAAGAAAGTCACAGACTCTTTTTAGGGGTCCTCTACAAATTCATGTTATACAACCTCAACTGGGCTCTCACTACTGCTAGGCAGTCTTCCCTTAATAATTTACTATCTCAAACAAAACAAAACAAATAATAATTTACAATCTCACTACCTAAGCAGCTTTTCAAAACCTCATTTCTATCCATCCCATGACTCCTGCTCCCCTGTCCCCCTCATCTGAGAACCTTGTCTCGTATTTTACAGAAAAAAATGAAGCCATTCATGGAGAGCTTCTTTGATCCTCCTTTTCATCTCATATATCTCAGATGTCTTCTCCCACTATATCTTCCTTTACTCACACAAAGAGGTGGCCATAAATACTTCTCACCAAGGCAAAGCTCCCTACCTGCACAAGTGATCCCATTCCATCTCATCTAGTAAGGTTCCCCTTCTGTCTTCCCCACTCTCATAAAAATTATCTTTTTTAACTTCAATTTTCAGTTCTATACTCACTCTCCCATCACCTTTCCAGTGCCCATTATACATAGAAAGTCATGCAAAACATTTCCACAGTATCCATGTCACAAAAAAACCCAAGAAAAATAAAGTGATAAAAGATATGCTTCAGTCTGCACTCAGAGTTTATCTGTTCTCACTTGACTTCAATCTCTTCCTGTCTACTGGTTCCTTCTCTACTCCCACCCTCCATATCCAGTCTGTTGCCAAGACCTGTTGATTTTACCTTTTCAGCATCTCTCAAACACACCCCCTTCTCCCTTTTGCTATTGCTACCACCCTGCCACAAGGTACTAATCATCTCCCTTTTAGACTATCACAGCAGCCACTTGATTGATCAGCCTGCCACAAGCCTCTTCCCCTTCCAGTTCATCCTCTGTTCAGCTGCTAAAGTGATTTTCCTAAAGCACAGGTCCAACCATGCCACCCCCTCCTACTGACTCAAACTCCAGGGACTCCCTGTCACCTCCCAAATCAAATACAAATATTCTGTTAGGCATTCAGAGCCCTTCATAACCACCCTCCTCCCCAACCTTTCCAGTATTCTAACCCCATTCCCATTGGGACCCATATACTCTTTGATCCAGTAATTTCGACCTCCTTGCTGTCCCACAAATGAGACATTCTCTCCTGGCATTTTCTCTGGCTGCCTAGAACGTTCTCCTCTCCTCATCTCACCTCTTGGCTTCCTTGGCTTCCTTCAAGTCCCATCCAAAATCCTACTTTCTACAGGAAGCCTTTCCTCAACCCTTTTTAAATTCCAGTGCTTTCCCTCTGTTAGTTATTTCCTATTTAGTACATTTTGTCTTTCTCCCCCATTAGACTGTGAGCTCCTTGAGAAGAGAGACTTTCTTTCACTATTCTTTGTAACCTCAAAGCTTAGCATACACTAGAACATAGTAGGTGTTTAATAAATGCGTATTGGCTGAGTAGATAGTCAAGATTACATGGGGGACTACTGATTACTTCCATAGCTTGCCGTCACTTTCCTCCACATGCTTTCAGCAAAGTGTTAAGTACAGGTCATCGGGGTTTGGCTGTCCTCTGTCTGTTTTAATGCTAGAATCAGTAACAATATCTTGGGAGTTTATCATTTTCCTTCACCCCCCTTTTATTCATTTGTGTTCCTTGAAATGAACACGAGTATGAATTTCCCTCCTGTTTTGTTTTACATCTCATTACTAATCTTAGGAGCTTCATAATCCAAACTTTATAATGAATTGGGAAAGAATCCAATAGGCCATGGTCAAAGTGGACTCAGGTAATCCTCCAAATCTTTGCTAAAATGTTTCCTTGAGAGTCCTGTGCTTCCCCAGTTCAAAAACATAAAAATCTAGGTGCTTTCCTGTAACTCCCTCACTCATAGTCCAGGTGGCTTAGAATCTTACTGTGCTCTACTTCCCTGCCTTGACCCCAGGAGGAGATCAAGCAGGGGACCCAAAAAGAGCCTCCTCGGAGATGTGCTGCTGCCACTTGTACCCAAGGGTAAGTCACACAGACAGCTGCAGCTTATCTCGGCTTTGTTTGATTGTCCCATGACAATGTGTTGCATCAGATGTCCCGTGTCTTCAAGACCTGGGATTTGGCTCATGCAGTTGTAGGTCTCAAGGAATTCCAAAATTGTGGCAGGCAGAGAAGCTCAATCACCAGGCAAGGAAAAAAATTTCCTTCACATAGACAGAAGACTGGTCTCTTTTTTGCCCCTTGTAATATAGCATCTTGTCCTAGAACCTTGTGCTTTCAGTCACAGAATGTTAAAGCCAAGAAGAAATCATCTAGCTCTGTCCTCTTGCTTTATATGCTGAGGGAATGGAAGCCAGGGAGCGTGTATTAGAAGATATTATAGTCCTTTGCAGAGGAGAGGGATCACACTTATTGATGGATGTTCTGCTACCTTTCCTTCTCACAGTACATGCCAATGGAAGAGGGCTCCTTCAGCAGCTGGTGGCATCCCAAGTCTGGAATCTTGCAGACTTCCTCAAATCACAGAAGTCACAAGAACTTTCTCGGCACCCAGGCAGGTGTCTGTGTTGTTATATGAACCACGTTTCCATGGTAAATAGATTTTCAGAGCTCCCGAGGGCTAGACAGTGTCTCTGACAGCAGAGAGTGGTGCCTCTGGCTGCCTCATGTTTGGAAGCGTTAAAAATAAAGGCAACGTTGACATTTGGGGTTGTAATGTGATGGAATTGCAGTCTTTTAAAGGCAAGAACCACTTATCTCGCTACATGTAATATTCAGTGTTTTGTTCACTTGTCTAATTGGATTAAAATATTTAGCTCCCTTTAAAATCTTGATTGTGAATTTATATTGCAAAATGTAATGTCTGACTTGGGAAGCAATAGATGGAACAAATGTATCTGAAGCAATATAAAATTCAATTTATTTTCTTTGCATGATGCTTGGTTTGAAATTACTCACTCTTGGGCAAAATGAACTGTCAAAGGAAGAGCAGGTTTGGCTTAAATGGAATCCTCTGTGCATTTCAATATTAATTATGCATAAAGCCCCAGTTATAAAAAGTTGCTAAAATGTACAGTATTTGAGATATGTGTGGCAACTTCTCAGCAGGTCAGAGGATCTTGAAATTTGAAATGCAGTGTAGGGGTCTCATTTCTGCCTTCAAAAGCACCCTGGCAGCAGGGAGTTAATGACATTTTAGCTGCATATGTTCAAGTTTATTTTAAAAAATATGCAACAGTCACTTTGGTTGACAGTGTCTTGTACACAGTTTTGAAAGAATCAGGGCAAACTTTAACAGAGTCAGTTTTTATTTGAAAAATATTTTCTGGGAATGTATCAGTGTTTATTTTTGAGACTGACAATTCGGGTGAAAATCAGGATAAAAACAAAAAAACAACAATTTGGTTGAAATCAAATTGTTTGTTTTCATCTATTTGGAATTCTTTCCAAAAAATCTTGATTCAGGAGGAGGCTTTTTTTTTTTAGTTTATTCAGCGTATTTGCTGTTATATTCAAGCACCATCTGTCCTGCAGGTAGCTAACTTTGTGAAAGATTCTAAGGCAGCTGGGTATAGAGCAGAGGGCTCTTAGAAGGTAAGCCAGTATAGGTGTACTATGATGCAGGGAAAGTACCTGGGTGTCCATCTTTGTAATGCTTGTGATAACTCACTCTGGGAAGGGCCTCTTCATCTGAGTTGCCTTATCCACAACTTTCTCATTGTGGCATATCTAAATCCTATGCCCTATTTCAATTTTAAACATCCCCCAGTAATCCTCTCTTTTCTTCCATTGGTTAATTTTTGGATCATTGACTGATTGGTTTGGAAGCATGAGAAAATGTGGATCGTTTTGAAAATAGCTATAGACTACCATTGGTATCATGTACATATTTAATAAAGAAATGAAAAAAAATTGCCATGGCTATTAAAAAAGCCACAAACTTAGGTGACTACATATAAGCCAGTTTTATAATCCTTTTGATGATAACTTGTAAAAGTGACTAAAAATGAAGAGACTTAAAAGGAATGACTTCCCAGAATTAACACTTTACATGGGACCAAATGTCCTGCCTAGGATGTTGGTTACCAGAAAATGCAAAAAGCAAAGTAAGTGAGGCCATATCCAAATTTAGAAAGAAAAAAAAAACTATACATTTAAGAAAATCCTATAAATGTGTAGATCGCTTCTGTTCTTTTCCCTCTTCCAGATGTCAAACTCCCCATGAAAAGACCCTTAACTCCCCACCAGCTGGCTCCCTACTTCCTGGCCAGCTGTTAAAGCCCCCAGGCTTTGAGTCACAAACCCCTGACCCTGCTCCCAGCTGTCAAGCCCTCCATATGACTCTCCCTCCCTAGCTGCCAAAGTCTTCCTCGGCCTCCAGGACTAAGTACCTTAGTATAGTCTAGTAAGACTTTCCTTCCTTTAAGAGGTCATGAGAGGCTGTGACAGTTCATATTTTGCTCAAAGAAAAAGTGAGGGGGTAAGAATACAGTAGTAGGAAACACAATTTTAGGAGTAGACATGGAGAAACTGGTTTTTGTATGTCGGACTAATGTTTCTAGAAATTCATTACTGTTGTAGTAACCCTACCAGGACCAATGCAGCCATTTTTACGAGACTGAAAAGCTCAGTTGGAGGAGGTCAGATATTGTGCTTAGGGGTTAGAGTGTTAAAGCTATTCCTACTCTGAGCAGTTCCACAGGATCAAACTCAGCTCTCACCAAGCTACTTAATTGTACAATAATACCACTGGAGAGGAATATGGGAATTCTCATGGTCAAAATTGTTACTGATGTGGTTAAGTCTCTGACTGTCTCTGCTAGGCATCTTATAACGATTCACATTTCAGAATTTAAACAGAAATAATTTAAGATAAGACAGCCCAGTTCTACCCTTTTAAACTGGGTAGAGAAAAAAATCACTCTCCTTTCCTGAGCTCAAATTCTATTCCCTCATCCAGTAAAGGCTGTGGACTCCAGTGATATAAACCCATAGCTATAGGGCCCATTGGCACCCAAAGTCTAAATCCATCCAAGTGACAGCACCTCTTTTTTAGAATAGAGACATGTGACACAAACACCTGGATTCTTGGGTATAGAGATGGACAGGGATTGGGTTCAATTTTACTTTGCCTAAAGGATGCAGATTTTTATATAGCCAAAAGATATCTCAGTTTGTTTCTGATTGAAAACTTGTCTTCTAATGAAATGACCAGGTGGACAATGAGGATACCACCAATAAAATGTAACACTTGGCAAAATATTCCAAATCACTGTAAAAATATGGATGTAGCCTCTGGCTTTTTACTTTTTAATGTGGTGTGTGTGTGTGTGTGTGTGTGTGTGTGTGTGTGTGTTTAATGGTCATCTGTCCGCCAGTTCACATTGCTCTAAGGTAAGGTATGGAAGAGCCCAGAGTGTCTCATCTATGATATCAAAGGTGCTGTTTGCTTTAGGTGATATTTCAATTGAAACTTTAAAATGTAAATATCAGAAATAACTTGAGCTAAATGAAGATGAAGGCAGTTTGGCATATATAATAGTCATGTGTAATTTATCTAACCCTGAAAATAGAAGATCAGATTATTACTGTTGTCTTATGTATATAAATCTTTGAAGCTTACACAGCATTTTCTTCATAACTCTGTGAGGTATTGTAGTGCCAGTTAGTATTTTTTATAATTTACAGATGAGAAAATTGAGCCTCAGTGATTTGTACAGGGTCAATTCCCTAGTATCAGAGCCAGAACATGTCTCCTTACACCAGATTCTTTCTCCTATCTCCCTCTGAAATCATGCTCTTAAAATCTCGATTCTGATATTCACTAGATACAAAGAGTGCAGAGCTTAGCTCTGCACCCAGTAAAAATAAATAAATAAAAAGCCAGCATTCTTGATAACAATGACTGCATCTTTCTCGTTCCAGGGCTGTCATCCCGCCTTCATGAAAAAAGGGATCTTAATATACCAAAGAGCAACATGGTGTGTGCTGTGTAGTCATATGCTTTATGTTAAAGAGCTGTCTTAGTTGTTTTAAATGGTTCATTGGAAGTTTCACTAACACGAAGCCCTTCTGCACTGTAGAATTCAATGAGCTTGTTCAATTGTAAAAAATCATCCCAAGAGGTTGAAGCACACTGACATTCCCTAAGTCAAGCCTGATGCCATCCCTGGGTGACAAACAGCCCTTCCGTTTATGGCTTCAGCTGAGAGCTTGCAAACCTGGATGGATGCCTCCTCTTTGAACGTTCAAGTTTGCTACAGAATGAAGCCAAAATTTTTCTCTCCCAAATTTCTTTTGTCATGTTCCTATTAAAATAACTCCAAATGTAATATTTGAATCTGAAAGGTTCCTTTAGAGATGAGCCAGATGGGCTGGTATCAGATAGCACGAGCTGGTCAAATCACTTCTGTTGCTTCAGGCAGGGGAAGAAAGCCCTGCTTCTGTTTCCAGAGGACGACATGCTAGTTTTCTACGGAGTCTCTTTGAGAAGCTCACACTCCACTTGGCAATTAGGACATTCTTAAAGCCTTAAGAAAGGTCCCGAAAGCACAGACGATTTTAACATTAAAACCCGACAATGCTTGAAGCAGTCAGTAGGGGCCTTCAAAGGCAAGTTGCAAACTGTAGTGATCAGGTGGACACTGGTATTGGGGCTGAAATCTGGTCTCAGGGAGCCTCCCTCCCCCACTTCTCTGAACGAATGGTCTTTCAGCTGCAGACTAGCCAAGAGCCCTTTAGGTACTTTAGTCCTTGGATTACAACTGGCCATGCTTAGAAGGATGTGTGCAGCCTGGTAGCCTTCCCTCATCACCCTGGGGCCTAGCTCAAGCTTTGGGGACTAACCGAAACCTCCAAGCCCCCAGGCCTTGTGGAGGGCACTATGGAAAAGATGACTGGCAAGGAGGATATTCTAGGGGTAAAATACAGCAAAATGAGGTCTCCCCATTTCTGCTGCCCAGAAGTGCCTGTCCCTTCTCTGTGCTGTTTCTCTATGTCTGTCCCTGGCTTCTCATCCCCAAAGGGATGTAGGGCTTGAGGGAGCAGGCCAGTGAAGCAAAGTAGAGGTAAGGAAGATAAACACACTTAGAGAACATTTGAAGTTATGAATACTTTCCCCACAACCCTCTTAGGGAGTATAAGTAGGAGTATCTCCTATATAAAGGGAGGGAGGGAAGATACAGAAGACTACCTCCTATTCCTGTCCCATGGGCACAGGGCCAAGGGTATATCTCCATGAATGAGATTACAGAGCCACTGAAGTATACAAGCAGAAGCAGACAAGAGGGTAGGGGATGCCCAATGGAGAACTTGAGGGGCCTGAGACATGATCCAGTCATCATTTCACAGATGAGACTGAGGTGGAGAAGGGAAGTGACAGGTACCAGTCATGACCTGCATTCAGCATTTTGGACTCCCAAATCTGGTGCACCACCATCACCTATGCTGCCATTGAATGGGGCAGTTTAGAGAGTCCTGGGAGGAGTGGAGGGGAATTGGAAACGTGGGGGACTCCCATCCATGCTGTGAAGTTCTCTGGTTCCTAGCACAGGGTAGTTTTAAGGATAGAACAGATCTGTTGTCATATGTGTTTACAACTATTTTGTCTCTCTTAATAATACAATTCTGCTTACTCTGATGAGAGCTTAGCAAGCACATGTGTGTAACCCTACTCAATAAATGAGAATGACCTCCAGTTGGTGACCTCACCACCCTAAAAAAAAAAAAAAAAGTTGTACGAGGGCCATAAGCACAGTTGCTCTAAGAAGAACACGTCACAGGGCCACCTGCTGTAGTGCAATGAGCATGTGACTTGGGAGTTCAGGTCCTGACTTCATTCACCATTTTAAAGTTTTGTTAAAGTGGCTAAATTTCATCACCTTTCTGAGTCTCAGCTTCCCCACATGTAAAATGGGGGATAAGAAGGCATGTTTTACATACTTCAGAGGGTTATTTTAAGGAAAGTGCTTAAACAATGAAACTTCACATAAAAGTGAACTATTGTTATTGCCAGCTCCATACCTTCACTCAGGCTGTCCTCTCCATTTGAAATGCCCCCCTCCTTTTGACCTCTTCAAATCCTGCCAATCTGTAACAAAAGTACTAGTTCATGTACCTCAAGTGTGATAGTCCTGCCATGGTACAGTGATGCCAGAAGATTGACAAAACCCACCTGAACAGCTGTGGTGTAGAAAATACCATTATTGACTCGGCCTGGCCGAGACGGCCGTAGGGCTGGGGCCTGGGGCCGAGCCAGGTTGGATGGGCGGCCTCTGGGTTGGGATGAGCTGCTGCGGCTTCGCAGACTCAGGGCAGTGCTGGCAGAGCCATGGTGAGTGACATAGGGGCTGGGAGGAAACTGAGATGGTGGTGGCAAAGTCTGATTTGAACCCAAGCCTTCTGGGGCAGCGAGCTAGGAGGGACTTCTCGTCCCTGCCATGGGAAGGGGGCCAGGGGACACTGGTAGCAGTTGGACTGACGATTGCTGCTGCAAGATTGACAATCCGATATGTTTTGCAAACAATGAAGCATATGGACCCTCAAGTGAAGCAAGCTATTCGAAGTCTGCCCAAATGGGCCTTCAGTGGTGGCTATTATAGAGGCAGATTTGAACCCAAAATGACAAAGCGAGAAGCCACACTCATATTGGGAGTAAGCCCTTCCTACAGCCAATAAGGGGAAAATTAGAGATGCTCACCGACGAATCATGCTTTTAAACCACCCAGACAAGGGAGGAGGATCTCCTTATGTAGCAGCCAAAATCAAAGAAGCTAAAGATTTATTAGAAAGTCAAGCTAAGAAGTAAAATTAATACACAGATGTTAAATTTATATATACATTGATCATGTATATATAATGTTTTATAAAAGCTGTAATATTTCTTTAAAAAAAACATTATCATCTGTTAGCCAAGAAAAGCACAGACCCAAAGAGGCCCTGGGGTTAAATCCTGACATTTGCCACCTAATACTTTTGTGACCTTGGACAGGTCCATTTAATTCTGTGGTCCTCAGTTTCTTCATCAATAAAACAAAGGGTTTAGACTAGATGCCTTCTGAGGTCCTCTCTAGCTCTAAATCTGTGATACTAAAATAAAACGGAACATAGTTCAAGGATCACTCATATCAATCAGCCCGCAATAATTATTTACTGTGTGCTAGGCATTGTGCTAGGCACCGGGCACATAAAGACAGAAATTAGGTCCCTGTCCTCAAGGAATCTCCAATCTATTCCATAAAGACTTCTAATCACCTTACCATGGTGTGCTATTCCTGTATGTATGTGCTGCTTCAACTCTCCCGGGCCTCAATTTCATCTGTAAAATGGGGTAATAACACCTTCACTCCCTACTTCACAGAGTTGCTGTAAGGAAAATGCTTTGTACATAATCCTTTAAAAAATGTGTTCATGTTTTTTGTAGTGTGCAGACATGGAAAAAAGAAAGTGAAGGCCAAACCAGGACATCCATTTATAGGGGCAGTAGCAAACAAAGGAAAGGTAAATTAGTGATCAGCAAGGCAAACTTGCTCAGGAACCAGGGAGGGCTGGGGGGCTTCAAGCTGGGATTAAGTGAGCAGGGAAGGCCTAGAAAATGAAAAGCCCCTGATCAAGAGTCATCCGCTTAGAGGCAGAAGAGACCTCAGAGGTCATCGATTATTAACTGTCTCATTTTACACATGAGGAAAGAGTTGCAGACAGGTAAGTGTCAGAGGTGGGCTTCCAGTCTGGCTCTGTCCACTAGGCCACCCTGTTCTCATACCCTTTGATGATAACTCTTAACTTCTGCTCATAGAAACCTAAGGCCCAGGGCTGGATCCTTCCCAGATGCTTCAAGACATAGGCAGAGCTCAGCGTGGCTCGACAGAGCACTGGGTTTGGAGTCAGACAACCTAGTGTGAGACTGCTCCACAATCTGGGGCAAGTCCCCCAACCTTGCTCTGGTCACAAGCCCCCAAGCCTATGCCCAACTACCCACCCTTTCATGGGGCTCGCCTCCACAGGACTGGACCCTCCTCTGGTACACCTGCATCTTAGCTGACAAGCCAACCCCCCTCCCCCCGCCCCCTCAGGGTCAAGAGCCCTAGGATAGAAACTGTTGATTTCAGTGAGATTCTGTCCCCTTTAAAATAACACTGATGTCTTCCTCTGAACTCAAGAAGCACCTAGCAGTCACAATTTGTATGTAGCATAAAAAGTTTTACAAAGCACCTTTTCCAAAACAAACCTCCAAGGTTCATGACACAAGGATTATTGTTACCATTTTAGAGATGATGAAACTGAAACTCACAGAAGTTAGATGCCTTTGCCAGGCAATAGAATGCAGGTCTTCTGCCTCTTATGACCCTGCTCTTTCCAATCCTGGCTTCTCACTTACACTACGTTAATGTTTAATGATACGATGTGACGATTGTTTCCTGTTTCAGTGGAGTACAAAGGAAAGAGAACTGCACTCAATGAGAACTGGGTTCTCAATGCTGGCCTCTTCCTTGGCAATCTCACACTGGACATTTCCTTCCCTTTGGCCTCTGGGCTTCAGATTGCATACCTGGAATTTCAGGCTCTGCACCTCTTCTGTTAGGTTCTGCCGCTCCATAAAAAGCTCGTTCTGTTTCTTGAGGAGTAGTACCAGTTGTTGGGCAGTGGTCTGGCAGTGTCTATCCAGCTGGTTTAACCTGGAGAAGAAGATGCCATGAAATCAAAGATGGCTTCCAGCACATGGCGCTGACCTGCCTGCTTGGGCCTGGGATGGCTGACGAGCAGCCAGAAGACAATCATGTACAAACCTAAAACTTAGATACCAACCTCAATTCAGTCCCAGAATTGGAAGAATTGGACCTGAGAGAATATTTAGCATCACAGACTATAGATCAAGAAAGAGGCTGAAAGACCATGTAATCCTCCTATTTGTCAGGGCTCGCTCCCTCTTCAAATGATCATGTCTTTGGTTTGCTGACTAAACATTAAATGATCTCAGAAGAATGTAAACTCTTTGAGGACCTGGACTGTGTTTTGTTTTGTCTTTGTATCTCCAATAACCAGCAAAATGCCTTGCGCAGAACAGGAGTTTGTTATTAAATGTTTATTGGATACAGAAACTCAGACTTGGGACCTCGGAGGTCATCTGATTCAACCCATACCCAAACAGAATTCAACACTACTATATAGCTGACAGTTTTCATTCAGCCTCTGCATGAAGATGAGGGAGAACCCTCTAGAGTAGAGGTTCTTAACCCCTTTTATATATAAACTGTTCTGGCAGTCTGATGGAGCCTACGGACTATTATTATTATTATTGCTATCTTAGTAAAATAATGTAATTGCCTAAAATAAAATACGTATCATTACAAGGGAAATAAATAAAATATAGTTATCAAAATATTTCTTAAAAGTTCACAGGCCTCCTGCAAAAAACCAAAAAAACAAAAGTTTACAGACCTCCTGAAACCTATCAGCAAACTTCACTTATGTTAAGAACTGCTGCTCTCATTTGGAACTATGCCCAAAGGGCTATGGAACTGTTCATACCCTTTGACCCAGTGGTACCACTGCTAGGTTTGTGTCCCAAAGAGATCATAAAATAAGGAAAAGGACCCACATGTACAAAAATATTTATAGCAGCTCTCTTTGTAGTGGCAAAGAATTGGAAATCGAGGGAATGGCCATCAATTGGGGAATGGCTAAACAAGTTGTGGTATATGAATGTAATGGAATACTACTGTGCTGTAAGAAACGATGAGCAGGAGGAGTTTAGAGAAACCTGGAAGGACTTGCATTTACTGATGCTGACTGAGAGGAGCAGAACCAGGAGAACATTGTACACAGTAACAGCAACATTGTGTGATGAACAATGTCAATAGGCTTGGCTCCTCTCAGCAGTGCAACGATCCAAGGCAATTTCAAAGAACTCTAGAGTGTTCTGAACATCCAGAAAAAACTGTGGATTATGAATGCAGAATGAACCATACTGTTTCTACTTTTGAGCTGGTTTTTGTCCCTTCTTTTTTGAGGTTTTTCCCTTGTGCTCTGATTCTTCTTTCACAAGATGACTAATGCAGAAATATGTTCATGTGATTGCACATCTATAACCTATATCAGGAAGGGAGGGTGGGAGAAACATTTGGAACTAAACATCCTATGAAAACAAATGTTGAAAACTGCCCTTACATGTAACTGGAAAATAATAAAATACTTTAAAAAAAAAGAACTGCTGCTCTCAAGGAAAACCACTTTTAGAAAATCATAATTATTAGAAAGTTGATAGGGCAGTGATTAGACTTGGAGTCAGAAAGACCTGGATCCAAACACTCACTAGTTGCTCCCTATGCTTCAGTTTCTTTATCTACAAATGAAAAGAGGTGGCCCTGGTGACCTCTGAGCTCCATTCTGTCTCTCAGTCTTCAACCTTTGATCCTCAGCTCTCATTTGCATCTTTGTAGCATCCTCCCATTGCTCCTGATTGTGACCTCTTGCTCCAAGTTAAAGTTTACTGTCTTTCCCCCAAGATAAATGTCCTTTGGGTACTTGAACCAAACTATTTTCCCTTACCAGCACCCCCTGCCCCACCCCCTCCACATATAGCAAGTCTCTTCACCAAGCCAAGCACCCCAAGTTCTTGTGGCTGATTGTCATTTGAAATGATCTCATGGCTCTTTACGATCCTGGCCACTCTTTAATGACACTCATGAAGGACTGAACATAGTATCCTAGGTAAAGTCTGACCAGGGCAACGGACTTTCAGCTCCTTATCTCCCAGACAGTGTGCCTCTCTTCCAAGAAGCAGAGTCTCCTAATATAAGTAGCTCATGCTCACTTTAGCACTTTGGCCAACCTCACATTGTTAATTAACTCAGATGGAGATTTTCATCCACTAAAATCCCTAGATCTTTTGCAAGTTGCTATCTGGCCCAGTTTGCCCCATCTTATACTTGTGAAGTTGAACTTTTAAACCCATGTAGAAGAATTTATAGTTACCAGCATTAATGGTATCTTATTAGGTATGGCCTAGTGTTTTAGTCTAACAAGATCTTTTTGGATTTTTCCAATATATTAACCCTCTCCCAGTTTGTGTCAAATGAAAATTTAATAATTATGTCATTTATATCTTTATCCAAGTCATCGATTACAAAACTATTATAAAGGGCGCAGCACAGATTTATGGAACATTACACTAGAGATCTCCTGTTAAGGTGACATCAAACCATTAATGACTGACTACTTTTGGAGTCTGGCAGTTCAGCCAATTCTGAACCCACCTATCTATACTACTACCCATCCCAGTGGTTCTGAAAATGTGGTCTGGGGACCCCTGGGGATTCTTGAGAGCCTTTCAGAGAACCCCATGAGATCAAAATTTTTATCATGATAATAATACTAGGGTGTTTAAATGTATAATAAGTAAGTTTTGAGAGATACAACCCACATAAACAAAAGATCTCTGGTTGGGGGGAGAAGGGGAGGGGTTAAATGAGAATGCTTGCCAATTTTTTTAAGAGTGTAAAGGAGAGGGGCAGCTAGGTGGCACAGTGGATAAAGCACTGGCCCTGGATTCAGGAGGACCTGAGCTCAAATCTGACTTCAGACACTTGACACGTACTAGCTGTGTGACCCTGGGCAAGTCACTTAACCCCCATTGCCCCACCAAAACAAAAACAAAAACAAAAAAGCATAAAGGAGTCTTGAGAGCAAGAGCAAATTGATTTAGCCAAAACCTCTCCATCTCTTCCACAGGAATAATGACATACTTTACCCAATACTTTGCAAAATGTAAATTATATGTAAGTAATATCTATAGCATTCTCCTAATCCACTAGTTTAGTAATGCTAATGACAGCAAAAAGAAATGAATTGTTGAATCTCATTTTACCAGTGTAGAAACTGAGATAATCTAATCAACACATGGACCAAAGACTCTTGTTTACAATATCTCTGACAGAGTCATCTAGCCTCCAATTGTAGACATTTAGTAACAGGGAACTTCCTGATTCTCAGGGTGAACTGGGACTTCTGGACAGCTCCAATGGTTAGGAAGTTTTCCCCTTGCATCACGGTAAGATCTGCCTCTATATATTATCAAGTATGTGTGATGGAAACCCCTGATACTGAACAGATGATGAGCTAATATTCCCTTGACAGGCTATCAGCCAGCAGTACAGAATCGCCCTCAGGTACATGTGGTTCTTGGAGAAGACATCAATCAGCCTGACATTTTTGTCTCTTCACAAGCCTCCCAAAATCTCAGGGTGAACTGAGGCCATTCATAATGAAGTAGCAATTAGAAAATTCAAAGTTAAGGAAAAAACATTAAATACTAAAAGAAAAAAGTGAAATGGCTACCTTTATTCTTGAATTTACATGCTGAAGGAAAAATGCAAATCACATGATGGTAAGGATGCAGGGAGAGAAAAGATGCAAACTGTGAACTAAATCTTTTCCATTATTAATCACTTAGTCAATCATGAGCTCCAGGACTGATGACCAGATGTCTTCAAAGATTTGTTGTTATTTATCATTGCTGCTCTTGGGAGTTCTACTTTCTAGACTTGGTAATTCAGTCAAACTCTCATCCTTATTTATGCAATGACTACTTCCTCCTGCTAACAAGACACTTGTCTCACCCTTTTCTTTTATACTGGACCAGAGTTGTAGCATTCAGATAACATTAGCAGTAGCATTTACTCTTCAAATTCCAATTGACAGATTCCAAAGCATAGTCAAGCAAAGTAATCTTTATTTTGTATTTTAAAGTAAGCTTATGGGGCATCTAGGTGGCGTAGTGTATAAGGCACCAACCCTGGATTCAGGAGGACCTGAGTTCAAATCCAGACTCAGACCCTTGACACTAGCTGTGTGACCCTGGGCAAGTCACTTAACCCTCATTGCCCTGCTTAAAACAAACAAAAATTTTTCAAAAATAAAAGTTCACCTTTTCTAGTGCATCAAAATGCATTTTAAAATCTGATGAAAATCGGGGGCAGCTAGGTGGTGCAGTGGATAAAGCACCGGCCTTGGATTCAGGAGGACCTGAGTTCAAATCTGGCCTCAGATACTTGACACTTACTAGCTGTGTGACCCTGGGCAAGTCACTTAATCCCCATTGCCCCGCAAAAAAACAAACAAAAAAAGCAAAAAAAAAAATCTGATGAACATCAATACTTTGGAAACTCAGGCTTAGAGATTTAAAGGTAGAGTAGGATGGGGTGGTTCTGTGTCCTAGAGCAGAAACTATAAGTCCTGGCCTCAGTAAGTCTTCCCTGAAGGTCTGTTTTTTTTTTTTTAATTTCCCCTAATTACATGTCAAAGCAATTTTTGACATTCATTCAGTTTTGAGTCCCAAATTCTATTCCTTCTATTCCCCCTCCCTCAGACAATAAGCAATCTGATACAGGTTATACATGTGTAATGATATGAAACATTTGCATATTTTGTGGAGAGAAAAAAACTAGAACAAAAAAAAGAAAGTGAAAAAATAGTATGCTTCGGTCTGTATTCAGATGCCATCAGTTCTTTCTCTGGAGGCAGAGAGCATTTTTAATCATGAGTCCTTTGGGAAAATACCTAAGTCATTCACAGTTGTTCGTCATACAATATTACTGTTACTGTGTACCAACATTCTCCTCACTTCACTCTGTACCAATCCATGTGAGTCTTCCCAAGTTTTTCTGAAATCATCCTGCTCCTTGTTTCTTATGGTACAATAGTATTCCATCACAACCATATGCCACAGCTTGTTTAGCCATTCTCCAACTGATGGGCATCCCCTCTATTTCCAATTCTTAGCCATTAGAAAAAGAGCTGTTATAAATATTTTTGTACAAATAGGTTCTTTCCCCTTTTTTGATCTCTTCAGGATATAGATCTAGTAGTGGTATTGCTGGATCAAAGGGTATGGAGTTTTATAGCCCTTTGGGCACAGCTGAAGTTGTATTTTTAATAACTCAGTTTACTCTTTTGTAAAATAGGGACTTTCTGTACATTTTGTAAATTTGTAAAATAACAGCACTTGAACTATCTACCTCTACCAGTATTGTTGTGAACTATCTACCTCTAGTTCAGAGCAGGGCTGGATGGTGCAGTGCCTAAAATCAAAGTGCAGGCTGGCCTACTCAGTTTGTTGCCCCTGAGAATTAACTAAACAGAAGGTGCTCAGTTCAGTGTCTAGGTTTTATAGATTAAACAGAGAAGGAGATCAGGACCCAAGACTAGGGTTTCCTTACTGGGGAGATTCAGATACCATTTTTATCTGGCCCCTTTGGGGACTGAAGGTATATAGCCTAGGGGAAGTCTTCCCCCTTGCATTGCCCTCCCCACCCCCATGAGGCAGTTTCTAGGATACTGTTTGGAGGTAAAAGAATCAGACTAACAGAAGCAAGTTTTGTTCTGTTTGGCCTGTGCTTTCCAAAGGGCAAATGAATGCTCACAAGCCTTCCTAGAAGTTCACTGGTTTTTCTTCTACAAACAGAAAAGCAGATCCAGGAAAAGTATGACCAAATTCTAATTTAGGGCATTATAATCACAAGACTACTTGTGAAAAGACAGAAATATATCATTGGGTGCCATTAACAGGCTATTTTATCTTGGGCAAGCCATTTCTCTCTAGGCCTCAGTTTCCTCATTTCTAAAATATAGTGGTGAATCTAGGTCATTTAATCCTAACATACTCTGATTCTAATGTAAATTTTCACCTCCCTGAAATACTAAAGCGACTATTTCAGTTTAGGCATTGTGAATGTGACCAGGGGTCAGGGTAGAGAACTCTCAGGGACCTCTGTTCTGGCTTAGGACTGACTTCCAGGACCCTATGGAATATATACTGGTGCTAGCCAGTTCATAATAACAACTCACAAAGAACTTTAATCTCTTCACAACAATACTGGTAGAGGTAGATAGTTCAAGCAGGGCTTGATCAAACATGGTAACAAGTCTCCAAACCTTACTTTACCTTCACTTCACCCTCACTTCATAACCTCCACCCATGATGCAACTCTGTCTCAGTGGGTCTTTTCCTGCGACTTTAGGGGTAAAAGGACAGAATTCATTTCTATCATCCGTGGATAAAAAGAATGTGTGTGTATATGTATACACACACACACATATACATATATATATATATATATGCACACTCTATCTATCTATCTATCTATCTATCTATCTATCTATCTATCTATCTATCTATCTATCTATCTATCTATCTATCTATCCACGCACGTACCCCAAGTTTCCTAACATATTTTACCTACCTAAAGATAAAATAGGCTAAATCTTTGTTGTGATTCTAAGATTCCAATGTGCTCGCTTCTCTCTAGCCCAATACCCTTCTCATCCTGTGTTAAATTGATCATCCAAGTTTCTCCCTAGTTTTCTGGCTTGGAATCAATCTGCTTTTCTCTTGTAGAATTATTATGGAAGTTAAGAGCAGGAGAAATCATAGGATTTAGACCTAGAGAGAGGATCTTAGAAATAGTCTATTCCAATTCCCTGATTTTACAGATGAGAGCAGTTGTTGCTATTAGTTAAAAATAGAGGAGTGGATCAATAAAATATATGAGACAAGGCAGAATAAATAACAATGGGACTCAATAATCCGGTGTTCAATAGATCAAAAGAGATTAATTTCTTAGGAAGGGGTATTCTCTGTTTGATTGGTTTTCTGGTTTAAAAAGCAGTTTTTCAATCTGACAGAAACTAGGCTTAAATAAAAAAAATAATTTGCCATATTCCACAATTAATTCAGAATTAATGTGACTTTAATATTAAAGATCATGCCATAAGAATGGGACGAGAAGCAGATCATATATACTTTTTAGACCCATGGGTAGGAGATGTATTCTTTTTTTCTGTTTAGAATTTTATTTTCCAAATTACATGTAAAAACAAATTTTGACATCAATTTTTTAAAACTTTGTGTTCCAACTTCTCTTCCTCCCTCCCTTCCCACCCCCCACCCCCAAGAACTCAAGCAATTCAATATAAGTTATACATGAGTAGTCATGGAAAACATGGGTAGTCATGGGGAACAGGAGATGTATTCTTAGCCAAACAAGAGGTAGAGGTGATTATAAAAGACAGAATCATTAAATTTGATTATATGAAATTGAAAAGCTGCTGTACAAACAAAATTAATGCATCTAGAGTAAGAAGAAAAGTGGTCAAATGGGAAAAAATCTTTTCATCAAATTTCTCATATGAGTTTGATATCCAAGAAAATAGACAACTAACAAATATGTTAGCTAGTTAGGTATATGAAAATGCCATTCCCCAATAGACAAACAGTCAAAGGAAATTTTTGAAAAAACAGTTCTCTAAAGTTCCCATATACTCCAAAATATTTATAGCAATGCTTTTTTTTTGGTAACACAGAATTGGAAACAAAGTAGATGCCCACTGATTGGGGAATGGCTAAACAAATTGTGGTGCATGAATGTAATAAAATATTACTATGCTGTAAGAAATTAATATGGTCATTACAGAGAGGCATGGAAAGATTTACATGATCTGATATAGAGTGAAGTAAGCACAGCCATAAAAGCAATATGCATAATGACTACAACAATGTAAATAGTGTGAGAAAATAATGGGATTTGGCAGATACTCAAAGGCCCCACCTGGAGATTAATAGAAACCGATTGAATTAAATGAGAGTGATTGACTTTGCTGATTAGCCTACTTCAAGTTAATTAGATTGTTATCACATCTGACTGACCCTTAAGGAGGTACTGTTCTCAGAAGCTAAGGACTTTGAACTCAACAGGAGACCACCTTCAAGTCCAGAGAACCAATGGATTTGAATGATGCCTACCAATCAACTTGAAGCAGTGTGTAAGGACCACCTCTGCTCTGGACCTTTAAAGCAGTGCGTGGTTGAAGCAGGCTCCTGGTGGAGGACTTGAGGAAGAACCAGACCAGGCTGGAATGCTAGGCTAGATAGACCTTTTCTTAAATTTATGAACTCCATGTGCATAGCTGGTATGCTTTAATAAATGCTTAATGCCAAAAGACTGGTGCTAAAGCTTCTAATTTAAAGCTACCACACATTTAGATTTTAAACATGTTGCAAAACTACAGAGAACAAGCACAGCCCCACAAAAGAGAAAAAAGACACCTCACCCCAGTCCTTTGCAGAGATGAGAGGTGCACAGGTACTATACATTGGGTATGTTTTCAGATTTGATTTTGCTGATATTTTCTCTTCCTTTCTCTTATCTGGAATGGCACTCTGGGAGGGAAAGGGGAAGGATACTATGAAAAATATGATAATAAAAGATATCAATAACATTTATTTTTAAAAATGAATAGATTCAGGAAGGGGAGGTAACTTGTCCAGGGTCACATATAAGCTCAACCTTCTTCCTATTTTAAATCCAGTGCTCTATCATATCAAACTACCTCCTATCTTTCATTTCAATCTAGAGGAATGAACAATTCTCATTAGAAGCTCTACCCATGCTTCCTCCTAAGGCTTCATTGCACTGTACAGACTAAAAGCACAGCAGCTCAGAGACATTCACTAACCTTTAATGTGATATTGTGAGGGGCGGGGAAGGCCTGGGTTTGGAATCAGACAACCTAGAATCCAATCTTCACTCTGCTACTTAATACTGTTAGAACACTGAGCAAAAACTAGTAAGTTTAATAGAGATTGATGTAAATCTCAGACCTGGGTTCAAAACATACATTTTATAAGTATAAAATTGGGGAGACATGATGACAACAGTTCACTTTAATAAGGATTTTGGTGTTTTAATGGCCTGGGAGGGCAAGCTGAGGCAACAGTGATATGGCAGCCCCAAAAGGAAATGCAATTTAAGTTTGCATTAAAGGAGGCCATGTGCTCAGAAACTAAATGATTTCTGAGGTCCCTTTTGACTCTATACCCCTACGAGTCTCTGATCTCCATTGACAGAGCTTATGATGCTGGGGAGAAGGACATGTATGACGATGGAAAACAAGAGAATTCTAATCCCCTGGTATATTAGCAGAACACATTTATTATATAACCAAGAGGGATAGAAAGCTGGTCTTGGAATCATGATGATCTAAGTTCAAGTTAAGCATCTGACACATAATGGATGTGTGACATTGGGCAAGTGATATAATCTCAGAGTTTTCCTGGCAACTCTATAACACCACGAGTTACAGAACAAATTCCAATCTAAATTAATGAAGGAAATTTCTCATTAGGAACTCCCTATGACAATGGAAACAAATTGGTAACACCCCCCGCCCCCGAAAAAGAAATTAAATACCTCCTCTGTAGAAAGCATTGTGCTGGGGATACAAAGATAAAGCTGATATGACCTCTGACCTCAAAAAAATTATAGTCTAGTAGGAGAACATATCTTTGCATTCATTTTCCAGTCAGACATGTATATAATATATAATTCATCAGTCTGTTGCTTTGACATTTACTAGCCAAGAATGGGATAGATAAGGGGCAGCTAGGTGGTGCAGTGGATAGAGCACTGGCCCTGAATTCAGGAGGACATGAGTTCAAATCTGGCCTCAGACACTTAACACTTACTAGCTGTGTGGACCCTAGGCAAGTCACTTAACCCCAATTGCCTCACACCCCCCCCCAAAAGAAGAAGAATGGGATAGATTTTCCCTCTTCTGACATATAAAAGGTTGGATTATGCCATGAACAGGGCTAACATGGCTATGGAGGGTAACCAGTGGCCAAGAGCTCCTTCTGAAGAACAAGACACTATTTGGATTTGTTACCAAAAAAGGGCACCAAGGGCCATCTCAGTCCCTGTGGCATCTTGCCCTGTGCATTGAATAGGCAGGAGAAGAGTTTCAAGGAATAGGCTGTTTCAGGGTTTCCAGAAATGATTACTTGAATCAAGTAAATTCATTAAGGTCATCAAAGCCCCAAGTGTTGAAAGCAGCGTACCTTACTCTGTCATTGAAATGAGTGCAGCAGCTCAACATTTATATCAAATTAAAGCAATGCTAGGCACTGAAAAGGTGAAAAAGTAAATACTGTTGTAAGGAAACAGATTTCAGGAAAAACAAGACCTCGGTAAGGAAATATAGTTCACTTGATTGTTCAAGGGTTGTCATTAAGTTTAGGGAAAATGGATTTTTTTAAATGACAAAAAATTTTATTTTCTGAAAAGTCCCACCACATGTACTGAACAAGACCAAGCTGCATTTTTCAGTGAAATATCACAGCATCATAGTACTAGCTCCTTAAACACACAGCTTTTGTTCTTCCTCCCCCCCGGATTCCTTTTTTCCTCATTTCTCCATTCTTCCCTCTTTACTTTTTGATATACCCAGTGATGAATAGATCTATTCTCTCCAACCCATATACAACTCCTCCTGTCCCACCACCCTCTTTATCAAATACATGCTGGCACACCTCCTTCCCTTACTGCCCCCTCTTTCACATACACACCCACTTTTATTTCTGGCACATATTATATTCCTCTGGTGTGCACTCATAATCTCCTCACATTCACAAGCAGTCCAATGACTCTCCTTTCCTTGCCCCGCCCCCTCAAACTCTCACATGTGGATGGGGACCTGCTGTAGATGCCTCACCTGACACTGTGAGCAATTTCACCTACATGCCACACTTGATCAGAAGGCAAGAGGGCTAGTAATAATATTGGGAAATGGAGCCAAAATACTAGTGACCTTTACTGCTAGAAAATTCCACTGCTCTGGACACATGCGAAAAATGGAAATGGGCAAGATGCCCAGGTGGCTCCAGTAGGATGGGCTGAAATGGGAACATGGCGTTCAAGAGGAACATTCACAGGTATAGGGCAGGCAGAAGAAAAGGGCAGCCAAGCTGTCCCCTCCTCCCCCCTTCCACCGCTATGATCTTGGGCTAAGCATTTGTTTCCTTTCCCTTACTAGTCAAATCTTCCCGTCTTGAGTGTCTTCCTTTTCTAGTCCATCCTTCCTGGCATGAAGCTAAGCTTTTCATTTAACAGATCGGATCATATCCCTCCATCACTGAAAACCTTTGGTGGTTCTCCCCATTGCCTCACAAGCAAAAATTCCAACCTTCTGACATCAGTGTTGGCTCTGCCTACCTTTCCTTCGGTCACACTTCTTCCTTTCATGCACATTTCCTGCACTACTCTCCCT
The DNA here is from genome assembly GCF_019393635.1 of Dromiciops gliroides. Classification (NCBI taxonomy): domain Eukaryota; kingdom Metazoa; phylum Chordata; class Mammalia; order Microbiotheria; family Microbiotheriidae; genus Dromiciops; species Dromiciops gliroides. The sequence goes on from NC_057864.1 coordinate 134,973,860, forward strand.
TTCTAGGAGTTAACCACATTTGGCCACACTGTCAGGAAGGCTTTTCCCCACAGACTCCAGAAGCTCCAATACCACTCATTCTTTCAATGGCCCTTAAAGGCCATCCTCTCCAAGAAGCTTCCCGACTCCCCTCGGAACCTCCCCCTAACTTGTACGATGCTTTGGTTTCATCTAGTACACAGTTAGCTGCTTCTCCACCACCAGACAGGTCCAGCAACTGCTCATTTGCCCCACCCCACTTCTCTCTTCCCGTCGGCCACCAGGGCAGACCTAAAGACCCTCCTCCAATGCATTCTAGGAGAGAGGACCTTCCTGTGGGGAAGCCTGGGGGCAGAGGCAAACTGGGTGGTGGTTGGAGGGGAAGTGCCTAAAACATGCCACCTTAAGCATGTGTCTGATCTTCTCCTCTTTTGATCTTCTACCCGTTATTCAGGAATCGATCAATCAATATTATTAACTTTATTTCTGTAAAACCAACCAACCCCATGATTGACCACCCTAGGGCTCCATCAGAATCCTAATGATTCTAAGTCTTAGGCTGTCAGAAGCCCCCTTCAGTGGCCACTGCACCCCAAAGCCCTCACAGCCATCCATGCCAGCCACATCCCGCTAGTGTCCCTACCTAGCTTATTCTTCCCTGTCCTTTCATTGTACTCTCTGGAACTCCCATTTAATTGTTTTAAAATGCATTTCATATTAGTTATGTGGCCTCCCCCATTTATTACTTTGTATATATGAGAGGCAGCATGGTGTAGACAACAGTGACTGGACTGGGATTCAAGAAGAGCTGGGTTCAAATCCTACCTCTGATACTTACTGGTATATGACCTTGGGCAAATCGCTAAAGATTAGTTTTTTTCTCTCTGTAAAGTGAGGAGATTGGGCTAAATTAGCTCTAAGTTCCCTTCAAACTCTAAATCCATGATCTGGTATCATGTATTTAATTTTCTATATACATGTTGCTCCCCTGTCTCCTCCTCTTCCCCCCCAAATTTAAACACCTTGAAGGTAGAGACAGATTAATTTTTGTCTCTGCACCCCAAACACCCAGGACAATGCCTGCCATATAGTAGGATCTTTTTATATTGAAGTGACTTCCAGGGTAGGAAAATATAGAGATCATCAGATGCCTCTGCCACTGCCCTCGATATCCCACACTCCTGTAGCTTGGGGCAGGCATCTGATCCTGGCACAGTGGGCTTTCCCCACAACACACCATCTTACAGCACAAGGCAGGTCAACCAGTACACAATATTAGACATTTTCCATACCACTGCACCATGTACTAGAGGGCCAGCTTTTCTAATTCAAAACATCTGGCTACTTAAAAAAAAAAAGACATGCAGAAGACTGCAAATAAGGCAGTATAGCTGTGAACTCATAGAGAACAACAGTAGCCCTTCTAGCAACTGAGCGTATGGAGACCAGTCAGGCCTGGAGGTAGGGGGTGGGATGGGACTGGAGCCTCTCTCTGACAAGGGCATCAATATCAGGAAGGAAAGGAGTGTGCCATGTACCGTTGTTGCAAACGGTGCCGGGTTTTGCAAACTGCAGGTATGGATGAAATAACAACCAAGATTTACGTGGCCCTTCAAGGATCACAAAGTGATTTTCCCCCCTGTGAGCTGTTTGGTAAAAAGCATTTTCTATCTCCATTTAACAGGTAAGGGAACCGAAAGCCTCAGAGATGTTACGTGATGTGCTAGAGTTCAGTGACAGGTTCTAACCTCTGTTTCCTGATTCCAAACACAGGCTGTTCACTGGTTCTTCATGGGGGGCAGTAATGAAGAGAAGCAGAGATAGATGAGCCCAAATATTGGATTCTGGAATCATAAAACTGAGAGCTCCCAGGGACATTAAAGAGAGCTTAACGGGTTTGTCTTTGGGACAAAGTTGCAGGTGCAAATTCTGGCAGAAACAAACCTATGTACATATTCACACACACAAGTTAGACATACGTGTCCTGTAAGTTTGACTTTAGAACAGGTGGCCCTTACTTTAAGTAATAGATACATTACTGCAAAGTTATGTAGAAATCAAATTTCTGTAAACTGATTCCTTTTCGAAGGCACCAGAGGAGTTTGCCACTTCGTTAATGAAATCCAATGGTCAATTCATTTTTTGGTAAAGAAAATAGTCCTTTTGACCTGTTTCAAAGGTTTGAGCTTTAAGTACAGGATCACCCCAGTACCAAAATGATGCTTTTTGACAGGGGGAAGCAACATTAGAAGAATGGGAATGAGATCTATGCACATCACAAAAGGCATTTTCTTCTCCAAAGGGCTTTCCTGAGAGCTCTGCCTATTTTGGAAACAGAGTGGGGCAAAGCAATAATTGTCCTCATCAAAATGAAAATCGTTCCCCATCTACTGTATCCCTTTTGGAGGACAAACAACAAAACTAGTAAGGTATCCAACAGTTCTCACTTAGGTATTCAATCGACACGGCTTAGCTTCTTCTTTGATATTAGCTTTAATTCATCATAGATTACAGGTCTTAGTAAACTCCATATTTACCCGAGGAAGAGACATCTGGCTTTCCTCCTGCCAGTAGAGAAACTGCCTTCGTGAATTTTTTTTTTTTTACTTTCAACTGAAAATTTACTCTATGTTAGATAAACAGAAAGGTGAATCAGTCTGCTCCTTTTATGGAATCTCATCTAACCCCTGCTCTATAAATTCCCATGGCTCCCTATTAGTCCTAGGGTAAAACACACATTCTTCTACTGTACTTGGCATTTAAGACCTTTTCACAATCTAGATTCATCCTAGTTTTCTTGTGTTATTTATGCTCTCCCTTTCGATTATTTACATCTCTCCCTTACACAAACTCAAAAGTTCAGCCACGTTAGCTTTCTTGTTGTTCCTCACATGCTATCTTTTATCTCCATGCCTTTGTACCAACTGTCCCCAATGCCTGGAGAGCATTCTCTCCTTCCCTCTCCCCTTCAGAATCCCTAGCTTCCATTTAGGATCAGCTTAAGGATGACCTTTATGGCATGTAAAAAAGTTCAAGAGACATAATTTGGGGGTAATCATTTTATTAATTATGCTGGCAGATAATTAATAAAGGGATTAGTGGTACTCTCGAATGCCACAGACCCCTCATGAAAGCCAATCAATGCTTATGTGCCCTTGAAAGAGTGGAAATCAATTCTGATTGGTTAACAAGTAATGAGACAATGAATATTATAATGAGAAGTGGGCTTATTCTGCTGAGGGTCTGAGGGACATGACTCTGATCACACAGTCTTAGATAAAGAGACTTATCTATACCCCAACCACCCCATTTTGGGTAATCTAGACAAAAGGGGGAATCCATTTCTACCCAGACCTGTCTGACTAAAATACAATGGGCCAAAATCCACCAATTCACCTAAACTAAAATTTCTTTACCTTTTGATCAGACTCTACACTTTCCCAGTTAGGTGCATCTCGCCCCATATTTCATCTCATTATCAGCCCTGAATCACCTATAGAGGCTGATTTCTAAAATGTGAAAAAGGAAGGGGAAAAACGTTAATCCCTATTCAATAACTGGCTATTAATATAGGAGGAAATATTCATTTCTCTCACCTTCCACTTGAAGCCTTTCCTGACCCTTCCCCTTCCCCTACCTGCAACACACTCTTGTATTTATTGTGCTTATAGTATATGAGTGGGTGATGTCTCCACTAATAGAATGTGAGCTGCCTGAGGGCAAGAACTTTTGATGTTTTTTTCTTTTGTAAATCCAGTGTCTGGTGCACAGTAGGTACTTAATATCTTAAAAGTTTCTTGATTGACTGATTGATTGGTTTCCACTCTGATTTATTGCCAATGTTGAAATACCAGCAGACAGAAAGCAGCCTGATTTGTCATTGTTCCATGTGATGAGTTTCAATGAAGAAATCACATTAATTCATAATAATATATTTTACTCTGAGACTTGAAAATTATTACTGTTTTACATTGTTTCATCTAATCAATTCAAAGCCAAGCATAGCCAGTGAAAATGGACAAGGATGACTAGCCACTTCAGCGCCTGAATTTCATCATCACTCTGGTGGCTACTCTAGCCACAGTGCAGTGTTCCAAAGGTGAAGGCAGTTTCAGATGGTAGATGGTAGATTTCCCAATGCTCAGATCAACTCTGTTCAACGATTACTTGAATAGATACTATATGGTGTGCTCTTCAACGATGAGAAATTAGATTCATGCATCTATGACAACTCTTTCCACTTTTGTTTGCTATCCTATTAAATCCCTTTATTCTCCAGAGATAGGACCAATCAAATATATTTGTTGATGAGGTATATGCTTATGTGGTGTGTTTTCTGAGGAGATGGGAAAATACCTGCATAATAAAACCCCTTTCCCCCTGCTTTCGACTGCAGGAAATCTCTCTAATGAGGGACACAGGCTTTTATTCCACAATTAAGAGACAAAGTTTAAAATGGAATTCCTTCTGAGAAAGCACACTGACTTAAATTTGTATAATGCCTTTTGTTAATTGGGGGAAGTAGGAGAAAACAGAAGGAGAGGGAGGGAGCACCTGACCCCAAAATGAAGGAGTGACATGGAGAGGAAGATGTGACTGAGGAAGAAGAGGTTGGGTGGCACTGAACATACTTGGAGTACTTCCATTTGCCCAGGGTGGGCTCTGGCCATAGGTCTTACCTTTCCTCTGAACTAGCTCAGGCCTCCATCCCCTCTGCCAGCACTGATGCAATAGCCTCTGGATTAGTCTCCTTGCCTTAAATCTCACTCCTCTCTAACCATCACAGCTGCTATAATGAGAGTCCTAAAGCATGTCTGGCTGTGCTATTCCCTTATTCAGTGAGCTCTGGTGGCTCCTACAAGAAACTACAGACTCTGTTTGACCTTTGAGACCCTTCCCAACCTAGTTCCCTCAGACCTTTCTATCATTATTTCTTTTCACACACACCACATTCTGGCCAAACCGACTTTCTTGCTATTTCTCACACATGACAATCCATTTCCTGATTCTGTACCTTTGCAATGGTTGGATCTCACGCTGGGTCTCACCTCCACCTCTTAGTCTCATTAGTTTCTTTTTTGTTTGTTTCTTTTTGGGTTTTGTTTGGTTATTTATTTATTTAGAATTTTTCCCCACCTTACATGTAAAAACAAATTGTAATATCGATTTCTAAAACTTTGTGTTCCAACTTCTCATCCTTCCTCCCTATCCCCCCTTAAGACCTCAAGCAATTCAATATGTTATACATGTGCAGTCATGCAAAACATAGGAAACAAAAAAACTTTAGAAAAAGGAACTAACAACAACAGCAACAACAAAATATGTATTCAGGTCTCATTAGTTTCTTTTTTATGTGTAGGGCAAATGAGGGTTAAGTGACTTGCCCAAGGTCACATAGCTAGTAAATATCAAGTGTCTGAGGTCAGATTTGAACTCAGGTCCTCCTGAATCCAGGGCTGGTGCTTTATCCACTGTGCAACCTAGCTGCCCCCAGGTCTCATTAGTTTCTAATGCACCAATCAGATAATGCCATGTTATATAGGATAAAACACACACACACACACACACACACACACACACACACACTCCTTAGCCTTATTTTGCATTAGACCTCTTTATCCAGAGGCAGCCAGGTGACTCAGTGGATAGAACACTGGGTGTAGAGTCAGGAAGGTCAGTGTTCAAATCCAGCCTCAGATACTTACTAGCTGTGTGACTCTGGACAAGTCACTTAACTTCTATCTGCCATAATCTACTGGAGAAGGAAATGGCAAACCATTCTGGCATACTTGCCAAGAAAACCCCATGGACAGAGTTGGCATGATATGGTCTACGGTTTCCTGAGGAGTCAAAAATGACTCAATGACTGAACAACAACAACCCCTTTATCCACCCCGTGTTCCAGGAAAATCAGACCAGCAGCAACTCCCTGAACCTGTTTTTTCCCTCCATGTATGTGTGCAGGTCGTCCTCATCTCTGCCTGTCAAAATCCTTCGTTTCCTCTAAGGATCAGTTCCTTAAGATGTCCCCTCCCTAGAGCCTTCTTTAATTACTCTGGCAGAAATTTTTTCCATCTTCAGATTTCCTGGAACACATGGTCTATAATGATTGGTAGCACTTAGATAATGCTTTAGGGTTTGCAAAACGCTGGATGTCTGTACTCTAATAACAACCCCGTGAGACAGGTACTACTATCACCCTCACTTTAGAGATGAGGGAACTGAGGCTCAGAGAGTCTGCTTGACTTGACCGAAGTCACACAGCTAGGATCTAATCTGAAGTCAGCTTTATCCGCTTCCAAGTTCAATGCACTATTTGCTAGCTTAGGCTATGTGGGTCGCTATTGAGCCTATAGCTGTCTGTCTTCTATTATACATTTCCTTGTGTCTGTCCTTGCTACACTGGAGGCATCAGTAAATACACTTGTTTTCCTAGTACTAAGGCAGTGCTTTGCATCCACCAAACTCTTAAGAAGCATTAGCTGAATTGAATCAAAGCATCCCAATCCTTCAAAGTATGTGACTCCATGGGGACAACAATTATCTTTTGTTTTCTTAATTAATAGTGAATTATAATTGAGACACAGCCAGTATAGTGGCAAGAGTCCTGCCTGGGGTTGTAGTCAAAACACTGACTAGCTGTAGGTTAATACCAGTAGAACGCTAGTGCCCTCGCAGGACTATGAGGGTCAAATGAGCCCATCTATGTGGAGTATTTGGCAAACCTTAGGGTGAAATATGCAAGCATTTGTAGTAATAATAATAATTATTATCATTATTGTTGTTGTTACAGCTTCACGCACCTGTTAAATTTCCACTTTGCAATATAACCTTCCAATAGAAACAGAACTCACAATGCACTTGGAGTGATGACTGAATTTTCCTGAGCAGAAGCACAAATACGTTTATGCTGACCATCCCACTCCTAATTTGGGATACAAATGTGCTCAGAACATTTGGACTGGACCTGTGATTTCACTGACAGGGGGACCTCTCCATAAAGAAATTCCTTCTACTAAAGCACACAGGCATTTGCTTTATAACTGAGAGTGACAGAGTATTGCCTCGGGGCCTGGAGAAGGTAAAAGTGCCCAGGGTCACACAGCTGGTATGTGTCAGAGAGGGGTCTTCCCAGGCCTGGTTCTCTGTCCACAGTACCACACTGCCTCCCACTTGTTCTTTGACAGATACAATAAAGTTCATTTGGTAGTAATTTCTTAAGCACTTACCATGTGCAAAGTACTATTGTGTGTTAGGGTTACTGCCAGGCCCCTGCCTTTAGTGAGATTACAATCCAGGGCAGTCAAATCCTAATATTTTATATAATTTTTAGAGTTGGAAGAACCTTAGAGGTGCTCAAAGCAAAGCCAAACTCCAACTACTTCCATGTTTCTCAAGAAAGTCCCAGAAGCCAGGATAGTGAAAAGAGGCCAGCTGCTAAAATAAAAACCCAGCAAACATAATCTTGAACAAAATCAAAAGTGGAATGAATACAAAGAGAGGAGGAAACGTCCATCCTTAATAGCAGGCGACTCCCGATAAGAGCTTGACTTTTAGTTTTGCCAATGCCAGGGGAAGCAGTTATGATCCCAAGAGAAGACACCTCGAGACCCTGTCCTGATGCTCTGATTGGGTTCTGAGGGAGGCTGGGTGGCCATTAGGTTCTTCTGGTATTTCAACCCTCATGGAGGGGTTCACAGCCTATCCATGATATGCCAACAAGCCCCATGTCAGTGGGAGAGACCCCGTCATTTCTGTTGCTTTTGTGTAGTCGATGCTGCTGAGCCCACCTGGCTGCTGTGCACAGTGGAATCCGAGCAGACCCACAGCCTCTCAATCAGCAGACTCAATCACCCCGCTGCCTGTCCTGGCACACCTCTTAATTGGGTTTTAATACAAGTAATCTGATAACTACTCCTGGCCATCCACGGTAGGACGGTTGGTACTGGAACCTTCTTTCTGATTTAGCTCCTTTTCGTGTCTACACTGAGGCAGCCTCCCTGCTGACCCTTGTCAAAGAACCCCATCTGCTGGTTGCCACGGTAACTGAAGGCAACCAATTGAGCTGAACAGAGAGCGTGTCTCAGAAATAAAACGGGCAGCCAAAGGAATTCTGCTACGATTAATAAATCACTTAGTAAAAAGGGGGTCCTTACACAGCTCTAAGTGTTATGATAATATGATTGTGTAATTTTTCCAGACAGAGAGTTTGCAGTAGATCATGAGGACTGGTCCTGCTCACAGGCTCATTTGAGAGCCAACACAATCAAAACTGCTGAAGAGATGGATACCTACAGAGCCATGTATGTAGAAGCATGGAGAGAAAGAACACTTCTTTTAAGTTATTTTGTAAGATTTGTAGTGAAAACTGGGCCTTAAAGGGTTTACTTTGGAAAAGTGAAATTTATTACTTTTTTCCAGACCTGCTAATGTGCCCTACTATGGAAATTTCTTTGACCAATGAAGACTGGCAACTCACCTGTAACTACTTATGTGGTCTTTCATATTTGCTTGGGGCGATGAGAGGTCAAGTGACTTGCCTATGCATCAGAGGCAAGACTTGAACTTGCGTCTTCCTGACTCCCAAGATGGCCCTCTATCCCCTATGCCATACTGTCTCTCTTAGTGCTTGCTCTGGGTGTTAGAGAGATATAAAGACATTTTTTTTAAGGTGGAAAAAAATGGCCAGAGACAAAAACATGCTGTGTATATTCCCCCAAATCATACTGGAAGTCAAATGTTTAATATATACACATGTATGCATGCATGCATACACACATGCACACACATGCAGGCAGGCATATATACATGTATGTGTGTATACACATGCATATATATGTATATATGTGTGTGTATATATACATATGTGTGTGAATATATATATATATAGGGCTTGCCTTGAAATGAAGAATACAATGAAAGCAATTAAGTGTTTACCTGTCCCAAATGAAGCTGATATTAGACCCCCAAATGCTTGCATGTCTAGCATTGCAGGAGTAAATACCTGGTTATTAAGTGCATCATATGAGATGTTTCATAGGTCCATCAAAGTGAAAAGAGTAGACATTTGTCTTCTATGGAATGTTTCATAGAAAATGGTGGGAAATTTTTTTCCTGCATTAAATATAAGAGAATAAGGGTAAAGAGGAGTAAAATGAAGACCACCATTGGACTGAGGTACTTTAGTGGCCAGCTCGCTTGAATGTCCTTTGGGCCTGGGAGTTTGAGGATTGCTGTGTCTATTACAAAGCTCCTGGAGGTGCTCCAAACAGTGGTATTCAAGCAGAGGGTCGCTTCTGTAAAATCACATATCCCAATTACAGCTCTGAGGGCTGATTGCCATCTTATAAATTTGTGATAAAGCTGGAAAAGATCTTGGAGATCACCTTGAAGGAAGAGACAAAGGAAGGGAGGGAGGGAGGGGAGATGGAGTATAAGAAGAAAGGAAATAAGCATTTATTAAGCACTTGCCATATGCCAGGCAGTATGTGAAATGCTTCAGGAATATTATTTCATTTGATCCTCACAACAACCCTGTGAGGTAGGTGGTTAATAAATGCTTGTTTCTTTCCTTCTTTTATTCCTTCCTCTTTCCTTTCCCTCCTTCTTTTCCTTTCTTCTTTCCTCCCCCTGCTCTCATTCTCTCCCCTCCTTTCTTTCCTTCTTTCATTGCTCTCTCTCTCCCTTCCTTCCACAGAGGTTAAAGTGACTTGCCCACGGTCACATAGTAATGTGGGCTGAGGCCAGATTTGAACTTAGGTCTTCTTCACTCCAGACCAAGCACTGTGCCACATAGTTACCTAAATTCCTTTATTTAAAAAATGAGGCCCAGAGAAGTGATGTGACTTAGCTAGGGTCTAGTCAGTGGGTAAGGAGGTATCCAGTTGTCTTTTCACCAAACCACATTGCCCTTTGTGGTTATCAATCCTTTGTGGTCTCTATGAAATGAATTTCGAGAAAATTACTCGGAAATGCTCCTGGCCTCTACCTCATCTCTATCTGTCGGCATTTCCTGGCAGGCAAGGATGCAGTGTCACCCACCTCTCCCCTGGTAGCATCAGTGAGTACAAGAGGGACTGAGGAGCTTTGGGCAAAAAGTCATGTGGAAGGAGGACACAGAAGAAGGGGGGGCGCTGTCATGCTGTGTACCTCTTCCCCAGAAGCAGCAGGTTCCCCCAGGAGCAATGGGGAAGAAGCAGAATAGGGTTTATGTTCTCCCCCAACTTCCTTTTTTCCCATGCTTATGGGATTCTCCTGGGCAAAATCATCCATCAAGATTATTTCCTGTTTTTTTTTCTTCCTTTTTCAGAGCAACTGCTACCCAGAAACACATTAGGAAAAGGGGGAAAAATTAACATCTTTGATGCTGGCAATAAAATATTTCAGTTTCAATGTTTCAGCAAATTCTATCTGTTCAGAGAAATAGGGAGTGGTTGTGTGTACACAAGTGAATAAACTAGAAGCCTTTTCCACTTTTTGCAGGATAGAAACACACCCCTGTGGATCATTCATCTCTTATTTCCCTAATCTGTACTTTGCAACAGATTGGCTACATGTTAAGCCTAGAAAAGAAAAGAAAAATGGATCTACCTTTCATAAATTAAAATCTCTCTCTTGAACCATGTCTGAGAGATTCTTTTTCTTCTGGTGGGACTGAGGGAGAGTCATTGAACCTTTTCCCCAAATCGACTCCCTCCCTCTTCACAGAGATTTTCGCGAGAGCGCTTTCAGAATGGTCAGGACTCCACACAAAGTAATCTGGATGGTGCTTAAATAAACATTTCACGGGGGGGGGGGGGGAAGGATGGTGCTCTCTTGTTCTATATTTTACCCTCCTTTACGCCAGCCCATTGCCTAGTTTTCCTTTTAGTATCTGGCCCATGGGCTCGGCAGTCAATCGTGCTCCCTCACAGGACACACTTGGCAGGGCTTTGGAGCACAGCTCCTTGTGCCTGGAGAAGTGTGCTGCTGGGGGGGACGTGATGAGCCTCCAGTTTGGGAGGGGGCTGGGGAATGGAGCATCTGGCTCAGCTCGACATCATGGGGACTGTCAGAGGTCTGTGGTTTTGGCAGAAGGGAAGGGATTAAACAGAGAAGGTGGCAGTTGAGAAGAGGAGGAGATGGATGAAGGCTTCATTAACTCACTGAGGAAAGTGTAAACAGAAAGACTGAGTAAAGGGAAGTTTCGTTCCCCAGTGATTGTGAAAGGTGCTGGGTGACTATATTTGGGTTTCTTGCCTGCTAATTGCTTACTTGTAAACAAATAAATGAATCATCGTCAGTTGATGAGACTGTTGGGTCTCAAATTTCAGTCAAAAGAATACAAAGAATAAGAATCTTTGCTAATAAAGGTGTAAAGAAATCTGACAGGCAGATTTTTTTAAAGTGTCTAGCCTTGCATTTATTTCTACCTTTGAAAAGGCCACCAAATTCTATAGCTGCTCAAAAGGATCTGCTGATAAATTGTAAGAATTTAATTCAAGGAGGATGAAATAAAAAGAGAGCTGCCTTGCCCAGTCCCCAAACCAATACGGAGGAAATTTCTCCACCCCTTCTTCCCACTCCAAGAAAAACAAACAAACAAAAAAACAAAAAAACCAAACTAAAATTGATATTGTCTCTGAATAAGTCCTGGAAAACTGAACTCATAGGTTCCATGCAAACCCTGTACAAAGTCTTGATGGAATGCCTTCCTGAATAGTTTCCCATGTGTTGTTGGCCCTGCCCCTTACAAGGTCACATTTGGTTTCCCTTTTAACCCCGATTCCAAATTCTTTGTCTCTGCTCACCATCCCTCTTTCTTTTTCCTTTCCAATTCTCAGACACTCTTGAACCTTTACATACACTGCCAGTCTGAGACAGCACAGAATAATCAGTATATTAATTCAACTCCAAGACAGCAAGATTTTCTAACACAATCTGCCCAACCTGAACTCTTTCCTTCAGAAACAGTTTGCCTTTAAAAAGAAAATCCCAGCATGAACCTCATAAGAAGCGACATGTAGACAGTGCATGTGGTGCTTGGGCACACGGCGTAGAATTAAAAGAGAATTTTTCACTTTGTTTCCTCAATGCCATGTGCGTAATGTACATGTGGACCAAACTGACATCAGACATTTAAAGAAAGGGAGAAAAAGGAGGGAGGAGGAGGGTGGTAGGAGAGGAGGGGTGCTGATAGGAGAGGGAAGGAGAGGGAGAAAATATGTTGATAAAAACAGTAACTTCTGTTAATCTACATTTTTCAGTCACTGTCTTAATTAAAAATGTTAAGAAATATGTTGCGGTTTAATTGTACTGTTTTGGTAAATTCTAATGCAGAAAAATTTGGACTCCAGCAATTTGAGTGGCAGCTCCTAATCCTATGGCAGTAGATCTCCCTATAGGCAGAGAGAGTAACTCACAGACACAATCAAGAGAGAGAGAGAGAGAGAGAGAGAGAGAGAGAGAGAGAGTTAGGCTCTGGGGCAGGAGGATGCCCCAGTCTGTGGTTTAGATGTTAAATATTCAAAAATGTTTGCTCCACACAGGCTCCAGTAGGAAGATGTCACAAAGATGTAACAAAATCCTAGTCCTTAACATGGTGAGCATGACATGAGCCCTGAGGGAAAAAGGAAAACGTTTGCTAAAATATGGGATCAGATTTTTTCTTTTATGGGGAAGATTCACCCCCACCCCCTTCCCAACCATAAAGAATTCACAAGAATAAAATGACACTATTTTAAGGTTTTAAATGACGAGATTGCCTAACAGAAAAGAGAGATTTTATATCTGAAAGAAAGCCACACTAAAGTCTCTAAACTGAACTGACCCTTGTTAAGAAGACAAAAAGAGTACGTATGAGCAACAGGTGCATGAAAAATGCTGTGAAACCCAAGTTTGGATTTCTAGATTCTGGGCCATCATCACCCAGGAACTGAGCTGTAGAGTCACCAGGGCTCATAGTCTTCACCGGGCAGCCTTTGCAGATTAATGAATGGTGTCATTCACAAAGCAAGAACTCAGGATGCTTTTGCACTGTCAGAAGGGGGCTTTCAGGAAGTGATAGATGTCCTATGTTTCCCAGTTCCTTTAGGAGATGCAGCTGATTGACAAGGTTGGGGGGGGGGATGGCTCTCAGGCTCCCATTGACTTTTCTCATCTGTGTACTAGCAACTCATTACTGACCTCAATTCTCAGAAATGCTATCATTTTGGTTCAGGTGCCTGTGTGAAATTAGGCAGTGGACATAGCTTAGAGGACTGACATTCACATATGATCTATGATCTCTGCCCTACCAGTATTAGCTTACGTCAGGTTGCTAGCTGTGTGTATAACACGTGGCTGGGCTGCCTATTCTGCATTAGTTTGGTCAACCAACTGGTTCTAGTGCTTTTGTAACTTGAAATATAACTGTTTCTTTGACCAAAATGAGCAAATCAACTGATCATTTTGCTTTTTAGAAACTACAACTCACAAGTATATCTAGAAATTCAGATCCAATCATCTACAATGTGAGATAATCAGTGGCAGCTTTCCACTGATCAAAAAGGTATGTTTTCCAGGGACAAATTACCTTGAAATTATTATAAAGCAAAGAATCCACTGTGGAAGATGTTTTAAAATTGCCTACAAACATAGTTGAAATGCATATGGTATTTGGCTAAGAAAAATAAAGGTTTTAGAATTATCTTAACCACCAGTTGGAGGTCAGTTTGAGAGGTCTCATAGCTGCTTCTCCCTTTACTCATTTAAAACAAGAGACTTGAACCTAGAAACCTGCTTGATGTCAAGTAACATCTCATTGATATATATATATTTTGAGATTTTAAAATCTTTCTATTTCTGATGTTAGGGTTGGGATACGAATGAGTTCCAAATCTCTGCCTCCAAGGTTAAGTTATTCTATCATTTCAATTGAGTTATAGTCTAAGTCTTCAGTTCAATTTTTTTTTGGTACAAGTAATCAACATGGTAAACTTTGCACAAGAACTCAAGCATCTAATCTATATCTTCTAAAAAAACACCCCAGCATGGAGAAAAAGTGATGGCTTCTCTGAGATCTTTTTCTTTTACTACTGAGCACTATTTTGAGGTTGACACTTAGCTGCAGACAAGGCTATGACAAGCAGGGTCATCTGGCAGACAGCATCTTTTATGGGTCTCATAGACAGGAACCAACCTTGTTCCCACTCCGCACAATCTCTGCATGCGAAGTCTGATGGGGCATTCACTCTAATGTGAGCAAAGAGGCAACTTTCACCACATATTCACTGATGATCAGTGCAACTATTTTTGAATCCTGGGCTGACATATTAAGGAACTCAGGCCATTTGATCGTGCTGTGGTCTGGGGGGGGGGGTGGAAATGAAACATGGGAGCAAAGCTGTACCCCCCAAAGACTGGTCAGCAGCCACCAATAGGCCACAGTGCTCCAGAGAACAGGACTTCCAGTCAGCAAATTGGTAAACTGGGCACACTCTCCAGTGTTGAGCACAGAGGATTTGTTCATTTTAATTAACATGAAAAGAGAGAGGATATGGGTGCTGGGAGTGCAGGGAAGCCAGAAGCTTCATTATTAGTTAAAAAGTTCAGAGTCAAGTCTCCAAGTTTCCAGTACATTAGAAAAAGACTCCATGATAATAGGGGGAGAAAGAAGCAGGCCCCGCCTGAGGGCCAATTGCCTCTCCAGCAGCGGTAAGGCTGTTAGAGGCTTGAAGTACCATTTGTTCCATTACACAATCTCCTGAAGCCTTTTAGAGAGAGCTAAAACAACTGCCTGTACCAACACGACACATGGCTTTCCATCCCGACTCTTTGCGAATCCAGACGCTCCAACCATCTTTCTTTAAGATGCCATATGGTTGGCAGAAGCCTGTAGATCTAACAGCACATCTGCTTGTACGTTACTTCTCCCCTCCATCCCCCACCGAAAGAGAGATGGAGAGAGAGAAGGAGAAAGAGAGGAAGAAAGAGAGAGCAAACACATAGCTATCTATATCTCTATAGACATCGGTGCATACATAGGCATTTACACAGGCACATGGTTCAACACTGTAACTGATTTAAGGTCTGTTAAATAAAGGAGGGACAAGGATTGGATCATTCATAAATAGGCTGCACGGTGATTTGTTCGCCCAGCAGTGATTTAAAACTAGGTTAGAAAAACAAAGGGGATGGAAGACAGACAGTCTCTCCAAAGGGTGATTACTTTCAAATCAGTTCATTACACTCTCTTATGAAGCATACTCAGTGTTTTCTTGCCACGGGAGAGGAGGAGAGCACTCTTCTTGTTGTTGTTGTGGGTTTTTTCTTTTTTTTAGTTGTTCTTTTCAGTCAGAGGTAGCCAGACAAGCTGAGAAACCCGGACATCCCAAATTCTGCTTTGTGAGCAAGCCCAGAGAGTCTGTATGATAATGAATCTTCAGGAGCACATTGACACACTGCTTTTTTGGTATGATGAGCAAAGATTACTGACATTGTTGAAATCCTGGTTGTACTTGCACGTACGCGCCCGGGCTGCCTCTCTGGAATCTAGCCCTCATGAAACAGGCTGCAATAAGAAAAAAAACAAAACCCCAAACTCTGCTCTCCTGATTACTTAATTCTGACCGTTTATAACTTTGTGCAGTTGATGGTAGTAGAAAAAAGAAAACACGCTGTCAATCTACAGCCAATGGGACAAACAGGTCCCCCCAAGCCTCCTCGTGAAACCTGTGAGACACATGGTTGGTGTCCACAAAGGAGGACCCAGGAGCCCAGGATGGGCTGGGGGAGGGGGAAAGGGGGGAGCAAAAGCAGGATCAAGGCTAAGTCATGGTACAGGGGAAGGGACAGAATCAAGTGAACTGTGATACTTGTGAGGTGAACCTGGGAGTCTCCCTGATGTACCCCCAACCTGAGTTTCTTCATCTTTAAAGTAGAAAAAACAATACTTTTGCTAACTACCTGCCAGGGTTGCTCTGAGGACAGCTCTAAGTGAATGTGAGCTGTTGTTATCATTGTGCTAGCAGTCTGGTATATAAGGCTGAACTTAATAGCCAATCAACAAGTGTTTATATAGCAGGCATTGGGCTACATCCTGGGGAGGCATATACACTAAATGAAACAATCTCTATTTGTAAGACAGAGCTTATCATATGATGGGGGAACCAATAAGGAGATTAGATAGATGAGAAGATAGATGATAGATAGATATAGATATGGATATGGATATATATTTAAATGTCTATATTTTTAGAGGTAGCTAGATATCTATAGAGATATAGGCATCTCTACACATTTATCTATGGATAATTATTTATGAAGATATTGGCATCTCTATGGATGGATACATCAATAGGTATATATTTCTATCCTTCTTGTCTCACCCATCAGATTATAAACTCCTTCTTTGCAAATAGAGATTGTTTTGTTTAGTGTGTATATATATATAAAATATATATACATTCACATATATGTATATGTATATATAGTAGATACAAAGAGAAGAAAACAAATACATGTAAAATGGTTCTACACAAAGCATAGAAAGTGGTTTGGACAGAGGGCACCAGCAGGAGAAGCTGCATCTGGAAAGAAGAGAGGGGTTTCTGAGGTGAAGGTGAGAAGAGAGCACATTCCAGGCTTGAGGGAGGACCAATACAGAAGCATGAAGACAGGAAATAGAGGGCTATATGTGTGTGTCAGAGAGAAGGCCAGTTTGGTTGGATAGCAGAGTGTTTGCTGGAAGAAGAGTCTAGAATGAGGGATTAGGGGAAGGTTATGACAGGGTTTAAGAACTAAAAAGAGAAGTTTATATTTGATTCTAGAGCTAACAGGAAGCCACTTGAGTTGCCTGAGTATGGGAGTGACATGATCAGATCTGTTCTTAAGGAAAACACTGGCCACAGTGCGGAAGATGGACTAAAGTGGAGACATCTGAGGCAGGGAAACCAGTGATTGGGCTGTTGTTGTAATCCAGATGAGGGGTGATTAGGGCCTGGGCTAATGTGGTGACTGTGTGAAAAGAGAAAGATGCTATGGAGGTAGAAAGGAAGATGTGGCAACTGGCTGCATAGTAAGAGTTATGTGTCTGAGAGACTGGAAGAATGGTGTGACTGTGATGGAAATAGGGAAGTGTGGAAAACAGGCTGGTTGGTTATGGGATGGGAGGGGAGGTAACAAATTCTGTTTTGGAGACGTTGACTCCAAGATGTTTCTGGGATGTCCAGTTTGAAATGTCCCTTAGAAAACCGGTGGTGTGGGATAGAAGCTCAAGGCTAAATATATATATCTCGGAGACATTGAGGAGAGAGGAAAAATGGGTGGGAAGGAAAGAGGGGGGAGGGAGGGAGAGAAAGATGGGGGAAGGAAAGAGGAAGGGAGGGAGGGAGGGAGAGAAAGATAGGAGGGAGGGAGGGAGGGGAAGGTGGGGGAGGAGGCAACCTAGGATGGAGCCTTGGCCAACACCCCCAGTTAGGAGTCATAATCTGGATGACAAACCAAAAACAGAGACTGAGAAGGAACAATTAAATAGGTAGGAGACCCAAAATAGAGCAGTGTCACAGAAGTCTAGAGAGGAGGGGGTAGCCTAAGAAGATAGGGTGCTTGACAATGTCAAATGCAGCAGATGGTTTGAGAAGGACAGGGAATGAAAAATGGCCATCAGATTCGGACAGTAAGAGATCAGTAGTGACAACTGAGAGAACAGATGAGGTCAGAGACGGGACTGGAAAGGGTTGAGGGGAGGAGAAGAAGTAGAAGTAGCAAGTGCAGACAACTGCTTCTAGGAATGACTAAAGGATGGGAGGAGATCTCAAGGATAAGAGAAAACCTCTCATTTTCTAAAGCCACAGACTCTAAAAAGCAAGTGACTAAAGAAGCATATTTTAGCACATAAAGAGCAAACTGATATGCCCAGAATCTCATATAAGCATAAGAATTGAGAACTGTTATAAGAGAGCTACTCTGTAGTAAATTTACCAGCAGGTCAGCATAGATTTTGAGGAGTAAAGTCAGAGTATAATTGTGATATCAAATGTGATTGAAAATCCAGGTGACTAAATTAAAAAGAAAGATTAAACTATAAAGTAACTTTAATATATAATGTGTATACATAAATATATAGGTAGATTTATATATACATTGTATATATACATAAATCTCTCTATGTGTAGATTTATGTATACACACATATACGAGAAGTACAAAATAAGTCAACACTGTAGCAAAAAAAGAGCTCTGAACTCGCAGTCTCAGGACTGCTGCTCATCACTCTCCTGTCCCTCCTCACTGCCCCCCACTCTCTGGACCCACTCCATTTGCTGTCTTTCATGAGTCTGCTGTTACAACGTAATGGAGCTCTGCTTGGCTAGAACTGTCTTGTGGCTTCTATCTGTATCCTCACCATGGAGCAGAACGGTGCGATGGATTCATAGAAGATGCCACTAAGACAGATTGTCCATTTAACAAGAGAGCTGGGTCTAGGGATGTTCGCCCTTGGGCAAGTAATTTAAACTCCTTGTTTCTTTAGCTTTAAAATGAAGGGAATGGACTAAATGCATTTTGCTAAATTGTTATCGGACTGCTGCTAAGACTTCGAGCCCCCAGATCTCTAAAGTGGGGAAGTTATCCCTTGGGATGCAAATCAGGAGAGTTTTCCTGAACTAGTAAAGGCCACCTGCTAATGAAATACAGACACACCCATACATACATACATACAGCTACGTGTGTGTGTGTGTGTGTGCTGTGTATGTATTTTGTAGGTACGTAGGTAGGTAGTTACTCTCATTCAACGGGGCTGATATTCAAACACACATACCAGAGTGGGAATGCTTTCATCAAAATGAGGACTGTCTTTTTCAAAGTCATTGTGGTAGGAAGCTGTTTACTTCCAATGACATTCAGGACATTTTGGAGGCTCTTCCTTTTGAATTGTCTTCAGGACCTTTGGCATTTTATTTTAGATACTCTTACCAATGGGAAAGCTTCATCTTTTGAGTATGAATTTGATTTCGGAGAAAAATCTAGAAAATCACAGGTAGTGTGGTACAGTGGGAGGAAAAGCACTGACCTTGGAATGCTGAACTTAAAGTCAATGGACTTGAGTTTGAATTCTGACTTTGCAAGTTACTCCCTACGTGACCTTGGCCAAGTCATTCACCTCACTGGTTCTCAGTTGCCTCATCTGTATAATGAAGGTGGCATAGGTGGAGGGGGCAGGGAGAGGCTATATTAAAAGACCTCTAGGATCCCTTCTAGTTCTCTATTTCCGGGATGATCCTATGAATGAACTTAAGTCTGGTGAATAAGGTCAGGTTGGGTAAAAGGGCATCTGGTTAGGAATAATAAAAGATAAAACACAACTGAGATGTGACTACTTGGCTCTGAAGGCAATACCATAAGAGCAGTTCAAGAACTTTTAAATTTTTTTTTTATAAAAGCAAAGGCCTAGGGGACAGCTAGGTGGCACAGTGGATAAAGCACCGGCCCTGGATTCAGGAGGACCTGAGTTCAGATTCAGCCTCAGACACTTGACACTTACTAGCTATGTGACCCTGGGCAAGTCACTTAACCCTCATTGCCCCGAAAAAAAGAAAAAAGACAAAAAAAAAGTAAAAGTAAAGGCTTTCTTTTTGGAATAAGCCTTTCATCTCCCAAGGTGACTTGTTTTTGTTTGTTTGTTTGTTTTTGTCTTTCATTCTCAAAGAGGATCATGACATTGTGATGATTTCATGACTTGTACCAAATTGGATTTAAGTTAAGGAGGGCTGTGCAAGGTCTCCAACCTCATTCTTTCTTCCACAGCCATCTGGGTCCAGTAGCAAGATATACATCAGGACAAACGAAGATGGCCCAGATGCTTAAGGCAACTGGAGTTAAGTGACTTGCCTAGGGTCACACAGCTAGTAAATGTCTGAGATGAGATTTGAACTAGGTCCTCCTGACTTCAGGGCCAGTGCTTTATCTACTGCACCATCTAGCTGCCCCCTGACTCCCAGGTGACTACTTTGAAGGAGACAGGAGGATTTTCCCCTCCTATGTATATATTCTGGTATGTTTGTTAAAAGATCAGTCCCAGTTACATTCATACTTGTAGAGGGAAAGGAATGAATATGTACATAGTACCTGCTATGTGCCAGGCACCATGCTAAGTACTTTTACAAATATTGTCTCCTTTGATCCACACAACAACCTTGGGAGGTAGGTGCTGGCATTGTTCCCATTTTATAGTTGAGGAAAATGAGGCAGATAGAGGTTAAGTAACTTGCCCAGTTTCACACATCTACTAAATATCTGAGGCTGGATTTGAACTCAGGTCTTTCTGATTCCAGACCTGGCAATCTCTACACTATGCTACTAGCTATAGACTTTATCTATACAGTACAACTTTTTTGCCTTGGATCTAAGGAGTAGTTATCTCCACTACAGAGATATGAGAACTCAGTCCTAACAGGTCTTTGAAAATATTGGGATTTTTTAAAGTAATAAACATTTTTATTTATAGTTTTGGATTCCAATTTTTATCCCTCTTTCCCTCCCTCTCCTCCTCCCTCTCTGAGTTGGTAAGCAATCAGATATGGGTTATACATGTGTGATTATATAAAACATTACCATATTAGTCATTTTGTACAAGAAAACTTGAATAAAAGAAAAAAAATTAAAGAAAGTGAAAAATTGCATGCTTAGTTTGTATTCCATCAATATCAGTTCTTTCTTTGGAGGTGGATAGTATGTTTCATCAATAATCCTTTGGGATTGTTTTGGATCATTGTATTGTTGAGAATAGTTGTCATTCACAGTTCTTCATTAAACAATACTGCTGTCTATGTGTACAAGTTTCTCTTGGTTCTGCTCACTTCACCATACATCAGTTCATACAAGTCTTTCCAGGCCGTTCTGAAATCATCGTGCTTGTCATTTCGTATAACACAGTAATATTCTGTCACCATCATATACCACAGCTTGTTTAGCCATTCCCCAACTGATGGGCATCCCTTTGATTTCCAATTATTAGCCACCACAAAAAGAGCTGCTAGAAACATTTTTGTATAAATGGGTATTTTTCTCTTCTTGGGGATGTCTTTGGGACATAAACCTAGCAGTGGTATTGCTGGATCAAAGGGTATGCACAGTTCGATAGCCCTTTGGGCAGAGTTCCAAATTGCTCACCAAAATGGTTGGATCTTGAAAATATTGTTTTTTGAAATGCCATAAAAGTTTAAAGTACTTTTAATGCCAACAAGTCAGTTGCCCCCGAGAGCTTCTCTAAAAGATAGGTTTTAAAGCTACCAGTGAGCAGTTGGACATGCACTAACATATTGTTGTTGTTAGGTCATTTCAGTCATGTCTGACTCTCTGTGACCCCATTTGGAACTTTTTTTTGGCAAAGATACTAGAGTTGTTTGCCATTTTCTTCTCCGGCTCATTTTATAGATGGGGAACTCAGGTAAACAGATTTAAGTGACTTGCCCAAGGTCACACTGCTAATAAGTGTCTGAGGCCAGATTTGAACTCATAAAAGATCAATCTTCCTGACTCCATGCCCATTGCATCAGCTAATATATGGTATATGGGTCCAAATCTGCCTGTGGGTTCTCTTATACTCCTTTGCAGGTGGCATCAGAAGGTTCTCTAGGAAACTATGGCTCTAGTGTGTGTATGAATTTTAAAAAGCCTAGTTTGATATTATATTTATAGAAGGTAACTATTAACTAATTTAATTGAACCATGTACACGATGGCTCTCTAAGAAAAAAAGGGAGGAAGGAAGGAGAAAGAGAAAAAGAAAGATGTGGCTATGCGGATGAGAAAGGATAGAAAGAATGAGAAAGGAAACACAAAAACTATTTTTTCTTTAGGGTTTTGTTCAGTAAAGAAAGGGTTTGTCAAAAACCTTGAAAGACTTAAATATTCTGTTCAAAGAAATTACTAACCACAATCTTCCAGAGGACTCATGATGAAAGATCTTGATAGACATACAGAGATGATGGACTCAGAGTGCATTATTGAGCCTTTGATACAGTCAACGCTGGAATTTGTTTTACTCACCTATATATGTTTGTAAAAAGGGATTTCATTTTTCTTTCTTCTTCAGTGGGGGCCGGGAGGGGGCGAGAGGAAGGGGAGTAGGAGAGGCGATTTTCCTTGATTAAAAAAATAACTTTTTTTTTTAAAAAAAGAAAGATTTTATCACTGTCCTACCAGGGGGACGATTCTATTTCAGGGGTGTTTTATCCCAGTAGAGCTCTTTTTCTATGTGAACAGCACTGGAAAAATCTCTTGGTGCTAGTCACTAGTCACATGTTTCCTATGTATGTTCACCACCTTGGCAAAAATCTTTCAGTTACTATTAAATCCAATTTTTAAAATTAGGCACAGGGGGCAGCTAGGTGATGCAGTGGATAAAGTACTGGCCTTGGCTTCAGGAGGACCTGAGTTCAAATCCAGCCTCAGACCCTTGACACTTAACTAGCTATGTGACCCTGGGCAAGTTACTTAACCCTCATTGCCCTGCAAAAAAACCAAACAAACAAACAAAAAACCAACAAAAAATTAGGCACCTACAATTTGTAAGAGCAAGAACTAAATTTTTTAGGATTTGGTTATATTCAACATTAAATCTTTTATTTCAATGCAATTTCCAATTTCAAAGTATTTTCAGAGTAGCATCAAGATGCCATGATGCAGACCAGCCAAGCAAGCCTCTTAATAATGCAAGTTGGGAACGTAGTCAAGATTGAGCAGCTCTCTCTGTTGTCAGAGAAGCCTTTTGTACGCAGAGGTGTATTCAAGGGTCTATGCTATATACAAATTTGTTTAATACATAAGGGATAGGTTGTGGACATGTGATTTCATTACTCTTAGATAAGGGAACTCCCTTTACCAACTCCGATCAGTATCTTCTCTGCAAATTAAGAGGTGCCTAGAGCAGAGGTGTCAAACTAGCTACCCACAAATGCCCAAATGCAAAATGTAATTAGGAAATGTTTTACAAAATGAAGAAAAATAAAAAACAACATAGATAATGTCAATTTGTAGTTTTTAAAAATACATTTATATTTGAATATGACATCATTAGCCTATAGCACTGAGAGGTTAAGTGATTTGCCTAGGGTCACATAGTTAGCAATTGTCAGAGGTGGACTTAAACTCTGAATTTCTTGGCTCTGAGACCAGCTCTCTAGGTATTATACCATGGCTGCCTCTTACATATATGTTACATATCTAAAATTATATGGTGTTTGAGTGTATATATACATATACACACACATATATATACATATATGTATGTATAGAGGGGGTGGGGAAGAGGTAATGTGTATGTGTGTGTGTGTGTGTGTGTGTGTGTGTGTGAGAGAGAGAGAGAGAGAGAGAGTGAGTGAGTTATGGCACAATAAATCAATATATAGTATATGTAAAATTTATAGGAACAAAACTATTGCTATATATTTGGAAACTGATCTAACATCACAAGAATAGTTAGAAATTTCCTATTAAGAGAATATTACTAAGAAAATATCATTTCAATAAAAATTAACAGTCTAGAGAAGGCTTCCAAAATAAAAATTATTTGTAAAGGATTTTGGAACATTTGGAGATTGCTGTTCAGATGCTGACATGAAGAAATGTGAGTGGATGTAACAGAAATCTGGATTTATGGTTCACATATGTGCAGAAGTAGAGCATTCTCTTCAAATAAAGCCACTGAGTTTCTCATGCCAAATCTACCTCTGTTACTGATGTCACCATAAGAGAATGTTATATTCTGGGATGGGTTTCTTCAACAGACTGTTCTCATGCTGCCTCATGTCAGGATTAAAGTCTCCTTTATCTGATTCCTTCAAGATCAATTTCCATGAGGCAAGGCTCTCTCCTTTAGCATCTCCTGCTTTCAGTCCCTTAAATTCATTCCTGTCACATTCAAATTTAATGAAGGATGGAATTAACAAAAAGAAACACAATTCTTACAGGCAATGCAATTCCTTATACTCCTTGCAAGTCATCTTTTATCACCTACTTAGCCAGTAGCTTTTTTTCCCTTTTTTTGTGGGGCAATGAGGGTTAAGTGGCTTGCCCAGAGTCCCACAGCTACTAAGTGTCAAGTGTCTGATGCTGGATTTGAACTCAGGTCTTCCTAAATCCAGGGCCGGTGCTTTATCCACTGCACCACCTAGCTGCCCCACCAGTGGCTTATAATGTGGCTAAGAAAGCACAACTCAGCCAATCTTGCCCAGTTCTACTGGGGCTCTAGAAGAGGACATGTGACTTGTTTGGGATTGGGAGGGACTTCCTATTTTATATTCATAAAAATCTAGTATATATTAGATTTTTGGAGGATACTCAATATAATATCCCCGGCTATCTTCTTTAGTACTAGATACTTTCTTTCATGCTCCCTACACACTGGCTCAGAGAAGCCGGCATACTACTTTCTCCTCACTACCATTTCCAGATTCATTCCTTTGCACCATCACCTAGCAACCTTACTTTTGTGGTTCCACCAAACAAGGTAATCTGCCTGCATCCAGGTCATTCCCCCTCCTTTCTCAAAAAGTTTAATACCTGCCTGAGAATCTTCTTCTCTATTTTGACCCTTGCCCTAATATCTGGGGTTTTTTATACAAATTCATATCCCCTGAAATATTCTGGGTTCTCGGTTTATCAACCTCCTCAAAGTCCATAACATCTTCAGTATACCTCAGTCATCCACATGAATTGTCACACCCATGGTGGTTATCACCTCACTGTGCTATTGCCATGATCAAGGACAGGGGTTGGCAAACCACATAAAAACCATTTCTCGCTCACTGGACATATTAGCACAGATGGGGGCAAGAGTTGGCCTGTGGGATATTGTTCATTGATCCCTGATCTAGAATTCTGAAATCCTTTCTATGACTAAAACCTCTGATATTTCTTTCACTGTTTTATTTCTCCTAAACCTACTATTTGTTTGCACTTTGTCCTCCAGTCCCTCAACCCCTTCCTGTTTTCAAAGTCTTTCATGCTTGATCTGGTCTCATTTTCCTCCCTCCCTTCCCTTTCCTATGGTTGGCCAATTCAATGCTATACATTACTCTACCATTGAATTCCTTGCTTCCTTTTCCTATTGCTATTCATGCCTTGCCAAACTTCAAACTCATGTTACCCTTGACCTCTGCTTTCTAGGCTGCTAGGTGCATATTTCTGAATCCTGCTGAAGAAAGTCAGGCAACTCTGACTAGGTCATCTCATTTCAACTGGGCATTCACTGCTTGACAACCCCTTTCTTACTCTCTTTTTGATATTCTCTCACATTCCGGGCAGAAGCTATTCCAAATTCTCTTTTATCTTTTCACTTCTTCCCTCCTTCACCTTTTCTTTAGGGGACTTTGCCTTCTGCTCTGAGGAAACTGGGATTGTCTACTGTAAGATCCCTCTTCTGTAGTCCTCAGCTAAATAAAACCCTTATCCATTATCTCCTATTCTCTCCTCTCTCACTACTATCTCTGAGGAAAATGGGGGCCTTCTGACCAAGGCCAGCCTCTCTACCTGTGCACTTGATCACATGCCTCCAGGAGCTTGCCCCCTCATTCATTCATTCTTGTTCATTTGTTACCTTTTCCTCTCTTTCATAGAATCATATATTTAGGAATGGAAAGAGGTTCAAGGGCCATCTAATCTACTGCACAACCTTATTTTATAGCTCAGGACCTGAGACTGAAATGCTAAAGTCACTTGGCCTGAGTGACACAGTCCTCTGTCTCCAAATCTGGTGTTCTTTCCACCATGCTGCACTCTCATGCTCATCTATTGGCTCCTTCCCTGCTCTTTAACAAACATACCCTGGATTCCCATGACCTTAAACGCTTTCATTTGAGCCTTCCACTGCCTCAAGCTATAAGTCCTGTATCTCTTCTTTCATAGCCACACTCCTCTTCCATTTACTTAGACAAAATTTCAACCCCAATTCTTGACTGAAGCACTCTAAGTTCACCAGTGATCTTGTAGCTGCTAACACTCTCTCCTCCCATCCCTCAGTCTCTACCCTTCTGTGACTTTTGACATTGTTAACAACAACAACAACAACAACAACAACAACAACACTAACAACAACAAAACCCCACAACAATTTCCTCCTCCTAGAAACTCTCTCCTCCCTTGACTCAGAGGACTGTTCCCTCATGATTCTCTTCCTATCTGTCTGACTGCTCCTTCTCAGCATTCTTTTTAAGATCATCCATCCATCGCCCGCCTACTAAATGTGAGCATTTCCCAATGCTCTGTCCCCGTCTCTTTCCTTTTCTGTTTCTACGCTCTTTTTTGGATTCTTTTTTAGCTCTCTTGGGTTTAATTACCATCTCTCCACAGATGACTCCCAAATAAAATATCTATATCCAGCTCTGAATGCCAGTCTCACATTGCCAACTGTCTGCTAGACATGTCCACATGGATGTCCCACTGGTATCTCAAATTCCACATGTCCAAAACAGACATCTCATCCAACCTCCAAACTTACCTACTCTCCTATTTCTATTGAGGGCACACTATCCTTCTAGTTAGCCAGGTTTTGTAACCTCTGAGTCATCCTTGTCACTTTTTTCTATTCCTTCTTCCCCTAATTTAATCATTTTCTAAGTTTTGTCAGCCTCTGTAACATCTTTCCCATGACTAACTCTAACTCTAACCCATTCTCTTCATTCCTAAAGTTGCTATCTTATTTCAGGTTCTTATCTCCTTTACACCTTGACTCTAGCTCTACTGTCAGGATTTCTAGCTGCCTTTTTAGGTGCCACATCCTAAATAAAACTGTTTGTTCCCTTTTCCCCCACTTGACAGTGCTCTCGCTCTTTTCAAATAATCTTTTATTTATTTATTTGTGGTGTTTATATTCTTTCTATTTTTATTTGTAGTCCTAGTGCTTAGTCAGCAAAGTACATGGCACATAGTAAGTGCTTAATCAATGCTTGTTGACTTGGTTGACCTAGTACAATGCTTTGCACACAGTAAGAGCTTAATCAATGCTTGTTGAATTGAACTGAATGGCAACCACTATTTTATGGGTCCTGAATGTCACTGTTAGTAAAAAGTCTATGATCTAAATGATGATACGCTGTGGCCTTCCTCCATAACTGCAATATGTGGGGTAAGAACCAGGAAACACTAGATCAGCTGGTTGCATTATCTTCATTAAAATGAAGTAAGAATAATATTTGGTTGTTCCCATTTAGAATCAGCTACTATCACAGCATAACAATCCAGTCTCATTTTCCGACAATAAGCCTGATACTGAATAGCTTAAGATAAAAAGCTATGTTATCTTCTTTACTATAGGAAGACTAAAAACATGTATGTTCTCTACTTTCTTCAACCAGGTTTATGGTATAATATATCATATCATGATAAATATCATATAAAATATTGTAGCATATCAATATGTATATAAAACACATATATCACACATTTAGAGCTGGAGAGAACCTTGAAGGTCATCTAGTCAAATCTATTAATTTTACAGAATAGGAAAATGAGGTGCCTTGTGCAATTGGGTTTACACACAGGTGGCAAGAGTTAAATGTGGTTGAGCTCCAGAGTTCAACCCAAGGCCTCTGAATTTAAATTTGCCCTTCTTCTCAATGTATAAGAAAAGAGAATTTTTCTGGTCACTGAGAAGATAGATAGATAGGTAGATGATAGATAGATAGATAGATAGATAGATAGATAGATAGATAGATAGATAGATAGATAGATAGATAGATAGATAGATAGATAGATAGACAGACAAATAGATAGATAAATAGATAAATAAGATGGATGGATGGATGGATGGATGGATGGATGGATGGATGGGTGAATGAATGAATGGAATATATAATAGTGGCAAGATGAAAATGTCAAAGTTCATGGTACTTATACATGAAATAGAAATATTGACTTTTCATAGATGACAAAAACTCTCACTAAAAAATGAAGAGCTGTTTGTGAAGGAAAACAGTTATGCTATTGGAACATCATTTTAAAAACCTATACAAAGCTCAACATATATTTCAAATACATATAAATGATAGTGTCTGAAAAATATCCATGGATATCTGTAATACCTAAAAAAGCTTAAGAGAAGGGGCAGCTAGGTGGTCCAGTGGATGAAGCACCAGCCCTGGATTCAGGAGGACCTGAGTTCAAATCCAACCTCAGACACTTGAAACTTACTAGCTGTGTGACCCTGGGCAAGTCACTTAACCCTCATTGCCCCACCTAAAAAAAAAAAAAGCTTAACAGAAAGACTAAGTCATGAGAAAGACTTTCTAGATGGGCACCTTTTATAATTCTTTTTTTTCTAATTCGTCCTTCCCTTCAACAAAGGAAACTAATTCATTAAATAAATAAATTCCATTGTTGGGCTGCATCCTCTTTAAAATCAGAAATGCTTCTTAATCTGATATAATCAGAGTAGCCCAAACACTCAATAAGAATTTTATAAAACATACAATATTTTCTCACCCCAAATGCAAACATCTTTGTAGTCATTAGTTCACTAACACCCACCTATTCCCTTTTATGTTATTTTTTTCTAAGTCTCAAACCCACTCTAGATGACCTGCTGTTCTAGGCTAGTTCTAGGCCTGCTGAAGAAAGTCTGAACAGTTTTCTTGGTTCATCTTGTTCTGATGTCCTTATCCCCATGGAAGTTTACTGGTTGCCCCAGAAGTTACCCTTTTGCCCATGCTGCTAGATAGGCATGGTGTGTTGTCATAACTGCCCTGCAATATGGGAGCCTCTTGGTGTGCTCTAGTAAATGTTGGGTGCTATTCTATCAACTTCTTTCCTGTATAGCTGGAAGAGTAAGACGTGTAATATATGTGCACATATATAAACATGTATGGAAACATACATACATATCTTAGTTCTGACATACTTCCTTGTGCTTCCTTGGCCAAATCGCCTAATTGCTCTGGGATTAAATTTCCTTATCTGTAAAATGAAGAATCTCTACATTATTATTTCTACTCCACAAAATTCAGTTAAAAATTCTATAAGCCTATGATCTTCATCTAGGCTAGGTGAGATTACAAAACGTAAAGATAAAGGTGGGATAATAGTTCAAAAGAAATGTACTTTCTGACATTTCCATTTATCAGTATCAGCAAATGTAAGTTAATAAGCCAAGACCATGATGCTAGACTGGGAAAAAATGTGAAGTAACATATAGTACAAAAGTTTTACCATTAAAATTATGTCTATATATACTTCTATCCTCAATATTCCAAATATGGTATGAACAGAATTTGAATGAAAACAGACTTGCAGTAGAGGTAGGTATCACCCCCTTGGAATGCACTTGCTTGATCTTTTTCATCAATTTCTTGTTTATTGTTCTACCTTACTTCCTACACACCTCACAGGGTGTTGTGAGGATTAGTTAAGTCAGTGAAGGCTTGAGATTTTCAAATGAAAGGTGTTATGTAAATACACAGTATTATTTTGTCTTTATTCCAGCATTACTGGTTTGAAATAGTTCAGTGTGTACAAATATGTTTAATAATGTGTATTAATTTGATTTCCATAAATAGGAATCCCTAGGCATCTGAAGCAAGGAAGTGCCTTGTACTAGAGCTTACTAGCACAATGATCATGGGCCCAGAAGACTAATCAGTGCTCTTTGGCCCCTTCTGACAATATTCCAGCTAAAGGAATCTACTTGGTCTCCTTGGCAATTAGGTTCTGATTGCCAAGTTCATATTGCAGATGCCAAGAGTCATTCTAATGTGGAATTCCTGGGATGCCATGTAGTCCCAAAGGTTATACCTGAAAATGTAACATGAAACTCTTATCTCAACCAGAAAACAGGAACCAGAGTGTGATGAAGTGCTCTTACTGAAAGCAATTAGCACAGCTCCCAATTATACCATTTTCACAAATTAAAACAAAACACCACCTATTTCTGTACCATTATCTTTGTAAAACCATATCATTCTACACAGGTGCCACTGGTCCCTTGGTTTTTACACTTGCTCACTTTGATCTTTGGTAATATCTCAAACAGCTAATGTTAACAAACCCAAATCAAGGGAAAGGGTCAGTCCTCAGCCCTTTGTTTCCTAATAGCTAAAATGCATCTATTCTCAGCAGAGCCACCTACAACTGCTGATTTTGCATCTAAATAAGGCAAAACTGATAACTCCCATCAGTCTCTGGGACAGGCCTTCCTATCAGAGATCATTTTTTTTAAAACAAGTATGTGTGGGAATGTGAATATTTGGTAAAATGTCCCCTTCTTTCCTCCCCCATCACAGATGTTGAAGGGTCCCCTTCCATGAAAATGTATTAAAAGGAGCAGCCTACAGTTCTATCATATAAATGAAAATCACGAGATTGCTGTCTAAATTCACAGCTTTAACGAAGTGGTGATTTTAGTGAGAAAGTTTCACTGTTGGGTAAATTTCCTATCTCTGGGTCTACATTTTAGTTCCCAATATACAAATCAGCTTAAAAGCACCCTGCCCACAAGTTCTGCTGCAGGGACAATGCAAAAGGGTTCTGGAGGTAGAAGGATTTCAGGTGCAGCTCTTCGGACAAACAGCAAACCCTTTCCTCACCAAGATGGAAGAAAAGACGTCCCTTTGCCCGGACCTCTCCGTCATTCATCACATTCTGTGCTTAGCACAGTTTCTGGCACAGAGTGGATGCTTGATGGAGCCTGTCTGACCAATATATTTATTTGCCTTCAGACCACTGTCCCCTCCATTAAGTTAGTCCCTGCTCTCAAAGAGCTTCTATGTTATTGTTTTTCTTTTATATTCCTAGGCCCTTACAGAGTACCTTGAACATTTGAAGTGTTTAATAAGTATATTGCTTATTTGAATTGAATAGGAAAGGTGATCAAATATTTGACTAGAATTTTCGTTTATCTTAGGATAATTTGAGGGCAGCTAGGTGGCACAGTGGATAGAGCACTGGCCCTGGAATCAGGAGTACCTGAGTTCAAATCTGGCCTCAGACACATAACACTTACTAGCTGTGTGACTCTGGGCAAGTCACTTAACCCCAATTGCCTCGCTTAAAAAAAAAAAAAAAAGAAGCTGTAAAGCTTGTACCTATATCTTAGGATAATTTGAATTTCAATCTACTATCCACAAATACCACAATCTTATGATGCTCAGATCTTATAGTGGGGGTCATTGTATACCAGGTCCACCACAGAGACTGTCCAAGGCACTTTATTAAAGAGAACACCAGAAAGACCTGGTTAAAGACTAGCTAGCAATAACACAGGCTTTGAGAATAGTGGTATAAGGAAACTATGGCGCAGAGTTCTTCACCTGCGGTCCCTGATCTTTTAAAAATATTTTGATAACTATATGTCAATATAATAGGTTTCCTTTATAATCCTATGTATTATAAATTTTAATCATTTAATAACATCATTCTGAGCTGGTGTTCAGAGGTTTCACCAGAATAGCAAGAAGGTCCATGCCATACAAAACGTTTAGGAACCTCTATTCTAAAGGTATTTACATAGCACCTACTGGCAATGGATTACATGATAAATGGTTCACTGGCTACAGTGCAAAAAGTAATGATTACTGAAAAATTTATATATGAGAAATAACGTTTCCTATAATCTTCCTTAGACTTTTTTTTTCAACTTCGCTATACTCTCCCCAAACAGCCAACCTCATTATGAAACAGTTTACATCTTACAGTGTTTCCACACTGATATGGCGTGGTGGGTCTAAGTAAAAGCTGCCCCTGGGTTCTATTTAGAGATTGAGGGCATAGGATGGCGGAAGGAGGAAGGGGGAGCATGGGCACACAAAGGGAAAGGGGCGAGAGGACTTTTCTGCCTATTCAGCTCAAAACTGCCCATTATGCTTTCTAATTCATCTGAAAGCTATCATCTTATCAGCAGCAAACAGGACAAAAGGGGGCACTACAGGGTCACTACAAAAAAAAAAAAAGAAGAGGGCCCTGGGGTTTTTCAAATTAAATCAAGTTCATAGACAATAATCCAGGTTGTTGGGCAGCTAGGTGGCACAGTGGATAAAGCACCGGCCCTGGATTCAGGAGTACCTGAGTTCAAATCCAGCCTCAGACACTTAACACTTACTAGCTGTGTGACCCTGGGCAAGTCACTTAACCCTCATTGCCCTAAAAACAAAAAAACAAAAACAAAAACAAAACAAAACAAAATAATAATCCAGGTTGTTAGCATCATTGGGAGGCAAGTCTAGCATAGGTATGGAGGGAAGGGATAATGTAACATAAACCACTTTGCAGACCATGAAACTGGAACTCCCACATGTCAAAGTTTTATTCACTTTAAAAGTTATCTATGTATATATGTCATACACACATATATGTACAAATATTACATATACACATATTTTAGTCCTGGCTCTGTCACTGGCCTGGTACATACATATGTGACCTTGGTTGAGTCCCCTGTGCTCTTTTGGACTCCATCTCCACATTGATAAAGTGGAGGGATGGGGGTAAAATGATCATTGAGGTCCTCTCCAGCATTGAAATTCCAAAGGAATAGAATTCTGTGCTGTGAATCTTTCAGCTTTGCAGACTGGACGTTCCTTGATGCTGGAACAAAAACTAAGACTTTGAGTTCTAGCTTCTGAAATACTGGACTAATGGGGACCAAAAGGTCAGCAACTTCCTTCAGTTCACATGCTGGAATGATCAGACTGACCCTATACTCTTTCTTTTTGATCAACCTTATATTTGACTGCATTTTTAGTAAATTATCCATGTAGTTGTATTTTGACAGCTCTCTTTACAGCAGTAAAACAAAATGTGTGCATCGCAAATGGCAAAGATTCAAATTTCAGCTCTGTTTATCCAAAATAGCACTGAACTGCTTCTGTACTTATGCTATACTGCCTACAGATTTACGGAAGGGGAGACAGATGGGATGAATTTAGCAGGGAAACAGCTGTGCCTTGAAGAAGAGACAAGCAAAACTTTTGCTATCAGGCTTCATTATGTATCAAGGTACGAGTAAAATGTGTATCCGTAAGGCAGCCAAAAAAGTGTTTTTCATTTGACTAGTGATAATTACCTTTTCTCAACAGCTGACAATGTTCTAAATAGCATTAAATAGGTATAATAATTAAGCAATAATATACAACAGGCAGTAACTTGCTGGGGATTATGCCCCTGCCCAGGTGTGTTGTGGAGTATAAGACCCAAACAGCAACTAATTTCAACCATCTAAGAAATGGAGCCAACCCCAAGGCATTACTTATTAGTGAGAGGGTGAAAAAAAAAGTGGAAAAAAGAATACAAGTTCACAAAAAAGCTTTTTGGGGGATGGGGGTGGGTGGAGGAAGGTGTAGAATGGGATTGATACAACAGTGACAATATGAAAATCCAGTGAAGAGAGCAAGCTACTTCCAGTCTTTCAGATGATTTCTTAATAATGAACCTAAATCACTTTTCCCCTTCTAAGTGTCACTCAACTACAGATCAAACACCTTTTAATTGATGAAAACACAAATTCAAGTTACTCTCTTGTGAATGGCTTTCATTAGTATTAAAATGTCTAAATAAGCCAGTTGGGTCCCTTTAAAATCGTTCTCATTTCACTCAGCATATGAAATTCTTGGAAAGTTTATTTTTAAATACTTAGAGTGAGTGATCCCACAGATAGATTTATTCACCAGAATTAGGGCTTATGAAACGTTCCAATGTATCAAGATGCTGATGCTTGGGACACATTCTCAGTGGCTGGTATTAGGCTAAAAGGATTTCAAAACATTTGACTCACCCTAACACTTTATAGCCTCAATCAATAGAATGCCAGCTACACTATTTAAAAAAAAAAAAGGTGGGGGCGGGGGGGAGAAATAATTACATTTGGAGCAAGAGAAATGATGCCCTGTTGATTAACTGTAATTAAACTTTATAAAATATGGGGCCTTAGGAGTAAGGACTTTAAAACGGATAACCAAGAAATAGAAACAAGTATACAACACATGTGACTGTCACAGCCACAGTGTCAAACACACTATTTCGTGGGCTATGATAAAAATCCCCTCTCTGCTGCACTAGTGGCTAACACCAAGCTCCACCCATATCAATGACATTATTGTTGCCATGGTAACTAAGGGGAAAAAGGCAGAGAGCGCCTAAAAAAAGCACAAAAGGCGAATGAAATAAGACGAGTATGTGCCATAAACACCGTATGTGATCATGAGATGTGGCGCCACAAAGCTTTCACTGACAAGCTGGGGATGACCACATTCCTCGTGAGTGGTAATACAATGCAAAGCGCTAACATATTCAAAAACATGTTCAAAGTGTTCAAAAGCAGACGTGAACCCCTTCCCCTCAAGTCAAAGCTGTCTCAGTTTACTCCAAGTCCTGTGTCCTTACATGTTTTCTTATACATGACCATCCACTTCTGCAAATGGTCACAATCAATTGGGTCCCCCCCCCCCCCACAACAACAACTTTTTACTTCCCGTCCTCTTTGTATCTCCTTTCTTCTATTTTTTTTCTCTATTGTCCTAATCATGGTAAGGCTTTAGTTTGCCTGTTCCTGAGACTAGACCAAATATGTTTACCTTCTTTATGACCTCAGATTCGGGACTGTTGACCTATTATTTTCTAATGCCAACTGAAATGTTTCCTCTTTAGAGTTAATATTTTGATTTATCTTTCTACAATTCTCTTCTCATTACTACTTGTTCTTTCTCTTCTCTCTCTTCACATGACTTAATAAAATTACTGGCAAGATAAAATCATTGATAGCTTTTGATGTTCTATTATCAACAACATCAATTTTCCTTGGTCAACTATTCAAAGACACCTCTTAACTAATTCAATTTAACTAAAATTTGTATTATGTATTTGCCATATGAAAAGTACTATGCTAGGCACGGGGTTCTTGGTCAAAACAAGAGCACAGAACTCCTTCATGCTTGGAGGATGTAATTAGGCCTAAAATTTTTACTATGATAACTATATCTTAGCATGAATGCACCATTTAGTCACTAACAAAATGGTACCTATGAAGGCTGAAGCTGAATAGCTGGCTAGTTGTTCATTCAATGGAGGGCATTCTCAGAAGAGTATGTGGAAAAGAATGCTATATACTCAACTGAAACACCAGGAGGAACTTTTAACTTAATATTTTATTTTTCCCCAGTTGAATGCAGAAACAATTTTTAACATACTTTTAGAACAAATTTTGAGTTCCAAATTCTCTCCGTCCCCTTCCCCCCTCCTTGAGAAAGCTAGTGACTTGGGATTAAGTGACTTGCCCAGGGTCACACAGCTAAGTGTCAAGTTTCTGAGTCTGTATTTGAATTCAGATCCTCCTGAATCCGGGGCCAGTGCTCTATCCACTGTGCCACCTAGCTGCCCTGAAGGCAAGTAATTTGATATAGGTTATACATATGTAGTCATGCAAAACATATTTCCATGTTAGTCCTGTTGAGAAAGAAAACACAGACAAAAAACCCCCAAGAAAAATAAACAAAGTAAAGAAAAAGTATGCTCTTATCTTCATTCAGACCCTATCAGTCCTTTCTTATGAGATAGATAGCATTTTTTTTTACTATAAATCCCTCAGAATTGTCTTGGATCACTGTCATGCTGAGAATAACTAAGTCATTAAAAATTGATCATTATACAGTTTTGCTGATACTGTATACCATGTTCTCCTGGTTCTGCTCATTTTACTTTGCATCAGTTCCTTCAGGAGGAATTTTTGAAAAGCCAAGAACAACTGCCTGAGCAAACAGCTCAAATGCTGATACGAACTTTCCTTTTGTTTAAAAAGAGAAGTCTAAATAACAGCAAAAAGTTTGGACTCCAAACTTTTGGGATGAGGAAAAGGGGTTTCCAGGAGAAGCCAAGTAGGCTGGGAGCAGAGCACTAGAATCTGACCAGGACAGGATAACTGTTTCTATGGCTAATTTTTCCTAATTGAAATGCTATGTATTGAACAATCACAAAAAAGAAAATAGGACAAAAGGCCTTACTGTATGTAAGTATGATCCCTTGTAAGCAGCACTATAGATTATGTTAGATTATCATTCTTCATTTTCTTGGACACTTCCTGGAAGAGGATACATAGAAGTCATTTGGGGGCTACTTCTGTTCATTTTTATGTAATTTAAAAATCTTATTTCCGACAAGTGGAGCTGGATATTTCAAGTGACTTTTCTTTTATGCTTAGAAATCTGCAAAAATTACTCAGTGGCCAACTATGGGTAATAATCCCTTATAGGATAAATTGGTTATCATCATAGCTTGTGGGTTTGTTCATGTTGTAAATGGTTATTACAACTCTTGATTACTACTTAACAGAGTGAGTGGTGAGCACCATATGAAAATTTTAAAAATTATGCCTGAGGTTATAATTACATAACCACAGAACCTGCTGTCTCTTTGAAGCTTTGAGTGACAAATCAACTTGTTCAGGACAAAAGCTTTATAATGGTAACCACAAAACATTGGATTAGATACTGCACTCTGACATTGTCTGTCAATATTACAAATGTCATTTCGGCACGAGAACAGCGACTAGCAGAAGGTTGAGAAACAAGTTCAATTTTTCAAAATGGATTTTACGGGTTAGCAATACAAAGTTTTGTTTTTAATTTCAGGATTTTAAGTCCTGATAGGCAGAGCAAAGCAGATGCCTTTTTATTTTAAGGATGAATTCTTCTGTACATTTTGCACATGGCTCCTACATGACGTTTGGAACTCTTAGGCCTGAAGGTCCAAGTAAAATGAGTGGGAATTTGAGAAATCTTTCTATCCTCTGCTGGATGCCTGACAGTGAATTCTGTGCTTTGAAGCCAAAGCCAATTATGAAAAGATGTGGAAATTCAAATTAATTACATTTTGCTTTTTTATAATTTGCACTGTTGATGTGACACCCCCTTAAAGTCAGCAGCACACTGGGAACAAAACCAGTATCCTTAGTGTCTACTTGAGAAACAGTGCTGACAACTGCTGTATAAAAGCATTTGCAAGGTGCTTTCCATGAGGAAGAACTATGAAGTAAATGATAAAACACTTGCTAGAAACCAAGAGATGCCTTTGACAAAAAGATTTTGTACAGTTTTATCAATTAATCTAGGAGCAATGGCAGACATTGCATATGAATATGCTGGAGTGGGAAGCAAACTAGAGAAGTGAGGAGACCTGGGTACTGGCCACATGACCTAGGCCAAGTCACATCACTGTTCTCAGTCTCAGTTCCTCATCTGCACAATGAAAGATTAGCTGCACCTATCTTATGTACTTAACAAAGGATCCGATGGAATAATATCTATGGAAAGCACTATGCAAACATAACAAAAAATGATCTTTAAAAACAATCCTTTTATGTTGCCCTTTACAAAAGTCTGTGCCAAGAGGCATCTAATTTGTATTTTTTTAAATCAGTCAAACTCTCTGAGCAAACACAGGGAAGAAGGTTGTTCCTATATTTAAGAACAATGGTCAGAGCCACCTCTCTTCACTGGTATGGTATAATTATGTATAGGTTGAGAAATGTGCCTTACACATAATGCTAAATAAATTTTTGTTGAATTTAATTGTTGAACGAATTGAAAAAAGGTTCAAAAACATTCATTTTCATTTCATTTGGCAGTGATACAAATCTAGGCAGTACTAATGACTCACTGGCTATTTCTATGTCAAACGTTTTGCAGGATTACATTGACAACTATTAAAGCTTAACTTGATACATCAACGTTGCTACAAATTTATGGCTACTGTTGTCTTTAGTAGTCCTTGCTGTTTACCCTCTCCTACAGCCCCATAGCATAAGTTGTAGCTCTAAATTCTTTCTGACCTGGTTTAAGCTAATGTCAGGAGCTTCTTAGATCTTTTCTCCACCATCACTTCTACTTGTCTCTACTTCTATTTTCCTTTGGCCCTTGCTTTTTTGTGTACACTTAGAAATAAACAAGGGATTTATTTATTCATTTAATGGTGTTTCTGTTGATTTTGTTGTTGATGTCCTGGGTTGCTGTTTTGT
This sequence comes from Dromiciops gliroides, assembly GCF_019393635.1. Taxonomy (NCBI): domain Eukaryota; kingdom Metazoa; phylum Chordata; class Mammalia; order Microbiotheria; family Microbiotheriidae; genus Dromiciops; species Dromiciops gliroides. The sequence goes on from NC_057864.1 coordinate 135,011,789, forward strand.
TTCTCTTTCTTATTTATTTGCTGCCTAATGTGTTTAAAAAGCAAATAACTGGGGGCAGCTAGGTGGCGCAGTGGATAGAGCACCAGCCCTGGATTCAGGAGTACCTGAGTTCAAATCCCGCCTCAGACACTTAACACTTACTAGCTGTGTAACCCTGGGCAAGTCACTTAACCCCAATTGCCTCACTTAAAAAAAAAAAAAAAGCAAATCTTCGGGTCTGGTTTTCTTTCTAGGAATGTTTTGAATGTAACTTTTTTATTCAATGTCCATCCTTTTATCATTATGGTTAAGCTCAGATTTTTAGGGTAGGCTACCTAGGGTGGTAATCTTAAACTGTTTTGCTATTTGGACCCCATTATTCTATTCTTTCCTGTGGTTTCCAGTGGGTAAAGAATAGTCTTGTGCTATTAGAATTTCCTTCCGTTTATATTTGAAGGCCTTTATTCAGGCTGTTTGTAGAATTGGTGTTTGTTAATAGAATTGTTAAAATTAACCACTAGGTGGTTGGAGTTTGCAGCATAGGTTTTTGGTTTTTTTCCTAGAGGTAATTTGTGGGTTCTTTTTATTGGCACTTCATTTTCTATCTTCAGAAATACTGGGAAGTTTTCTTGTATTCTTTAGTACATTATGGTGCTCAAGTTGACTAGTGTTCTTCTGGAACACTTATAATCCACAAATTATTTCTATATATTCTGTCTTCAAAATATGCTTTGTTTGTATGTAGATCACATTTTCTTTTAATTGTATTTCTTTTTGCTTCTCTTCTTCCAAACTGTCTTTTGCTTCTATGTATTTGCATTCCCACTGAATTATTTTTTCTTGTTTCTTTGGTGAGAGATGCCACCACGGATTCAAATTTTTCTATTCTGCTAATTATTTCTGCTATGAATTGCTTTATTCTTTGTGTGTGTCTGTGGGGGGGGGGTAATTGGGGTTAAGTGACTTGCCCAGGGTCACACAGCTAGTAAGTGTTAAGTGTCTGAGGCTGGATTTGAACTCAGGTACTCCTGAATCCAGGGCCGGTGCTCTATCCACTGTGCCACCTAGCTGCCCCAATTCTGCTTTATTCTTAGTCTTCTTTTATACCATTAAGAAATATCTTGCTGTGTTTCCATACTCTCTTGGGAATCCACTGGGTCCTATCCTCATCATGAGTTGATTCATTTTTCTTTGTTTTGCAATGTTCATTCATAGAAATCTGGATTCTTTTACCTGATCTGGAGGCCACATGCCCTTCTGCTAATATCTTCCCTATTGATTTATCTGCTTATACTCATGGACTTTAACTAAATTTTATTCCTTCTAAGATCTTCGGTATTCTCTCTCTCTCTCTCTCTCTCTCTCTCTCTCTCTCTCTCTCTCTCTCTCTTTTTGGCGGGGCAATGAGGGTTAAGTGACTTGCCCAGGGTCACATAGCTGGTAAGTGTCAAGTATCTGAGATCAGATTTGAACTCAGGTCCTTCTGAATCCAGGGCCGGTGCTTTATCTACTGTGCCACCTAGCTGCCCCTGGTGATTTCAATCTTATTTCATTATTGTAGGGTGATTCATGGTTCATTACTTCAGTCTCACCCCTAAGTGACTTTGGCGGGGCAGAACTGGCCCCAGCTGGATGCTAGGCTCTAACTCAGGCTTAGTAGAGTGTCACACAGCCACATACACAAGTCCCATCCCAGTTCCCCCTGTTCTTCAGTTCTCTGGCTGAGCTCTATTTGGACACAAAACACTGCAGACAGGGCTGTCATAGCCAGAGCAATCTCCTACCTTTTGGGTTTTCTTGGCACTGGGAGGAAGGCAGATAGAGTTGGGGGGAGAGGAGTCAATCTGTTGAAACCTGGTTTGTGCAGCCCTGCTGCCAGAGCTTAGTGGGTTGTGGGGGAAGAGGGGGTCCTGAGTGAGACTGTTAGGCATTAGGAATCATTAGTCTTCTTCGTTGTTTATTCTCTTAATTGTTATCTCATTTGGGGCATCAGTGTCATAGACCATTATTAAGCAATGACTGTGCCAGGCATTGTGCTAAATGATGGGAATACAAATACAATAAAAAAGAAATACAATCTCTGCCCACAAAGAGCTTATATTCTAATCAGGAAAGACAACATGGGAAAAGGAGATGAAGGTATTCAGCATGGAAACGTGATGGAGAAGTCTGGAAGAGTGCAGAAATGAAGATATGGCTGCCCTGGGCTTCCTCCTTAAATAGAGGTTCTGGGAGGAGATCGAATCAGAGACGGGCCCCAGAAACAGAAGTTCAAGTGCTAAAGTGATCTTCAAGGATGAAACATTGCTGGGGCATAGTGAAGGAGTCTGGGCGAGTGTGAGGATCAGAGAAAATGTAGAGTCCTCCATGTTGTTAGTCACATCATCAAAGAACTTAAACCATTTGGTACTATAGCATGTGCTATTTTCATCTAGCACTGCACCCTCATCTAATTGCACAGAACTCTGTATTTCTTTTATGTACTTGTCATACTCCAGTTTGTACTAACCACAGGTCTTGTCACCTCTGTTCTCATGGACAGAGTGTTAGACTTGGAATCAAGAATCCCTGGGTTTAAATCCTGCTTCTGACACTTCTTAGATGAGTGACCACAGCAAAATCATTTAACCTTTTTCAGACTCAGTTTCTTCATATCTAAGTTGGTTATAAAACTACCTGTAGTATCTACCTCACAAAATTTTTGAGGCTTAAATGAACTAATAAAATAGGAATCATAGTAGGTAAAGCACTGGGCCTGGAGTCAGGAAGACTGGAGTTTAAATTAGGTCCTAGACACTTAGTAGCTGAATGACCCTGAGCAAGGCACTTAACCCTGTTTGCCTCAGTCCCCCATCTGTAAAATGAGCTGGAGAAGGTAATGGCAAATCACTCCAGTATCTTTGCCAAGAATAGGGTCATAAAGAGTCAGACACAACTGAACATCAAGAACATGTAAAATGTGCTTTGCAAAATTTGAAGAGTTATAAAAGTCAGTTGTCATTGCATTGTTATGCTGGTTATTGTAAGTGGGGACTATATTTATGCCATTACCCTGAGTGCCTCACACAATTCTCTTTATGTAGTACACACAATATGTGGTCATAGTAGACTTTACATAGTAGACATAAATGTTTGTTTTTATATGCTGAAGTGAAAGAAACTTTTCCACTATACAAAAGTAAATGCCACTGGTCCATCCAATCTTGGATATTTGATGCAGGTTATGATGACACCTGCAAAACAAAATTTAAAACTATTCACCAATTAGATGGTTTTTCAAATATGTAACAGTACAGCTGTACCTTGCTTCACCAAATATTCCTCTCTCAATGCCTAGGTTAATCAATTCAACTCTACACTTTCCTATATATTTGAATCCCATGCCCTCTTATCTTATTACCACAAACCTTAGATTACCATCTACCACCTTAATTCCTATTTATGAATTACGGAATAGAGCTATAAAAATCATAAAACCATGGTAACTTGGTCCATTACAAATTTAAGTTACATAATCTTAACTGGGCTGTCAATGCAGCAAGTAAATCCTTTTCCAGCTCCCCACAGATGAACTCTCCTACTTACCACAATTGTTATTCCAAACCTTTTCATCTTTCCTTAAGGCTCCCTTGGTATACCTTTCTCTCACCTCCTTTAGGTGGGACCTCACTTCATACTTCACAGAAAAACCTGAAGCCATTCAATAATTTACCTCCTCTTCTCTCTTCCTAGTCTCACACCAATTGAGTCTTCTACCACTATCTCCTTCATACTAAGAGGTCACACTTCTTACCAAGGCAAATTTCTCTACATGCATCTCTGAACTCATCCCTTCCTATCTTCATCAGACTGCTCCCTTTATTGTCCCCTCCCCGCAATCTTCCATTTCTCCCTATCTACTAGTTCTTTTCTGTTGCCTATAAACATGCCCAAGTGGCCCCATCCTTTAAAAAAGAGCTGACTGGATCCTACCATCCTTCCTAGTTATTGTCCTCTATCTCTTCTTCATTGCTAAACTCCTTGAAAAAGTCATCTACAATAGGTATCAACACTTTTTCTCCTCTCACTCTCATCTAAACCTCTGCAGTCTGGTTTCCTTCCTAATCATTCAGCTGAAACTGATCTCTTCAAAATCACCAATCATCTCAATCGCCAAATCTGAAGACTTCACAATCCTCTTCTTGCATGATCTTTTGCTGTCTTTGACACTTGATTGTGTTCTTCCCCTAGATATTCACCCCTCTCTTCTAAATCCTCCCTTACCAGTCTGACTATTCCTCAGTCTCTGTTGTTGGATCTTCATCCACTAACTGTTGGCGTCCACCAAAGGTCTGTAATGAACCTTCTTTTCTTCTCCCCATGTACTATCTTGCTTGATGATCTCATCAGCTCTCAAAGGTTCAACTCTCAGAGAGTTGATTCCCAGATCTACATATTCAATTCTTCTCAGCACCAGTCTCAAATTTCACCTTCTACAAGGGGACTTTCAGGGTCCAACTCCCAGGACCTTTGACTCCAAATTTAGTCTTTTTCCTTTTCACTACATATCCTGCCTGAAATGCTTAGTGTAAACACAGTTTTAATCATATAAACAGTCCTTTTGAATTCCTTTGAGAAACATCAAAACGAATTGTTTTATAATGGGAAAATAACAAGATTTATCTGTTTTATAAATTTGAATTTTAATATATTGTTTTATTTAAAGTGAGAAATCTGTTATATCTTTGGCTTTCTAACAAGCTGAATTTGGTGTGGGGGGGGAGAATTTAAATTAGAGCTTCTAACTCAATTCTTTTCTGTCTATACAAATGAATTTGGCTATATTCTATGATTTGCATAATAATAATTGGTCCATTTCCCACCATGTAAATGGTGAAATAAAACCTTAAGAGGTGTATTCTAAAGATTTATTTCTAAGGTTTTTCCTTTTGGATCCCAAAGAAAATATTTTTAAAATTGTCCTTTTTATTTAAACTTTTATACTTTAAAAGGACATCTGGATTTCTTTTATACTATGAATTCATAAATTTATTCATGATTTATTTACTTTGATGTACATTTTATAACTGAAACCCAAGATATAATCTATTTATAGGTGTTTAAATGACATACACCTTGATTTGGACACAACTTTTTCACCACAATAATTAAAATTCTACTTTAGTTATACATCCAGTAGACTAGGTTTAAGTTCCAGAAATAAGAGCTTTGAATTTCAATTTTTGTAAAATGAGTACCTAGAGACTTCACTGAACCTGTGTGAGCTTAAGTTTTATAATCTCCCAAGGCAGAAAATAATCAGCTTTATGTGACATTTGTAATGAGGACTATCTAATTCATGTTTTAAAATATTATAGAGTATATGGCATCTTAAGACAACTAAAAAAACAACCCATATACATTCATTGGTGAAGTAGGAAAGTTTAGCAGCACTTATCTGTCCTCATTTCCAATTTATCACATCATTTAAAGTGGAAGATTTACAAGAACAACAGGTAAAAATTTAAGATAGGTGTAAATAAAAAGTACAACCAGAAGCCAATTTGTTACTGTTTGAAGTATAAGAGTTTTGTCAGTGGATTGGTAGTTAGATTTTACTACTAATCTGAGTTTATGTAAGGCCAATAGAAAGATCCCAATTATTGTTAAATACCCAAAGTAGAAATTTGCTGTTAAATTGCTGTATAGTATCGGTCTCGGGTTGGTATTTGTAAAGATCTTATTTTATGTACTGAAATATCACAGGAACACAACAGAGAAAGCTAAACTTTAAACACATGGACCTAGCCATAAATATAGCATGAAAAAAAATCAATGAAATGTATTTTTTTTTGTAGGCTGAATGACTGATTTTGAAGGGTCCTGAGAGGGCAGTACTGTACCTAAGAACTCTGCTTACACTGCAAAAACTGACACAATATTAGGACTTTAAAAAAAATTTTCTTTTGCAGGGTAATGAGGGTTAAGTGACTTGCCCAAGGTCACACAGCTCATAAGTGTCAAGCGTCTGAGGTATTTGAACTCAGGTCCTCCTGAATCCAGGGCTCATGCTTTATCCACTGCGCCAACATTAGGACTTTTAAAAGCTAATCAGTGGCAAAATTATGTAACTTTACCATTCTTGATAAGTTTTTCTTTCAATCAAAATATTTTTTCTTCATAATGAACATATCAAAAAAGATTTAAGATTTATGTCCCATGATGACTAAGGCAATGCCTTACATATAATAGGCACTTAACAAATATTTACTGAAGGAATAATTGGATAGCTCTTTTAAAAAAAATTTCACTGGACCCATATCTTCAGCTTCAACCCTGGGCCTACATTTAAATTACTCTTTTTGGACTAGACCTGTGATTTCAACTTATTATATAGGAAGCTCCAAGTAAGACATTGCCTTTACTAATTCAGATTGGTATCCATATAGTCTTAGCTGTCTTGGGAAGTAGGTGTTAATGAACTTGCCCAGGCAGCATCATGAAGACAGAATGGGGCAGAGGGAACACTTGAATCCATAACTTACTGACCGTAAGGCCCACTCCTTATCCTCTAGGCCATGCTACCTCCCACCATTTAAATAATAATGTATTTAATGCCTATGGAGCATGGTATTAAAAATAGGATTAAAGAAAATCACTGCAAATAACTAGAGATAACTGTAGTGCCATGCTCATCACAACAAGTACAATGGACATTCAGGAGACCTAGATTTCTGTTCCATTAGGCCACCAAAGGCAGCTGGTGGTCCCCAGGATAGAGTCCTGGGTCTTGAGTCAGGGAGAACTGAGTTCAAATCCAATCTCAGACACTTACTAGCCATGTGACTCTGTGACTTAACCTCCCTTTACCTCAGTTTCTTCAACTATAAAAAGGGGATAGTAATAGCATCCACCTTGTAGGATTGTAGGGAGAATCAAATGAGATATTTGTACAAAGCACTCATCACAGTACCTGGCACATAGTTGGGCACTATATAAATACTTATTCCCTTCCCTTCCAATTTCTGCCTCTGATTCACTAGATGGCCTGGGGACAAGGTCAGAAGAATCATAAAAATCAAAGTAATTTAGAGGTAGAATTGACTTAGAAATCATCTAATCTGTCTAATTGATTTCAGGGATGAGCTCCCTCATCTAACCCTGCTCTGACATTGCCTCTAGTCCTCTTATCACTTTGGTTGTCCCCTGTATGAATTATGGTGTGTTGGTGGCCTTCCTACAGTCTGGTGACCAAAACTGAATGCAACATTGTGGTACATCGCATTTAGGAAGGACACTGAGTTATGCTACAATAAAGCAGCTGATGAATCATACAGAGAAGGCACTGTGAAATAGTGCAGTTATGCAAGTAAGTACAAGACATAATACCTACTCTCAAGGAATGTGGAAGGCATAATTGAACATTTAAAAAAAAAACAATGCGGGGATGTAAATGCAGAATTAGAAGAACCACAATTGGTATGATTTCAGAGGGTAGAGGTCACCCTCTGAACTCTGGTAGGAAAGGCCTCATGGAGGAAGTGGAATGGTAATTTTCTTTTCCATTGCTAGAGATCATAACAAGTTGATAATGGAGAACTGCAATAATCTTACATACTTTGTGATGAAACAGCCAACTTTATATCTTTGTTATGTAATTACTGATTGGATACTGGTAATTACAATAAACTAATAAAGGACTGTGGGGCTATAAAAAAAAAGGAAAGACACCGACCAACTTAAGTCCATACAGATGAGGGTGGTTAGGATAAAGATCCTGGAGATAACATATGAGCATCAAAGAAGATTTTTGGAAAGGCGAAAGCAGAGCGGATTTTAAGTATGTGAAGAGCTTTCATATAGAAGAAAGATTACACTTGTTCTGCTTGGCTCCAAAGGGCAGAGACAGAAGTAATGAGTTTTATATAAGGAAAGATATCCTATGTTTTGCATGATTGCTCATCTATAGCTTATATTGAATTTCTTGAGTTCTTGGAGGGGGGAGGGAATTTAGATCACAAAGTGTTTTTTTTTAATTGATGTCAAAATTTATATTTTACATGTAATTTGGGAAAATAAAATTCTAAATATAGGAAAGATATCCTATCAGAGCCATCAAAATGTGAAATGAGCTACCTCGAGAGGCACTAGGCTCCCACAAGGAGGGGCGTTCTTCAAGCAGAGGCTGAAATACCACTTGTCAGGCAGGTATGTTTTATGCCAAATGACTTCTAGGGTTCCTTCTGACTCTGAGTTTCTATGATACTAAGAACTAGAGAAGTGAAATGATTTCTCCAAGGTCATGAATGGATTAGGATGATCAAAAAACGCTACTGAAATCAGAATATCAGAGAGGCACTATGTTGTAGTAGAAAGAGCAATGGTAATTGGCTCAGAAATCCCATTACTGGCTGTGTAATCTAAGGAGGTAAAGGACAAAGTTAAGGTCCTATATGTAGCAAAATATGCTAAAAACATTGTAAAGAGGACGCCATCAATTGGAGAATGGTTGAGCAAATTCTGGGCTGTGAATGTGTAGGCATACACACGGATTACAAATACTCAAAGGCAGACATAGAAGCTGGTTGGTCCAGTGCGTAGAAGAGTACCTGGCATAGAGTAGGAGTTTGAAAATGCTAGCTGATTTTTTTCTTTGTTATAAGGTTCCTGGGGGGTAGGGAGGGTATACTGGGAAAATATCATGCTATCAAAAACATAGACATTAAAAAATCTAAAGAAAAAAGTATCACTGTTATAAGAACAACCTGACAAGCCTCTCAAAATGTGTGAACCTTAGTTTTATTATTTTCAAAATGGGAATAAAATGACTTGTGTTATCTATTGTAAAGAGCTGTTGTGAAAAAAAACCTACTTAGCCTTAGGATGCCATGTAAATATTAGTTCTCATTATTTATCATTGCTATGATAAGAATAATAATTATTATTATTAACCTTTTTCTGACAGTTTTCTCAGAAGTTAGAGGAAGGAATGGGATCATCTGCTACTCCAGACTTAATTTTGACCAACATTAAATAATAGGTTAATGAAGTCAGGGAATTTTAGAAGAAGATTATATGATTAAATTGTTTGGTTATTAGGTTCTCCAATAACAACAACACAAAAATATTTGGCACAGTCAAACTTGTATCCTAGACTTTAGGAAAGTCCGTTTCAAACGTTTCAGAGAAATTATAAGCATAATCTCATGACCTAATATTCTCAATGGAAAATAGACTACCACAAAGGAAATCTGGCAATTCAATCACAAGTAATTCCTAGGGCAGTGAAATTGGCACAGTGAAGGGAGCCCCAGGCTTGGAGTCAGGAAGATGTGAATTCAAATCTGGCCTCAGACATTCAACTCATTTTGTGACCCAGGGCAAGTCACTTAACCCTGTTTGCCTCAATTTTCTCATCTGTAAGATGAACTGGAGAAGGACATGGCAAACACCTCCAGTATCTTTGCCAAGAAAACCCTAAATAGCGTTATGGATAGTCAGACATGACTGAAAAAACTGATCAACGACAGCAGCACTTCCTCTGAGGAAGAAAAGAGCAAGGTATCTAAAGAAAGCAATGTGCTTTCATAGGGAAGACATCCAAGGAATTCTCAGATCTGAAAAGGATGTATATTATTTTTTAAAAATAGAAGAAGGACTGAATAACTAGACAAATACAAAACAATAGCATAAGAATAATTTCAGGAAGACTAAAACTTGGAATGAGCTGAGGCTCAAGGAAAAAATGTAAACAATAAAAAGGGCTTTTTAAGGTATGTTTGGAACAGGAAAAATAAAAAGAATGGAATGTACTCACTGAAGTGTAAAGTTAATAGAAGTCTTAATAGCTCTCCCTCCTCAAACTTCTAACTTTTCTTATAGCACTTTCCCTGCACCTCCTCTTTTGCATTTATCTCTCTCCTTTCTATTACACCCCTCCCACACCTATTAAAGTAAACGCTCCCTTTAAGTTGTCTTTCCAATGTCTTGTGTAGTGCCTTGCATATAGTTAGCACTTAACAAATTTTTTAACTGAAATGGTTGTTGAATGGAAAGAAAATCAGACTAAACTCCAATGTTTCCTTTGTCTATCTTTTTTCAAATGAAGGATAATAATCTTTAAGCCAAAATCCTTGAAAAACATGGCTAAGAGGTAACCTAGGTTCAAGAAATATTAGCTAGATAGAGAACCTTGGCTGACCTAAGTGGGTTTATGTCAACTAGCCCAGGTGAATGACATTCTATGTTACTGAAAAACAAAATCTGCATGATATTAGAGAATTGCTGACTGTAACCTTTGAGGAATAGTGGAGAAGAGAAGAAATGCCAGAAGTCTGGAAATGGACATGTCCTAATTCTCAAAACGGGAAAGAGGTTTGATTCCGAGTTTGAGGTTCTTTTACTATCTGTGATCTCATCAATGTGGGTACTTCTAATCATGCAGATTCCCACTCCTTGCTGCCTCCTCCTCCTGTGTAATTCTTTCCCATTTCCCCAAAAATCTTTCCTAGAGGATCTACCTGATGGACTAAAGGTTATCCTGTCATTCTTTTACCAATGCAGCACTCAGGCTGTTCATCTGTTGCTCTCTCTGCAGGACTTCCCCAATCCGTTGCTGATCATATCAAATGTTAGAGTTTCACATCACAAAATAATTGTTGGTGAGATGCTACAGCCTACTTATGCCCACCACCTGCACGACTCTGATTTGGAGAGTACAAGGTTTGATGGTTTGTGGTCACATAGCAAGTATCACTGGAAGAATGTATCTGTTAAACTTGTGTTTTTAGTCAGGAATTCAGTAGTGTGCAATCACTGAAATTGATGCACAATTTCCCAACTGTAATCTAGCCTACCCTCTTACTCAGATTCAATTTTTTATGGTATGACTTAATATTCCGGGAATGTATTAATCTTGAATTTATTGTAATTCATGGTATAAGATGTTGGTCTAAACCTAATTTCTGCCTGGCTGCTTTCTAGTTGTTTTAGCATCTCTTGTCAATCGAATAAGTAATTCTTTTCTATGTAATCTGTGGTTTGGGGTTTATTCCAACACTCACTCATTGATTTCAATTATTTCTGATTCTTATTTTTCTAATTTATTCCAGTGATCTTCTTTTCTCTGTGTGTTTTTTTAATCAGTTCCACATAGTTTTGATAATTAATTCTTTATAATGTAGTTTGAAGTCTTGAAATGCTATTATCCTTTTATTACTACCTACTTTTTGCTATTTTCCTTGGTATTCTGGAGCTTTGGTTCCTCCAAATGAATTATTTTGTCAATCTCTATAGGGTATCACCTTCAGTAATTTTACTGACATAGCAAAAAAAATCTATGGATCAAATTTTGTAGTTCAGGCATTTTTATCATATTATTATTTCCCAATTTTTTTCTTTTTCTTTTTTTTCCAATTATTTTTTTAAAGTTTCTTTAAGGGTTATTTGGGGCAGCGAGGTGGTGAAGTAGATAAGAGTGCCAGGCCTACAGTCAGGAAGATTCCTCTTCCTGAGTTCAAATCTGACCTCAATTTCTAGCTGTGTGACCCTGGGCAAGTCACTTAACCCTGTTTGCCTCACTCAGTTCCTCATCTGTAAAGTGAGCTGGAGAAGGAAATGGAAAACTACTTCAGCATCTCTATTGAGAAAGTCCCAAATCGGGTCATAAAGATGCAAACATGACTGAAATAACTGAACAACAAGGATCATTTGTTTCAGCATCTATACAGATATTGACTATGATTTGGTAGGTTGACTCAGATATTTTAAGCATTTTGTCGTGATTATGAATTGGACTTCATTTTCTCTCATTGCTTCATAGATTTTGTTATTCCTATGTAGAAAAGCTATTGATAATTGAGTTTATTTTACATGTCCCCCGATTACTGAAGCTAATTAATTTTTTTCAATTACTTCCTTTGCTCTTTCTGTGGAATTGTCTAAGTAAACCTTCGTGTTATCAGAAAATATGGTTTTAAGGATTCTTTTGCTGACTTATGCTTTTAATATCTTTCACATGTCTTATTTATATTGCCAGCATTTCTAGAACTATGATAAAAAACAACAAAAGGGACAGAAGGCATACTTCCTTTACTCCCCCCCCCTTTTTTTTACTGATGAAACCTATTGTTTCCATGTTACATAAAATGCTAGCTTTGTTTTAAATAGATGCTTTTGTTATATTAAAAAGATCCTTCTATGTCTATACTTTAGACGTTTTAGCATTAATTAGTGTTGTACTTTGTCAAAGGTTGGGTTTTGGAGGCATCTATTGATATAATAATGTAGTTTGGGGTGTTTCTGTTTTAATAAGATCGGTTATGCTAGTTGTTTTTCTACTTTTGAACCATTTTTGTGTAGCTGATATCAATTTAACTTTATCATAATGAATGATTTTTTTGGATTGATTGCTGTAGTCTTTTTGGTAAGATTTTATATAATTTTTAAAAAATGATATTCACTAATGATACTATTCTATAGTTCTCTTTCTTAGTATTATCCTTCCCCAGTTTAGGTATCAGGAATATGCTTACCTCATCAAAAAGTTCAGTAAATGTTTTATTTCTCAATTTTTGTGACTAATTTGTATGAAATGGGTATTAATTATTCATTAAAGGTTTGAAAGAATTCTCCTGTAAAGGAGTTTTCTTTTTCCTTTGGTAGTTCTTTTACAGCTAATTCAATTTCCTTTTCTAAGATTATTTTATTTAATATATTAATATTCTTTTTAAAGTTACAAAAGTCATCCCTCTGGACTCTTCCTCCTTCCTTACTATCATTATCCAAACAGTTCCCAAGGCTTACTGACTCTTATTTCCACTACTTCTCACATCCATACCCTCCTTTCATTCACACAGTTAAAACCCTCACTTAGGACTATATCACCTCCCACCTGGTCTATTGCAATAGCCTCTTAATTGGTTTTCCTGTTTCAGGTCTTTCCTCTCTCATGGTATTTCTAAAGCCCAGGGCTAACAACATCACTTTCCTACTCAAAAAGTGAGTGTGGATCCCAATGGCCTCTATGATAAAAATAAAAATTACTCTGGGGTTTAAAGTTCTTCACTATATGGTTGCAGTCTATATTTCCAGGCTTATAGTGCTATACTCTTCTATACACCCTCTATATACCAGTTAAAAAGATCTCTCCTTGCTGTTTCCCCATACTCATCTGTGAGTGTTAACAGCATATATGTCCCCTAAACCTAGAATGCCCTTCTTTCTCACTTCTGTTTAATCTTTTGCTCAGGTCAGGAGCTACTTCCTAACACAGGCCTATCTTGATCATCTCTCTTGCTAAGCCCTCTGTCCAAGATTTTTTTTTTTACTCTATGCATTTAGTATTCATGTTATTTTGTTTGCTCCCAAGAGAAAGTAATCTCTTTAAAGAAACGAGTTGTTTTGTTTTTTTCTTTGTAACTAGTAAAATGCCTGGCACATAGTAGGTGCATAAAAATATTTGCTGAATATGAATAAAATTTAGTTTTGCTTCCAATTTTGTTCAATTACACATAATGCGGCTATGTAAACCTTTAATACACGGTTCTTTTTTGTATTTCACAACGATGTAATTATTGGTTCAAAGGGTATGATTATTTTCATAATTTTTACTATATTCCCCAAAAAAGATTGTATAAAATTGAAATTCTATCAGTAATGAATGTCAGAGTGCATATCTCTCTACACCCTGGCAAACAATGAGGATGATGGGACAGGGAGTTAGAAGAGATTATTATCCAAGCTGGTATCTAACCAAGCATTTTTCATTAATTTAAAAAGTAACGCCTTTTCTTTCCTGGCCTATCTTGGAAGGAGGGATAGAACACACCTAGTGTTGGATAACAACTTGATGGACTTGGAAGAATTAAAGGAATATAAGGCCAAAAGGATAAGAAAACAAAGGAGGTAAAGAATCATTAAAAGACAAGCCTAGTATCTGTGATTTCTCATCAATCTTTACTCCAAATTGAGTGGTCCCCACCTTTTATTTTATACAATTTTCAGTGCAAGCATTCCCACTGCTCATTAATCTGTATTCTTAATTATAATGTAATCATGCATTCCTAATTATGTCTTTCTTTTAAGAATTGGAAGGGAACTCAGAGGTCATTAAGTCCAATCTGCTCATTTTACAGTTGAGACTTAGATAGGTTAAGAGACTTTCTTATGGATCCACAATCAGTAAGCACAGAAGAAGGATGTGCACAGACTCCAGATTCCAAGCCCAGCACTATACTCTTAACATTACAAAATTCTGCTTCACGTGATTATATTAATGCTATAGAAATAGCACCTCTCTCAAGCACAAAATATTTCATTTATTTTTCTTGTGGCCTGTACTGCCCTCTTGCCAGAAATGGAAATCAGAGACAAATGTAGTGCCAATGAGCCATGGACACCTCCCCAGCAGAGCACCCTGGAACTTCAGATGGCTGCAGGTTCATTTTTGGGATAAAAGTCTAAACTAGAACGGGCCTGGGAGCCCAATAGCTACTCCATGTCTACTCTTGGGCTGGGTTAGTTCTTGATTCACAGATCTGCAAGTAGATTGATCAGTTCTTGGTCTGGCTAGGAGTTCAATATGACTAAAAAGACTTTGACTTGGTCTTGATACTCACTTATAGGGAATCTACATTTTTGTGTGAGATGAGGGAAGCATAATAAAAGAACCCATCCATCCATCCATCCATCCCTCTAACCATTCAACTATCCACTCACCCATCAATTCATTCATTCATCAATTCATACATCCCTCCAAAGGTTCTAGGCAGAAAGCATATCATTACCCTCTCCTACATTGAAGTAGCTATGAACTCAATCATCTGATCTTAAAACAGTCCTGAGGGCCTTTAGAGAGTTGGTGCAAGACTGAAAAGAGTGACTCAGGATATGCAGTAGCTTGGTGGTACTAAATGATGCATAGACATGGTAATGACTAATAATTCTACTGTGACATGAAAAACACCATCCAATTTCATGATGAAGACACTGGGATAAAAAGAGCAAACAATTTGCCTATGAAACAGAGAAAGCCTTTGAGTTGAGTTGGGAGGTGGGAAGAGGTGGTAAAAAAAAGGTGACATAAAGCCAAGGAATGACATTCTCCATGTGTAAGTAAAGAATGTTACATTGGATTAGATCCATGAACAATCCTCTATTTTGTTCCCCAAAGTGGCCTTAAGGGATTGTTCGTGGCCTTTCATGACATCATCCTCATAGGTTAGGAGACATCCACAAATCTCTTTAATAACCAGCTCTAATCCATTAATTTATCTAAATCCTCTTTTGAGCCTGTTTGGCTTTTCCACCTGCATGAGGTCTCATAGTAACAGGTCCCACTGTGACTTTGTGCAGGGAAATAGACAACTGGTTTCCCCACTGATAGGGACATGGTGCTCCAGAGCAGGCCCAGCTGTGCAGCACATCACATTGCAGCCTGTGTGAAAGTGACTTATACATAGTAGGCAAATAAATAAAGGGATTCAACCAGATGGTTTCTAAGGTTCTTCTTTGGGCTTCATCTATGAATTATGTTGGACTAAATTCTCCAGGATGAACAATAGCCTCCCCTCAACTCCCTAGCAAGGACATTCTGATGTTGACTGGTAAATGGTGATACAGATGTTATAATTGGCACATGGTAGCTGGACTATTATTTGCCCCTTTATCATAGCTTATGAGAACTATGCTGAAAGACCCTCTGTAGATTTAAGTGGGAAAACTGGTCCTAGGTAATTGAGACTTTTGCCATTACTTCAAGCTGACTTATCTGATTTTTAAATTTCCTCTGAAAGTAATGTAATTCTTATCTGCCTCCATCCCAGCTGAACTCCCATCCTGACCAGGTCTTGTTGCTAGGACAGACTTCTCCATCTCCCTGCCCTCCTTTCCTTGTTAGGTTGGTTCTAATAAGTCTTGTTGTCTGGAAAGAATTTTGTAAAGCTCAGCCAAGAGATAAATGGAAGTTATCAATCAGCATAAAACAAACACTGGACTGTGAGTCAGGAGACTTGATTATGGCTCTACCTACCATTACCTTACTATGTAATAGGAGGCAAATCACTTAACATCCCTTGGCCACATTTTCCTTTTTTCAAATGAGGGGGTTTGGCTACTATATATTTAAGGGCCCCTTCCAACTTTCAAATATGCCATGTTATTCAGTCTGGAAAGACAAGGTTATTTAGCATTCTTTTCAAACATTTGTTTTACTTTGAGATGTGACAAAGGAATAAAATGTTTAGGTAAAAATTGTCATAAGAATGCTATTAAGCAACCATATATTCTTAAGAACAATAAATTCAAGTGGCTGTGAATTTAAAGTCAATCCTTTCCTGAATTTCTTGCAGCTAACAACACCTAAAGTTTGGCTGAAATATTCATGTTCAAGACAAAGAAGATGGCATTTTGGACTAACCCATTTAAGGTCTTACTGATTTGCTTTTTACAAATGGGTTAGAAGCTACAGAAAGCAATAGATCTAAGAATAATAACATATAATGCCAAAAAAGTCTAAGTGATTTCTAGGTGAAAGCTTCATTTGTTTTGAACAATTCTTTTTTGAAGAGAACATAAACAAAGAGAAAATAAACCTAACAAAACAGAATTAACTTTGTGCTTAGAAGCAAATGGGTAGCAGAAAAAAATATAATCACAATAATGAGTCTTTATGGGGAAGGTAGTTTCTCAAGAAAATGTGTTTCCAAATCATCAGAAAATTATTAGTGATATTTTGCTTTAAATGATGCATGACGTATAATTCTTTTGATTTTAATCATGAATTAGACAGATAGATTTCTAAAGTGCCCATTATGCTACAAAAATATGCAAACTAGATTCATGTACAAAGGCAAGAGGCTCAAATAAGAATATACATTAGCTTTCCAAACAGCCATTTGCCATTTAATTTAGTATGACAGTGGGAAAATATAACATAAGTGTAATATTCAGTTTATATCCTGTCTTGGATTGTGTATCATCTTCAAGTTTGTTTTATGATTCAGCTATTCCAAGAGGCTGAAAATATGTCATTAAAAATTAATGTGTTATCCTACACAAACTACAAATATTTAAAAATGGGGATATAAATAAAAAATAATAAAAATAGCAAGCCAACTAATATTGAAGAAGGAGGAAGGAAGGGAAGAGGGAGAGAACAGGAGAGAGAGAAAGAAGGGGGGAGACAGAAGGAGGGAAAGAGGAAAAAAGGGTGAAAAAGAATGAGAATGAGAGAGAGAGAAAAAATGAGACATACACACACATACAGAGAGAGAGAGAGAGAGAGAGAGAGAGAGAGAGAGAGAGAGAGAGAGAGAGATTTTTAAAAATCCGGTTTCTATTCTAGACTGTGTATGGAAACAGACAGACACAGGAAACAGAAGCCAAATATGAGCTCAGCTCAGGCTCTGACAGGATTTGTTGTCTATATATCCATTATTTCACTCTATATTGCCTAATAAGATTTCCTCCAGCATGCGATAATTTCTAAATAACACTACAAAAATCACAACTATATAAAAATGATAGCATGAAAATGCTAAATTCTGGGTCCACTGACTTCTGCTATGGGGCTTTTGTGTAATGCAGGACATTGTAGAGCTGAAGCTTTGCCATTGCAGTATTCCATTTTCGAAGCCATACAGTTATATGCCTCTCCATCATCCCCTACACCTTCAACCTCTTTCCCCAACCATGACCTCATGTAAGAATACTTTTTTCCTTGAAAGCACTGTAAAATCTCAGTCTGAGTAATACATTTTTAGTATATTTCAAAAAAGCAATAATGAACTAGGACTGCCTTAATTTTCCAGCAGCAGAGGTGCCAAACACATCCCACAATCCTACGTAGATGCTTTTTTGAGCTCGCTTTTGTTATAAAGATCAGGATACATAAGACAGAATGGCACCACCTACCTTACTCTATTTCACCCCCTTTTCCTGTAAATGGGAAATTGACTGAAAGTCATATTCTTATCACACACAGTTATAGTGACATGGATGCCTCTACAACAAATTAAAACACAATGGAGCCATTCCATGCCAAAGATAATAAGGGAACTATTTTCAAAATAGGAAAGATTTGTTTAACATAGACTATAAAGACACCTCTTTGCATTAGAATGAGTGTCCTTCTTTATTGCATACTGATTATTTTCTATAGAATTTAAATTATACAGAAAATTATAATTGTGTCTAGCTTAGTGCAAATTGATTGTCCCAATTATTGAGAAAGGATCTGAATTTTAATGGTCTACTTTGCTGGACACATGCCAGGCAAATCAGCAAAAATTCCAATATCTCTAACTGTGGAGGTACTGGAAAGCGTTATACAGAGAAGGAAGGGTAGTTTGTTTGCCTGCTTGTTTTTAAATGAGCAAGCTTTTCTCAGGGATGAGAAAATCAGCCTTACTTCCTCTTAGGAAAGACTCTCTGACACAGCTCCTTTGGGTATTTAATTTCACTTTAAAAGCTGGCTAAATTCTGACTTGGGGAGAACTGGCTTTTGTAGGAGCAGTACCTTCTCGTTTGCAAAGCCAAACATTCTTTCTATCTCCAGACTAGGTTAGCCATGAAAAATCTGACCTCTTCCCTGAAGGTAGAATCCATATAAAATGCGGCACATATTGTGTTATGCAGACGTCGAGGAGGCAGGGTTGTTATTGCATTTCACTGGAGGGTCTGAGGGGCAGACCACCCCAGGTGCTGGCTGCAGACACAGCCGAGCCTCTTGGCTCAGAGTTCAAGCTCAACATATCTCATTTTTATAAATCCAATGCCTACAAAGGAAAATAAATCTCCTTCATATTTATAGTAACAGGAAAGAACAGACCTCTGTTGTCTTGTTACGCAGATGGTTCTAACGTTTTTATAGTTAAATTACAACCACTGATGCCCTAGGGATAGATACATCTGTCCCAAATCCTCTGGGATCCTCTCAACCTTAGTTACCAGAACCTTAGACAATATGAGTTTAAAAATCACCTCTGCTTAGCGATGTGATAAACTCCTTATACATAAGCAACAAAGGTGCAACATAGTTACTAATTTTAGGGGATTATGGAAGTGCCTATCAAAGCGACACATTTTCGTAACTGAAAAGACATGTTTTCATAATGCATCAACATTAAAAATGACCCCCCCCCAAAAAAAAGCATAGTAGAGGTTATCCATTTACAATCAGGGTAATGAATTGAAATTTCTGCTATCAAACATTGTTTTTGCTAAATTAAATTTGCAAGATCCTAAAGAGCTAAGCCAAATATTTAATAGTTTTATATAAGTGTAAAAAAGTGAGTTATTACTGAGGATCATGAAAGCAATGAGAAAGTAAGTGATGTAGACCTGGAAATATAACCAATGAGTACACTTGGTTTAGAAGTTTTACTTTACTAAATATTTCTTTCCTTGACACTGATTTTTGCTGGACATCAAAATATCCTTATCATTAAGCTGGTAGTTAGGAAAATTTTCTAGTATGCTTGTCTAGAATGATCTAACCTTCTTGTTAGTTCACAGAATTGTTTTTATAAACTTGATAATTCACCAAGATTCTACCCTTTATGAAGAGCAGACAAGTCTAACTCACAGCTTTTTGATAATTTAAGGTAAATTTAACTCAAAATTCACTTTTCTAAATATGAAAAGTCCATAAATTATGAGATCTTTCCCCCATCTTCAGCTACCTAAAAAAACAGAGAAAGCCATAAAAATTTTCCCTGCTTAATAATATGAGAAATCACTTAATAATATCATTATTATATGCCCAAAACTATTCCATGGTTATTATGATGGGTTTATGGGAACAGAAACTGCTACAAAATGACATTTTAGGTACTAAAAGCTCATATTTTTAATGCCCTTTTAATTTTAAAAAATCTCCATTTCTTCCCTTGGAAAGCTAAGAACAATAAGAGATAAGATGATGTGAAAAGAGGGGAGGGAAAGGCACAAAGAAGGTGCAGATAAATCTGGAGAACAGCATAATAATACCACATAAATTGTACATTTGGCATCTAAATACTAACTAATCCAATGTTCTGCCCTCACGATTTGCAAAGGACAGGCTGGTTGAGTTCCATTTAAGCAGCAAGTGTCAGTAATATATCATCTAGATGGATACCTACTTTATTTTAATGTCACATTTGGCTAGCAAATAAGCATTACAATTTACATTTGCTAGAAAAGAGTAACTCAAATGCCACTTTAATGCTTTCTTTTATAAGAGATGCCTTTAAAAACACCCTGTTCTAATCAAACTTGTACGTTTTCCTTCTGCAATAAGAAAGCACACAACTCTCCATTTTCATCTACACAAATACTGTTTGTTACCCTCTAGGAAAATAGCTTTTAAAAAGGAAGCTAATTTCAGAACTTTCTTGGGACCAGAAAGAGATGCTCACCTAAAACTGAGGTTAATCCATGCAAATCTCAGTCAGCATCATTTGCACTACATGATTAAGAAAAACAAAAAGGTCTAACTCTTTTTTCACCTCCTTTCCATAAATATACATTCTAATAAACAAAGACTGAATAAAACATTTATGTTGTTTTTTCCCTTCCAAAAGTAGCCAGATGTCAATTAGTCTGTTCAAAACTCCTTTCTTGAAATTAAAAAAACAAAAACACAACTATGTATATTCCACGGTATGCCTCCACTACCTACTAATGCAATAGATCTGCTACAAGCACTTGCTTTGGGAATTTAAACCTTCTCTGGACCATCAAAGTAGTGGTAAAACCCCACAATGCAGCCTTTTCCTGAAAAAGCCAATACCATTCTGGGCATTATTACTTTGAAGTTAGTAATTCTCCCTTTTTATTGGCTGATGTGTTTCCTGTCTGACAACTATAACTCTGTCCTCTCTAAAGTAAAAAACATATTCATGAGAATAATTAGCTTCAAATGTGTTGTCTCTAGCCTCTGACTATATCCTGGGACTGAAGGTCTCTAGATCAATCGATCAATCAATCAATCAATGCTCATTAAGTACCTACCTGTGTTAGCCAATAGGTATAAAATAAAACCCCAAAGAAAAACAATCCCTGCCCCATGTATATTTTTTCATTGTAGCTCTCGCTAAAAGTGGAATTATTTCAATTCCACACAAAGAACTGATTTTGCGGGGGGAGGTGGAAATCAAATACAGTATTTATCTTTGAAATCTAGTTTTCACGTATCTCATTAAGTAATTAAAAAAACTCTCAAAAACTAGCAAACTCAAAAAGGCCAACCAAAGGTCAAAAATGTGACAGTTATGCACTGTGGTACCATGAACACTGGCACTGGGGTCAGAAGGCTTGGGTCTGAATTCTAGCTCTGCTTCTTTTTGACTCTGGACAACTCACTGAAGCTGGACAACTTTCAATTTTTGCATCTGTAAAAGGAGGGCCATGGACTGACTGGAGGCCCAAGGAGGCCCCTTTCAGCACTAAGTCTTGTGATCCTACGATTAGCTGGAAGAAGAAAGAGAACACAATTTGATCACTCTATGTGACATTCTCATTGTTAAGTCAGGGAGGGAAGGAGAGGAGGCATGAAAAAGGGATAAAGAAAGGAGAGAGGAAAGGAGGGAGGGACTTCCTAAGCACCAGGTACAGTGCTAAGCTCCTGGGATACAAACAGAAGTAAAAATAAAGACAACCTCTGCCCTCAAGGAGCTTACATTCTAATGAGGGGAGACAATGTACAAAAGGAGGCTGGAAAGTGGGGGAAGAGGGAAATGAAAGTTCCCAGAACATGGTTTTGAAGTCCAGAAAGTGAGGAGAAAAGCCAGGAGAGAATGAAGATTGGCAGGCCTGGGCCCCTTTCCACAAAATGCAGGCCCCAGGAGGAACTCACAAATGGGAGGAGTTGCAGAGCTGTATATCTGTAGAGACAGCTGAATGTTCCAAAGCAAGGAGGCGCTAAGAGAAGCTCCAGGATGAGACAGCAGTTGAAGCATGCTTCTGAAGTCCAGAGAGTCAAGAGTGGAGCCAGGTATGGCCTTATAGTACATCAGGGTCTAGTCCCAGTGCTGCCATTTGACCAGCTGCTATGACCTTGGGTAAGTCATGTATCTACTCTCAGTCTCAGTTTCCTTATGTGTAAAATAAAGGAGTTGGAGTAGATTAGCTCTCATTCTGTGGTACTAAGAATGGGATATAATTCATATTTATGTAGTATTTTAAGGTTAATAAAACATTTTTATCACCACAATTCTGAGTGAAGGTGCTTTAAGTATTATATCAAGGAGGGTGCCCTGGAGTCGGCTCTATTTGGCTTGTGAAAGCCAACTGTTAAATTTTCAGAGCGAACATTTACACCTCAGAAATTGGCAAATGCTACAAATCAAGGCTTGATTTATTATTTTGTTAATAACGAAGATAAAACTTAAAATTGTGTGGGCATACATTTCTGTTCTCAGAGAGCCTGGTTGCTAAAACATTTATCAACACAGTCTTAATTATATTCCTTTCAACAGATGAGGAAACAAACTCAGGAGGGTCAAAGGATTGTCCACTGTCATAAAGCCTTAGAAGTTCAGAGTTGGGATTTGAACCGAGGTCTCCCTAACCAACATTTAACATTCTTTCCATTACATCATGTAGTGCCATAGGGACATTATATAAAATCATCTGATTACTAACTATGGTACAAGAGTCATCCAAAAACATTTATTTGGCATTGACTATGGAAATCTAGTATTAGCCCCTAAGGATAAATAGAAGGAAGTAGAACAAATACTTGCCCTCAAAAATCTTACAATTTAAAAAGAAAATGATCTATCATACATAAAAGATCATATGTATGTATGTATGTATGTATGTATGTATGTATGTATGATGTGTGTGTGTGTATATATACTCAGAGGATACTGAAATCAGTGGAACTGAAATTCTGTGAATGGACCAATGGAATGAATCTGGTTCAGGACTGTCAGAGAAGGGTATGTGCTGGAGGTGAATTTTAAGTGGAGTTTTGGAGGAAGAAGAGGGGGTAACAGCTCAAGGCTGGAGAGTACTGATCTCAAAGGAGTGCTTTTGCCTGAGATGGCTGTCTGAAGGAAAGGCAGACTCTGAACCAGCTCTTCCACACCTCCTCCAGAAAAACCCTAGAGTTTGCACCAGACTAAATAACGATCAAGAAATCCAAGGAGAAGCTATAGTAAGTGTCTTCTGCCCCAGAAGTGCACAGAAGCCTGATAGCCTTAGGAAGAGGAGCCAATATAAAACCAGGACTGCCATCCACTGCACAGCCTGTAAGGTTGATGTCTGGAGACAAAAAGAATGGAGGGCTCACTTAAGAAAGACTCAGAGTGGTCAGAAAACCCTAGGGTGAGAACCCTGCATGTGTCAGAGAGCTACAGCACCCAGTCAGCATATAGAGGCAGCTCTCTAGCTGGACCCAGTAAGCCAAAGACATCTGAGGTCCCTAACCCTTACAGAGAGATCCCTGAAGATCATAAGTGCTGAACTTCAAGATTCTGGGGTGTGCAACCCTGGCATGTGGAGGACAGCTCAAGGACTGAGGGTACTCAGGGTGAGACTAAGCAGAGCCTATTGCCCCACTCAAAAGTGAAGCAGATGGCAGAGCTCAGCCCTGCTACAAAACCTCAACTCAGAAACTAAAACTGGAGGGATGAGTAAATCAAAGAAAATAATGTTCACCCAGTATCAAAAGTTATTGTAAATCTAGAGATCCTCCCAAAGAAGGGGAAAATAACTCCATAACAACTATAAGTAGATAATCAAAGGGGGAAAAGGCTTTTCTATAGGTCTATACAAACGTTCAAATGAAATGAAGCAAGACATTTTAAAAATGAAATAAAAGTTCTTGAGGAAATAATTGGAAATAGAATAAATACCTCAGAAGAGAAAGTAGTAAACCTTACCCAATAAATAGGCTCCTTGCAAACCAAAACACACTTCCTTATTCTGAAGAAGGGAGTAAAAAGGAAAAGAACTAGAAATCAAGAGGGTGTCTTAGGGGGTAGCTAGGTAGCACAGTGGATAGAGCACTGGCCCTGGATTCAGGAGTACCTGAGTTCAAATCTGGTCTCAGACACTTGACACTTACTAGCTCTGTGACTCTGGGCAAGTCACTTAACCCCCATTGCCCCGCAAAAAAAAAAAAAAAAAAAAGAGGGTGTCTTAGATTGCCTCTTGTACAATTGGTGAATGGTTGAACAAATTTGGTTTTATTAATGTAATGGAATACTACTGTTCCATAAGAATGATGAAGTTGGGGCAGCTAGGTGGCTCAGTGGATAAAGCACCGGCCCTGGATTCAGGAGGACCTGAGTTCAAATCCAGCTTCAGTCACTTGACACATACTAGCTGTGTGACCCTGGGCAAGTCACTTAACCCTCATTGCCCTGCCCCCTCCCCCCAAAAAAGGAATGATGAAGTCAATTTCACAGAATCTTGGATAGTATGAACTGATGAAGAATGAAATGAGCAGAACCAGGAAAACAATTTATATAGTGACAACTGCAGTGTAAAGAAAAACAACTTTGAAAGTCTTAAGAATTCTGATCAATGTAATGATCAATCTTGCCTCTAGAGGACCTATAATGCATATTTTTCACCTCCTGACCAAGAAGCAATAGACACAGGTGTAGACATACATTTTTGGATATGGCCACTATGTGGATTTGTTTTATTTGACCATGTTTATATTTTAGAAGAATTGTTTCCCCCTCCTTTTCTTGGTATTTAGTTGAGGAAGTGGAGAAAAGGCAGGACAGTTGGAAGATCTTTTAAAATGCCAAAGAGAATAGAAAGAAATTCCGAAGGAAGCACAGACAAGTAGGACAATTTCCAAAGTAATATGTAGATGTTATATGCTTTTAAAAAAGCAAGTGGTATGAAATAAAGATTCACAGTTTAATAGAAAAGCTTCTTTTTTCTGCTGTAAGGAAATGTTCTTTTTTTGCTATTTAAGTTCAGAATAAAAAAATGATAAAATATATCATCTCACAAGGGGAAAAAAAGATTGGAGGGTACCTCAAGCAGATTGGTAGTGACACCTACAATATGTAGATAACTGAAGTAACCCTTAGGGTATGACAGTCAAGTACTGTAAGACTCCATTGGTGTTCAAGATGGGATATGACAGGAGATGAACATAGTTTAATTTGGAGGTTGGGAGGGCAAAAAGCAAGGGGTTTAGGGAAATAAGAAACGTTAGAAGAAATTTGTGAAGTTCATAAGCAAAGACTAGTAATCAATGGCTTAGTGTCACTAAGAAATAGCTGAGAAAAACTGTGACAGATGTAGGTAACATGCTGAGAGGAGTCTCACAAGGACTGATCTGAGATAGATATTATTTACTGCTTTTATCTATGATACGGATTAAAGAATTGAGAATATGCTCATTATGAATGCAGGCACACTAAGCTGGGTGAAGATGTTAACAGCTCAGAAGACAGAAATAGAATGAAAAGTGACTGTAACAAATTTGATAAATTATTCACCAAAACCCCAAGATACTGTTCAATACTTTAAGTGAAATATTACAAGTTAAAAATTCAATAAACTTTGGGGCCAGAAATAAGCTACATAAATGTAGATAGGAAAAGATAAGTATAGCATAAATCCCATTCCCTCAGTGCAGTTGATCTCAAGTAGATGGTGGGAAGGAAGAAATCAGGGAAAAGTAAACTGGTTTGAGAACAACCCTTCAAAGCACAGTTCAGATTCCCTCAACACCAGTTTTTCAAAGACTTGAAATTACCTTGTATTTATTTCTTAGTGTGTCTGTCATATTGCCCCAGTTAAATGTAAGCACGAAGATGGCTAGGACTGGTCTCTTTTTCATTTTTGTATGCCTAGTACCTAGCAAAATGCCTTGACATAGTAGGTGTTTAAAAATCATTGCTGTATTTGTGAGATGAATCTGAAGACACATACTTTGAAAGTCTAGCTCTTCTTATTACCTACAGGATCTTGGGCAAGTCACTTCTCTCTGGGCATCAGCTGCCTCACTGAAAAATTAGGGAGTCCTACTGGAAGGACCCTACTTGCTCCTTCCAGGTTTAAATCTTATAGTTGTCACAAAAATCCATCTCTTGAACACCAACAATTCTCTAGTAATGTTGCCTGACTGTGTAATAACCCAAAGGGTAGTAGAAAAAATACACAGAGGTCATAAGCAGCAGGTTACTTTTGCATGAAAAGAGTATTAAAAGACATATCTGAAGATGTACTTAAAAGGTGGGCTGGGTATCTAGCAAGAATGGTAGATAGGAAATAGACCGAGTGGGGCATTGTCATATTTGGGGTATCAAAAGAAATATGAAGAAAACTTTCACATACTGGGAATTCTATAAAGAACTTATGGGAGGGGCAGCTAGGTGGCACAGTGGATAAGGCACTGGCCCTGGATTCAGGAGGACCTGAGTTCAAATCAGGATGAGACACCTGATA
Source organism: Dromiciops gliroides (assembly GCF_019393635.1). NCBI lineage: Eukaryota > Metazoa > Chordata > Mammalia > Microbiotheria > Microbiotheriidae > Dromiciops > Dromiciops gliroides. The sequence continues at coordinate 135,038,153 of NC_057864.1, forward strand.
CTATCTGTGTGACCCTGGGCATTGCCCTGCCCCTCAAAAATTTATGGGAAAACATGGGCAAGAATCACATAGGATGAGGATGAGAAGTGGTGGAAGTAATGGAATCTACATCAGGTGGGTAGAATACCCATACTGATAGAATCATGAATTTACCAAAGTACCATGTTAAAAGCACTGTGCTAAGCCGTGGAGATGCAAAGATGAAGTCAATCACAATCCCTATCCTTAAGGAGTTTATAAATTAGTTGGGAATGAAACATACAAAAAGTATTATAAATTATACTAGATACTATATTAAGCCCTGGAAAGAATAGAAGACGAGATCCAGAGAGGAAAGAATCTCATTTACTTCGGTATATCAATAAGCTATTATGAAAGAGTGACGCAAAGATCAAATTACTGTTAAATAATTTTAAACTTTGAGAACATCGATTTTGTTTTGTTTTGTTTTGTTTTTGTGAGGCAATTGGGGTTAAGTGACTTGCTCAGGGTCACACAGCTAGTAAGTGTCAAGCGTCTGAGGCCGGATTTGAACTCAGGTACTCCTGACTCCAGGGCCAGTGCTCTATCCACTGTGCCACCTAGCTGCCCCAAGAACATTGATTTTTAAAAAGTCATTTGATATGAACATAAAATAACTAATTTATTTACTTTTGGAGACATTTGGGGTTAAGTGACTTGCCCAGGGCCCCTTAGTTAGTAAATGTCAGAGACAGATTTGAATTCAGGTCCTCCTGACAACAAGGCTGGTGCTTTATCCATTATGTGCCTAGCTGCCCCTAAATAACTAATTTAAAGAGATAATTATGATAGCCATGACAAAATTTATATAGTTCTTTAAAAATATATGTTATCTCACTAGAGCATCATAACAACCTGGGGTAGATAGGCACTTTATACAATATTCACCATTTTACAGTGAAAAAAGTTAAGTGGTTTGCTTTTGACCACAAAGGTGGGATTTCAATCAATGTCTTCTTGACTCCCAATCCAGCACTCTCTCCACTATCGCCCAAATAAAAAGCATGCTTGTTCAAAAGAAAACAAAGCAAAAAGAAAACAAACCTGCTACTACATAGAAAAGCACATGTGGTCCACATCAAAATGGGCTTATCCCAGTAAACTATCTTATAAAAATAAATAGACAGAAAATAAAAAGAACAGAATTGATCCAATGAACAACAGATAAATAATAACTTATAAAAGTACTGCATACTGAGTATTATTCTAAGTTTAGAGAGTAATGAAAAATGAAATTGAATTCCTATTGTTGTATAGGAAAAGAATAGCCTAAGCATAGGCAAGCAAATCAAATTACGGCAATGATCATGTGATGCCTTCCTCCAAATATAATGAGCATGGTATCCAACTGTTCCTCAAGCGCCATCTTGTTTTCTCCAAACATAACAAGGGAGATGTAATGTGTGGGGATTGACTGATAGAACTTATTACCTTAGCTTCATTCTCTCGTGTACTTTTTCCATGCTGGATACACTGATCTTCCAATTCATTATTTCTTTTCTGCAGCTTTCCCAGTTTGTCCATCATGTATTTGTTTTCCTCAGTAAGATGGGAAACTTCACACCTAGAGAAGTAGAATCAGAAAAGCTTTTGTATTCTACCTTGCCTTCTTCTAGCAGATACTCCCGATATTAACATACACTCCATACTTTAAATACTTACATCTACATAAAAAACCACCACCTGAGAAGACAAATGATATATTGAAAACATTAGTGGAAATTATAATGCCTAGTAAAGTTCTTTGTTGTCTCTAGACATAAAAATCCTGGCTGGTTGGACAAATGGATAAAGTACTTACTCTAAAATCTGTCTGTATCAGCAAACATGTCAGTTGTGATTATGACTTCATCTCTTCCCTTTACATTTAGTAAATAAGTGTCACCAGACCTAATTTCTAGAGCAATAAGTTTTGAAACTCATCGAAGAAACACATTGGCAGTTCTCAAAATGATGAACATTCTTAAAGTTTTCTGTTAAATGGATTCCTGCCTTGAGACAATATTTTTGGAGAAAACGAAAATTCACTAAGCTTGAACTATTTTTCTAGGTCAGGAAAAGAATTTAGATTTGTCCTAGACAACCTTACCTCATGAATGACTTCCTCCTATCACATAATATTAATAATATTTGTTCGGCAAACTCCCAGTGAAGTAATACCTTCTAATAGCATATATCGGCAACTCTTGTACAACTTAGAGAACTAGGTAAAGAACAGCCCCAGGGGGGACGGGCAGTTGATCTTGGAATCAGGAAGACTTAGGCTGGAGACAGTCTCTGACCCATCCTGGCTATTTGACTCTGGGCAAGTGGCTTAATCTCTCAGGGAGCCAAACAGCTCTCTAAGACTCTAAGAGGTAGAGTTGGTGTTGATCTACAGTGCAGGAGTGACAGAAGAATTTTTCCTCACCTGATGCCATTGGAACCATAAGTCTATCACATAAATAATGATGATGATAATAATGATAAATATACAGTAAAGTGAACATCAAATAATAAGAATATACATATTATTATATTAATATAATTACTATCACTATAGCTGACTTTATATAGAACTTTAAAGTTTACATTGTTTCATTTCAGGCCCATCATCTCCAGTCATCTTGATACATATCTTGCACTGGACCTAAATGACTCCAGAGGAGAAAATGAGGCTGGTGACTTTGCACCAGCCCTCCCTCACTTAATTGGATTCACTGCAGTCATGACATCACTTCCCATGTCATTGGTCCTCTTCCAGAATAAAGGATGAACAACAAACAACAATGATTTCATTTAGCCCTTAGAACAACATTGTGAGATCAATATTATATTCCTATTTTATAGATATATCACTTTGCCTCTTTTAATCATACTTCAAAACTCAATTAAAACCCAACTTACCTGTTCTTTAAAATGCCAATATACTTAGTATTTGAACCCCGTCCCCTCCTCTTCCATTCCCTTTAAAAGAGTTTGTTTCTTATATAACCCGATTTTTATCTGCTTTTTTCTTAATTAGACTATAAAAGTTGAAACAATAGTTGCATTCTAAATAACAGCTAACAATAGTGGGCATTTATATAGGACTTTAAGGTTTGCTTTACACTTATTATCTCATTTCATCTTCAAAACAGTGTTGGCACTATTATTAGTGCCATTTTACAGATGAGAAAACTGATGTAGAGAGAGGTGAAGTGACTTGGGTGAAAGTGAAGTAGAAGTGAATTAGAATTTAAACGCAGGTCTTTCTGACCCCAAGTCTAACAGTCTATCCACTGAGCCATTTTGCTGTCTTGAGAGTGATCTATTCGGTTTGGCTCAAGACTTCTATTTTAGCTCTGTGCTATATGCTCTGAAGAGAAATTTCCATTCATAAATGGTCCAATAAATTAAGAAAACACTCACTTGGAATTCTGGTTATTATAATGAAATCAACCACCTTTCTCAGAGCCTTTATTGTTCCATCCATAAAATGTCAACTAACTGAAGGAACCTTTCCAGGAAGATAAGAGGATTTAGAGACAGAAGGGGCCTTGGGGAATCATCTAATCTAATCCTCTCATTTGCAAAATGAGGGAGAGAAGAGAACAAGTTCTTGGGCTTTACAAATAGTATTTCATTTGAGATTAACAACAATCCTGTTGTGTGGTATTATTATCATCCTCACTTTACAGTTGGGGAAATGAAGGCAGAGGGAAGTCAAGTGACTTGCCCACGATCACCCAGCTGGGTAAGTGTCTGATGCACAATTTGAACTCAGGTCTTCATATTTTAAGACCTAGTACTCTGCACCACCTAGATGGCTATGAAATGAGAAACTAAGAGCTAAAATCCTCTCCCAAAGTCCCACAGATAATAGAGCCTGGTGTTCTTGCCACTTCGTTAATATCTTATTCTCAAAATACTGTTGCAAATTTTACCAAGTGTTTAGAGGCCCCTTTACTTAGGAATGGATAGAATATAACATCTAAAAAAGAAATGAAGGGTTTTGTCTAGTTTTTTTGTTTGTTTGTTTTTGTTTTGCAGGGCAATTGGGGTTAAATGACTTGCCCAGGGTCACACAGCTAGTAAGTGTTAAGTGTCTGAGGTCAGATTTGAACTCAGGTCCTCCTGAATCCAGGGCCGGTGCTCTATCCACTGTGCCACCTAGCTGCCCCTCAGGGTTTTGTCTAAAAAGAAAAAAAAATAAAGCTTTTCTAAAGTAGAAAGAAAAGATAAAACTTATGAAATCCTTACTTTATTCACAAGAACTCAGATTTGTTAAAAATATTATGAATTAATTTTTTTGCTTCTAAAAACACATGAATGATTACATAATACTGGTGTGACATTACTTTAAGGACAACCCTTTTTAATTTTATAAGGGAGGAAGATGTTGATGAAGGGGGTACTCCATCAATTTGTGCGTATCTCTCTCCCTATGATAAGGATAGATATTGGTATTTTGTTTAGAGGACCACTGACAACTTTTAACTAGTTTCCAGTTACTAGCTTCCTGATTGGTTTCCAGTAAGTGAGCCTGCCCTCTAAGAAGACTGGCTGTCTGGAATTTAGGGTATGTGCTCTCCAAGGCCATTCTTCTGTGCTAGTCTATAAAGGAGAGCAAGATCTCATTCTCTGACCTTTTCCTTTTTATCTTTTCCCTGTATGGAAGTCAGATAAGTCCGGATAGCACATTGGCCCTATATTGGGGGGAAACTGAGATAGTGAGCAGGAAAGTATGCATATACAATATCCTTGTGTGACACTGGGCAAGTTACTTATTCTCCCTGGGCCTCAGTTTCCCTATACATAAAATGAGGAGTTTGGGACTAAATATTATTAGGGCTCTAGATCTGTGATCCTCTCCATTAGGAAGTGGTTAAGGAAGGGCCAGCATGAGGCACAAGCAGGTATTTTCCAAGAGCTTCCTGAACCCATGTCAGAAAACTGAGTTGTTTTTTTTCTGTAGAAACATGCAGAAGAAACAAACATATTCATGCCCATGTGATCTAAGAAGCTCAGAGATAACGTTCCTGAATCCCAACTTACTGTTCAGGGGTCAGAAATCTGCCTCTGCAAACTTCTAGCCATTACTCCCACTTCGGTTTAATCTTCTGGGCTTCAATATCCTAGACTTTGGCCCAAGATGAGGGATTTCCTGAGTAGCTTCATCCTTGGGAGTTGTCTTATGGATGATCCCACATTTGAGAATTTAGAGACCTGACCCTCTAGAGAGAAGGGGACTTCCTTAATAGCATGCTTCATGGAAAAAGAAGAGATGTCCCCCAAGGTTGCTGGGTGAAGAGGACCCCTGACATGGAGAGAGGCAAGGGACCAGGACCTTTCCATCGCCCATAATTACAATGAGTAATTCAGACAGTGCATATAGGCCTGATGGGAAGGGCTGTTGCTTACTTAGCTGTCCCACAATATGAATGCTTTCTCTGGGGAGCTCAGGGGCTATTTGAAAACTTTATGTGTTTTTTATATCTATTTATGGGCTTCTGAGAGTCCTTTGTATATTCTTCATGTTCCATGGGGTTAAATAAAGACAACTGCATAGCTGATTTGCACTTGTTATCTTGAGTGCTTATATAAGAGCTACAACCCTGCTACCCCATTCAGGGACACCTAGACAGAAAATATATGCATCCACCCACTTCTCTAAGTTTTAATCTCTTGCTATCTACTGCCTCCTTTCCTGTTGCCTATAAACTGGTCACATTTCTCAAATTCTTTTTTTTTTTGGTGGGGGAATGAGGGTTAAATGACTTGCCCAGGGTCACACAGCTAGTAAGTTTCAAGTGTCCAAGGCCAGATTTGAACTCAGGTCCTCCTGAATCCAGGGGCTGTTGCTTTATCCACTGCGCCACTCAGCTGCTCCCTCTCACATTGTTTTTAAAAAAATTCTTCATTTGAGTCTATCATCCCTACAAGTAATGAACCTTCCAAAGTTGTTGTGAGAATAAAATGAGATAATATTTATAAAGTGCTGGCTATTATTCTATATTTCTCCCTTTCATAGCATAACCAAACTACTAGAAAAAAGACATTTTCTCCACTTTCTCTCTTTTCACTCATTTTTCAACCCTTATGTATTCTGGCTTCTGATCTTGTCAACTCTCAACTAAGATGGTCAAATTCAACGGCCTTTTCTCAGTTATCATCTTTCCTGACCTTTCTGTAGTGTTTGAATACTGCTGACTATCTTCCCTCTCTCTGGGTTTTCATGATGCTATTTTCTCTTGGTTTTCATCTTTCCTGTTTGGCTATTCCTTCAGAGTCAGGGACTCCTGAATCCAGGGGCTGTTGCTTTATCCACTGTGCCACCTAGCTGCCCTGTGATATTCCCTTCTTTCAGCAACATCCATACCTTTCTACTGGCCATCCTTTATAACAAGAATCTACTCCTTCCTCACCTCCACCACATATCAACTAACTCTTCTATCACAACAGTTCATACACCACTGCCTTCTATATTGAAGATTTTCCTGATTCTCCCCAACTGCTAGTGTCCTCCGTTGCAGATAATATTATACTTAACTGCTTCACATTTATTTGCATTTAATTTCTTTATATACTATATATATATATACTTGTCTCTCCCATTAGATTATTTGTTTGTTTGTTTATTTTTGAGGGGCAATGAGGGGGTTAAGTGACTTGCCCAGGGTCACACAGCTAGTGTCAAGTGTCTGAGGCCAAATTTGAACTCAGGTCCTCCTGAATCCAGAGCCGGTGTTTTATCCACTGCCAGTGCTTTATCATGTGCCACCTAGCTGCCCCCTCTTCCATTAGATTATAAGATTTTTGAGAGGAAGGATTATTAGTACAGTGTCTTTGTCAGTCAATAAGTGCTTGCTAATTAACTGATGATCTCATCAGTTGATCATTTTTCTGTTGGAGGACACTCAGATTTATGTATCTAGCCCTTCTCTCTCTCTCTCTCTCTCTCTCTCCCCCTCCCTCCCTCCCTCCTTCTGTCCCTCCCTCTCTCCTCTTCCTCTCTCTCCCCCTTCTCCTCTCCCTCCCCCCAACCCTGTACTATCCCCATTAGGACCATGGCCACAAAATGGAAAGCACTTAATGCTTTTTCATTAATTTATTCACTAATCTACTACAAATGCTTATTTGATAATCCAAATCAATTTAGTTAGGTTTAAAAGAGTACTGGGATTAGAATCAAGAAGATGGAGATTAAAATTCTGACTCTTATACTTACTAGCTATTTGACCCTGGATCACTTAACATTTATGAGTTTCATTCAATTCCCTAGGCCTAAATCTACTAAAACAAAGATGGGTTGTAATCTGCCTCATGGAAGAGAACTACTCAAGTGGACATAATCATAGATCATTGATGTGTGGGCAGGAATATGGGGACAGATCACATCTATTCATTCTGATTTTATTTTATAAGATTTTGCTAATATGGATTGGGGACTCGGAAAGTCACTTCCTTTCCAAAACCTACCTGGACAACAACATTCACACAAAACCCAAATCTTTCAGGTAACCCCACCTTTGACCAAGGTTTTGAGTACATTTTCCTCCCACCAATGTTCCCTCACTGTTATCTTTAGTTTATGCCAGGACTTTTTCTAGTCATTATCACAAGACCTGAACAAATGAAGTAGAGGTAAAAATGGTGTCACAGATTAACAGATGATTGCAAATCTATTAATTACTATGTGGAGAGGATAAATGAAAGGGAGAAGACATCTGGTCCTTTCAATAAAAACATAAAGGGGGCAGCTAGATGGCGAAGTGGATAAAGCACTGGCCCTGGATTCAGGAGGACCTGAATTCAAATCCAGCCGCAGACACTTGACACTTACTAGCTATGTGACCCTGAGCAAGTCACTTAACCCCAAATGCCTCACCAAAACAAAAATAAAAAACAACAACAACCAAAAAAAAAAAAAACAACAGTAAAGGTATAAACATACCTAAACTTACAGGTATTAGTTGTGATGTAGAGTAAAAAGCACAGAATTTGGAGTCAGAAGACCTGGGTTCTAGTACCACCTTTGTGACCTCAGGCAAGTCATTTCACCTCTGAGTCTCAATTTCTTATCCGTAAAATGGGAATAAGAAGACCTATAAACCCTACCTGACAGGGCTGTTGTGAGGTTCAAATGAGATAATGTTTGTTAAATACTACAATCATGCCAGATCTCTCTCCTTAGATTTCTCACAATGGTTGTTCTCTTTGAATACCTCCTATGAACTTAATATATTCTAAGTTGTAGTAAAGTTATTTATGGGTCAATCTTATTCTTCTACTATACTAGAAACTTCCCTAAGGGCAAGGCATATGCCTAGGTTTTATCTTTGCATGTCTAGTACCCTATATAATCAGTATCTTGTTCAGAAGAGGTATTTAATGGGTTCATTTAATTGAAGTGATTTTAGTTACCAGCCAATTTTCCAAAGTTAGAGATATATTTCAGGGAGAAAAAATGCATATATTTCAAGATTTTCTGCTAGTCTACTATTGTTAGAAAATGAGTTCATTTTAGAGTTTTTAATACATAAATTTTTATTTTTTCTGATTTTTTATAAAGCAACTAAATTTATCATATAATTACAATAACACGTGCTGTAAGATAATATTTTATTGCTATAATTAGAATTATGATGATTGCTTTTTAAGGGGTGTTATATCACCTTAATTTTTATCCTTTTAGATTCTGGTTTATTTTTTTGGTAACTGTTTTCATGGGCCAATGTTATTCTCCTGCTGTAGAGTGTAATTTCTGTTTTATCCCAAGATAACATCAACCAAACATGCAGGAAAAATAGTTCAACCGAGTGTGTGTTCTTTACTTCAATTAAACTCACACAGTTGGATACCTACTGTTGCCAAAACAGTAATATAATTTATACATTATAGTCCACACAGTAAAACTACACTAAAAGTCATTTAACAATATTTATAACATCATAAATACAGTGTTAAATATATGAACTGCAATATGTACCAAAATTATAAAATTTGTTTCTCATCATCAGTGATTAAAACCAGGATCATTGCTCTAGCTTCAATACTCACAACCCTGGTGACAGATTAGAATTCAAATCTTAATGATCAATTTACAATAACAAGATAGAAGTGAAACAAATTAAACAACCATTATATATAATGAGACCCAATGGACTCCCATTGTTTCCCTTAATACAAAACGCAAATCACAAATACACAATGGGCAGTATTAGGACATCAATCCACAAGCCTAGCAACTCAGAAAGTGACAATCACAGAAAAAAAAAAAAGCAAAGCCACACTGACATCAGCTATCTACCATTCTTTTACACTTATAAACCATAAAAGGTGGGGTTGGGGGGGAGGGCGATCAGAAGGAACCAGGCTTTTGCTCTCCTCTCCCTCCAGCTGGGAGAAATGCTCTCCTAATTGGTGTGCCTTTCGAAAGTCTTCTAATGTTAGCTTTTTTTTACTACTGATCATATTTGGTGAATGATGATGAGAAGAAGCAAACTACATTTCATAAAGGAGAGTCACATTGACAGATTGACAGTAAATGTTCCTTCCCTTTGAAACAAAATAATTTTAGCCTGCCGCTAGAGGGTCTATTGTTATAGGCTCATGTAATAACATTAACATTAATAATAATGATGAATATAGTAATAATAAAATGATAGCTGACATTTAAATATCTTTTTAAAGGCTTGTCGAGCACTTTTCATACAGTTGCTCATTTGATCTTCACAAAAACCCTGTGAGGTAGGTTTTATTAATAATAATAACAACAATAATAGCTAACATTTATATCTTGCTTATTGTGTGCCAGGGACAGTGATAAGTGCATTACAAGTATCATCTCCTCATAACCACCCCGGGAGGTAGGTGCTATTACCCCCATTGTGCAGATAAGGACATTGAAGCAAACAGGAGTTAAGTGATTTGCCCAGGGTCACACAACTAGTAAGTTCCTGTGGCTGGATTTGAACTCAGGTCTTCCTGACTCCGGGCTTGCCACTGTATTGACTGTACCACCTTCTTATTATCTCTAATTATAGATGAGGAAGCAGAGACTGAGAGAGCATAAGGGATTTGACCAGAGTAGCACAGCTAATCAATACCTACTAAGGCAGGATTCCATCTCATGTCTTCTTGACTCTAACCTCAGGGCTCTCTATTGTGATGCCACCTCACTACCTAAATCATAGAAAGCACTGTGCTTTGTAAAATAAAATAAAATAAAATAAAATGAGAGAGAGAAAGAGAGAGAGAGAGAGAGAGAGAGAGAGAGAGAGAGAGAGAGAGAGAGAGAGAGAGAGAGAGAGAGAGAGAGTTTTCAAGAAGCTTATAGGCTCCTTAGGGAAAAGGAGAGAATACAGAATGTCCCAAAAGTCATGGTGCACGTTTAGGCTACTAAAGCTTAACTTATACAGAATTATGAAACCAACTCAAAATACTTCTAAGAGTACAGCTTATCACAAGGGTGGCAAAATGGATAGGAGTATAAAGAGATGAAAAGCCCAATATGACAGATTTTCTGCTGGGTCTGAATGATGGGTGTTCAACCTACCAGCTCTATTAGTAAAACAGATCATTTAAATTCGTACAAATCAATTTCTATAGTAATGAATTGTGAATAATGCAGAAATGTATCACTGAAATGGATGAAGGAGAGGAACTCTTTAAAACAGTTATATGCTTTTAGTTTTAGTGGCAATCATATAACAAATATCACCTTTTATGAGAATTTATCAAATTTCGCCTTCAGGAAAATCTAGAAGGAAATCTCCCATTGCACTAAAATGTTAAAAGAGCTCATTCATTTAACAAACCCTTATTAGTCATCTCCTATGTTCAATCCCCCTTAAATTGTATTTACATGAAAGCCAAATAGACTGATTTCTTTTAAAAACATCATGAAATATGTCTTACTTCAAATCACAATGAATATGAGTAAGGTATGGAATGCATGCAGACTTGAGTTTCTGTTTGAAAAAAAGGAAAACAAGGAAAGTCCATTTTAAAAAAAAGAAATAATCTTGGGCCTTTCAATACAATGCTGATTATTTCAACCTTCACAAATGTTTCTCCTAAGGAGCCTAAAAGCAGAATTGAGTCCATTTTCTGTAAACCATAAACTGGAAATGCCATGTAAATAGACATAACATCCAGGGGCCTAAAAGAAATCCAGATCCTAAAAGCAAAATTTAAAAAAAAACAACAACAGTACATTCTCTTTATTTTTCTCTCTTCTGTTCCCATTTACTTTTTGTGGGATTTGGTGATTAGAATTCTTGCTTTCTTTACTATAGAAGATGATAGGGGACAGGATGGAAATAACAATGGCTCATAATTCGACAGCATTTGAAGGTTTTACGTAACATTTCTCATACCTTAACCCGCATTTGATTCTCACACAATCCTTCTAGAAAAAGGAAGTAGTGTGGGCATTAGTTCTCCCATTACAGGTTATACCAGAGGACCTCTGAGGTTCCTTCCAGTTTTCATATTCTTGGACATTATAGACTCAGAGAGGTTAACTGAATCCAGAAGGGTCACAAAACTCAATGTAATAACTGGAACTCAGAACTCAGGTATGCGAATGTCACACTGCAACATGGTGCATTGCAAAGAATGCAGTGCTTGGATTTCAGAGTTAGCTGGGTTTCAATTCCCCCTCCAACACCCATGAGTCTTTGGACTTCTAAGCTTTAGTTTTCTCACCTGTAAAATAAGGGAACTGAACTGGATGACCCTTTCCAAATATAAAGTCATGATACTATGATCCAATGACTCCACGTTAATGCTGAATTTCCTTAGAGGGGAAAAGACTGGCTCAAGTAAATAGGATCTTAGAGAATGAGCATTTTGTGAGGTTGTAAAATCGGAGGCACCTTAGGTGGCAGAGAGGATCAAGTGGTGAACTTGGAGTGAATTCAAATCTTTCCTCAGATACTAACTCATGTGACCCTGGGCAAGTCACTTAACCACTGCCTGCTTCAGTTTTCCTCATGTGAAAATGGGGATAATGATAGTACCTACCTCCCAGGGTTGTTGTGACGATCAAAGGAGATGTAATTGTGTACAACACTTTGCAAACCTTAAAATGCTATATAAATGCTAGCTATCATTATTTTAGGGACCCCTCAAAGGTTGTTTTTTTTTAAACATGTTTCCAAACTAAAGTCAAATTCTATTATAACTATGGTGTATTGGAAATGAGGAAAAACAAAGACAAAAAAATGCTTTATATCATAGATTTATGGTATGATGAGAGCTAAACTAATCAACAAGCATTTGATAAACAAAGGGGTTTACAGTGAAGTTTATATTTTATCCCAGAAACAATAGAGAACCACTAGAATCTGTTGAGTAGGGAAGTGCCTTGATAAGACCAATACTTGAGGAAAATCACTTGGGAAGCTTTGTGGAGGATGGATTGGAGTGGGGTGAGATCTGAGATGGGGAGGAAATGGTCTCAGTAACAAATCAGTAACAAAAGCTATAGAGAAATCAAGAAAGGTGAGCACTAAGAAAAGACCATCAAATTTGGCATATATAAAATATACATATACATGTTTATATATATATACACACATATATATATATAATAACTAATCATGCAGTACATTACACAGAGTACACCTTAGGAGTGAAATAAATTGTTGCTTAAATTAATAAAAAATCACTTTCAAAGTCGTGGTAAAATACTTTTAAAACAAGACTGTTGTATTTTCATAGTTATCAGGCTGAGAAATTCAAGCCTTTCTGGCTAGATGAGCCATTAGGGAAGAACCTTGTCTGTTTAAAATCAAGAGCATCAAAACTATTATGAAGAGTAGGAATAAGGAATTAAGATCAGAAATACAGAAATGAAGACCTGGCGTGAAGCAGAGGCAACATACAGAACATGCCATCAAAAACATAACCAGGTTACTGGGCAGCTGGATGGTGCAGTGGACAGAGCCCTGGGTGTAGAATCAAGAAAACCTGAGTTCAAATCCAGCCTCAAACAGCTACTGGCTGTGTGACCCTGGGCAAGTCACTTAACTGTATGCCTCAGTTCCTCATCTGTAAAATGGGAATAGCAACAGCACCGACCTGCCAGGGTTGTTGTGAGATAATAAATGTAAGCCACTTAGTACAGGGCCTGGCACATAGTAAGCACTGTATAAATGTTGGCTATTATTTTTATTGCTTACTAGTACAAAATCAAGATCAGGATCATAGAAAATCTAGGCTGTGGGAATGGAAAGGCACAAAGTTTTAAATGAACAGATTGGAAAAGGAAAGAGGTGGGAGAGACATATTAATAATTAAGAGAATATCTGGTAGCCTGGAAATAGTTTCACCTGGTTGTACTCTGGATCTCTGTGAAACCTATGAATATCCAACCTGCCTCCCCATAAGGTCCTGATAATATATGTCATTATTCTTCCCTGAAATTCTATTACAATCAGTTTGGCCAGAATTTTAGTTTTTTGTGTTATTTCATTGACTTCTTTTGAAAGCAGTAGAAATGAAGTGCAGCATCGCCATTTATAAATAGTGACATCAGTCTCATTAAACCTATTAAAATACGGCTGGTAGGAAAGGCAAGTTAAGATAATTGTTTACAGTTGGCATGATACACTCATTCTAAATAATAATAAAACTTTTAAATACATGTAACTATACATGTATTGGGAGATGCTTCTATCATGTCTGTTCATTGTTTATCCTTTGTTCTCAAGAAGACCAATGACATTGGAGAGGTGATACCATGATTGCAAGTGAATGGATTTAAGCGAGGGAGGGCTGTGCAGAGTCACCAGCCTCATTCTCTCATCCAGAGCCATTGGTCCAGTGGCCAAGATATCGATCAGGATGACTGGCGATGGCCCAGATTCAGTGGGAGGACCTTGGCCTTTTTAAGCTAAGTCTTTCCCCAGGTCTCAGTTTGACTGAGGCAATGCCCATTCAGTGATTAAGGCTAGGTAAGAAATGAGCCTATCAAGTACCAATGAAAGTAAATCAAATGTCTCAACCAAAAAAAAAAAAAAGCAGACGTATTGTGCTAATGATAGTGCTTCTTAGAGAAGTAAATTACTTCCACTGACCCTGCCATATCATAATAATTAGAAGTCAAGGCATTAGCCACCTTATGCCTTTTCCCCCCAAAAAAGCCCAAGATATTTAATAGTTTATTGAAATGGTGCAAGTATTTTAGATTTCTAGGGATAACAGAGGATAGAAGGGTCCATGGGGTCACAAAGAGTCAAACACAACTGAATTACTTTTCATTGCTTGTTCTCCATCGCCACTAATTAACATGCCCATGCCTGGTTGACAGTATGCCAGTCCCAGAATTCCTTGTGCCTTGCCTGAGTTTCCTTTAAAATCAGTTTGATGGTTATTTGCTTTTCTAGTTAGTTAAACCTATCATTGTATTTTTGATTAGACATAAGGGACTTTGATCATACACAGACCCTGGTGAGAGGAATGGGCAACAAGGCCTTTGTACTCATGGATCTTGTAGCTGCCCATGAGAGATGGCATTTGCTAGGTTGGTGTATTGATATTGGAGATTCAAGAAAAGTGCCCAGTGAAGAGCAATGTTCTGTTTCTCTTGGAATTTCTTTTTCAACATGGATACATAAAAATTGGTTTGCTGGTACAGTGTTTTGATTAAGCTGGTAGAAAAAAGTTCTGCAAAAAAAAAATGGTAGCCCTGAAGCCACCTGGACTATTTTATCAGATCATTATATGATGTGTCATTTATTTTGACTTTCCCTGTTACAATGCTCAATTGATTTTTTTTAGTGAGGCAATTGGGGTTAAGTGATTTGCCCAGGGTCAAACAGCTAGAAAGTGTCAAGTGTCTGAGGCCAGATTTGAACTCAGGTCCTCCTGAATCCAGGGCCAGTGCTTTATCCACTGTGCCACCTAGCTGCCCCGCTCAATGAATTTTTGTACATTCCATGAAATCCTTTCTATACTCAAATTACATTGAATAAGAATTAGAGAATATTGCAGTTAGGAGGAATTTTAGGGATCACTTACTCCAGACCCCTTGTTTTGGAGATGAGAAAACTGAGGCTACCAGGAAGGTCAAACAGCTACCATGGATCAAATTTGAGACTGGAGGTCCAGTTTCTTCTCACGCACCTTCAAAGTTGCATTCATTCTTTCAATTTAATTAACTAAGTAGGTACTTAATAAATACTTATTGTTTGATTGATTATAGTACCTAGTCTAACCAAGGAAAAATAAATATTCTCTGGGAACATATGGCTGGCTATAAAACCATGGAAAACAATTCACATAAAGGTCCAAATTAATAAAAAGCTTCGAAAAAGCATCGGCCCTTCTGGTTATTTCTTGTATAATGAAGTACATTTCAGAAATGATTTTGTTTCTGAAACATCCCCTTTCTATTGAGAGAAACACCCACAATTCACTGAAATATCATATGACTTAAAGTTCCTTTTTCTTTGTTCACTGGAAATAGTGCTAATAGTTTTGGCACAAAATCCTTCTTTTTTAATGTAGGATATTCACATGTTTCTTTAAGAATATTTTGCAAAAGCAGAGACAATAGACAGAATCAAGAAGATAGGTTCAAATCCATCTTTTAACTCTTAACTAGCTATATAAGCCTGGGCAAGTCACTTACTCGACTCCTCAGTGTTTCAGGCAACACCACCCTAGGATTTTATCTACAGGGTTACCTTAAAGTACTAGGTAAATGCCAGCTATCTACTAAGACTTATAAAGGTTTCCATGCATGTCTGTTGAGAGAATTCCCACACCAGGAGACCTATACACTGATGAAATAACTGACTCCTTTGTGCACTGGTATATTTTACTAATAATTTTCCTTCTGAAATCTTTTCTGTAATTACCCATTTTCTTGTATTTGCTGTAGGATGGCACACATCGACAATACACAAAAACATATACAAATGTGTACTTGTGCAAAAACAACAATCCCAGTGTAATAATTAAGAAAACATTAAAAAAGAGAATAGTGTTTCTCACAAAGAATATTAGCATTCATAAGAGGCAGTAAGACTTAATTATATAAAGGATGGACAAAAGGTTTGTTCTGCTTTTCATAAGATAAATAACACCTCACAAATACAGTATATTAGGTGACCTATTGTGGCCTACCTGCTTTTGTCAGTAATTTCTTCCAATTTCTCGGCTAACATACAGCATTCTTCTTTCAACTTTGCCATAAATGTATTCTGGGACTTCAGCAATGAAAATCGTTCACTTTCTAGAAATAATAATACCCCCCCCCCAAGTAATTAAGACAATTATGGCTGAAGGTTTGCAATGTTTGCCAAATATAAAAAGAGAGAAACTAAGACTGCAGCCTTGTTTTCCACAGGCCATTTTAGTAACCCCTAGGCCAAATGACATTTTCTACTTTGCTATAAATTTCCTGAGGCATTCAGTTTTACAAACATTACACAACTAACAAGGGCTCAGTCATACGTGTGCTGACCAAATTTTAAAAAATATTCAAATGCCTCTACAGAGCTATAGATGAAAATACTAATAGATAGTTACAATAATTATTTGACTATAAATTCAAGGTGTCCAACAATTAGTTGTTCATGAATATAGAATAAGGTAAATGAAACTTATAGGATACTTCTTTGGTGTAATACAGTTACTTCATGCACTATTTTTGCTCACAGGCTTTTCTTGTTGCATAGTCTTTTTATTCCTCAACTTTGAAGAAGAGAGTATTTGCTTACACTCTCGTCCCATGACCCCCTTCCCCCCAAAGTATTTTTTTTCCCTTTGAATGCTGCTTTGATAGGAGTTACTTCAAAAACTTAGTCATAGGAACTGAAGAAATGGAAATGACCTGTAAAAAGAAACATGTTCAAAGAAATGTTAAAGATGGTAAATTACTCTGATCAAGCCTTTAGAGGCTCTGCCTAGGGCTCTGTAATCACTGGGCCTCTGTAGTAGTAATAGTGGTAGACTGGAACAATTTATCCCATAATTTTCTTTCTCTCATGTTGGTGGCAAAATACCTATTAGGTCAAGTCTGGTTAGAATTTATTGTTGTTGGTCAGAGGCCAGTATAAGAAAACATCTTTTTTAATTGGAAGAGGTAATTATGTAGGTCAATATGGTATAGATAGAAACTTTATATGGAACTAAGTTATTTAATTAAGCTCCTTTAGGTAATTATTTGCCCAGAAGATGACAGAGAGGTAATATTCACCTTTGCATGCATGAATTATGATAATTATAAAACATTCTATGTGAAACACAATAAAATATACATTAGCTTTAAGTATAAGATAACTAGTGAATGACAGTAGTATATGGTATACAAAACAAACTATCTCAGTATACTAAAACTGAGCAATACATTTCTGGAAAAGAAATGACTAATTAAGCTTTTTCTCTCTTAATGGTACAATCAGCTTATAAAATCTATGGCATGAAATTCTAATAACTAACACTGTCCATGAACATACCCAACTCGGCACTGAAAGAGACTAAAGAAACCTCTGACTGAACAAATCAAACTGCACAGTTTCAAAGTGCATTTTACTTTCAAATTAAAGGTAAAGAGTTACTGGCCAAGTGAGTCTGCAGAATGGAGCCAATGTGATGAAAGACGTTAGTTTTCCGCCAAGCTGCCAGCTGTGGTCAATGCCTTGTATTAGTGAATTCTAACAGCAGTTGCAATAACTTGAAGAATGCAAAGGATTAAACATCCTTTCTAGATTGGGGAGGGGGGGAATCATACAAATGCTAAAAATGTTCGAGGCTGCAAAGATTAAATAAAGGAACATATCAATTTGGAGCCACTGAATTACATCCAGCTGCGACAGTGAATTAAGAACCGATTAATGGCTAAAGCTTTTCTCCAGTTTGGATGCTGAGGCAAACTCATTAGGCTTTTAGAGTAGCTATAATGTGTGTACTGTGGGAACTGTTCAATGCTATTCAGGAGACTTTAACTGTAAGCTCAGAGCATTTCCCGCAGAGCTTCTGATGCTATTTTCTTTATATAACATGTGTGCCTGAAAATCCAGCCAAAAACAAGCCCTTTGTTTTTCTACTTTGTTGTGGTCTCTCTCAGCTTTACGTTTCTTGAACACAGGTAAATAAACTCATAATCCAGATGGTGCAACAGATGTGAGAGCAGCACTCTGAAATCAACAGACAGTGGGCAATACTTTCCATTTTCTCTTTTAAACGCTAACTAATATGTAATTCGGAATCTCCGGTGTCGTTAGCATCTGCTCCCTTCGGCCAGCCAAAGGTTACAGGTGTTCCTGATGTCATTTCACAGTGAGGCGTGGGCCTAGCTTGTGAGCGAGTGCCCAGGCTCTAATCCTTCCCGACCACCTACCAGCTTTATCATGCTGGGCTTCCATTTGCTGCATCTTCTGTGTCAGCTCCTGCTCTCTTTGCTGGGCCTGAAGGGCTTGGGCCTTTGCGTTGCTGCTAAAGCTCTGCTGAATGCTTTCTTTTTCCAGCCTATAAAACAGAGGAAACACACAGAAATTTAGCATTCACATGCACAAAGCCCCCACAAACAAAATTCCCCATAGTCTCACAGATAGCTGATACATAATAAATAGTTTAGCATAAAAGCATTCTATCTTCATCTATAACTATCCCCCCTCTTTTAGGAGGAAAAAAATGACCTCTTACAATGTCAAACATGCCACAAACTAACCCCAAATGGACAAAAAGTTGAGTATTAAAAATAAGGCTTTACACAATTTCGTTACAGTGTTTAATGCTACATATATTAACACCTCCCTCATTTGAAGCATATCTTTATTAATTTATACTCATTCATTTTAATTCATTCTGTCATACACAAATGTTGGGCAAAACCATGTTACAGAAGGCCACTGAGTTCCACAATGAAAATTATATAAATGGACAATCAGCCAAAGGATGACTCTAGGAAGGGCTTGTGATTTTCATGGTAGCTCAGACTTGGTCATAGCATCGGTTGGGGCAGTCTCATGTGGGATATAAATGTGTGTTTTGCATCTTTAGTTAATCTTCTGCCATCCCCAAATGTTTCATATTCCAATGCTGGTGTCGAAGGAGCCAGTGATTCAAAATAGCATGAACTTATGGCGAAGCTAGAGAGTCTGGCTCCCTTTTCACATCACAAAGTTTTAATGAAAACTGAAATAATGGGAGGGAATCCATCCAGGAGCAAGTCAATGATCCTGCAGTGCCAAGTTGGTCTGTTTTCACTTACACATATTGACCCGTTGTGCTACATAAAGATAAGGAAAAGATGAAATTGGAACTCTGGGGGGGAGGGAGGGGAGGAAGAAGAATCGCTTCTCTCAATGTTATACAAGGAAATCTTTTTTTGATGGTTTCAAAGGAGAGAACATGGAGAAAAGTCACAGGCTGCTTTCCTCATTCCTCAGACAATGTTACAGGGATTGCTTGTAAGTATAGATCCATAAGTACAGTTAGGATATCAGTTCTGAGACCTCACATACAACAATGTGTTTTATACCTTTCTAAAGTCATCATGTAATAGGATGAGTACAGTTATCTTTGTTTTTGTCTGAACCTCAACTAGTCTCTAAGTTCCATGATGGTCAAGGACTATATTTTATATTAATAATAATTCACATTTAATGACACTTTGAGCTATATGAAATAATTTCCCTCAAAACAATTCCATAAAATAGGTTATACAAACATTCATATTGTGTATGTATAACACTTTGAAACTGTAACATTATATATAGATATAAAATATTAATGTGATAATGATAAATAATAAATGTTACGTAGATATAAAATGATATACATCAGCTGTTATCATTATGCATGTAGAGGAAATATGTTATTGTGGAAGCAGCGCTGGCTCTGGAGGCAGATGACATAGGTCCTAAGCCCTTTGTGACATTGGGCACACACCTTGCAAGACATATTCTGACATTTGTAAAATGAATAGTCTTCTTGTTCCCAGCACCTGATACACAGGAGATGCTTAACATTGCTTAGCAATAAAAGTGCACTTACCTCTAGTGTTTCTTACAGCTTTCAATCCATGATTCTATTGTTCCCATTGCAGATATGGGAAAACTGAGACTGATAGGTCAGGTGATTTACTCATGGGTCAATTTTGGTGCTGACCTGCTCTTATCTGGCTTACTATACCATAACCTAGCACATGGCATAATACTCTGAAATAAATTATGCTTAAGTTTGTTAATGGAATGAATAAACAAACTCAAAGAATGTTCTACTGATGACAGTATAGCTTCAGATGAGATCGATCACCAACTGATATCAGCATAGCCTAGATGACATCACATGTGACGTCAGCATATCACACACATGGGACTGGTTCTATATAAGATGAGAAATAGGAGACAATATTACAAAGGTTTTTTAAAAGTAGCACTTTTTGACTTACTCAGACACTTCTACATATTGAATTCTTCATAGGACTTTCTCATCCACACTCCTTTAGTTTACTAATTAGGTTTTATTGCATAGCCTTTGCCAACCTAAACATCAATAACTCCAAAAGGAGTTCATTCTCAGTCCATGCATTGTTTTGGCACTTCAGCTCCTACATTCCAGTAGTTCAATGTTTTGGATAGTGTTATGGCGCCAATCCCAGGATGATAATGCACTAGTGCTTTACTCAAATGGAATCTTTAGCAGTTCATGTTGAAGGCTCATGCTATAGGTGAAATCATTACAAGGTATTCCTAGTATTTTCATAGTACATTTTCTTGGACAACATTTAAAGTTTTGCCCAAGGTTCAATTCTTCACCATGGCAGCTTAAATGTACTACTAGGCTGTATTAAGACAAGGACCTTAATCATATTTTGTATCTGTTGGTAGTCAAGTCAGGTTCAGTTAACCAATCGATATATAAACATTTGTTAAGCACCTCCCATATGCCAGGCACTTGGCTAAGCACTTGGGATACCAAAGAAATCAAAAGTCAGTCACTGCCTTCAAGGAGTTCATAACTTAATGGAGGGACAGTATGCAACAAGCTGCGTCTAGGATATTTTAACAAGTATTTATTAATACCAAATATCAAATAGCTTGTATTTATTGAGCAGTACTAGGTGCCAGATGCTATGTTAAGTGCTGGTAAAGAGGATGATAGTAGTAATGGCACAGAGTCCTCTTATCATTCCATCCCACCTTATGTCTTTATTTGTCCTACTGAGCTCTACAGTCTCTTCACCTCTGAGTTCTTTTGCACCTCATCACCTTGCACTAGTACACTCTCTTCCCCTTCCCCTATCTTGATCACCTGATAATCAGTTTGGACTCCACACATCTTCTATATCTTCTCCTTTAGGCCTGCCAGTATTGCTATTTAATCCTAACTGGCATGCTCGAATGCAGCAAGGCAATTCTTTTGTACTCATTATCAATTCACTATCCCACTCACCAGAGCAATGATTCTAACCCTTTTCATCCCTCCTTATGACTTTGAAAGGACCTTAACAGATATTTCACTTAAAAACTAAGGCCATTCACTGAAAGCTCTCTTATCCCTTCCTCATCTCACATCACTCAAATATCTTTCTTTCTTACCACCTCCTCTTTCACTTCAACAGCTGGCCTCATGACATGCACACCCGATCCCAACCCCTCACATCTTCCCCAGAAGACTGTGCTCTCTCTTCTTCCCTTCTCTCTCCCCCCCTCCCCTTATCTTCAGGTTTCCTCTCAGGTAGAGGCTGCTTTCTTGTTTCTAAAAATGCTCATAGGAGCCTACCAGATCTACTTGCTATTGTTCTATCTCTTGTCTTACTTTCACACCTAAACAAGACATCTACATTGAGTGTCTGTCACTTTTCTCTCTCACTTCGAAACCCTCCGCAATCTCATTTCAACTGAAACTTCTCTCAAGTTACCAAATAATTCCTTAACTTGTCAAATGTAAATCTCTCTGACACCTCTAACACTCTCTCCTCTTCTAGGCTTCTCCTCTCTTGGTTCTCCTACTGCCCAAATGTTCCTTCTTCATCTCTGTGGGATCTTAATCCAGTCACTCACTGACTTTGGGTTCCCCCAAAATTTGTCCTGGGCCCTCTACCTGTCTTGACTGATACTCTTATTAGCTCCTGTAGATTCAATGATCATCTCTATGCCCCAAGTATCTAGAACTCATTTTCCTCCTGAGTTCTACTCTTGAATCACTAATTCCTTTTGGAAATTTTGAACTGGATGTCCCAAGGACAATTCAAACTCAACATGTTAAACATAACTCATGATTTTTTCTGCCCTTGTCCTCCATTCCAAACTTCCCTACTATGTCAAAAGACTCCATCCTCATTGCTGTTATCGAGCTTGCAATCTCTACTTTCATCCTTGACTTCTTCTCTTTCAACATATACATTGTCAAGTCCTTGTTTCTACCTTCTCAACATGACCCAGCAATATCCCTTTCTTTTTGTTTCACGTGTTCCAGTCTGTTAAAGGCCTGCTGGTTGGGTTCCTGCCTTAAGTCTCTCTTTATACCCATCTATCCTTCACTTAACTTCTAAAGTGATTTTCCTAAAGTACAGGTCTTACACTGTTACCCTTCTAACTAAACAAATTCCAGTGGCTCCTTATTACCTCCAGAATCAAATATAAAATGGCTCTGTTTGACTTTAAAAACATGGCTCCTTCTACTTCTTAATTGCCCTCTATGTACTCTATAATCCAGGTATGATGGCCCTAAGTGCTTTTCCTCCTACATAAGACATCATCCCCCCAAATGCATGCTTTCCCTCCCCACCCCACTTCAGCAGCAGCCTGGTTTCCTTCAAGATTCAGCTGACATCCCACCTTTTGCAGGAAGCCTTTCCTGGGCCTTACCTTTCCTCCCCATTTATCCCATCCTGGCCCGCACCCCACCCTCCACTGAATGCCGAGCCTCTGAGATGACTTCCTCTCCCACTGCATCTACCTTATATGCAATTATTGCATGCTGAACCCCTCATCAGAACATCAGCTCTTTCAGCCAGGGATAGGCATTTTTGCCTTATCTTTGTATCCCCAGTACTTAGCACAGGGCCCGGTATACAGCACTTAATAGATGCTTTTTTGGACTGATGGAATGAAATACACATTTGTTAGACAGAGCCAAAGCATGGATTAGTTTTGTTGACTATGCCTACATGTTTCAGAGGACTTTTATTTTGAAGTTCTGGGCAAGGGAGTGCAAGGAAATGAATAGTTATACAGAGTGAGCCAAAAGTCATGATGTTTTAATAACAGTTTGAAAGTTATTTTTCTCTAGTTTTTGCCATTTACAAGATTTGGTTTTCCACACTTAATGTAAATTCATTTCCTATATGTACTGTATAATGATACTATGATACTGTAAATTAAAAACAAAAACAAAGGATTATTAAATATTGAAACCCCTCATGACTTTTTGGCCCATGCTGTACCATAAAAAGGAAAAAAGGGCTTTGATGCAACATTAAAAATACATAGAGGGGCAGCTAGGTGGCACAGTGGAATAAAGTACTGGCCCTGGATTCAGGAGGACCTGATTTCAAATATGGCCTCAGACACTTGACACTTACTAGCTGTGTGACCATGGGCAAGTCACTTAACCCTCATTGTCCCACAAAACCAAACAAACAAAATTAAAATAAATAGATAGATAGACAGATAGTTAGATGAATAAATGAATGAATAAAAGTACATAGAAAAGAGAAGAAAGTTCAGAAGGTTATACAGATAATCAAGGCAATGGTGGAACAACCACATTAAATGTAACAGGAATTTTAAAAACCAAACTGTAAAAGGTTCATGGTGTCATATTCAATCCTCTTTTTTCTGTTCTTTATATAAGATGTTCAAGTTTGTTGATGTCTGACAGGTTCATAATAATTTTTTTCAATTGATGCAGCTTTATTTCTTTTCCACATAGTGGGAAAGAATATTGTTGTAAGTATGTGTGAAATAGTCTCTCATATTTGTATGAGAAAGAAGAAGAATGGTCAAGTCCCCATGTGCTGTGCTGATATGGGACAGATTTGTGCCCCTCCACCATGAGGTTATCCATTCCAGAAAAGGAGTATGGTTTAAGGTAGTCAAAACCAGCTTATCACAATAGAGCTATATAACATTATTTGTCTAAAAGCAAAAATGCTATTGGAGCTCTGTTGAAAAGAAAGCATTAGGACCCCAAGTATGATACTCAAAACAATAATGGCATAATAATTCCTGGGAGGATCCACCATTTCTAATTCCCTCTTTTTTTTTTTTTTTTTTTTTTTAGTGAGGCAATTGGGGTTAAGTGACTTGCCTAAGGTCACACAGCTAGTAAGTGTTAAGTGTCTGAGACTGGATTTGAACTCGGTACTCCTGACTCCAGGGCCCAGTGCTCTATCCACTGCGCCACTAGCTGCCCCTCTAATTCCCTCTGTCATTCATATTAAGTTGTCTAATTATTATATACTGAATTTGAAAAAGATGAATCAGAGCTACTATAAAGTGCTATGTAGAACAAAAGAAAAATGCCTGGAGAGTGTTTGGAATTTGGGGAAGAATTTATAAAGCATTCAGTCCATCTGTCATGGGGAAAATTTTGTGATACTTGAATAACTGCTTATATACTATATAAAGTTATGACCATATAGCTTAGTATAGTTATTATAGCTCCTCAATGACCAAAAACCAACCATTTAAACAGCAAAACAATCAAGTTTTGTTACACATTTCTGAGTAGTCCCTTTAAATATTCTCCAACTTTTAACTTTCTCTCATTAAGAAGGTACATGTTTTATATCTTAATAGTACAGAATACTAAATTACAGGCTTCATATGTATAATGGTTATTGTCATTCTTGCCTTCTCAAAGATGGGGGAGGAGGTTCGAAGGAGTTGAAAATTTTGAAACTGAAAATAAAAATTAAAAAAAACCAACCCAAAAATATTAAATTGATATTTTCTTTTTTCTTTATTCCTTTATGCTACTTTCTTTATGCTTATTTTTCTGCCTTTTTATTCTAACCTCTGTTATAATATTTTAGTTTAGAGGATGTTCATAGAATCATAGAATATTAGGACTTCGGAGGACCTTAGAGATCATCTGGTCTTTTACTGATGAAACAGTAGAATCAATGAAATTTAAGAAAGATAAACCAATGTCACATTTCTAGTTAATGACAAAGCCATAGAGCATTTTACATTAGGGAAACGGCACTTGTATTTGATATTGTCCAATGGAGACTCTGACCTTCAGTCAAATACATGCACTTGATGTCTCACAAATATATATAATAATAAAATGGGACATTTATATAAGACATATGAAAGTTCAGAAAATACTATATATGTCTTGGGAGGTATATACACATATACACACATGTATGTATATATATATGCATATATATGTATGTATGTATGTGTGTGTGTATATATTAAATCATAACACACACACACACACACACATATATTATATAATATATATAGCCTAATTTCATCAATAAGACCTTGTGAAATAGGTACTAAAGGTATCACAATTACATTTTACAGATGGGAGAAAAAAAGCTCAGAGGGGTTAAAAATTTGCTCATGGTCGTACAGAATAGTAAGGATCAGAAGTGGGACTGAACTTTCATGGCATTACAAATATATTCCTTTTGTTGAAAAAAAAAAAGTCCCTTGTGCGCTCACCTTAGATGGTGGGCTTATCCTTAAGCCCCGGCTCTTTTTAAGGGGCTCTATCAGGCTTTAATGCTCCGGATAATGATAATGGCCTAAAAGAACTAAACTTCTAGGAAACTAAATTATTTCAAGACTGTCTGGGGAATGAAGAAAAATATGTTCCAATAGATAGAGTGGGCCAAAAGTCACGAAGGGATTTCAATATTTAATAACTCCCTTATTCTTTGTTTTAAACTTATAATACTATAGCATCATATACAGTATATATAGGAAATGAATTTATATTATCTGTGAAAAATCAAATCTTGTTAATAGGGAAAAATGAAGAAAAAATGATTTTCAAAAGTTATTGAAACATTGTGAATTTTGGCCCACCCTAGTGACTATCTTTCCGAGTTTGGGCTCAGGGTCAAACAACTACATTTTAGTATGATTTCATTCTGATAAATGTAGTTAATTCTGTTTTTAGAGAAGAAAATAAAGCATAGAGATACAAACATATAGGAATGAGACCAAAAAATTCTAAAATTACCACTCAGAGTTATTCCCCAAATACATCACACAATTTCTTATTTTTTCAAAATTATTGTTACATAAACAATACACCACGTCAAAGAGAAAAGAGTACTGAACATATAGGTGTCTTGCATGAGCATCCGATATTGTTCTTTAAAAAGTATAACCTTGGGGCAGCGTAGGTGGCACAATGGATAGAGCACCCGGCCCTGGATTCAGGAGGACCTGAGTTCAAAATCCGGCCCAGACACTTAACACTTACTAGCTGTGTGACCCTGGGCAAGTTACTTACCCAATTGCCTGACTAAAAAAAAAGTATAACCTCAACCTTAGAAGTGGAAAAACTAAAGAAAAAAGAGTTAAATTTTCTTTCTCCAAGTCTCACAATGTCAGTGGCAGAGATGAGGAACCATCCCGACAAAGATGTCTTTCACTTAAATGGGAATAAGGTACTGCTTCAGAGAATGATCTGAGGAACCCAGGAAGGTCCCTAACCACAAAAGCAGGACCTCCTGGCTTGTCAAGGATATCTGAAATCTCACCAGTGAAATAAGTCCTTGAGTGAAAAAGTTGTCATAATTAAAATAGAAACAGGGCCCTGAAGGAACAGAATACTATATCCATTTTCATCAGCTCTTTTCCAAGTTAACAGTCAGATAATATTAGCTAATACATTATTCTATCTATAATTATCTAGCATACATAGCCAGCATATATGTTAGTATATATACTATAAGATTGGCAAGGCACTTTATATCATGATGTCATTTATCCTCAGACTAGGAGATAGGTACTAATCTATTTTCCATTTTACAGGAAACTGAGGTTAAGCAACTTGCCCAAGAACACATGGCAAATGAGGCCAGATTCTCAACTCCATGTCCAGTGCTCTATCCACTAGGACATGGAGTAGATCTATAGGAAATAGAAAGAGTAGAACAACAAATGAGGACATATGGGAGGGCTGCATGAAGAAGAGCAGAAGGGTACTAAAGTGGAGATGGCAGCATGCTGATGACAACACTTTTCATCTTTCAGTTTTCCTAAAGATGGGCCTGTATCTAAATCTCAAGATCATCAGCCTGTTCTTTTGTGACAATTAGATACACTGTCTCATAACGAAGTTCTTTCTAAAATCATGAATACACCTATTAATTTTGCCCATAAATAGCCTATTAAATAGATACTTTATTTATTTATATTGTAAGATGATTTTCTATTTGAATGAAACAAAGGGCATTTATTTTAGCCAATCTGCTGTTTTTCATCTGCTTTATCAGTGAATAGATATTCTCTCATCCTTTGGCCATAAGGAAAGAAAGACAAACTAGGAAGAAAAAGCTTAGGTTGTCATAATGGGACCACAAAACTGCACATTAGTCAACTGTTATTAAAAAAGGCTGACATGAGAACTAAGATCTATTAATAGAGATGTGATATACATAAGCAGAAAAATTATCATTCCTTGGCATTGAGCCAGGCAGGTCTTTAATAGAGAACTATATCTAATTTAACCTCCATATTTTTTTCTTTATGAAAAATTATTTTTATCTTATGTTGTTTTATCCCTTCTGACAAACAACTCCTTATCCCCAAAGATAGAAAGGAGAGAGAAAAAAGAAGAAAGAGCAACTGAATAAGACTAGCACAATCAACTGAGCTGTATATGCAATATTCAACACCCAGAGCCTCCAACTCGGCAAAAGAGGGAGGAAACATTTCTCAACTTATCTTTGGGGTCAAGCACTGCCAACTCTCCATATTTCAAAATAATACATAGAAATGGGAGGAGGGGTAAAAAATAAACAATAATTCATTCACACTATATAGAATTTTGCAAAGTAAGTTCTATTTGCTAGATAGTATATGTATCTTCGTTGTCTAGATAAGAGGCCAAGAGATAGATAAAATATCATACACTCAGGAAGTGCTTAGAGGTATATCTCAAATCCAGGTCTTAGTATTCCAAGTCCAGTGCTTTTTTAGGCTACACCACACTGCCGGGCTTTAAAAGCAGCACACATTTAAACATTAAAATATAGTATACTGATATGTAATATAATGTATGACATAATGATAAAACGTTAAGAAAGAAGCTGCCTAAAACCAAGATAAAAAAACACTGAAATAGGCTCCAGTAGATAACCCGGTGATGCTTGAGAATAGTATTGGAGACTATCTTTTAGGAGTTGGGGTATGATAATCTCTAAAGAAATCAGAGACTAGACAAGATAACCATATTCAGGTCTACAAATTACTGTACACTTGGGGGATTTTTTCAGAATTTAAAAAATAGTGTTTTTGAACAATACTTTCAGTGTTTGAAGCTTTTAGGAGAAACAAAAATTCTGTTTATACTGTTAGTAAGGCTACATTCTCCTCTTATTTGAGCAGAGAAGGGAAACGTGGGGAGGGTGGAGAGTAGGAAAACACATGGGAGAACTCAATCTGTAACCTCTCCTTCCTCCAGTATGCAAATGATTTAACAGTAACACACAGATTTCCTAGAGTAAATAATTTCTATATCCATCCCTGAGAAGTATGTCAGTGTTTCAGACCCAATGTTTCAGAAATGCGTTATCAGGTCAGCGTATGTACCACCTACCAGGAAAAGAAGCAGGAAATAGAGACAAGGAGGACACCTCTAAGAAAAGCAGCAAACACGAAGACAAGAAGAGCAAAACAAAGACATCCCTAAAAAACCATTTTTATTGTAAAAGCATCTATGCCCAAGAATGTCCAAAACCTATAGAAATCTTACATTTCAAAGTAAAGGGAAGCTCAGCACATGTGTGGATATTGACAGTTAGGAAATGAGAACCTATGTTGCTAGTTTTTTTCCTTCTATAGGAATGAATACTTTTTTAAATAGGCAATCAGACATCTTAGAAAGATGCCGTCGAGCACTAATTGGAATTCTGACCAATCAAATCACTACTATATTTATTCATGAAGATCTTTTACTTAGAATAAGATTCATAAAACTTACCTAGATACCTGATGGGTAACACAAGAGGAATACAAGTTGGAAAAAATGACTTTTAGGCTATTATTACCGTGTTTCTAAGCAGTTCCAGTGTGTTCAATATAAGTAGCCAGATTCCTTACTTTGTAGCTTAATTCAAGCAGAGTCCCAAGGTGTAGAAGAGAAGAACAAAGTCCTATTTGTAGCTTTACCATATCAGTTAGATAAATGCAAAGCATTTATTGAGCGCCTGGCATTGTACTATGTGCTGGGAATACAAAGACCAAAACAGCAAATAGTCTCTGCCCTAGAGGAGCTTCCAGTGTACTTAGGTATATAACAAATCCATAAACAAGTACATTATGAGAAAATGGAGGAGGGAGAATCAGGGGAAGTTTTGCTGAGGAGGAGCATTTGCAATGAAGCTTAAAACGACAGCTAAGGATTCTGACAGGTGGTGATAAGCAAGGAGTGAATTCCAGAATGGGGAATGGCTTGTAAGAATGCATGGAGGGGGGCAGCTAGGTGGCACGTGGATAGAGCACTGGCCTGGATTCGGAGGACCTGAGTTCAAATCCAGCCTCAGACACTAAACACTTACTAGCTGTGTGACCCTAGGGCAGGTCACTTAACCCCAATTGCCTCACCAAAAAAAAAAGAATGCATGGAGGGTAGGGAAGAGTGAGTAATAATTTTGCGAACCCCCCTAATACAAACCAATACTGGAATCCCATTTGGCTTGAAGGCAGAGTATGTCTGGGTCCTTCCTAAGTAATTCTTTTTCTAAAGGGAAATAATATATGATACACATGTAAAGGAAAGAGTGGACTCAATTCGGGTGGGCCTGAAACAGGCTGCAGAGTTTAATTTTATCCTGTAGTCAATGGAGAACCACAAAGGTCCTTGTTGTAAAGGAGTAACATGTAAGAAACTTGTACCTTAGGGAAATTGTGTCAAGAAAACATTAAGGAAAGGAGATGCAGGAAGACCAATTAGGAGACTAGCATGGTATTTCAGGTGAGAAATGAGGAGGGTCTCAATGAGGGCTTTGGCTATGTGACAAGAGAGAAGATAGATGGAGGAGTAGTAGGACAGGAAGTCAGGTTACGAGGGACTGAGAAGTGACTTGGGTAGTGAAGAAGTGCAGGCAGAGAGTGTAAAGGACTCTCACAGTGGGACAATGAAAGAGAAAGGAGCCAGAGGGTAGCATTTTGCAGAGACTGAAGGGCCTGCTGAAGTTTCTGAAAGGAGAAGGTAGACCCGAGTATGTTTATAGGCAGAAGAGAAAAAGTGAGAAGTTAGCTACTGACTAAAGAGCAAAGAATGGGAATGATGGACTGGACATGTTCCTGAATTTTCCTCATAACAACAATTACAATAATACATTTTGCAAAGCTCTTTACTCACAATCCTAAGAGGCAAGTTGTGCAGTTATCCTCATTATACCCATGAGACTAAGGCTCAGTAAATCCTTGCTCAGGACCACAACATTATTAAGTAGAGAATCATAAAAGGTTAGAGCTGGAAAGGACCTCAGAAAGCACTTAGTCCAACCTGTATCTGGACAGGGTTCCCCTCTACACTATCCCTGACAGGGGGTAATCATCATCATCATCATCATCATCATCATTATTATTATTGTTATCTTCCACTACAAGACCTTCAGTAAACTCCACAAGCTGAAGCAGTCTATTTCTTTGTTGTGGTTCAGTCATTTCAGACAGACATGTTCGACTCTTCAAGACCACACTGGGAGTTTTCTTGGCAAAGACACTGGAGTGGTTTGCCAATTCCTCCTCCACCTCATTTTACAGATGAGGAAACTGAAGCAAACAGGATTAAGTAACTTATGCAGGGTCACACAGCTAGTGTCGGAGTCAGGATTTGAACTCAGATCTCAGATCTGCTTGTCTCCAGACCCAGCACTCTATCCACCACTCCACCTAGCTGCCCTTTTTGGATAGGGTTAAAAAGGATAACAAAAAGCATCAGAACTAGAAATCAAACCTGTGCCTTCTCACCCAAAGTCCAGTGATCTTTCCATTAACCATATGTATACCATCCCACTGTGTTCTACTGTCATGCCCTCCAATATATGACAAAACTGGGATAGCTATCTCCTTTATTTGTCTTGGTTTAAAAGTGCATTGTCGGGGCAGCTAGGTGGTGCAGTGGGTAAAGCACCAGCCCTGGAATCAGGAGTACCTGAGTTCAAATCCAGCCTCAGACACTTGACACTTACTAGCTGTGTGAGCCTGGGCAAGTCACTTAACCCCAAATGCCTCACCAAAAAAAAAAAGTGCATTGTCTAGTCCTTGTTTTTCTCTTCTGAATTATTACCATTTTCTATATTTCCTCTAATAATCCCTTAGATGAGCATATTTAAATGTAATAACATTAGAGAAATGCATTCTCATGACACCATTGTTATGTGTCAAAGGAGATGTAGAGTAAGCAAAGTGAATTACCAACTCCTACAAAATTGTGACTACTGAAACTCAAATGTCTCAGGGATTTTCCTTTTTCAATATAATACTGTATATGCTTGTACTAATTATTTTATGGCAAGATATATTTTATGGCAGAAATAAACTCCTTGATTGATGCTGATTTATACAATAAAATAAAAGAAAATATGTAACACATCACTGTATTTACTGGATAACTAGAAAGCCATAATCACATATCATAAACTTGCTGTCTTTTAAAAAATGAATAGGTGAAAAATATCTGGACAACAAATTGAAAAAGTTCCTTGGACTCAGAGTGCAGAATGAGACACACGCAAATATATGCACATACACACGTGTGTACACACATAAGACCGATGTGAAAATTGGTTTTGCTTGACTTTATCTGTTTGCAACAGGGTTTTTTCCTTTTGTTCTCAACTTGAAGAGGGTTAATATGACAAAGAGATAAAGTAGAGTTTTGCTGATTTAAAAAAATCAAGACAAATATCCTTGGGAATTTGGCAAATAATCTGTGCTGGAATTGGGGCATCATTTCATCCTAATCTACTACCCACAACTTTCCAGACATAATGCCCTACAATTTGAAAATACTATTTTATTAGACCTAATCATATTGAATATTCATAATCTTAAAACTACATAGAATAAAAATCTTCCAAAATATAGTGGCCTAGCAAAAGAAATTACAGTCATAAAGGAAGAGAATAAGACATATGTCATTCCTGTCATCTTGTCTGTTGGAAGATGCCCTAAAGATGCTTTCAACAAATCTACTGAAGATAAGCTTGCATTCCAATCCCTTTATCCAATCACAAAAAACAGTATTTTTGGCTTCCTGAGAAAGTCACTAAACATCCCTAAAAGAATAATAGCAGGATAGCAACATTTCTTTGGTCCATTTTTTATTTGAATCACATCAAAAGAGATATAAGTAAAGTAGAATGAGGTAAAAACAATAATAACAATAATACAATAAAACAATAATAACAATTTTACCATAAGTACATTATAGCAATATACTATTGAGTTAAGATTATATATGTCAATTTTCCATATATATGAAGTTTATTCATCAAAGTGGCAAGACTCTTTTCATGACACCATTTTGGTAGAAACATCTAAAATGTGATGCATATGTTCTTACAGTCTTTATGATGAACACAATTAAAATTTTTCTGAATGACTAACAGTTTCCTCTATTGTTATATCTTTCAAGAAATATCATTTGATTTTGACATGCACATGGAGATATCTTATTGGGGGAGAATCTGAAAGGCCATATTTTTTTCTACCAGAGGCATTCTTACAGTCAACAATAAGTAGAGTGTGAAATTGTATTCACCGCACTTTTCAGTCAACTGCGTCACTATAAAATTGTATCATTTGGGAGAGCCTTCTTAAATCTTTTTTGAGGATCTCCTTGATATGAATATAGATATTTTTACTTAAAATTTTACAAAATGGGAAAAGAGGCATATGTTAATGTTTTTGCCATCTCTTCCCTCCCTTTTTTGGGTGGGGAGAATTAAAGTTTGTGATTTTTTTCCACCTTGTGTACTACTACTCCTTCAGATAGCTTAAGAATTGATCTCTCAAAGTCCTCACAGGGTCACTTCCAGTAAGAATGTTCTCTGGGTATAGTTGTTCTAATTCAGCTACTCTTCCCATCTTGGTTATTTTTAGTGTCATTTCCACATCCTCATACATCACATCTCAAACTGTGAGGTTTGAATCCAAATGATGGAATTCCACTGTCTTTGGTGGAAAGAAGTGTTTGTTAAATAAATGTTTAATAAAGGTTAAAAGAGATGCCAGAGGTCATTTAATCTAATCTAAATCTAAGACAAAAAGATTCGCTGACTTGCCTAAGGTGAAGCAGATAGTAAATGAAACAGATGGATTTGACCTTATATCTTTTGAACTCCAAGTCCACCATTCTTTTTATTGTTCTACTGGTCAAACGATCTTCCTTCCACTGTGAATATCATATTTCCTTCATGAAAACACCTTTATGGGATTTCAAGTGACTTTTTCAAATTATTCATCCTACCAGTTTGCTCTATTGCTCTTCCTCTCATACATTTGCTCTGCTTTGGTCTGGCAGTTGTTCCTTAGGCCATCTATACCTCCCCTCTCCTGCTTTCTCCCACACTGAATCCTTTAGCTAAGGAGACCCTGCTAATACTTCATTCTATTCCCGTTTCTGGAGACAATTTTTCTAGTGAATGCATCTTTAACCAAAGTCATTGAGCCAGTCATAAAATTTTAGGGTCAGGATTCAGAGGTCACCTAGTACAACTTCTTAATTTTATAGACAGAAAGACAAAGAAATTAAGTGTCATACTCAAAGTCACACAGATGGCCAACCAATGGCCTTCAACAAGCCCAGTGTTCTTTCTTTTTTTAATTATAAAAGCATTTTATTATTTTCCAGTTACATGCAGAGATCGTTTTCAACATTTATTTTTATAAGATTTTTAGTTTCAAATTTTTCTCCCTTCCTCCTCCCTCCCCAAGACAACAAGTAATATGATATAGGTTATATATGTACAATCCCAATGTTCTTTCTAATGGCACATCTTGCCCCAATGACTTCAACTGAAGCTGTGCATTCAAAAGCCTCACACAAACAGATAATGTTGAGAATAAATTTTTAAATGTAAAAGAATTTAATAATTTCATTTTGTTTTATTTTGAGACTGGCTCTCAGTGAGTCTTCGTGGACTGACACCTTGCAGATCAGCAAGTTAAACTGCTCTATTTCTGAGCTTAGTGTAGATACCAGCTCACTGAAGTCTGGAATTCTTAAACTCAAAAGATCTTCCAGCCTCAACCTCCCAAGCAGTAAGGATGACAGGCATGGGCCACTAACCCTGCTTTTCTTTAGGTGTATCATCTTAAAACAACTATTAAAAT
The DNA here is from genome assembly GCF_019393635.1 of Dromiciops gliroides. Taxonomy (NCBI): domain Eukaryota; kingdom Metazoa; phylum Chordata; class Mammalia; order Microbiotheria; family Microbiotheriidae; genus Dromiciops; species Dromiciops gliroides. The sequence goes on from NC_057864.1 coordinate 135,072,649, forward strand.
TAGGATTAAAAATGAAAGGGGCAGCAAGATGGCGTAGTGGATAGAGCACCGGCCCTGGAGTCAGGAATACCCAAGTTCAAATCCGGCCTCAGACACTTAACACTTACTAGCTGTGTGACCCTAACCCCAATTGCCTCACTAAAAAAAAAAAAAAATTCATCCATCTGGATAAATTACCTAATAAAAAGAGAAGCAAAGGCAAGTGATGTAAAACTAAAAACGGCTGAAACAGCATTACCATATTATACAGATGTAAGTGATACAAGAAAACATTTTTGTAAATAGATTTACTCTGAAGCAAACCCCTCCAAATATATGTTTATATCAGCAAATTCAGTTATTAAATACATGAAAACATATTCCATACAGTTAGGCTGGCAAATCATAGGAAATTTTCTAATTATGTTCATGGATTACAGACTTCTAATAAGTTAATATACACTTAATTGGAAAATCTTTATCATTTGCCAGTCTACCTGTCTGAAATTGTTAAATGTGAAATAATAGGCTATCTGAAAGATTTTCCCCAAAGATTTTCCCCTCCATCTCCAGTAATCATTCTCACATCAACACTTGTTTCTACTAGGAAAGGCAGTAAGTGGCTATTTTTGATGTTCAACTAAGGCTTTCAAGCTGAATCAAGAAGCCTAAACAGTTCATTTTTTGTTGATCAGTCTGTCAGTCAAATTAGTAGGCTATCCCTATCCAGTGAACTAATTTGTTCCCATTGTTGGCTTTCAATGATTTCAATATCTTGACAAAATGTGGAATGCAGACAATTGGTGGATAGTTTCAAATACATGAAAATTGCTGTAGTTGGTTTGTCAGAAAGTAGTACAAAAGGAGGAAGAGACAGAATCATAGTAAGAATTGATAGACAATATCACAATAGATCTACAATTTACATTATCATTACAAGGTCATTATTTGTATAAATGTCTCCCAAAGAACCCCTTCATTTCTTCAAAACTCATGAAATGAGGTTATGGAGATGGTATTTATGCATGGAGGGAGGAATGAGAGGAATCAATGGAATCACTCTAAAGTTTGGTTTTGAGCTGCAGACTTTTAATTTGTGCCACTGATTTCAAATAATGAGAAGTTATAAATCAGGTCTATTTCCCTGAATATCAAAGCCAACATGAACCCTGTCAAAGCACCTTAGTTTAGTGCATTATACAGTGGGCCACACTGTGAAAGATATCCAAGTTCAATGAAACTGAAATCCATTAAGTGTTTACTATATGCAGTGTAACACTGGGGGATAAAAAGATGACAAATGACAGAGGTACTGCTGCCTTCAATGATCTCAAAGGTCAAATATGGGTATGAGAACTGTACATAAATAGTTAGAAGTCAGAATGTAAGAAGTGAATAGGCTACATTAGAAAGGGATCAGATACTAAGGAGGCAGTGATAACTTCCATCAGCATGAATCAAGGAAAGCTTTGAAGAGGAGCTCTCAAAAAAAGAGAATTTTTCATAATCAATTAGCCTTTGCTTGTCTGATAAATTCATTTTCAATAACTCTTCATAGATAAGGCAAAGTTGAGGTTATAATTAATGAAAAATATAGAAATGTCTGCTTGGTCAAACAAGAATAAACAATGGCTTACTTTCATATCAAAAGACTTATTCTAGTTTTCCACTTAATAGCTTCACGTATTCATATCTATATTCATAACATAGCTGATGTTTTCTACCCCTGTCTTTTAATATTACTCTTCCTTCCGTAATGTTTTCTCCTTCATAAGGTGCTCTCTCCATCCTCAGAACTACTATTTTCTTTCCCTGAATGTTACCATGGTTTCTTGCAGTTATTCTTGAACATGTATTATCTCCACTACAAGATGTTAGAATGTAAGTTCCTTGAGGGAAAGGATATTTTTTTGCCTTTCTTTATATGCCTAGTACATAGAACAGTGCTGGACACAGAGTAAGCTTGTACTTGCAGTCTTGCTGACTTAATAAGACTGTCATCCAAAGGACAGAGCCTGTGCTCTATCATTTAGATTAGTGCCTTGCACACAGTAGGGGGTTCAATAAATGATTACAGGGGCAGCTAGGTGGCACAGTTGATAAAGCACCGGCCCTGGATTCAGGGGGATCTGAGTTCAAATCCAGCCTCAGACACTTGACACTTACTAGCTGTGTGATGCTAGGCAAGTCACTTAACCCTCACTGCCCCACAAAAAAAAAAGAAAAAAAGATAAATGTTTACAGCTAGAAATAATGATCCATATTGATAAGGAAAGGGTGAGGAAGTTACAGTTGGTCTATGGCTGAGAAACATGCTTTGAAGAAAGGAGCAAATACATGTATAGGCATTTGTCAATTTTTCCAAGACAGATTCACTTAGAGTCAAGACCAGAAGGCCTAGTTTAAACCTTATCTTTCATGCTTACCTCCTGTGTGACCTTGGGCCAACTTCTGAACTCCTCTGGGCCTCGATGACTCATTTGTAAAATGAAGGGGTTGGAATAAATGGCTTCTGAGGTCCCTTCCAGCTCTAGAGCTATGATCATACACTCATGACTTGGGTCAAAAACTCAGTTCTTGTACTTACTATTTGGGTGATGAGTACAATTCCCTGAGTTTTTCTGGGCTGGGGTAGCCTTTTCTACAAAATGAAGGAGATGGACTAAAAGACCTCTGAGATCTCTTCCAGTCCTAAACCTCAGTCTTTTTAAACATGAACTAGAACTTTTTCCTAATTTAGATCTAACTTGAAACTCTTGGATTTTATAAATTAAAAAACCTTTATGGTTGTATTTATGCATATAGCAACTGAACACTGTTTTAGGACTTGACTACATTATTAAAAATTTTTGAGCATCCAATTGAATATATACTTTTTTTTTTTTTTTTGCGGGGCAATGGGGGTTAAGTGACCTGCCCAGGGTCACACAGCTAGTAAGTGTCAAGTATCTGAGGCTGGATTTGAACTCAGGTACTTCTGAATCCAGGGCCGGTGCTTTATCTACTGCGCCACCTAGCCGCCCCCTGAATATATACTTGTTAATGTTTGAGCACAGCACATCTCACCACAGAGAGCTCACAATTTAACCTGCAGTCAGAATATAAAATTTCACTCCTCACAAATTTTGTCTGCTTGTTTTCCTCCACCTACATAACTTTGTGAAGTGCATTCACAGATCCAGCTTAATTTTGTGTTGTTGTTTTACCTAGCTGTATTAAAGTAATAATGAATTATTGAGTGATTTAAGGCGCTCAGAAATTTTGATGGAAGAGTTCTATAATATTAACTAGATTATAACTATTTAACACCTAAAATTTAAATAATGCTTTACAGTTTGCAAAGTACCTTACATGATTATCTCATTTGATCTTCAAAACTCTGTGAGGGAAGTGCTGTTATTATCTTTGTTTTATAGCCAAGGAAACTGAGGCTGAAATAATTAAGTGACTTGCCCAAGATAACACAGTCAGAAAATGTCTGAGGTAGGATTTGAACTCAGTCTTCCTGACTCCCAGGTTGAGCACTCTGTCTATTGGGTGACCTAGCAGCTAAATTAATGGTCTGTACCAGTAGATTTTATTAGAGTAATGAACCATAAAGGATAGGTGCTGGATGAAAACACCTTCAGAAACTGTATGAGATAGATAGAGGTAAATAGTTTAAATTAACATGCACTGCAATGGAAGAATTTTTCTTCATCTAAAGAAATCCTTTTTTTCCTTGAAAATTTGGTTAGTACCATCATCTAGACCCAAGGTATGACCTTTAAAGATAACTTAGAATTGATATCCATAACCTACACAAGAGTAGATAGATATTGAATATAGATGATAACAAAATATCAGTGGAGAGAGCTCCAGAACAGAAAAGTGAACTACTGGTTATTCTGAGTCATGACTATTATCCCTAAATCTTGACACCTAGTAGTCTGGCTCAAATAAGATAGATTTATCTCACCTGCTGTGTTATGATAGGGTAGTTAGGTGACATAGTGGATACAGCGCCAGCATTCAGACTCAGAAGGAGTTGCGTTCAAATTTGGCCTCAGACACTTACTAGTTGTGACACCCTGGGCAAGTCACTTCCCCCTGCATGCCTCAGTTCTTCATCTGTAAAATGAGCTGGAGGAGGAAATGACAAACCACTCTAGTATCTTAGCCAAGAAAACCCCAAATGGGGCATTAAGAGTTGGACAAAAGTGATAGACTAAACAACAACAGTGCCATGACATAAGAGAAGCGAAGTCCTTTACTGCCTGGTCTATTCATTGTAACTATTCAATTTCTGCAAAAGGTGTACTCAGACCTTAGTGGTAACCCAGACCAAAATCGGGTGAAGCTGTTGAAGTCAAACAAATATTCTCCTGCTATTTCATTGTCTGTTTTGTAAGATTCACTATTTTAGCTCCTTTTTTTCTGCATAATTTGCTGGTGTTGTTTGTAGTTTGTTTGCTTCTTTTTTAATTAGTTAAGTGTTAAAAGGCAACTATGGTCCAGGGAGGCCCAGGCAAAAGTAGCATGAGGTAACTGGACAAGGCATAAAGAGTGCTTTGATTTGGAGCGTAAAATGTTTAATTTCCATACATGAAATAAAATACAGAAGTCCTCCCTATGTCTCAGTGTATTCTGCTTCTGTCTTAAATCATACTCGCATCTGCAGGTGTCTGCCTAAAGGCAGGTCATTGTGAGTCAATGAAAATCAGGACAGCCTCAGCAGCAAAAATTAACCTGCGGAATCATAGCAGGAAGAGGTATATTTGAAGACAGCATTATGCCAATGAAGACAGCAAATGAGGCGACTTTGCAAATGGAAAACAAAGTTAGGGACAAAAAAAAAATTAGTGAAATTCAATATACTAATACTATGCAAGTTTAATGAGAAATTACAGATGTCACCTAACAGTGGCTGAATTTGTTTCCCATATGTAGCATAAATCTGAGATGCCACAAAATAGATTTGAGTTGAATGTTAACCCTCATTCTAAATCTCCTTCCTTTCCTAGTTGATGACAAAACTTCAGTATTATCCAAACTGAGATCCTGTTAATGGAATTATAATACAAATGGACACAGAGAAAAGCTTATCTTCTTTCCCCCCCCCCAAAAGAATCAAGTTTCAAATATCTATCCTTGATGGTGTCAAGAGCCAGGATGAACGTATTTCAATTGCAACTTCCAAACTAAACTCACAAATTACTACCATTATGCTAAGTGCTAGCTACCCCACTGTGCAGTTTTGCTTTGTGAATTTTTACCTTCCTCTATGAACACTTTTAGCCACTGATCGCACAGCCTTTCAATGTTTTCTGCCTTTTCCTTTAAATAAACTGGCTCTGGCTCCTTCCATCTGGTTCCCCTTCCGTCAGCAACCCTGCACCTGTTCACACCTCCTCTCCTGTTGGATTCCACTGAACATTTCCTCCTCTGCCAGGGCTATTCTGGCACTTGCAACCTTTCTGTCATTCAATCCATCTGTCAGAAGTGAACTTTGTTTACCGCAAGCTTCTGCTTTCTTCCTCAAGAAGCAAAGCCCCTCAAGGTCATTGTCAAATGAACTGTCGGCATGGATTTAAATCCTCTTCTGCTAACCAGCAGAAGATGAAGTTCTGTACTGTAATGTACTTGTGAAAATTACTTTTGGGTCTGAGAAGACAATAATTTAGAGGCAAAGTAGTAAGATAGAGTATTTTAATGATCATTTGTAAAATCAGAGAGATGTGATGCATTTTCTGCCCATGTATCTGCACTTCTCAGTATTGCATATTTACTATATGCACGAATAGCAAAATAAAGAAAAGATTTAAAGTATAACCAAAATATTTTAATTATGCTTACACTATATAAAGTTGCTACATATTATGAAGCCTAAACTTAAAGATTAAATAAATTCATTAGTGAATTAAGCAGGCAAGACAGAAAAAACTCCACAATGAGAACATTTACAGTAAATTTCCTTAAATGTAAAAACTGAATATATTCAAATAAAGCAAATTCTTTCTTAATACACAGCTCCATTATTCCTTTGAAAAAATCCATTTGTAAACTATAAATCAGTTCTTGCACATTTTAGTTTAGCCAATAAGTACGTTGGATAAAATTACATTTTAACATACATTGTCATATAGAATGCATCATCTCATTAAAGAAATATTGGTGTGTAATAGGGTAAAGATGTAATGTTACTGTTACAAATGAGTCAAAATTTATATTGTCAATAGAGTTCATTCTGTGTCATCAGTAGCTATTGAAGTATTCATTTATCCTTTCATAAATTGGATGTGAGAAGGATATACTACTGAATTATTTACAAGGGTCTTGGATAGTCATACACCTTAGGAAGGAAAAATATACTAAAGAGCACACTATATTTCCTATCTAATTTATCTGATATACTTAATAAAAGAGATATAGGAAACCCATTTGTTTCAGAGGAAAATATCTACCAAAATGATTAACAAAATCCCTTTAGTGTTATGATCACAAGTTAATCTAAGAGGAATTTCATTCGCAAGAGAATACACCCAGTTTCATATGTTGAAAAATTATGGTAAAGACAAAAATCTTTATTATAGTTTAACATTCATATTAAATATCCCTAATTAAGCTAATCTAGTTTCCAAATTCTATGACAATACATAAAGAAATAAGACTTTTCACTGCTATTCTCTGAGAAGTATAGATTAATGAGGACTAATCTTCAAAAACAATCAATAAATTCTTGATTTTTAAAATTTTAATGCTGAATGTAAAGCACAGAGCAAGAAAATATTTATTGTTTACTATAAAATATAGTACTAAAAACTCAGAAGTATTAGATAAGAAAATGTTATTCTTTTTTAAAAAAAGCAAAACACAATTAGTTTAAGAACTGGTTTTAAATCTAAATGAAGGAAATATTCTTTTTGATGTTTCTATTTTAATAACTGTTCCCAATTATACACTGCTCTTTATATATGACATAAAAATATCCACTTCGACCTAGATCACAATAAAATTCTTAAAGGTGTATTTTAGATTATTTCTAATTAATTTATATCTATATGAATACAGTTTCAAAATGAATGCTATTTCAAAAATAGTTTCTATTTTGTCTTTAGCAAATTTGGTGGGTTGTTTTCCATTTTAACTTTTTAAAAAATCTTCCCAGAAGAATCATCTTAGCTCAGTAGTAGTCTGAGCATGGTTACCTGGATACCTGCTTCTGAACTGAACTTAATGGGGAGCAGAAATTTGACCACTTCCAACAGTCTCTGTTGCTGTACAAAAGAAAAAATCATTAACAAACCACTATTTAAATAAAAGCATCTTGAATAACTGGAAGGGAACTTTTCATTCTAATTAGACAAAGCTCCTGTCACAAGTTAGAAAGATTATTTGGGGAATTTGTGTGATAGGAATATAAAGAAACTAAAAACCACTCAATTTAACATACATACCACACACACATATGCACACACACACACACACCATCCCTACCTTTTTTAACCTTTTTCACTCCCAAAATACTAAAGAAAAATAGCACAAGGACATAAGTAACATAGCTCATCTCAAATGGAGTCTTTTAGGAATTCAGAGTATAGTATTAATCTTCTTGGATTAATGCACAATAGTTATTGCTATGTTAAAAAAAATAAAACTGGTCAGAGTTTTGAGAATTTACACTAATACTTGAACCACTATTTTATACAAATGAGCCAACCAAAAGCCGCGGAAGCATTGCCGTCAGCTCCTAATACATGATGGTAAAGCAGTTCTGAAAGCCATTGCCAGATGAAGATATGGAGCCGATTTCCTTCAAATTCTTCAAGATTTGTCTTCCGACACCAGCACCCAGCTTTGTGATGTCAGTTAATACACCTCACCTCTATAATAAAGCAGAGCAGTTAACGGATCTATCTGCCTACTGCATGAGATAAAACATTTCCGCTGTACTAGAAAGAGTTCTAGGTAAGGGAAAGAGCTATGATTTTTTCCTCCACTTTATTGATTTTTCTGACTCTATGTTCACAAAATCTGTTAAGAATAGAGACAATTCATTCTTCCACCCCCTTCCTCAATTACCTTAAAGCAAGACCTCCTTTTCAGATGTGGAAATATTTGTAGAACTGCAGGACAAAGAACTGAGACATTTTCATAGAGTTGATCAAGTGGGGGGGGGGAAGGATTTGCGAGATTCTGTTAAGAATAAGCAGAGACTGAATGACAACTTTAAATCTGCCACAATCATTTACTAATGTGCTGCTATATCAAATAAGTCTAATTTTTTGACAGCACCAAATTAGATTTATTGCAGAAACTGCTGCATAAATAGCATATGGCTATGTTATACCACCTATTTCACATCTCGGTAATGTTTTCCCCTCCCCCTTCAAAAATGAATAAATTGAGCCAAGCTATAAACCCTCTGCAAAAAAGAAATATACAAGTTCAAAAACAGATGTAGGAGATCTGTATTTCTTTGTTAAAGGAATAATTTCTGCACTGATGCCCAACTCTACATTTTAAAATATCATACTAAATAATTACTTGATTGCATGGGTCAGGTCCCTTTTGACTTTTTCATTGGAATCATTTTGTCTAATCTCCTTTTTGAGTTTTTTGATTTAATGTACACTATTTAATCTCCAAGCTATAGTTTAAAGAAAAAGAAAAAAGTACTAAATGCTTTGAGTTAAATATGATTCAGGTTATATAATTTTTAAAAATCAAATTTACATGTCTATACTGTAGAGTTGTTTACCAGTTCTCGATTGTGTAAAACACAAGTAGAAGGAATTAGAGCAAAAAAAAAGTATTTTCCAACTTTAACCACAGCATTGCTAGTACAATTTCCCTGATGCACAACATGCGAGATGACTCTCCATTTAATATGTTTTGCGTAATTTACAGTATGTAATGTACTACAGGGTGGTAGTAGTGTATTTTCTACTCTATTAAAAGAAAAGAAAAAAGAAAGTTTCTCGGAAACCAGGGTTGAAACCTCATTGCAGGGGGTGGGGGTAGAGTGTTACAAGACAAATTCAGACATGGGAAATTTTTTACCCCAATTTTGATATGACAAAACTGATTTTTTTAAAAAAAATAAAGTTTAAGCATACTTCATGGACTGAAAAGACATTGCAAGGTCTTATCTCAGACCAATGGGCACACCACTGCAAACATCATGGCACTCTGCTACCCTGCAGACTCCCTCTCTGTGGTCAGTCTTCCCAGCTGCCCTATCTGTTACTGTCTGATTAGTTCTGCTAAGGAGCCCCTCCCCTGCCAGCTTTCAGTGCCATCTGTTCTACACAAGATGGCTGCTGCCCAGCAACCTAACACTGCCCTCCTACCTGGCACCCGGCTACCATCCTTACCCCAAAGTGCTAACACAGGTTCTCACTGCTGGCAGAGTCAGGATTTCATTACTACTACTTTGACAAGTGCAGGGTTGTTTGTAATTTCTCTTTTATCCTGATTTTGATTGTACAACCACCTCCCACTGATTCAGTTTGCTTCAGTTTTGTTGCTCACAGATTTTACTCTCCACATTAATCTCCCTCTGGCATGTTACTGCATCTGTTCCCTTTTTTATTATTAATTTTCAAATTCCCACCATTTTTGACAAAAAGGAGGTAATCTACACTCTGTTTCTGCCCATTTCATTTCTTTAATTTGGAAGGATAATATGAAAGCATGCCAAAGAAGTTAATTCTCCGTTAACACAGTTTATTTTCTTGGCATCCCCGTGCCGTTGTATATGAAAAACAGATAGGAATAAATGGTGACGTGAATCACAACAACACAGTCGCCAGCCATTCCTGAATTTAATGAAAAGCAAACATATGAAACAGAATCTAAAAAGTTATTAGTTACATGAGTTGACTCATGCTGTCATTCTTTCTTCCACTTTTTAGCAATAATTGTTTGTGCAAATGAGATTGGGTACGGGTTGTCTGATGGAGTGTAATCTATTGGTTGTTGACCACCCGTCTATCTCCTCAGCAAATGAATTTTATCTTTGATTAGTAAGAATACCATACTTTCTAAACCATACACTGTCAACTGATTCAAATCTAACAGGGAAATACAAGGAAATAAAATGCCTTATACAAGGGGAAAACCTAAAAATAAAGTATTTCTGTCAGAGTAAAACTGCTGAAAGGCAACGCCGAACATAAAGCATTTAGGATGCAGCACAGTTTCCACCTAGATATTTCTGTGATAAAGACTTTAGTGTCAATGGCAGCAAAACATTTTCTTAAAGATGCAGGAATCCATTTAGAATTTATATAACAAGGAATAGTATGAAAAAAAAACAAGGACAAGATGTCTGTCAAGAAATTCTGGTGGACTTTCCCTTCCCTACCTCACCACTACTCCATTAAAAAAATGATTAATTAAATGATCCCATAACTTGACAAATATATTATAGGTGAATATTAATTTGCTATATATGGAAGGTGTTTAATAGCAATAGAATATCTGAATTAGTATTACAATAACCATATTTCAGATTTATAGGACACATTTACTTTGGAGCCTATAATTCCACACATTACCTTTATTCTCAAAACATCCCTACAAAATCCTAGGGAATCGAATGCAGAGCTTTTCAATGTCTTTCCAAAGGGCCACAGTAACTACTCAGAGGCAGGATTAAGGAATAATATCCAAATTTAACTAATCAAAACCTAAGGTACTATCCATCAGACAGACAGGCGAAAAGCTAAAAGTTGTTATGGAGTTGTTAACAACAAAACCTTCTTTGTTCCTTATAATGCCTGTCCCTACAAACTCCATTCTGACCTCTTCACTCATGGCCCTAATAGGTCCTAATACTTGTTGGTTTGTTACTTTAACTCCTATCTTGGTGGCTGGTGAGCATTTTAATACAATGAAATGTACATTAACAATGAAAATTGATTACAGTGACACACTGGATTGTCAGAACCCTTTTCACCCAGTTGGGTGCACTTGGTGATCAAACTCCAAAGGACTTCTTGGTGTAGTTGGCACATGACATCTCATTTGCCATCTCCACTACATAGCCTGATTTCATGGCTTTTCCCTTCCTTCTACATATTTTCTTATCTAGGAAGCTGGTCTCCATCATTCCAGATGCTTGACTTCTGATTCCAGACATTCCACTGGCATAGCTCCCATGGACCCTGAATGTTCTCCCTTCGCAACTCCAATTCTCAGTTTCCCTAGCTTCCTTCAACTCCCACCTTGCCTTGGGTACCATTCCATTCACCTTGCCCACTCAGCTATCAAACTGTTACCCCCTAAGCACAGGTCGGACTACAGTTACTCAGTCTTGAATTCCGTGGGCCCCTTTTCTAAAGGTCAAATATAAAGACTTTTATAACCTGGCCCTCTCCTGCCTTTCAAAACTTCTTACCATTTACTCCCCTTCTATTATCCAGTCACACTGAACTCTGCTGTTCCTTATACAAAACCACTCCATCTCCTGACTCCTCCATTTTTATCTGCTGTTCCCCATGTCTGGAATTCTTCTTCCTCCTCATCTCTGCTTCTTGAAATCTCAGTTAAAACCCCACTTTCTTCAAGAAGTTTTTCCCAATACCCTGAAGGCTTATGCCTTCACTCTGCTGATTATCTCCAATGTATCCTGTCTAGGTCTTGTTTGTACATAGTTGTTTGCATGTCTCCCCCATCAGACTGGGAAAGCCTTGAGAGCAGGGACTGTTGACTTTTTTTGTTCATATCCTAGCACTTAGCACAGTGACTGGAACATAGTAGGTACTTAATAATTGCTTGCTAGCTTTACTTACTGGTCCCTTTAGCTACTAGTGCCTCGCCCTGAGATGACCTTCTATATACTCAATCTAGCTTATGAACCCCTACTTTCTTTCATGAAGTTTTGCCCCTGAGAATATGAACTCCTGGAGTGCAGGTACTGCTTCCCTCTTTCTTTGTGGTCCTAGTGCTTAACACAATGCTTGTCACATAGTAAGCACTTGATAAATTGCCCAAGACTATTTTTTTATTATTTATCTTACCATTAAATAACACTTTATATCTGATTTTTTCTTTTTCTAAATAAAACTATTCTAAATTAGGGTCATTGGGTTAATTCTTTATAGAGTTTTAGTCCCTTCTCTCTCACTGAACTTTGTCTTCAAATATGAGTTGGGAAAGGACACCAGCACTATATTCTTTTAAAGTATAGAGAAGAGAAAAACTTTTCTTCTGCTGTTGCTGTGATTCTTCAGAACATCAGTTGATTGCTTGATGAGATGATTTTTATCACCCTAAAAGATTAGGGGATCCAAGGAACATTAAAAGGAGCCCTCTTTTGGATGAAATGCTTGCCTCTGATACTTTATGAACTTTTCCCATCCTAGACCAGGTTTACTGGCTTTGACAATATACAGGAGGGAGAAGACAGCACAGACCTGCATCATACAGAGGAAGTTGGGTGTGTTAGGGGAAGGAGAAGGTGTGGGAGACAGTCTGTTTCCTTTGTGGCTTCTTGACAGACTGTTTTGATACTGGAAAGGGGAGGGAAAATAGGCCTCGTTTAATTTAAAACTGCAGCAAGGCCATCTATTTCCAGACTTCAAGACGTTGGTTGCACATATATACATTTAAAATTATTTTGACACATTTTGACTAATTTATTCATGAAATGAATACTAGAAAAATTAACTTAATTTTAAATGGAAACATCAGAACGAAAAGTGCTTGAACAAAATACAGGAGGAAAGAGGAGAAATATCTGCATAGAGAATCACATTGAAGTTTTTGTGTTTGTTTCTCCTTGTTTTGTTTGCCCAGCCCTGTGATTTTGTTGATTTATTTTAATTACTGGTGAGGGAAACTCAATATTTCCTTAACCAAAGAAATACTGCCAAGTAGGTTATCTGAATGTATTTAACAGTACATGGGGGGGGAGCAGCTAGGTGGTACAGTGGATAGAACACTAGCCCTGTAGATTCAGGAGGATCCTGAGTTCAAATATGACCTCAGACACTTGACACTTACTAGCTGTATGACCCTGGGCAAGTCCACCCTCCAATTTCTCACCAAAAAAAAAAAGAGTACATGGGGCATTAAGTAGCTAAGTAAGTTATCCAGAGTCACACAGCCAGTATGTGCCACAGGTGGGACTTGAACCCAAATCTCCATTGAGTTTACCACACTGCCTCTGATCAACATTTTAGAAATTTTCAAATGAATATTTGTCCAAAGTACATTTCTTTATCCATGGACTAAGAGCGTGGAATCCTAGAATCTCAGCATTAGAAAGGACCTGTGTCCAACCCTAATGCTACTTTTGCATGATTAGAATTCATTCTCAATTATTATATCTATAATAGGCAGGGCTATATAGTTAATTTCTAAGAGTAGGCAATCCAAAATTAATTTATATTTTGCTTTGAAATATGCTTTTAAATTTATATTTTAAGGTGAGTTATATTTTGCTGTAATGAGAATAGAACATGTTTATGTGTGGAGCCGGTTAGGGATGGACTGGGAGCTTGGTCATAGGAAATTTCCTGGGAATTCACATCTTAAACAAAAGAACTAAGGCCTACTTGCAAAAAAAGAGCTAAACTATGACCACCCTCCCATTCCAGCCCTAACCTGCTCCATGAATAAATATGTCCTATTCCCATTACAGCAGAAGAAACTAATCTCTTTTAAATCAAAATATCAACATACACAAAACTAACTTCTCTTTATCTGATTCAAAATAAATCTCAAGATGAAAAAAGAGCAAACTATGTGCTTTATACAAAATAAAGAGGCAGCAAAAGTTGTCAAAGAGTATCAGCAAGAATTTGAAGACATTGCTTTCTAAAAATCTGCCTATTAATAATTTATATCCTATCTATTGATAATTGATATTGACAACTGATCATTCTGTTTCCTACTTCAATGAAACATTAATACTATAGCTCTCTAGTAATCAGGGTGAGATAGATAAATTGATCTGGATGAAATTTTGGTAGATACTTAATGCTTGTTGACTGATGTAGTTCATAACATCAAGCCACTATTCCACTTAAAATAACCATATAGGGCATTGCATCAGTTTGGGGCAGTTGTCTATCATTCAACCTCTTGTTTACAGAAATAGTATCTATGGAGAGGCACAAAAAAATGAAAGTATAGGCCCATGTATATCCTAGGTGCTATTCTAGTTTAATGGGCTGCCCTTAGAACATAGAAGAGTGCATACTCTATGTCTTTGAGACAGCAGAAGAAAGACTAGAGAAACTAGTCAGTGTTCCCTGGCCACACACAGAATTTTCCTCTTGACCTAAGATGGAGATTCAGAAAAATGCTGTTTGGGAAGAGGATGTAGTTTTACCTCCAGATTAAGGATTATATATGACCTTATGATAGTTACCAGGTGTAGAACAGGCAAACCGGGCTCAATAAGTGGTCAGAATAATGGAAAAACATTAAAAACTATTATTTAGTAGGTTATACAAATAATAAGTTGATCCTCTCATGTGTTATGGCTTTTTAAAGAAAAGTTTAATCTTATCTACTACCTTTAAAAACTAAATATGTTAAAGGAATTTTAAAAACAAAATATGTACATGAAAATATTTCATTTCCATATAAAGAAGAAAAGAATAACAAAATTATGTTAAATAGCTTAATCAGAGGATAAGACCTTGGAGAATTGTTCTGGGAAATTTCAAATCAGGACTAAAATTTATCAAGGTTTTCTATTACATGGTTAAAGAACCTAGTAACTGTCATTTCTACTACACAAAAACATTTCACTTATGTTTCCAATTGTTTTTTTTAATCTTAAAGAAAATAGTACAGTCAATCATAAGTATTTATAGAGCATCCACTACTATGTAGGAAGGGAAGCAGGCATTGTAGAAGATACAAAGCTGTATAATGTACTGTCCTTGCCCTGAGGGAGTTTACAACTTGGAGATCCAAATGAGTGCTATTGAAATTTAAACTATTTGTGACTTTACATGTGTATCCACAAGAATGTACATAATATTTTGTTAATTTATATAATAGACAGCAGAGTTTTGGGTAATCCTCACGGTAAGTAAATAACTTAAGAAAAGACATCTTGCTTCATGTTTTCAAGTATGCGAACATCATCAATGGTGTCATCATCTAATTATAAAAGAAAGTGGTGTCAAACATAACTTATTAGGGGCAGCTAGATGGCGCAGTGGATAAAGCGCTGGCCCTGGATTCAGGAGGACCTGAGTTCAAATCCAGTCCCAGACACTTGACACTAGCTGTGTGACCCTGGGCAAGTCACTCAACCCTCACTGCCCTGCAAAAAGCAAACCAAACCCCTCCCCCCAACAACAAAAAACATAACTTATTTTATTGATAATTTCTCCAAGCCACAACTGAATGCATATTTAAGTGTGGATATTTTCCGTGTAACTTAAACCCCCCCCCACAACTTTGCTTCCTGAGATAATTATAAACAAAACAGTAATAGGGTATTGCTCCAATCAAATAAAAATATACCTCAAGAAAAGTTAAATTTTAAATCACACGTATTTTTTCATACTTATTAAATAAAAATATCTAAGAAGGGATACATCTTCAATAATATACAAAGACCAGGATTTATGGGAACAGAGAAGCAAAGCCTTAAAATGCATTCAATATGTAATGAAATAGATAGATGATAGATAGATAGATAGATAGTCATACACTTCAGCATATCTTTTTTCTTTACAAGCATAATGCTAGGATGGTGGAGAAATTAAGGATGTTTAAGACAAAATCCTTGCCTTTGAGAAACTTACAATTGAAAAGAGACCACAGAGAATACATATAAATATTGTTATAATACAGGACATCCATTTACTGATGCAACTCAATCATCATTTTAGAAGTGCCAAAAGGGGAAAAAACCAAAGTATTACAGGAGTTCAAAGGGAAAAAAAGCACTCATTTCCGAATGGAATAACCAGAAAAAGTTCTATTAAAAAAGATGGCTTTTAAGTTTAGCCTTGAAGAATTCTGATATGTGTACAGGGAAGAGAACAACATTCCATATACAGGGAATAAGAAAGGAGAAGAGGACAGGAATATGCCAAGTATGTTAAGAAAATTTCAAGGAGCTTAGCCTCACTAGAGCAGAGTTAGGATGTGAGGTTAACCTGAAGTCCAAAGACCTTTGTGGGATTTGTAGGTATATTTCAGGAGGTCCCTGAACTTGGAAGGAAAACAAAATTACATCTTTATTTTCATTAATCTCTAATTGAAAATTAACCTTTTAAAAATTATCAATGTAGGCAACAGCTATTCTGAAAAGGATACCACTGATTTCACTGTACATGAGGGTCCATTACATAAGAAAAAGTTAAGACCCTTTAACATAAAGGATTGTGAGAGGTAAGGCTGGAATGGTGGTACAAGGCTAGGTGACAGAGGGTTTTAAATGTCAGAAGAGTGAGCTTGGATTTCAGTAGACAATGGGGAACAACCAAGGCTTTTGGAGCAGTGGAATGACACATAGCTAATTAATGGCAAAACCAAGATTGGGATCCAACTCTCCTCATAGGCAGTATGGTGATTTTTCTAAGATGTAGACTTGTCTCCAGCAGCCCAGTTCCACTTTTTCTGATTTGTTACAGAAGACACACTTAGCTGATAAGCTAGATAATCAAGCTTATCACAGCTGCTTATAAAATCAGAGTCAGTGGGCTTCAGGTAAAAGCCTCTCCTTTGGAGTAAAATGCATGACTGTTGCAGAATCTTTGTGCCAATTACTTCAGTCTCTCAATCCTTTCCTCCCTTATTTTTAAGTGCACCTCTGTGTTCAGCAGGACTAAGGTCTCACCTTCAGATGAGCTGGACACAATCGGAAGAATATAAAACTGAGTCAGGACAGACCTGAGTTGGAACCTTGCCTCTTATCCTTACTAGTTGTGAGACTTAGGCATTTGTTTCACTCCTGAGTCTTTCCTTATCAGTAAAATGAGGGCAGTAACATGTAAACATTCAGCTTAAAGTAGGTAAGGGTCTGTGAATACTCTAAAGCACTACATAAATGTCAGCTGATATTACTGTAGTTGTTACTGAAACCTATTATAAGAATTCTGAATTGTATGAAATCCTTAACACACAACAGGGTTTTAGTTTTTGTTTCTGTTTTGTTTGTTTCTTTCCTTTTTTTAAACAAATGGCTAACAAGTGTTATAATGTTTCATTAGGACGTATTAAAACTTTGGGAAAAGGAAGGAGCCCTATATTTGGAAATCACAGTATCTGACTTCTAGCACTTTCTACCACTGTGGGTGAGTAACATAACTTCTCAAGGTCTCAGTTTTTTTTTTTTAATCTGAAATATAATGAAAGGTTGAACTAGATGACATTTAAGGCCCCTTCCAGATCTAAATCTATGATCCTTCAACTAGAGACACACACAGACGAAGTATCTCTGTGGAGTATCTGATTCCATTATCTACAGAGGCAACCAGAGAGATAAATTATGCATAATCTCTTGGAAAATCTTTGGTTATAGCTAGTAATTAGAACTCAGATCATCATCAGATTAAAAGACATATTTAGTAGACATAGTTAACAAGTGCCCAAATCTGCTTTGTTCTCTGCTTAGTTATTCTTCCTTCATCCTTCTCATTCTCTTTCTCAACCCTCTACTAGTGAATAGAGCAGGGACACAGCCTTTTAACAATTTTAAGCGCCACCCCCCCCAACCTGGAAACTTACAAGTACATCATGGAAGGTCACGGCTTTGCCTTTCTGGAAAGTTATTAAACTACATGGGGATTGTTGCTAAATGATCACATGGGATAGCTAATATAAAGCCTGATTACCCAAATACAGCATATCAGAGGTACTACATTCAATAAATTATGAATTCCTAGGTTCTGTCTTTTGCTTTTCACAAACTTTCAAGGAGAAAATTCCTTAACATTGGCAAGAAAGTATAAATCACATTTGAGAAGTGGGGATTTTTTTCCTCAGATCATCCACATATTTCCACTCCATCTCCTTCTCTTCTCCCCTGAAGAAATGGATTCATTTTCATAGTTAAACTATTTATTATGGAGTTTTAAAATTACATTTTTGAACTTCTGTTTAGAACATGAAGTTTTAAATGTTTAAGTTGAAGCTATATGGTGATTAGCCACCTGCCTTGCAGTTTGTTATTTTAGCAGCTGGTCTAAACTGAAATAGAAAAAAAGGTTCACAAGCATCAAACTGAATGTATTTAATTTATTCAATGAACATTTATTGAGCACCTACTGTGTGAAAGGCTTTGTGGTAGGCATTGAAGTAGATATACTGGATTAATAAAGAAGGATGGTAGGGGTGGTAAAGCGTAGAAATCAGAATAAAGTGGTTTAAGAGTAGAAAACTTTGTCAACAATCTTGTGTTTTGCATGAAAATGGTGCATCTTGTCTGTATTCTGCATTTTTAATTTACCTACAATTTTGTAAGCATTCATTTTGCCAAATAAGTAGAGAAGACTCAGAAGAAAGCTGTAATTAAGAATAATAATACTGAGAACTTGCTAGAACTTCTGTTTTTTGTGAAGCTAGGTATGCTGTTTTCTGAAGCCAGCTGAAATAAAGATCAACAGAAAACAATTTTATGAAGTACTAAGGTGATATAAATATTCTTTAGAAAGAACAAAGAAATTGGTTGCCAATCATCCATTTTTAGCAGTTGCTGCATCTTAATGTGCTGTCCTTGGGAAAAAAATGGTCTTGTCAGACTATACAAGCAAAGGAAAAACTGCACAAGGAAACTCTCTATGGACTTTGACTTCTGAAATTAACTCTGTGAATAAGACAGAATTGTATAAGGGCAAATCCAGCATTAATATTTATTTACTGGTCCTCAGATGCACTGAGACATTAAAAGCTGTCCATTTCTGTAGGATAGCAATGCTTAACACACTAATGGTTGGTTCTCAATAGTAGTCTGACAGAAAAGAAATAATATTAACATTCTCATGATGAAGCTAAATTCTAAAATTCCCACGATTAAATAGCGATATAAACTACACTGACACATTCCTGATTCTACAACTACTTTAAATTTGCATTAAAACAGTTATTATTCTGCATTATTAAGCAATTTTTTTCCTGATAAATTGTTTCAGCTATTGGGATATTTCCAAGATATCACACATGTATAGATGGTATGATTTTGGATTCGTTTTTTGTAAAGAGGAGCTTGGCATACCATTTGGATTATTATCATAACAAAATGTTTTGAAGAAAGTTTTATTTTAGCAGAAGTAAAGGCATCTTAACACTACCCCAAAACTTTGGGAGGTTCATCAACCTCTAGAATATTTTTTCTCTCCAAATGCAGGCTGTTCAAGTGGTGCTTTCCTCCATCTGTTACTGTACCGTGTTCTGAATTATATTGTCATATTTAATGTAAAAGGGATCAGTCCCCACTTCATAGTTTAAATTCAACATTCTAGTGTGAATGGATGGCTGTTGTCTAACTGATTTTAGAACTTAGTATCATGAAGATTTGTATGTGTTTAGATAGCAAGAGTCTCTATAAGACCAACTGGACCCTAAGATATATGAAGAATGTTGTTATTTGACATGCAAATGAAAAAAAAATCTTGTTCAAACTCAAAATATGTAGACGCCACTGAAGTGGAGGTTTGGATAATTCGATACATTTATTTGATTGTTTTCTTTTCTTGTTTTTTTTAAAAAAAAACATTCAGAATATTTGTTTCTTGGAAGGTTCTGTTTCTTTCTGGGGACCCATTTACATGGCCCTGGCATTTTATAATAAAGACCTTCATATCACACAATATGAGTAACAATATGTTTGCAATATATACTGAACATCATATTTTTCAATGGGTCAATAGCAGCAATCAGTTTCATCTCTAAATTTCATACCATTTACAATTCAAATTTCACATCTTATATCTCTTCTCAATTTACCTTGTATATCACATTATGTTGCAGCTATTTCTATGTCAGAAGCAACTAGCTTTCTCCCCAAAATGTTAACTCTGGTTAAAGCCCAGGTCTTTCAGAACTGGGGCACAAAGTATGTCCTTTTGCCTGTTCTGAAAGTGAATCACTGATTTATGTGAGTTCTATACATGAAAAGGTTGTGTTTTATACGAGCCACACTTATCATTCACATGTCTGGGTGTTTTGCTTCCACGTCTGCACGTTTCCTAATATGCCTGAAAGCTGTGCATGAAGCGAATGACTAAGACTGTCTGTAACAACTGCCTAGATGCCTGTGGAAAAAAAAGGAGTAGAACGAAATTTGTGCTATGGCATTTAATAGGATTAGGGGGTACCTGGTGAGGTGCAGTTGGTGCTCAGTTTTGCCCAGCAGTTCTGTCAGTTTTATGCACTCATCTCTGGCTCTTGCTCCATCCTGCTGTGCTTGTTCAATACGCTGTTTGCTTTCATTCAGTTCTAATTTCAGTTTCTCTATTTCCTTGGGAAAAAAAAATCACCCGTGTAAAATCAATGCAGTCACATTTTAAATCACTTTTGTCTTCAACATAAGTATAATAAATAATGATCACAAAATTTAGGCACCCTTCCTTTTTATGACAAAGGGAAATGACTTGTCCAAAATGCAGATTAGTGAGATATTTTTAAGATTGTAAAATAAAGACCCATTTTAAAAAGAAATAATGAAATAGGAAAGAAACTATCTGCTATTTCATTCCCAGACCCCTGCTTTTAATAGTGCTCCCTCCAAATACCACTATTTAAAAATTTCGCATTTCTGTATTGTGAAGTTGGCCATTTCATAAACAGGGATTTATATATGAAAAATGTATTTATTGTTTAATATTCATATTGTGAATGCCATTATGAAAAAGGTAAAATATTTTAAGATGTCTCCTGTGGTAATATAGGATATTAAAATGGAACTCAGGGCACTAAATATTAAAAGTATTTCACAAACTAGAATTTGGCCAAAACATTGGACACAAGATCTTTTAAACATCAACCAGATACAGAGATTATTGAACTAACAATCTTGAAGAAAATTAAAGGGCGTTTTAGCCATTCTTATAAAAGTTAACCTCTTTAATGTAAGAAAACTTAGCACATTCTAGTCTGTATTTTCAGAAATTTGCTCGTAATTGTCATTTAAATGTCCCCAAACAAATAATACTCAGAATAATAAAATTTGAACATGCAAGTATTAATGAGTAATTTAAATTTTTTCATAAAACCTAACAAGTATAAATAAAAAATATTTAATATGACCATTATCAAATCAATAAAATCCCAAGAGATAAATATAAAAGGAAGCTATGTTTTCTAATCAGGTAAAGAGCAAAAGCTAATTTAAACAGAGAAATGTAAGATCCATTTGGAAAAAAAAAGTCAGGATTAAGTTTAACTTCAGAGTGTTCTTGGGAGGGGGGAGAAGGAGGGAGGAAGAGAATTTGGAACACAAAGTTTTAAAAAAATTGATGTCAAAATTTGTATTTTACATGTAATTTGGAAAAATAAAATTCTAAATATTTAAAAAAAGAATGTAGGAAAGTTTTCAGGTTAAGATCATATTTTATTCAACATAAAATTCCTTGTACTAGAGAAAAAAACAGTTTAACCATAGAATTCTGCTGTAAAGTCCATTGTCAAAACCTTGATTCCTTTATTCAAATTTTAAAGTTCTGAATAATTTTTACCTATTTTATTAAGTCCATTATGCAGAGACAAGCTATGCCCATAGCATTTAATTATTTACATTTTTCTTTACTATTTCTTCTTCCTTTTATAATATGGATTCAGTTTCTCTTGAACAAAACCACAGAATAGAGGAGTATGAAATAGACTTTGTGGGCGTGAGTGAGCGCGTACGCGCGCGCACACACACACACGCACACACGCACAGGAATATTTAAAGGAACAGCATACATATACCCCTTTCATTCAGAACAGAAGCAGCAAAGAACAGCAGTAAAAGAGCTGGCTTTGGAATTAGCAGACCTGGGTTCTAGTCCCAACTCTTCCACTTAGTAGCTATGTCACAGTACGAAACTTGCTTAGTAACTCCACATCTCAGGTTCCCTATCAGCAAATAGGAATACTCACAATATGTAACTCACAGAATTTGCAAAGAGTTCTGTAAACTGTCAAGTTCCATATAAATGTGAGCTACTAACAGCTTTCCCTGCTCCCTACCTCGCTCCGCCATATTAACTATTTCTTTTTACTCTTCATTTGGGATATTAATTACAGATCCACCTTATTATTATTTATATTAAGTCTTCATTGATTAAATTAAGTAAAAATTAAGAAACTAAAAAGTATTGTAACACAACCATGTTATAACTTTAAAACTTTATAAAATAATCATTCATTCAAAAGCATTAAGCATTGCTTATATATAAAGACACTGTGTTAAAAGTAAAAGCTATGGGGAATTTTAAAAAAATTGGGCATCTAAGTGGCACAGTGGATAGAGCACTGGCCCTGGAGTCAGGAGGACCCAGGTTCAAATCTCGTCTCAGATAATTACTAGCTGTGTGACCTTGGGCAAATCACTTAACCTGGATTGCCTGCAAAAACAAAGACCCACCTCAAAAACAAAACAAAAATGAATACAGTACCTCATTCTAAAGGAGTTTACAATGAAAATGGAAAGAAAAGATTTAGACATATTAAATGGTAACAAATAATACAAGATACAATTTAAAAGTCAGATGAGTAGTATAAACACAAGTCCTATATACTTAAAGAAAGATCACTGGGATTGCAGCGATTAGTGAAGACAAGTATCTGAGGAACAACTGAAGAACAGGCAACTAAGATTGATTAATCATAGGGATACTTCAGGCATAGCTGAACTGCAGCTCAGCAAAACTATTAATGGAATTTTTTATGACATGACTGGGGACAAGAAGGACTGTGGACCATTTGATGGATTTAGAAATGACTGAATAACTGGAGCCAAAGAGCAATAATTAAAGAAAGCGGGTCAGCATAGGCAGTAGTTCATATTTTGATGACTGAAATTCAAAATAATTAATTTATTTTTGTAATCCCATTAGGTATTTTATTTTATTCATTTACAAACATTATTCTGATAACAGATCCATAGGTTTCAGCAGACTGTCAAAGGATCCATGACATACCTGCAAAAAAACCCCATTAAGAACCTTTGACATAGAGGGGGTGCCTGTAATATTCTTTCCTTCCTCACTTCAGGGACATGGAATATTTTACTTCTTTTTATACTCAGCTCAAACATGATTTTTCATCTGAAACCTTTTTGGTCCCTCCAACAGCAAATGCCCTCCTGTCTCCTAAGCTATCCTATATTCACTTAATATTTATTGTGTATATACCAATATATGAACATATGGTTTTCTTTGATAAAATGTAAGGTCCTTAAGAGTAGGGACTGCTTCATTTTTGTCTGAATTCCCAGTGCCTTGCACAAACTAGGCACTTAATGAAACCTTGTTGATTGATTGATTGATTGAATTGGAGTAGTCCAAGGCTCTATCCTTGGCATTATTTATCAATGACTTGGATGAAGGAAGAGATGGCATACTTGTCAAATTTGTAGATAAAAATTTAGGAAGGACAGCTAATGTTTTGGATGAAGGAACTGAGACTCAAAAAGGTTTCAACAGTCTGCAATGATGGGCCAAATCTAAGAGATGCTACTAAATAAAGATAAATGGAAAGGTCTACATTTGGATTGGGAAAAAATCGATTGTACAGAAATAAAAGATGGGGAGGATGTGTTTAAACAACAATTCATGTGAAAAAGGAAAAGGGATTTTGGTGGATACAAATACAATACATATCAACACCAAGGCTTGGCAGGCAAAAATAGTTAATGTCATCTTAGGCTGCATTAAGAGAGGCACTGTGTTCAGAAAAAAAGGGAGATTACAGTCTGATCAATTTCTGCCATCAGACCACATCTGAAATATTATTTTCATTTTTAGTAACCAAGTTTTGGTGCAATATTACAAGGCAGTGTTCAGAAAAAAATGGTTCATAAAAAACCAGGATGATTAGGGAACTCAAAGCTGTACCACACAACTAATTAAAGGGTATAGGGAATGTTTAGCCTTGAGAAGACTTAAGGTGACATGATAACTGCCTCCAACTATATGAAGGATCACCATGGTTAAGATGGCTTAGGTTTGCTCCTGCTGGACTACAAAGAGCAGAACTAGGAACAACTATAGAGAAGCACATTTCAACATAACATTGAAACATAAGGAAACCATTCCTAACAACTAGCTCTCTATAATGGATTGCTTTGTAAGGTACTAAGCTTCACATTTCTAGAGATCTGTGCTGCCTGGATGACCACTAGTTAGGGATGTTAGGGAATTCCTTCCTAATACAGAGTCTGTCAGTGAAACTTGAATGGGACCTTGAAGAAGTAGGTGAATTCAGGTACTACATGGAAGAGAGAGGGCATTCCAAATGGAAGGACCCAAATAAGCAAAGGCAGTTAATTGAGATGAAAATGCAAAGAACATTTTTAGACCACACTTAATAGATCAATCTCACTGAAGTAGAGGGTTTATATAAGAGAATAATTAAAGATGAAGGTTAAATTATTGAAATAAGGAAAGTATTTTAGGAGATGGTAGAAAGACCAGCTTGGCTCCATTAAGGGGCTCCAGATGAGAAGAATAGGAGAGAAAGTTGGAAAGCTATGTTGAGAACTCTATGGTGAAGGGTCTGAAATGCCAAATTAAGCATCTTACAGGATACATGGAGCTGTTTCAGGTTTTTGGATGAGAGAATGGCATGGAGAGGTAATATCTATCTTAATATCTTAGGAATATTAATCTGGAAATGTACAGGAGTACAGTATAAAGAGATTTACAGTAGTACAGATATTAAGTAATGAGAGCCTATTACTAGGACAGAAAGGAAAGGAGAGACGTGAAAGACAGTATGGAGAGAGAATAGGATTAAGTGACTAATTAAGGAGAGGAAGAACCAGGAAAGAATGAGCAGTAATGCCAACATTTTTAGCTCATTTGAGTGGGGAAAATGAACAGAAATAGGAAAATTCTAGACCAATAATTTCCCTGAAAAGGTCTACTGAAATTTCATTCTTTATAACCTTGGACCTACAATGATCACTGTCCAGACCCCATGGCTGGCAAATTTGGTGCTTGCACATGAGTAGTCCATATGTCACTGAACACTGGTAATTCAGATTGAATCATTTATATAACTGGTCCCCAATGTGACAAACTTTTCCCTGTCTGGATTTCTCAACTCAACTCAACAAATATTTATTAAGTTACCTACCAAATGAAAGTCAATGTGATAGAAGCTGGGAACACAAAACATTTTTATTCTCCAGGCTCTTTAGTCTCTCATGTCAGATACTTTGACTTGGTCCCTCATGCTCTTTCTACAGGAAAATTTTCAAATATAGTCATCTACTGAAAGAATCAGCTTCACTTGACCACCTGATGCCCTCTGAAGTACCCTGTGATGGGAAGGTTCTATTCAACTCAGTCCATCACAATCACAATTAGAGTTTATATTAATTATATTACAATATTAATTATAATACAATAAATTGTGACTTTTTTCTTTAGAACTTGGGAAATAAAATAACCATAACTTCAGCTTATATTTATAATCAAATTGAGTTGTTTTCCCCCAATATATATCAGCAGATTTATTGGCTTCTTGGGAAAAGAGTTAGCAATTTTATCTGCATTTAATTAATGAAGGGAATGAGGTGATCCCCATAGAAAGTGATTTGCCTAAGGATGCTTTCATGGGTGAGAGATGAAAACTAGAATTCAAAAGGTTACTGATTCAATTCAGTCAAAGTACTTCCTGTCCAAAATAAACTAATAATAGCTAACATTTATACAGTGTTTCAAGGTTTGTAAAGTGCTTCACATGTTATTTCATGTTAGCATTACATCTTAAAGTGCTGAATAAAAACATACCATGAAGTTTCAAATGAGAAAACCTAGAGATATTTAACAATCAAGAATTTAGAGGATAGATTATAGTCAGTTTCTTATTATCTGTGCCAGCTACAGGGATCATTGGCACAGATCACCAAAATCAGCAAATAATCTGACCAGCTGGATCAGAACTCTAGATCCACTCCCTCAGTGAGGGAAACTTGCCATGGCACCAACCCAGATGGGTGGAAGGAACTCTGCTGCCAGAAATGCCACTCTCCCATTGGCAGGATTCCCTTCTGCATCGCCCAATTGGGTCAGGACCTCATCCCTATTCCACATGGTGCCCTAGGGATAAGAGATGTGGCCCTAATAGATGATGCATGCTGAATGTGGCACACAACACATTGTACCCTAGGTGCACAATTCATCCACAACATAGAGATTGGGGTGACCTTCTTTGGGAAAACCCAATAGGGAAAATCCAGATTACAAAAAAAAAGATTTAGGAAAACATCATTCTTTTTTACACTTTACACAAATATTGGCCTTCGATTTCTTTAAACAGTGAAATAATCTAGTATACTTAAGGTATTAGGGGATTTCCAAGAATTCAATTTATAGACAACTTTTTAAGAATATGCCAACACCTACAGTATAGATCTCACAAACAAGAACTAGATATATTTCTAGAGTCATCAATGAACACACCTTTGGGATAATCATCTAACCTCTGGAATCAAAAATTCTACATTGATTTTACCTGTTTTCTTGACTTGGAAGGAAATGTCAGAAAGGAATGCATGTCTTAAGACAATTCTAGGATTGAATACTGTCTTAATACATGGAATGATTTTTAACTAAAAAGGGGAAAAAGTAGTATTTGAGAACATTTACATTCTGATAGCTTTTATTTATCCTATCTATAAACCCTTTATGATTCTCTAAAGAAATTCTCTTACAGCCTCTGAGATTATATCTTTCTTTTACAATGGGGACAAGAAATGGGGAAGAGATGTAAAGGGCAGAAAAGAAGGACTACATAAGTGGCATTTTCAAGGGAATGAACCCAAACCCTGGAATGGGGAGCAAAATAAACATCATTATTAAGGCAATATGATGGATGAAATAACAAAATTTGTAGCTACTACTATTGTAAATTTATTTCACATTAATCTATGAAGGAATTCTATGGAACTATATGAAAATCTCTATATGGTACAAGATAATGAAAATTACAACATGATAATTTAACACCTGAGAGAAAATTTTAGAAATTCCATCTAGCTTACAGGTATTGATGAAGTTGAACTCATACATTTAGTTCTTACCAATTGACATCATTACATTATTAATATATATATATTATTTCCACCCAGTCAGTGACAAAGGTTTGCTTTGTGTCTTGCCAAAGTAAATTTATTATAAATATAAATTCTTTATAATCATTTATATGAGAGTAAGTATATATCAAAGTAATAGAATGAACACTAATAACTATATATTAAATATACTTCAGAAATATCTCAAAAGCTCTCTACATAATTACCTGTCCCAATTTCCATTTGTTTCAGTCTCTAAGAAAAACATCATCCTTCTACTTTCTAAGGCCTCCCTCTCTATTTGTACCTTCAGCCCCATTGCTTCCTATCACTACTGAGAGTTTGCCCTTTTGATCATTCTCTCTTCATCCCTTTTCCCCTCGTTTCCTATTCTCCCTCTCCTTGACTGGCACAGGGAATCTCTTTGGTTGCTGATATTTGTCTTAGTTGTCCCCTTCATAGTCTCACTGCTGTGGGTATTCTATTATTCAATTATCTAATTATTATCCAATATTCCTTAAATTACTTCTTATATTCTCCTTTTAGAAAATGGTAGTTATTTACAGATGAGCCTTTGCTAAAATGATTCTTAAGGGAAAAACACCCTTTTGTTTACTGTTGTATACATAATGACAGCTAAAACAATACCTCAAATTCATAAATTCCCTCATTTTAATATTTATTGTATACGTACAAAGTTCATAGCACTATATTGAATATAATGAAACATACAAAAGTAGTAAGATATGGTTTTTGCTCTTAAGGATGGCCTAGGTCTACGGTCCTTTTTTTTTTTTTTTGGTGGGGCAATGAGGGTTAAGTGACTTGCCCAGGATCACACAGCTAGTGTCAAATGTGTGAGGCCGGATTTGAACTCAGGTCCTCCTGGCTGGTGCTTTATCCACTGTGCCACCTAGCTGCCCCTACGCCTACCTTTGGACATGGGGAAAAGACTTAGAATACAGAGACATTAAACAAAAGATAATAACTCTTAGAATAACAGAAATAAATGAGTACATATCCTAATT
Organism: Dromiciops gliroides; assembly: GCF_019393635.1. Classification (NCBI taxonomy): domain Eukaryota; kingdom Metazoa; phylum Chordata; class Mammalia; order Microbiotheria; family Microbiotheriidae; genus Dromiciops; species Dromiciops gliroides. The sequence continues at coordinate 135,100,840 of NC_057864.1, forward strand.
CAATTCAAAAACACGTATTTGTCAAATGCCTGTATTACATATAAAGTACTGGCTTAGGTGTTGAGCCTGATAAAATCCCTACTGACAAGTTACTCTGTGGACATTTATCCATTTTGAAGAAACATTTCTAGGAAAATACCTTAGGAATATTTGGATAAAGGGTTTCTTGATAAAGCCTGGGAAGACATTTTCTTGTCCTCAAGTCTCAAATACTTCATCCTTCACAACTTGGTGGAACTCTTCCAGCAACTAAGCTTTTAGTTTTATACTAGTGGAATCTAAAAATGAAAGCTTTTCCCAGGCATAAAAAGGGTATCTCCCTTTTCATCTCCATCTTTTGACAAGAACTATTCATCTTTTTCTGTTACACCCCTCCAAAGATAGATACATTAACACAGAACACCCCCCACATACATACATACATACATACACACACTTGCCAAATTGTTGGACAGGGCACTTAAATCTGACAGCATGGTTTCTCTGTAGGTTTTCTAAGGGTATAAGCATCTTCACATACAAAGCACAATGGATAGTAAAGACCAAATCTCCTACAAAGAGGCCCTGCTGGATTTTAGTTTAGTTCTTATAGTATTTATCAGAATCCCCAAACATTAAAGAATGAAAACTATCTCTTAGTCTAAGCAGGGAAAAGAACATTAAGTCCATTTTTGCTTTTAAGTAATTCAATTTTACAGATTGGGCTTAAGGTTTGATAATAAAAATAGACACTTTAGAAAGCATTTAAAATATACTTTGCAGACATTCAAAATGACAGTCATTAATAGCTTCATAAAATGCTTGGGCAGCTAGTGGTATTAGAATCAGGAAGACCTAAGCTCCAATTTGGCCTCTGACACTTAGTATCTATATGACGGTGGGCAAGTGACTTAACCCCGTTTGCCTCAGTTTCCTCATCTATAAAATGAGCTTCAGAAGGAAATGACAAATTGCTCCAGTATCTTTGAAAGAAAACCCAAATGGGGTAATGAAGAGTCAGAAGTGGCTGAAACAACTGAACAACAAAAAATAAATGTTTATTGACTTGAATTGTGAACATATGTATACACATATATACATACACATAGACAATACCTATAGAATATAAATACTCAGATCATAACATCTTAACAGTTGGAAGGAGCCATGTGACCAATTTTCCACCTGACGCAGAAATCCCCTCCATATAATCCCCAACAGAAGACAGACACAGTTATATACAATCTTGGTGGAGTTATGAACTGTTACAACTATACTGGAAAGCAATTTGCACTTATAATAAAGATGACTAAATAAACTGTATATGTCCTTTAATGCAACAATATCATTAACTAAGCTTTTGCCTCACAGAGGTCAAAGACAGAGAAGAAGGTTCGATGTATGCAAAATATTCATAGCAGCACCTAGTGTAGAAGTAAAAAACTAGAAAGAAAGTGGATTCCCATTGATTGGGGAATGGCTTAAACAAATGGGAGACTGAGAAGATGACTTCAAGGATACCTTTCAACCCTAAAGATTCTGTGATTTGAATATAATTATTTCATATAATTGCAATCTGCTTTCTAAAAGTATAGGAGAAATTCTAACTCTGCTCAGAAAATCACTAGCATCTTCATATTCTGTTATTGATGATGTTTAATCTTTTTACTCATAGAGGGCTCACTACTTCAAGAGATCATCCATCTATTGATGTACAACCTTAAGTCGAAAATGCTGAGCCTAAATCTTCCTCCCCAGCAACTTCAATACACGTTTTTCCCATAAAATCCAATCTAATCTAAAAAAAAACATTTGTTAAGTATCTACCATGTGTAAGGTGCTGTGCTACTTGCTGGAGATACAAAGGTAAGAAGAAAAATAAAAGACACAGAACCTGCCTTTAATTCTACATTATATTGGGGAGGAGGCACAAATACTACATCTATGTAGATAAGTAAAAACAAGGCAATTTGAGGAAGGAGAGAGTATGGACAATTAAGGAGAATGGAAAATACAAACCCTGTCTAAACTGACCTTTGAAAAATGATAGGGATTCTAAGAGATTACTATAAATAGAGAGTATACTCTAGGTATCAGCACAGCCCTTGCAAAGGCATTGTGGGAGATAAAAAGTGGAGTTCAGGGAAAAGCTAATGAGATAGTTTTGGTATAAAGTATATCAAGGGAAGTAATGTGATGTTAATGTGAAAAGGTAATTAGAAAGAAGATTATGGAGGTTTTTGAATAACAGAATGAGGAATTTATATTTTACACTAAAAACAATAGGGGGTAACTGAAGATTCTTGAGCTGGCAAGTGGCAAGGTTAGATGTGCCTCAATAATATTAACTTAGAAACTTTATGAAAGAAGGACTGGAGGACTGAATCAGTGGTGGCAGCAGTGACTTTCAGAGTTCTCAGCCCACAAATGGTAAAGGGATCAGACAGCTGGTCAGAAGCAAATTATAGGGGACCCTTTGCTGGAACTGAGTAAGGGACTCTGTTATATTGCCCATACATGGATCCAGGTCACAATTCTGGATGGCGGTCCCAGGGTGAGTAGGAACAATAGCACACCAAAGGTTATGATTGTGGGTGATTAGGGACCCTGGTTACAGTTACAAGTTGGAAAAAAACGCTTGTGGTTGCTCACAGACCAGAGAAAATGCCATCTTGGAAGAACTGAAAACTTACAGATCCCCAGAACTAGCTCTGAGATCAACAGCAAAAAAAGACCTGAAATTTGGAACAGTGATGCATCTTCCCCAGGAGCAGAATCCAACTTTAACATCAAGTTAAAAGTCATGTAATAGGCTAGACAATGAACGAACAACAAAAAAAGAACATGACCATAGAAAGTTACCATTGTGACAGGAAAGATCAAAACACAAAAATAGAAGACAACAAAGTCAAAACTACTATATCCAAAGGTTCAAAAAAAAATGTAAATTGGTATCAGGCCCAAAAGAGTTCCTGGAAGAAGTCAAAAAGGATTTTTTTTAAAAAAGTCAAGAAAGATAAAGGGAAAATTGGGTAAATAAATGACAGTATCACAAGAAAATAATTGGGGAAAAAAGAGTTAACAGGGGCGGCTAGGTGGCACAGTGGATTAAGTGCCAGCCCTGGATTCAGGAGTACCTGAGTTCAAATCCAGCCTCAGACACTTGATGCTTACTAGCTGTGTGACCCTGGGCAAGTTGCTTAACCCCCATTGCCCCGCAAAAAAAACCAAACCAAAACAAAACAAAACAAAAAAACCCAAAAAACAAAAAAGAGTTAACAGTTTGGTAAAAGAGGCACAGCAATATCACAACTAGGTCTATATCCCTAAGAGATAAAAAACAAGGAGGAAAAGGACCTACATGTACAAAAATATTTATAGCAGCTCTTCTGGTGATGGCAAAGAATTGGAAATTGAAAGGATACCCATCAGTTAGGGAATTGCTGAGTAAGTTGTAGTATATTTTTGTAATGGAATACTATTGTACTAGAAATGAGGAGTAAGATACTCTCAGAAAACCTTGGAAAGACTTACATGAATTGATACAAAGTGAAATGAGCAGAACCAGGAAAATGTTATACACAGTAACAGCAATATTGTATGAGGATCAACTATGAATGACTTAGCTATTCTTGGCAATATAATGATCCAAGACAATTCCAAAGGATTTATGATAAAAAACATTATCCACTTCCAATGAAAGAACCACTAGAGTCTAAATGCAGATCAAATCATACATTTTAATTTTTATTTATAATTTTATTTCCTGAAATTACATGTAAAGACAGATTTTGACATCAAATTTAAAAAAAAAAAACTTTGCGTTCCAAATTCCCTTCCTCCCTTCCTCCTCACCCCCCTTAAGAACTGAAGAAACTCAATATAATTTAGACATGTGTGGTCATGAAAATCATTTCCACATTAGCCAGGTTGTGAAAGAAAACAGACAAAACCAAAACTTCAGATAAAGGAACTAACAAAAAAAATTATGCTTCAATCTGTATTCAGATACTATCAGTTCTTTCTCTGTAGATGGAATGCATTTTTCTTAAGTCCTTCAGAGTTGTCTTGGATCACTGTATTGCTGAAAGTAACTAAGTCATTCACAGCAGATCATCTTACAATATTGCTGTTATTTTGTATACAGTACATTTCACTTTGCATCAGCTCATATAAGTCTTTCCAGGTTTTTCTGATAGCATACTGCTCATCATTTTTTATAGTAAACTACATTTATATAGTACTTTCAAGAGATATTTCCTTATAATAAATCAATGAGGATGATTATTGCAACAACAGTAATAGATAACATTTATATAGTACTTTATACCTGACGAAGAATTTTCTTCACGATAGCCCAGCAAAGTACCATTCAATCAATCCTCATCAATCAATTCTCATCTTCATCCAATCATCATCAATCTATCAATCAATCAATCTGTCAATCGGCCATTCAATCAATCAATTCAGTCAATCAGTCAAACATCATCCTCATCCTCATCCTCATCATCTTACATTGCTCTTGCCTCTGCTTCAAAATTTTTTCAGAGTTACTATTGCTAATTGTGTTTTTCTCCATCCTATTCTCTCCCCATGATATTTACTCTATTTTCTATCTTCTTTCATCCTCTCCCTCCTCAAAAGTATTTTGTTTCTGACTGCCTCCTCCCCCAATCTGCCATTCCTTCTTTCACCCCTTCCCCCTTATCTCCTTTGCCTCCTATTTCCCTGCAGGGTTAGATGGATAGATTACTCTGCCCAATTGAGTGTGTATGTTATTCCCTCTTTGAGTCAATTCTTATGAGAGTAAGGCTCACTCCCTTCCCTGCATCTCCCCCATTTTCCCCTCCACTCCATAAGCTTTTTCTTGCAAAGTATACACTTTAAAAACTTTATTTTTAAAAATTGTCTGCATTTTCTTTAACAACATGACTAATATGGAAATGTTTTTTATGATTATGCATGTATCACCTATATCAAATTGCTTCTCTATAAGGGGTGGGGGTGGGGGGAAGAGAGAGAATTTGGAACTCGAAATATTAAAAAAAGTTAAAAGTATTTTTACATGTAATTGGGGGAAATAAAATAGTTTATAGTAAACTTTATAGTATAGTTTATAGTAAATATATTACTGAGAAGAAGAAAAGCAGGACTGAAGAAAAACTGGAAATAAGATCAATTAGAAGGCTATTTCAGTAGTCCAGGAGAGAGATGATCAGAGACTTAGTCAAGGTCATGGCCAGAGGGGTGAAGTGGACATTTTAGAAAAGCTATTCCTACTCTCTTCTATTTGATAGCCACACAAAATCAAAGCTCCACTACATATTCCTATCTTCTTTATTGCATTTTATATACTTAAAGACAGTTACCAATAAACATTTCTAATTCCTTCAACTACTGCTCTTACAACAAAGTTTCCACATTCTTCAATATTTCTGTTGCCTGCTTCTAGACATAAGACCATGACATTATTCTCCCAAGGTAAATTAAGGCTCTAAAGCAGAATACAATATTCCATATCTTCTAACAAGTATAAAATATAATGGAATAATTACTTCCCCTTGTTCTGGACACCACATGTCATTAATGTAGGCTAAATATGCATTTAGCTTTTCTGGAAACACTCCATACTGTTTATTCATATTGAGCTTGTAGCCAACTAAAATTTCCATGTGAAAAATTTCCTGTTAAGTATGGGCAAGTTAAGTCTCCTTTATTTTGTATTTCTATAACTCATTTTGTTAAGCTTATATGTTTAAACATAACTTTACATTTATCTTTGTTAAATTTCCCATTTTAACCTTTGGGATTTTTTTGAATCTTAATTCCACCATCCAATAATATTAGCTATTCTTCCTAGCATTATGTCATCTGAAAGCATATAATCATGTATTCTAAATCTTAATCCAAGAATTGACAAAATATGGCCAAACACAGTCTTGAAGAACTTTATTGTAGTGATCTCAATAAAATATATTGAGTATTACTATCCAATTATACAACAATACAGTCTAAGGTTTTCCTTTTCAAGAATACAGATTTAAAACTGAAAGAAATCTCAGAGGCTAACACAATCCTCTCACTTTTTACATGAGGAAAACTGAGGCTCTGTCTGAGACATTAAATTACTTCCAGGGCAACACAGCTAGTAAATGTTATGGGATAGATTTGAATCTGAGTCTTTCTGACTCCAGGTTCAACATTTTACCCACTTTGGCCACTACATTCTCTGTCATATGCCTCACAGCAACTGAAGTGTCAGAAATATTGTGTAAAGCATCCCCTTGATCTTCCATTATAGTAATGTTATAAATCATAGCGTGTATATATATATGTATATATATGTATATATATGTATATATAATATATATATGCTGTCCATTTGTCCTTTTTTATAAGAATATAACATTACTTATAGCATTGCTATCTGTGTATGTGAACATAAGGACAGCTAGGGGGCTTTACTCGGGAAAACTCATCTTTCTGAGTTCAAATCTGACTTCAGACACTCACTAGCTGTGTCACTTAACTCTATTTGCCTCATTTTCCTAATTTGTAAAATGAGTTGGAGAAAGAAACAATAAACCAGTACAGTAGTTTTGCCAAGAAAACTCCAAATGGGGTGACAAAAAGTTGGACATGACTGAAAAATGAATGAACAGTGATAACAATAATTTGAACATAAACATAAATAGATTTTGAATAACAAGTGAATACTACATATAACACAAATTCTGTCCCATGACTTTCAGCCACAGCCAATATTTGTGAAAATGACTTTTGGGATAGTGATTCACTAAATTTCTACCCCAATGTGTCACTATTATATTGTCACAACACTATTCAAAAAGCTATTCCAATGGAATCCAAACTCTGACAAGTCCAACTAAGTTGAAAAGGCTTAAAGTACAGGGTTGTTGACAGATCCTGTCTGTGTTCCCAAGACCAGCCTTGCTAATTTTGGAGACACTCAGCACTAGGAGGCTAGACACTAGTTAATGAATTATTTTGACCTCAAAAATTCTAAACTCTCTACTAATGTGGAGGTGTTAAGACCCACTAAGTATTGAAGAAAGAAGAGTATGACAAAACATCATTTGGCTTTTTTTCCCTCTTCAAAAGAAGTTTAGATCAGTATGACAATCATGGTCCCAAAATAATAATTTTCCTTTTGAAAAATAAAAATATAGTCATTGAGAATTCCAGGTCTTTTTAATTTATGAAGCTCTCAACAGAGATTGCTTATAGGTCCTAAGAGTCATGTAAGAGAAAAGCCTGTCTTGTATCTACCATGGAATGGGAAAGGGGTAGGGCCTCAGCTGCTACTACATGTTTTTATGATCTGTATCAGTTTTAAATTAAAACACTTACTTTTATAGAATTTAATTATATTTAACTTTAAAAATCAGATTAGACCTGAATCAAACTGTTAATGGCTTTTTGGAGGCCATTTCAAAAGTAGCAATCTCATTATAATAGTGACATTCAAAAGAAAAATAAAATACAATGACATTCCCCTGAAATGTACATGAAAGAAAAACAGAACTTTTCTAAAGGGGGACAAAAAGAGGATGACAACAGAATTCCCAGTCTTTTACAATACCAAGAAATTGTTTCATGTGTTTGCTTTTTCTCATGAAAGGGGAATAATCCCATTAATGTCCAAGTAGAACTATTCTTAAGGAAAAAATGTCCTATAACTGTCTCTTCATCAAATCCCAGGGAAAATGATGATATCACACTAAAGGAAGTGGTATTTTTAGTGGTCAGTTTTCATCTGGCATCTTGGAAACAAGATAAGGTAAGGGGGAAAGAAGGTTGGATTTGAGCCAGAAAGAAACCAGGTTTTGTATCCTGGCCCTGATATTTACTAAGACTGTGACCATGGGTAAATCCATTAATCTTTCTCTGATTCTCAATTTCCTCATTATAAAATGGTGGTAATAACCTCATAGATTCAGAGGTAATCTAGTCCAACTCCCTCATTTCAGAGATGAGGAAAAATCGGCCCAGAGAGATTATGTGATCAGTAAAAACAAACACACACACACACACACACACACACACACACAGAGTAATACCTATAGTACTTAAATCACAGGTTTGTTTTGTATACACACATACATACATATAATATCCAAATGTTTTAGAAATTTCAGCTACTAAAAGTACCCAAATTAGATTAATTAAGATTGGGGAGGAGGGAAGCAATGAAAGCACCCCCACACTAATGTTCCTTTTTCAAAAGACTCTATCCTTTTCCAGGGAAGAGTGCAAACAGAAAAACAAGCAATGCTTGGTTCATAGGACACATTTGTCCTTCATAGACATCAGGTACCCGAGCTGCTATAAAACCACCTTCTCTTTAGCTATGTACAAACAGAGGTTCTTCTATGCGTTGGATAGTGGTTCTGCTATAATTGCCTCCACTCCACAGAAATAGCCAGAAAGTGCATCAATCACTAGATCTAGAGTCACAAAGGCCCATGTTCAAAAGTATCCTCAGACTCTTATTAAGCTGTGTGATCATGGGAAAGTTTTTTTTAACTTTTGCCTCAGTTTCCCCATCAGTAAGATGTAAATAACAATAACATCTGGCTCAGAATTGTTGTAAAGATCAAATAAGAAAATGTTCTGAAAGCACTCTGAAAACTGGAAAGTCTGACATAAATGTTGCTGCTGTTGTTATTATTTCTATATTCTATACAGTGGGACTATTGGAAGAGAGGCGAGATTTAGAGAATGCTTCTTCATATGGAAGGAATACTGGGTAACTAGGTAGTACAGTGGAGAGAGCCTTGGGCCTGGAGTTGGGAAGACCTGAGTTAAAATCTAGCCTCAGATACTTACTAGATATGTGACCCTGAGCAGTCACTTAACCTCTGCCTCAGTTTCCTCAAGTATAAAATGGGGATAATAATAGCACCTAACTTCCAGGATTTTTGTGAGGATAAAATGAGATAATATTTATATAGATCTTTACAAGTCTTAAGGATAAGGGTTAAGATAAGATAGATGGGAAGGAGAATGAAGGGGAATAAATATTTCTAGAGGGCATATTTTGTGCCTGTCAGTGTACAAAATGATTTACAAATATGATTTCATTTGATACAACAATCCTGGGGTAGGTGCTATTATTATACCTATCTTACACTTGAGAAAACTGAGATTGACAGAGGTTAAGTGACTTGCCCAGGGTCACATAGCTGGTCAGTGTCTGAGGCTTCATTTGAACTCAGATCTTCCTGACTCCAGACCAAAGACCACCTAGTTGCCTCAAAGCAAAGGAATGGAAACCTATAAAGAATAAAAGAAATTTGAGAGGGAAAATAACCCAGAAAGGAAACCCAAAGGGAAAATTTTAAGATTCACATAAGGCATAAGAAAACAATTCCATAATTTATTATTGCCTCTAACTAAACATTCTATCCAAGTCCTTAATGCTCAAATTAATAAATATTTTAATGCACCCCACCAAAACAAAAATATTTCTCCCTATGAATCCATGCCAAAAGAGCAAACTCAACAATTGGTTTATTTGGCATTATATTTTTTTTCTCAATTTAGCACTTACTGGAAAATAAAAGAGAATGGAAATTATCGTGAACCTATTATAACATTATTATTCAGCTCTGGTATAAATTAAATTCAGTATCATGATTTTAGTAGGGAGGCACCCATAATCATTTAATTATAAAATTTCCAGTATTCTTGTCAAATAAAATCCAATCAAACATATTCTTATGGTTTGCTATGCTATGTAATGATTTAGCTTCATTATCTATAGAACCACTGACTTACTCAATTCAACTGAAAATGAGTCACTAAAATTAGTCAAGAAATATTTATTAAGCACCCACTATGTTTCATGCCCTGTGCTATGTATGTATGATAAAAAGGTAAAAATACAGTATGCTCAAGAAGCACACTTTCTAATTGGCAGGTTAATATGCAAACAACTAAGTAGCAAAAGATAAACAAGATAAGTTTGTGCTATTGATAGGACAATAATAGTATTGTGGAGGATCAGAAAAGGCTTCTTGCAGGTTAAACCAAATCAAATATGAAAATAACTAGTCCTTTTTCCAAAGGCAATGCTGTCATGGCTAATACAATTAGCAACCTATAAAATTTCTCTCTATAAATTAGCAGGATTTTAAAAAAAGAATTGAATAAATCATTACAGAATATGTAAATGATGCTGTTAATATAATTAATAAATGAAAGTACATAAGTAACAAAATGTTTTATCAAATACAAAACTTGAAAATGTGTTCATGTATACATATACATAAAACAATTTCTTAAAATTAGAAAAATTAAAAAATGTTTCTTTTCCCAAGATAAATTCTATTTTGCAACAGGTGAAATAAAAACATACTTACACATGAGAAATGTATTACTAATTACAGGTTTTGGAATATACATTTGATCTTTTTTATTGCTGAATAGATTTATAAAATTTTATATTGAGGTTAAACATCCTTAAAGGGGAACTACTCCAATTTCTATATTAATCACTCAATTGTAAAGTAGAAAAGTGTCTCAAATGATGTGATTATTATACATGAGGTATAATGTTTATCATATAAAATGCAGTTATTTCCAGTTTTCTACAAATAATGTCCTTTAAAAGTAAACATAATTAAAGTAATAAGAACCAAATGATTATGTGCCCTATTAGAGTTAAATAAGGATTACTGATTGTTGTAAAAATAACAATAAATAGCAAAAGGGACATTAGCAATATTGTCCTATGAATATTCTAACTGTAAACAGTGTTGCTGTTTTACCATCATGTAAGAAAAACAACTTTAAGGAAAAAGATGGAGTCTCTTTTCAGTGCACCTGAAGTTCTGGAATATTTTCTTAAACTTTGTTTTGTAATAATTAAATATATTGATTTAATATTCTTTTTCAGATCAAGTAGATTAGAAATCAAGTACTGGGAAATACCAATTAAAATTTTATATGGTGACATGAATCCTAAAGCCATAATAGTTTGAGCTCATTTGATATCTAATTTCCAAAGATTCTAACACACGTTATCAATATAGTCCCTAGAGGTCCTTTTCCTTAAATACTATATGCACACATCATTCACACACATATATACAGATAGATATATACATATTATATCTAAAGACATGTGTATATATACAAACCCTATATTTAGTGGATATATACATACATATATACACATTTGTGTGAGATAATACATGCGTATACACATACTTTTTAAAACAAAAGCATCAAGAATATAGATTTGCCTATGTTAAAGCTTTGTAACATGGGATTCTTTTCACCAACTGCAATAGCTCTCTTTTTTGGAAATGGAGGATCAAGGATTTTAAGACTCAAAAAAGGCCTTAGAGATTATCACCCAGTGTTGGCAAGATGTCAGTCATTTGCCTAAGGTTAGTAGCATTGTCAGAACTAGAACCTATGCTTTCCCATTACTGGTAATTTCTCATAAATGTTACTAATTTATCCTCAGTGGCTTTATCCTAAAGAAGAAAGTATTTTAACTCTTCACTGAGCCACATTCAAAGTACTGATTATAGAGATCCCTATCTATTTTCCCTGAACTTCACAATGCATTCTAAAACCGCTTCACATTTTAAAAAATCGGAATCAAGATGAGATCAAGTGCCTTTTATTTACATCCCTTTCCTGCTGCTACTTACAGGTGCCTGGTTAAATATAATGTCAGTGCTTCTCTTTTGACTGTAAAATTCAATCTACACCACTTCCATTGTAATAACAGAAGTGTCTCCTAGACAATAAGACCTCTATTTGAGACATTCATTTGAAAATGTAGAATATCCAAACTACTGAAATTATGCCTCTGCTGAGCTTACCTTCCAGATTCCATTCCTTTAAGCTGCTATTAAGTGAGACAAGATTGGTCTTCTTCCACTGGAAAACTGGACAAGTTACCCTTATTTTGTTGGAAGGTTTCACCAATACTAATGAGATGTTCATTTGTGAAGAAGAAACAGCAAAAATTTAATAAAAAAAAAGATTTATTTTTAGGGCCATAAGTGATTGGGGGGGAAAACCCTTCTGTACTAAGATGTACTGAAACATGGCATACGTGATCTCACCTTATAGGGAATTTTTAGAAAATTCACTTTAGCTCTGCGTTATATAAATATTTCTGCACATTCCATTCTGGGAACTCAGATATTTTTCACCTAAAGTTAAAAAAATGAACTTTCCCCATAAATTGATTTAACAATGTCAATAATCATGGCTCTTTCTATATTGCGTCTCCTTAGCTCCAAAGCAACTTTCCACCTCAATCTAAACTAGGAAACTAAAGCCATCTATCTATCCACTGAGAGGCCTTACCAATGTTCCAACTACTTCTTTCTTCCTAATATTTTTTTAAAAGTTTAACAGCACTCCAATTAGACATTTATTTAACCTATATCACTCAGTTCCAAATGGGAATAAGAAAGACAATGTCTTAATTACTTAAGACAATGTTGGTAGGTGGTTGTGAAGGACAGGCAGTAGCAGATGAACTGTGACAACAACAATAATAGTGATAGCATTGGATCAGACCTATGATTTCACTGCTGTATGGAACTCAGAGAAGAAACTTCTACCTATGCTCATAGAATCCTACATAGTAGTTTATGTAGACTTTTTTCTTTTTTAAGTGAGGCAATTGGGGTTAAGTGACTTGCCCGGGGTCACACAGCTAGTAAGTGTTAAGTGTCTGAGGCTGGATTTGAACTCAGGTACTCCTGACTCCAGGTCGGTGCTCTATCCACTGTGCCACCTAGCTGCCCCTGTAGACTTTTCTTGTAGCTTATGTAGTCTTTTTTTTTTTTTCAGGGCAATGAGGGTTAAGTGACTTGCCCAGAGTCACACAGATAGTAAGTGTCAAGTGTCTGAGGCCAGATTTGAACTCAGGTCTTCCTGAATCCAGGGCCAGTGCTTTATCCACTGCGCTAGCTAGCTGCCCCCATAGCTTATGTAGTCTTAAAGAGTTCCCTTAGATATTAAGGGGCTTGCCTATGGTCCCATAAGCAATATATGTCAGAAATCAAACTTGAGGGGCAGCCAGGTGGCTACAGCACAAGATGTAGAGCCAGGAAGAACTGAGTTCAAATCCTACCTTAAATAGTAATAGCAGAGTGACCTAGGACAATTATCTTAATGTTTCTCAGCCTCAGTTTTCTCAGTTGCAAAAGGAGATTAATAATAGCATCTCTTTCAAGGGATTGTTGTGAGGGTAAATGAGATGATGTATGTAAAATGCTTTGAAAATTTTAATGTGCTATATAAACGTTAGCTGTTATTATCATCATTATTATTATTCCTGACTCTGAGGTCAGATCTTTACTATGCTACAATGATAATTCATATATATATACTTATCACTTTAAGATTTATGTATCACACTAACCAAAATCATATGATTATTTCAATAGATTCAGAAAAAAGCTTTTGACAAAATACAGCACTCATTCTTATTAAAAACACTAGAGAGCATAGGAATGAATGGAGTTTACTTTAAACTGACAAGCCATATATACCTAAAACCATCAGTAAGCATTATATGTAATGGAGATGTCAGAGGCATTTTTTTTTTTAGTGAGGCAATTGGGGTTAAGTGACTTGCCCAGGGTCACACAGCTAGTAAGTGTTAAATGTCTGAGGCCGGATTTGAACTCAGGTACTCCTGACTCCAGGGCCGGTGCTCTATCCACTGAGCCACCTAGCTGCCCCAAGGCATTCTTAATAAGATCAGGAGTGAAACAGGGATATCCATTATCACCTCTTTTATCCAATATTGTACTAGAAATGTTAGCTTTAGCAATAAGAGAAGGAAAAGGAATTGAAGGAATTAGAATAGGCGATAAGGAAACAAAACTATCACTCTTTGCAGATGATATGATGGTATGTTTAGAGAATCCACTAAAAAACTACATCAAAAAATTAACAACTTTAGCAAAGTTTCAGGATATAAAATAAATCTATATAAATCATCAGCATTTCTATATATGACCATCAAAGCCTAGCAGCAAGAGATAGAAAGAGAAATTCCATTTAAAATAACTGTAGACAATATAAAATATGTGGTAGCCTACTTGCCAAGACAAATCCAGGAACTATATGAACACAAATACAAAACACTTTTCACACAAATAATATCAGATCTAAATAATTGGAAAGATATCAATTGCTCATGGATAGGCTGAGCTAATATAATAAAAATGACAATTCTACCTAAATTAATACTTATTCAGTGCCATACCAATCAAACTACCTAAAAAATATTTTATAGAGATAGAAAAAATAACAACAAAATTCATCTGGAGGAACAAAAAAAGGTCAAAAATATCAAGGGAACTAATGAAAAAAATTGCACATGATGGTAGGCTAGCTGTACCAATTCTAAAGCTATACTATAAAGTGGCAGTCATCAAAACTATTTGGTACTGGCTAAGAAAAAGAATGGTGGATCAGTGGAAAAGGTTAGGTACAAGAGAAACAGTAGTAAATGACTATAGTAATCTACTGTTTTGATAAACCCAAACACTCCAGCTTCTGAGATAAAAACTCACTATTTGACAAAAACTACTAGGAAATCTGGGAGATAGTATGGCAGAAACTAGTCACAGGCCAACATCTTACACTGTATATTAAAATGAGGTCAAAATGGATACATGATTTAGACATATAAGGTGATACCATAGGCAAATTAGGAGAGGAAGTAATAGTTTACCTCTCAGATCTGTGGAGTGGAGAATTTATGACCAAACAAGATAGGGAACATTATGAAATGCAAAATGGATCATTTTCATTACATTCAATTAAAAGGTTTTTGTACAAACAGAAGCAATGCATCCAAAATTAGAAGGGAGGCAGAAAGCAGGGAAACAATTTTTACAGCCAGTGTTTCTGATAAAGGCTTCATTTCTAAAATATAGAGAGAACTGAATCAAATTTATAAGAATACAAGTCATTCCCCAACAGAGAAACGGTCAAAGTATACGAACAGGCAGTTTTCAGATGAAGAAATCAAAGCTATCTATTGCCATATGAAAAAAATGCTCCAAATCATTATTGATTAGAGAAATGCAAGTTAAAATAACTCTGAAGTACTACCTTATACCTACTGGATTGGCTAGTATGAGAAAAAAGGAAATAATGTTGGAGAAGATGTGGAATAATCGGAACATTAATGCATTGTTTGTGGAGTTGTAAACCATTTTGGAGAGCAATTTGGAACTATTGCCCAAAGGACTATGAGGCTCTGCATACCCTTTGACCCTGCAATACCACTACTAGGGCTGTATCCCAAAGACATCATTAAAAAAGGGAAAAGGACTCACCTGTACAAAAATATTTCTAGCAGCTTTCTTTGTTGTGGCAAAGAATTGGAAATTGATGGAATGCCCATCAATCGGGGAATGGCTGAACCAGATGTGGTATATGAATATAATAGAATGCTATTGTGCTATAAGAAATGACAAGCAGGCAGGTTTCAGAGAAACCTGAAAAGACTTAAGCGGACTGATGCTGAGTGAAACGAGCAGAACCAGACCATTGTACATAGTAAGAGCAACATCCTGTGATGATAAGCTGTAATAGACTTGGCTCTTCTCAGCAATACAATGATCCAAAACAATTCCAAAAGACTCATGATGGAAAATGCTCTCCACATCCAGAAAAAGAACTGTGGAATATGAATGGAGATTGAACCATACTATTTTTACTTTTTGTGTTGGTTTTTCTTTTCATTTTTGAGGCTTTTCCCTTTTCTGATTCTTCTTTCACAACATGGCTTATGCAAAAATATGTTTAATGTGATTGTACATATATAACCTATTTTGTATTGCTTGTCGTCTTGGGGAAGAGGGAGGGAAGAGAGGGAGGAAAGGAAAGAGAGGGAAGGGAGGGAAGGAGAAAAATTTGGAACTCAAAATCTTATTTAAAAAGAATATGGAAAATTATCTTTACATGTAACAGGAAAACACCATTAAGAAAAAAATTTTAAAAATAAAGATTTATGTATCATTTGAGAGATTTATAAAGTGTTTTTCCTGTGAGAAGTATAAATATTACTGCTTCCATTTCACAGATAAGAAAATTAAGGCTGAGATGTTAAGTAATTTAACCATGGTTGCACTCTGTTAAAGATTAGAGAGAGGGTTTGAACCAAAATGTGGACTTTAAGATTAATGTCCTTTCTACTGAGCCTCTCTGCAACCATAGCAACTACCTCAGTGGTCACATTTATTCTTTCTTGATGTATTCAAAATATACAAACATTCTACTGAAGAGTTTTCAATTGAACAACACAGTAAAAAACACACACACAACCTTTTATGCTATTTAAAATTGGCCTCATTTTGATGACATGACTATCATGTCAACTCCTTTGAAATACTTCTTAGCATTGCATTTGCTAGAATGACTTCTCCCATCTCACTTTCCCCTCCCTATACACACATTATTAAGTTCCCCACTGGCAGACTATTGTGCCTCTCAGCAGCTGTCCAGAATACCTGGAGTGAACTTGTGAAAGTTTGGAAAAAAGCAACTGAAGAGGCGTGAATGGTGGTTTGCTTCTTTGATGAGAATAAATGTAAGAGTAAAGATCTGCTCACCTTCTTCTGTATTCATCAGAAAGTTTGGTCTGGGGCATTTGTACAGAGATTAAAAATGCACAGAAAAGTCCAGGTCACCTAAAGAAGACAATCACTAGAGAAAATGCCTTAGAGACATGTCTAAACTGGAACTGCTCCTCACTTACAAAGACAATTTTCTCATTTTCTAGCATGTGGACCCTTATTAAACCTCCCTAAAAGTCCTATTTATGTCTTGTCTAACTTCATGTAAAGGTGACCCTGGGCTCTCTAAAGCTGGGTCATTGGAGTGTAAACTCTGGCAGGTGAGAAATGACTTAAATAGAAGCCTGGCAA
Organism: Dromiciops gliroides; assembly: GCF_019393635.1. Lineage (NCBI taxonomy): Eukaryota > Metazoa > Chordata > Mammalia > Microbiotheria > Microbiotheriidae > Dromiciops > Dromiciops gliroides. The sequence goes on from NC_057864.1 coordinate 135,117,765, forward strand.
TGAACTACAAATCTATTGTTTATGGTCCGGTCTAGTTAAATTCAGAAAAGCACATTACTAGAAAGTCAGCCAAAGCATGATGAATTTTTCCTCCATAGCCACTCTTTAAAAACACCTAAGTAAGGTTGACATGGGTAGAGTGGAAAATGAAACTGAAAGAAACAGAAAAGGATCCTTGAAGTACTTAAGTCCATGGAACATCATGACAAGTGTGCTCTGTGCCTATTCATTATGAAATATGACTATCTTCAATATATGACACAGGATTGTTTTGCTAACTCCTTCCCACAATCAAATTTAAAGAGACAGATCAGCTCACCAAAAATTTTAGAAGCTATAACAAATATTAGTGTTTTAAAGAACACAATGTGCTTCTCATCATCAAAATATAATTTCTAATAAAAGTTGTAGCAGGCGAGGCAGGTGGATAGGAAAAAATAAGCTGTGTACCCATCCAGGACCCTTACTCCAAAAGCAGCTAAATTAAGATCTTTTCTCCAGGCTGTACTCTGGATTCTCTACTCTACTCTCACTCTACCCTAGAAATCTCTTCATCCTGGACATTCATTCTAGCCCTGGAATTCACACTGGAAGTAATTTCCACCATCCTATTTTATTCTTATATCTCCTGGAGATTACCTCCTCTACTATCCCCATACTCTCGCTTATCTTCATTATTTTCCTAAATAGGGGCTGTTTCCCCATTGCCTGCAAACATGCCCCTTTCTCCTCCATTCTCAACAAAACAAAACAAAACCCTTCACTTGATTCTTCCATCTTACTTATAAGTCCGATGGCCTTTTCTCAATCCTCTTTCTTCTTAACCTCTCTGCAACCTCTGACATTGTCAATTGGCCTCTTTTCCTTGATACTTTCTTCTCTCAAGTTTTCCAGGACACAACTTTCCCCTGGTTCTCCTCCCATCTATTTGCCTTCTTTTCAGTCTCCTTTGCTGCATCTTCATTCAGGTCATGCTCAATAACCAAGGACATCCCCCAGGGCTGTCTTGAATCCTTTCACTCTTCTCATTCTGTATTAGTCCACTTGGTGATCTGCTCAACTCACATAGTTTTAATTATTATTTCTATTCTAATGGTTCACAGATATTTCTGTCCAACTTTAATCTTTATGCTGACCTCCAGTCTCACTTCTCCAGGTTAGAAATCTCAAACTGGATGTCCAGTAGACATCTTAAACTCAACATGTACAAAATGGAACTCATTAACTTTTCCTCTAAGCTCTTCCCCTTTCCAAATTTCTTCATTTTATTACCCAACCTCCCTGTCTCCCAGGCTCACAACCTAGATATCATCCTTGATACCTCAGTACCTCTTACCTCCATAGCCAATCTATTGCCAACTATCAACTGAATATATCCCCTTCTCTCCTCTGATACCCTGGTGCAAGCCTTTATCACCCTACCTCTAAACTACTGCAAAAACCTGCTGATTGGTTTGCCTGCCACAGATGTCTCCCCACTCCAATCCATCCTCCTTTCAGCCACCAAAGTGATTTTCTTTAAGTATACATTCAACCACATCACTCGCATACTAAGTAAACTCTACTGGTTCTGCATTGCCTCTAGGATCAAATACAAAATCCTCTCTGCCATTCAAAGCCTTTCATAACTTGACCCTATCCCACCTTTCTAGTATTTGGACACCTTACACCCCACCCCCACTCCACCTTCCACATACTTCAATACAGTGACACTGGTCTTCTTGCTGTTTTACAAGTAAGATACTCCATATCTTTGCTCCAGGCATTTTTTCTGGCTGTCCTCCATGCCTGGAATATTCTCCCTCCTTATTGCCAACTCCTGACTTTCCTAGCCTCCTTCATGTCCCACATAGAATTTTTCCTTCTATATGAACTCTTTCCCAGTCTCTCTTTTGTAGTGCCTTTTCTCTATTAATTATTTCCTATTTATCTTATACATAGCTTGTTTGTACATATTTGTTTACTTGTTCTCTCCTCCATTAGACTGTGAGCTCCATGAGGGCAGGGACAATCTTTTGGCTTTCTTTGTAACCCTAGCACTTGGCACAGTGCCCGACACATAGTAGGTGCTTAAAAAGGAATGAAACAATGACATACCCCCTTTATCACTGCTATTTGACACAACTAAAAATTCTAGTGATGGCAATAAGAACAAGAGGTTTAATATTGCTGATGACATGATAGTTTGTTTAGAAAACCCAAGATAACTGAAAAAGGAATTGACATAATTATCAGCTTTGGAAAAATAGTAAGACAAAAAAATAATAAATCCACAAAAACCAATAGCAATTTTATAAAAATCCAAGATAATAGAAAGGAAACTCCCAGTGAAAATAACTCCAAAACACATAAAATGTTTCATAGTCAATATTCCAAGGCACATTTAAGAATTCAATAAATAAAATTATAAAATACACTAAAGAAATAAACTGAAATGATAAAAGGGATAATTACTCATTTGAGGGCTGTACCAATAGGATGATAAAAAGTTTACATGACCCAAATTAATGCAATTCCAGTTAAATTACTAAGAGAACATATATCTTGAAAAAATAATAATATGGAAAAACAAAAGGTCTAGAAATTCAAGGGACATAATTTTTAAAATAGAAATGAATAAGGAATAACACTCCCACATCTCAAATTGTCCTATAAAGCAGTAATCATGAAACTGTTTAGAACCAGTTAAAAAACAGAAAAATGGATCAATGAAAGAGACAAGATAAGCAAGAATAAGAAACAATGCAAATCAATAGCCCAGTGTTTTATAAATCTGAAAACATAAATTATTTGGGGAAAGAATTTCCTAGTTGACAAGATCTGGTAAGAAAACTAGAAAACAGTTTGGCAGAAATTGTACTTAGACCATTATATTACACCATATACCAAAATGTATTCATGACTTGAATATCAAAGATCAAGTTACAAATACACGAGAAGACAGTCATAGGAGATAATTTCACTGCCATGGCTAAAGGGAGGGGTCATTACAAAAAAGACAGTTGGAGAGGTCAGGGTTATATAATAGATTTATAGTAGCACTTTGGGGTCTAGCAAAGAATGAGATTCCAAGTGGGTGCCCATTAACTGGGAAATGGTTGAACAAAGAAACTGTGGCATATGAATATAATTGCTTTGTAAGAAATAGTGAATAAAATGAATTCAGAGAAACTTCAGTAGACTCAGTTAAATAGATGTAGGGTGCAAAGAGTAAAACCAGGGCAATGATTTATATAATAGCTACAAGAGTGTAAAGGAAAACAACTTGGAAAGCCTTAAGAACTGTGATCAAAGCAATGGCCAATCTTGACATCCAAAGACTGATGATAAAACATGCCTCTTGACTGGGGAAAGACATCAAAGTCTAAAAGTACAAAATGAGACATACTTTTTCGGAAACTGTCAATGGGTTGATTTGTTTCACCTGATTCTACTTGCTATAAGTGATGGCTTCTATTTGGGTTTGGCAGTGGATTAGTGACAAATGATAGAGATGTTAAAAAAAAAAAGCATTAAAGAAAAATACACAGAAGAAAACAAAAGCATTATCAAAAGACATAAATAGGCCAATTTAGTTACTACTTTGTTAAATTTAATTAACACTTTTGAAAAACGAATTTTATGGAACAGAAGTTTGTAGTTTTGTATGTAATCATTAATTTTCTTCTCATATTGAAATGCTTGTATTTGCTGATTCTTAAATTCATAACAAAAAAGGAAATTTTAAATGAGAAAAAATGAAATAAGAGGAAAAGAAAAAAGAAAGAAAGCAAACATATCTCTATTTGGTTCACTGATAGAGAACTGTCAGAAGAGGAAGCTTTCTCCATCAATGCAGACTTGGAATTTATAGTCTTAGAGAGTTGTCTAGAGCAGAATTGTCAAATTCAAATAGAAAAAGGGGACAACAAGACCACAAAACCATACATAAGGATCCCTGCAGACTGTAGCATATTAACTTAGAAAACCAAGTATTGAAATTATGTGTCTCATTGTATTTTTATTTATTTCATATTTCTTAATTAGTTTTTAATCTGGTTGCCCCAGCACTTGGGAATATTACAACAGCAATTAGCTTGGAGCCTTGTGTTAGACACCTTCATCCTAGAGCACTGCGTAACCTCTAATCAACTGGTTAGTTAAGAAGAAGGGGTATGGGGGGCAGCTAGGTGGTGCAGTAGATAAAGCACCGACCCTGGATTCAGGAGGACCTGAGTTCAAATCCGGCCTCAGACACTTGACACTTATTAGCTGTGTGACCCTGGGCAAGTCACTTTAGCCTCATGAGGAGGAGGAGGAGGAGTATGTATTGACCTGGATGATATTTGAGATCCCTTCCAACTTTAAGATTCTGTCATACCAGGAAAACTAAAAGATATTTTCAAGTTCACTAGATGAAAATATTTGCACTACATAAAAGTAATTTTTGCATTTAATTGGATTTTTAAAAATTGTGTCTTTTAGATAAATCCTGAGTATATAAAAACATCGGTTTATGTGCACCAAAGCAGCATCAACAGTAGACAATGACAAAGAATAATATAGTATTCTATGTAAAGCATAATCTATACATGTAAAAGCCTGAACTTGGGTTAATGACAATAAAGATACAAGTATTATGGTATTCATTAGAGTCATATTTATATTTCTGCTATAATTTTCTGTTTAAACTAAAAACTTCTAAATCATTTCCTCCTTGCCACTAAGAGATGATACACTTGAATTATTTAAGTATGAATTACACAAGCCTTGGATTTCCTGGCAGGGGCCTAGCCTCAGTCAATATTTTCACAGGATGAGAGTTCTCAGGAAGCCACAGCATTTGCTACTAAACTCATAAATGGTTATATTCTTTCCAATGTGAAGACAAACAAGACTCTAATTAATGAATGTTCATAGTTACCTTTGTTATGGAAACATTGGCCAAATTCTATCTTTAGCTATTAAATACAATTTTATAAAACATACACAAAAAGTTAAAGCAACATAAATAGCAATTACACACACACACACACACACACACACAGAAAAGAATTAAATAAAAGCAGGTACTATGCTAGACACAAGAATATAAAGAAACAAAAAGCAGCCACAACTTCACAACTTCTCTGGGCCTTAGTTTATATGTCTCACCTATACAATGAGGCAGTCAGGTTAAATTAACTCTAATATCCTTATCTCCTAATATTCTGTGAGGTTGTTTAGGCCAATACTTGCTAAGGGATGGTCCTAGGAAGGTCACTGGATGTTCATATATGGCTTTTGAAGCAAGTAAAACAAATGTTCTGATCTTCCCCAAAGCAAACAGTACCTATAAACTATAAACTCCTAAAAGAGCCTGAGTTCAATTCCTGGAAAAAATCCAGAATGTATTATGAAAGAGATGGTTTTATAATAGCTAGAAAAGGAAGTAGTGATTTGGCTTCAGCAAAAACAGATGAAATTATACTGATTTTATTTCTTTTTCTGACAATGCTATTCAACTGAGATCAACAACATGGTGAAGACAAACAGCCTTGAAAGACTTAAGAACTATTTTCCCCACAATGACCAACCACAATTCTAGAGGGCCTATGATGAAACATCCTGGTGGAAAAGTGATGGATTCAGGGTACAGAATGAGACATGGTAAATGTGGTAATTTACTTACATGAATATTTATCACAAAACTTAATTTTTTCCAACAGGGGAGAAAAAATACATTTTTATTCTTTGAAAAATTTAATTTTAAAACAATCGGTTCAAATTCCATCATCTATAGGAGGTCTTTTCTGATCTCCCCTGCTACTAGTGCATTTCCATTCAAAGTTACATTGTATAGTCTTCATATGTGTCTCATTTAATCATATGTGTATATGCTGTTTCCTCTTGTGGGATTATTTTGCTTTTGTTTTTGGATCCTTAGAATTTAGCACACAGCGCCTAGCATATAAATGCTTATTGTTCAGCTGACTAATTTTCCAAGAACGTTTTACTTAATTCTGTTTCTGAAGAAATGACAACTCTGAAATGCCTCTAGTATTTCCTCCATGTTCCTCTCCTATCTTTTCTTTTCTTCTCCTCAAGGTAATCCACACTGTAAATTCTTCCCTGCTATATTGGTTTATCTTGATCTAGGGGATCCTATACTTACTGACATAAGATTATAAGACTGAGGAATCACAGAGACAACGGAAATCACCTCATGCAATCCCATCTCCTTACAGATGAGGAAACGAAGGTCCAGAGTAGTTAAGTGATTTTCCTAAGCTTATATTGATTAGTAAATATCAGAAATGGATCCAAACCAATGTCCTTTGGCTACAGATCCAATGATTTTCCACTATACTTTTTGTCTCACCTGTTCTATTCTTGTAGCCAAAATGGCTAAAAAATTGGAGCCAAGATGGTGGAGAAAAGACAGGGACTCACCTGAGCTCTCTCACATTCTCATGTAAACACCTTTAAATAATGCCTCAAAATTAATTCTGGAGCAGCAGAACCCACAAAAGGACAGGGCAAAACAATTTTCCAGCCGAAGACAACTTAGACGGTTAGCAAGAGAAATCTGTTGGGGCTGGTGCAGGAATAGAGTACAGTCAAGTGCAGGCACTGACCCAGCAAGACATAGCAGGTCATGCCTCTTGGAAGCGAGCTGAAGGGCTTGGGAACTACTGAAGTGGCAAGAGTGGCTTCCAAAGCTCTCGGCCCAAAGAGGGTAAGGAGGTTAGACGAATGGTCAGAAGAAGATTACAGGGCTCCCTTTGCTGGCACTGGGTGAAGGACTCTGTTGCATTGCCCATATACAGATCTGGGTCCCAGTCCTAGTCCCAGTCCCAGGTCCCAGGTCCCAGGTCCCAGTTCCAGGATGAACAGGAGCCCTAGCACACTAGAGCTTGATGCTGCAAAGGAACAGGGACTCTGATCACAGTTCTAGGTCGGAACAGAGTGTTTATGGTGGCTCACAAACCAGAATATAGGTCAAGAGAGCAGTGACCACACCTCATCAGTATAAAGGACCATCGGTGGGAGCAAGCAGGTGATGCAGTGGATAAAGTACCAGCCCTGAATTCAGGAGGACCCGAGTTCAAATCTGGCTTCAGACACTTGACACTTACTAGCTGTGTGACCCTGGGCAAGTCACTTAACCCTCATTGCCCCACAAAAAAGGACCAAAAGTCCTCTTCAATCAAACTGATTTTTAGGAGGCACCTAAGTAGCACAGTGAATAAAACATTAGACTTAGAATCAAGAAGGCCAGAATTCAGATCCTTCCTCAAACATTTATTAGCTGTGTGACACTGATCAAGTCACAAATTCTTCTGTCTCAGTTTCCTCATCTGTAAAATAGAGATAATAGTAACACCTCCTCAGGGTTGTTGTGAGGATCCAATGAGATAAAAATTGTAAAGTACATGGCAAAGTTTAGAGTTCTATATAAATGCTAGCTATTGTAATATTATTATTGAGGAATTTGGGCTTAAACACACTGAAAATGAAAACACTCAGATGTAAAGTTCAAATTATAAGTATCCTCTTTGCATTGTAAATGTATTAAAACCATTTTGCATAAGAAAGTTCATAGGGGTCAGGTGGAAAAAAGCAATACTTGCAATGATAAATAGATATAAACGTGTTACTGTACTGAGTGAGGCACATTCCCTCTCCTTTTATCTGCCCAGGTTCATTACTCAGTAACTATAAATGAACAGTTTTAAAATCCTGCCCTGCTAGACAATCAAGGAGATGCAAAAATAAATAAGAGAATTCTCTCCTCAGGGAACTTACATACAATCTAGAGGGAAGGCTGGAGCCTATGCACAAAAACAATAAGTCGAACATTTACAAAGCATTATGCAAAATCTGAAGAAAGATAATTTCTAACTGGTGAGGTCACGGGAGGCTTCATAGAGGAGGTATTTGATGTAGGTCTTAAGAGGAAAGGATTTTAAAAGGTAGAGTTGAGGGAAAAAAGCCTTCTGGGAATAAGCAAAAGGCTTATTAGCAAGCAAAAGGTTATCAAGGACAGCCGGCTGTCCTAAGTCAAATAACCAAGACTGATTCTGTATCATTTGCCAATTGATCCTACTTACAGTTAATCAATTTTGTCCTGCTGCTGCTTACATTATGATTCTTTGTCTCTGAAATTAGTTCAGAAATTCAGCAGGCTTGCAATGAGTTAAATCCAGTTCTCTTGTTAATCACTGTCCTCTTTTTGCCTCAAGGAATTCTGCTATCCTTGGGGGATATGGGTGGATACTAGGGAGCCTGGCCTAGTGTTTTCACACCACCAATTCATCCTTTGGTGCCCAGAGGTCTGGGCCACTGTCTTTGACATTGCAGGTAAGCTCAAACAATGAACAGTTTTTAAGTCACAGGAAGGAAAGAGGGGGTTGTTGCCAGCCTCTAGATTCCCTTTCAACCAATCATATAATTCCCTGCACCTCAGCTATGTAAACAGCCATGTTGTCCTCAACCCCATACATATCATGTAGTATGTTCTGTTCTTTGTTTTGTACTCCCCAAAACTTAGAAAAGAAAACTGTGCCCCTCATTCAGGGCCTTAGTTTACTGGGGAAGCTGAGATTCTATTTATTAGTAAATTCACACTTTATTAACAAATTTATTGTGCTCAGAATGTTGTGCCTCAGTTTACCTTATTTTAAATGTTACATAGGGAGATGTGGAAAGTCTCAGTATGAAGATCCACATACCTTCTACTAAGCCCTGGGTCCACATGAACCCCACATATAAACATACACACTTTTCCTCCATGCCACACCTTTTGAACTTCATGCCACTGAAATCTCTTCATTCTACAAGTCACTTCAGGCATGGAATTTATGCCTCAGAAGGACCCTCTCCCTCTAGAACCTCTGTCTCTGACTGGAGGGCCACTCTCACAGGCCAAGCATCTCTTCATTTCCCACCAGGCTGTGTTCCTCGGAACTTCTAGTCTCCCATCCCTTTTCAGCTGGCTTTTATGTGTTTTTCCCCTCATTAGAATGTAAGCTCCTTGAGGGTAGGGACTATCTTTTGCCTCTCTTTGTATCCCCAGAGCCCTGTGCCTGGCACATAGTAAGCACTTGAATGCTTTCTGACAGACACATACATACATGATAATGACTCTGACATATGTCTGCTTAGTTTGATTTACTGGCTATATCCCCATAACTCAAGAACCCTTCCCAGAAGACTCAAACCCGAGGCTTACAACCCAAATAGAGAAGTACCAATGTAAAAAATCAGGCCATGGTATCATAGGTTAAATATGATGACAGAATCACAGATTTTAAGTTGGAAGAGACTTTAAAGATCATCTAGTGCAATCCCCTACTTTTAGAATTGAAAAAAAAAATATGCTCAGAAAGGTTAAAACCAAATCATAGAGGGAAGTGAAATAATCAAAATTTGAAATTTTATTCATTGGCTTTAGACCCTGAACTCATTTCAAGTCAAAACAAGGAGCAGTTATTAAGCATTTACTATATGCCAAGCACTGTGCCAACCACTGAGTGATACAGACAAAAACAGTGCCTGTCCTCGAGGAATCCCCATTCTAATGTGAGAGACAACATGAAAAAAAAGGTTATGTATGAATAAAATGTATACAGGATAAATAAGAAGTAATCTCTTTCTTCTTTTCTTTCTTTCTTTTTTTTTTTTTGCGGGGCAATGAGGGTTACGTGACTTGCCCAGGGTCACACAGATGGTAAGCATCAAGTGTCTGAGGTTGGATATGAACTCAGGTCCTCCTGAATCCAGGGCCGGGGTGCTATCCACTGTGCCACCTAGCTGCCCAGAAGTGATCTCTTTCAATACCTGTGTCTCTCCTCTGAGATCAGGAAAGGTTTATTTTAGAAGGTAAGATCTCAGCTAAGATTTGAGGAAAGCCAGGAAAACCCAAGAAAAGGAGGAAGAGGATTCCAGGCATAAGAGGTCAGTGAAAAGGGCACAGTTTGGGAGAGGGTGTGTCCTTTGCAAAGGAGGCCAATTATGTTATATTGTAGAATATACAGAAGGGAATAAGTTACCATAAAAAGACTGGAAAGGCATCAAGGGGCCAGGTTGTAAGGAGCTTTAAAAGGCAAACAGGATTTTATATTTGATCCCGAAGTAACCACCAATATTTATTTAGTCAGGGGAAAGAGAGGTAGTGACAGGGTCTGTAGACAATAGCTACCAGAATTTTGATTGGGTGGTAGATATGAATTGCATGAACAACAAAAAAAGGAGAGGTTCCTGAGCATGGAGGTAGGTGGAAAACCTGGGGAATGGCAATGGGGAACAAGCAGGGCTCCAAATCCCCCACTAGGACCAGTGAGCTGAGAAGAATGAGTGAAGATGCAGCTAGAATTGGGAAATGGTGGCCAGGGAGGCTGTGTTATCCGGGAGGACCCAGATTTCACTTATTGTTGTTAGAAGATGGAAGTAGAGAGAAGGGAAAATACTTAGGATAAAGGGAAGTTTGTCGCCTATGGGATAGACGTTCCAGAGAACACAGTGAAGAGGTAAGTGGCATTCGGTTGGGACTTTGGGTGGTTGTGTTGAGAGATAAAAGTAAGGAATGGGGAATAAGGAATTTAGGATTTAAATAATAATGTACAGAGGTTCACAGTCATTGAGATATGTGGGGTATGACCAGGTAGGAAAACACTTATTAATATGTAGGAGGTAACATTCCTCTTCCCATAGGATGCTAGAAAACATACAGGAGAAAAATGGAACGTGAATTTAAGGTCAGATGGGAAGCCCATTTCACAACCCCTCTTTGCTCCAAAGACTGGGAATTAGGCAGGGGATGGTACATCCAGAGATGCAAATCCCACTCTCCATTCACTTTCCTCTTCTTCTTCCCTCAAGGGCAGAGACAATAGGAGATGGAAGGCCGGTGGTCAGAGAAAGGTCTTGTTGATGCAGAAGAGAGTTGGGTGACATGCACAACAGAAGGAAGGCAATCAGAAGATCTCAATCCCCTTCTCAAGGGCAGCTATAAGCACTAAGCAACAAAAGCCTGCATAATGATGATGGCAGTGTCAAATGAGAGAAGATACAAGAGATGCTGCTGAGGGAGAACCAACAGAACTTGACAACAGATTGGATATGGAAGGTGAATGAATGTGAGGAATTCGGGATGGCACTTAGATTGCAAGTTTGGGTGACTAGGGTCATAATGGTCCCCTCAACAGAGTTACCTCACCTACTTCCTGGTTCAAGATCCACATCCCCACTGATTGATGATTCACTCTTGCTTTACCTGTTGTTTATAATCTAGAAAGTTGATATGCTTCTCTCTTTTACCTTCCCAGTTTCTTCTGGCTTTCCCCTCCCATACCCATCCCACAAGACCCTGAAAACTCATGCTGCTAAGTGAACTTACATGATTTCTGAAGAGAGCAGAGGTATATATGTATCTCCACAAACTAGCATTGCCATCTTTATTACACATTACTCCCTTTCACTCAGATCAGCTTGTACTTGTTCCTGACCTTGTCCTGTACTGATGCCTTGGGCCCTCTGCAGAGTCAGAGCTGCCTTCTCCCCCACCTCACCCCCAAAGGCCTGGAACATTTTTCTCATCCCTCCCCTTTGAAAACCTCTTATTTCAAGACATTGCTCAGGTAAACCATGAAAGCTTCTCTAATTTTCCCAGCCCTGTGGCACAACAGAATGCTTTCTGATTGAAATCAGAGATTTGGAATCTTGTTCCTGTTACCTAATAGCTGTGTGACATTGGACAAGTCATTTAAACTTTCTGGGCCTAAGGTGCCTGGTCTATAAAGTGAGATCCCTTCCAACTCTATGTTCGTGATCTAGTGCATATATCATTAATATTTTCCCTATATCTTAAAAGTGTAGATGTCAGGACTATTTAAGGCTATGTCAAACTAAAAATTTACAAACCTCAAAGATCTCAAAATTTTAAAAAAGTAAACATTCTATACTATTATCAAGTATTTAGTTGAAAGAATGAAAAACATTTAGGTGTAAATTTAGAAAAACCCTTCTTAGTAAAAGAGTTAATTTCATAAAGTATTCTAAAAGTTAAATTATAATTTTATAAGAAAAATCTTTATATTTATTTTGTTATACAATATATTCCTTTACTAAAACAATCATATTTCTTACCATGACCTAATCAATGTGCAATTATAAAACATTCCATAAAAATTTTTTGGTTTTTAAGGATCATTTAGTGAAATGTCTAATAAACATATGGATGCACAGAGGAAATATGCAACTAAAAACCATGATAGTTCTCATTTCATATGTATTTGCTAATTTACCCCAAATACCTTTTAAGATGGCTGGTCTATTATAGGCTGCCAGGTGACACAGTGGATAGAGCAATGGACCTGAAATCAAGATGATTCAAGTGCAAATCCTGATTCAGACATTTAGTAGCTCTTCAATCATAGGCAAGTCACTTAACCAATGTTTGCCTCAGTTTCCTCATCTCTAAAATGTGGATAATAATAGTACCTCCCTACCAGAATTGTTGTGAAGATTAAATGAGATGTGTAAAACACTTTGAAAACCTTAAAGTGCTATAGCAATGCTATTATTATTATTATTATTATTCTCAATTTTTAAAAATGAATAAACTAGAGTAGAGACATATCTCTTAGGGAACCTAAGACCTCCTGGTTGATGCCTAGAACCCTCCCATTAGAGTTCGATTTAGAGAACTGCAGATCTTTTAGCTTTAAGGGATTTTTAACTTTTTAGCCTGGAATTCAAGGCCCTTCATAATCTGGCTCACATTTATCTTCCAAGCCTTGTTAAGAACTAAGCTCCAAACTGGACTATTGTACTTACAATCCCCCAAACACAACCTTCACTTCCCTGTTCATGCTGTTCCTTAGGCATAGAATGCCTTCTTCACCCCCACATTTATACTTTTCTTCTGCTATCATAACCTTCTTTTTTGAATTTCAATTATTGGTTTACATGCCTTATTTTTCTAAATAGATTATAAGTTCTTTGGATGGGCAGTATTTTCTTCTTTATCTCCCACCACATGTACTTAGCATAATGTTGAACACAATGGATTATGCACAAATAGGAGTTTATTAATGATTTCTTTAATGAATCTAAAAGAATGTAACCTTCAAGTCAAATACTGGGTTTTTAAAATTTTTATTTTGAATCCCTAGGATTTGGCATAGTACCTTGCATCTAGAGTAAGGTATTTAATACATGCTCATTAATTGAATTGAATAGATCAATTATGTACACCCTAAGTGTCAAATTTGAAGGCCATGTGGCAAAACTCCAAAGTATCTGCAAGACCCAGATTATAGTATAATTGGGAAATGCTTAACATAATAAATAAAAACACACCACTGAGATGCATCATAATGTTAGGTAGTGTGGTAGGGTGGAAAGAGCCCCAGTGAATCCTTGGGTTGGGAGCAGTGGTGTCAAACTCAGACAGAAAAAGATTTTGTAGGCAGCATGTTGACTTAGAAGACTACAAATTAACATTATCTATGCTGGGTTATATTTTTATTTATTTTGTCAACCGTTTCCCACTTACATTTTAATTACATTTTAATGTGACTCCTAAGCCACAGGAGTTTAAAACCTCTCTTCAAGACCAATCTGCTCCCTCTGGTCTTTTAAAGTTATGAATGGCCTTACTATGGGAACCAACAAGGATGAACACACACACAAAGAAGGGTGAACATGCATGGAGCCAGTTTAGTGTGTCCATTAAATAAGGATCCATAATATGCTGGGGCTAGGAAAGAATCTAAAGATCCTCCAATCCAGCCTCCTGGTGATATACAGATAAAGAAACTGAGGACAGGCAAATGAAAGCAACTCAAGTAACAGAAAAGTTCTGAAAGGACCTCCGAGATCATATAAATTCAATGCCATTCTACTTTTTTTTGAGGCAGTGTTAAATGACTTTCCCAAGGCCACACAGCTAGTAAGTGTCTGAGGCTGGATTTGAACTCAGGTCCTTCTGAACTTGAAAGGGAGTGCCTGAAGGGTGATCAAGTTCATTTGTTCTAAAGTGTAAACAAAGAGTTAAAAGAAAATTTGCTATCTCTTGCTTGTCTGAGTTCAAAATTAAGAGACAAGACATGAAAGCACTCAGAATAAAAGAAATGTAACTGTGCATTGGTTACTTTAATACAAAGTAAGGGATATATAATCTTGAGTTTTATAAATATGGGGAGAGAAGATGCCTTTCTAGAATATTTTTATGGGAATTGCTAAAATATTTTAACTCAAAAATAAAACACTTTACTCCTTTGTATTAAGAAAAAAGAGTTCAGATGTTGAAAACCTAATCTGCATAGAAAAGACTAATTCTTTACTCGTGAGTCTGGTTCTTCTCTTGAGCCATGCCCACTAACAATAGATATCCTCTAAGGCTCTATTTTAGCCCCTCTTCTCTTTTCCCTCTAAACCAGGGGCTCTTAACCTGGGGTTCACAGAAGAGCTCCATGGACAGAGCTTGGGGAGAATTATCTCTTTGTTTCAATATCATTTATTTTCTTTGTAATTATGTATATATGTTATTTTCTTCATTGAAAAATACTGTTCTGAGAAGTGGGTTCATAAGCTTCATCAAGCTTCCCAAAACATCTAAGACACACAAAATGTTCAGAACCTCTGCTTTTTAGGGTAACACTTGGTGATCTCATCAAATCCATGAGCTCAATCTCTATACAGATGATTCCTATATGTGTATTATATAAATTTAATGTAAATATATTCATATTTATAATATACCCTCTCTCTATAAGTATATATGCACATATTTGTGCATATACACACATGCATACACATATACACAGGTTATTAAAGCTTAAAATCACATTAAAACTTTTGAAAGACTGTATATAGAAAATGTAGTACCACCAACTGCCTTCTGGACATCTCAAACCAGATGTCCTCTGGGTATTTCAAACTCAACATGTCCCAAACAGAATTCATTATATTTATCCCATAATTGTCCCCATTTATGAGTTTCCCTAATACTAACAAAGGCACCATTTAATCTTCTGGTCACCCAGGTTTGCAAACACAGGGTCATCCTCAAGTCCATATTTTCACCCCAGGTAACTGCTCAATCCCACTGCCAAATCTTGCCAAATATCTTCACAAACATCTCATGTATACATCTCTTCACTTGGAAAGCTATAACAATATTTCAAACACTTTCCATCTCTTTACATTGACATGCAAGAGCATTCTAAACTGTCTCCTTTCTTTAAGTTTCTTCCCACTTCATCTTCCACTGCTATCAAACCACTTCTCTAAAAGTATAGGTCTGACTATGTCTGTCAGTCCCTATCTCACACTCTACCTCACCAAGCTCTGATGTCTCCCTATTGTCTCCTGGCTCAAATGTAATCTCCTCTATTTAGTGTTTCAAGCTCTTAATAATATGGACCCTTCCCATCTTTCTAGTCTTCTTTTCCTTTACTCCCCCCTCCATATATATGCACACTCTAGGACCCAACAACAAGTTTACTTGCCGTTTTTCTCGATCAACACTTCGTCTCTCTGTGCTTTCACATTGGCTTTCCCCGCATACCTGGAATACTTTTTCCGTAATTCCACCTCTTAACTTTACTGGCTTTCCTCAAAGTGCAAATCAAATGCCACCTTCCATCCTGGGACCATTCTGGTCCCCTTAGTTGCTAGTGCCTACCCCACTAAAGTTACCTTCCATTTACTCTGTGTATATTTTAGAAGTACCTTAATTATCAACAAGTTGTTCTTTCCATGTTAGCATGGGAGTTCCTTTTAGGAAAAGACTTTTTTATCTTTCTTCGTATCCCTAGCACCTAGCACCCAGTACATTGCCTGGGACATAATAAGTGCTTAATAAATGCCTGTTGATTTGATTACAGTCATATATTATTAGTATAGTGACTGTATTTTAACCAAGTTCAGTTACTTTAAGTGACTAAACACTTTACTCCATTACTGAGTTCTTAGAATCACTTGTAATATCTCAAGTAAAAACGTATGTTTCAGGAAAATCCCATTTTTACTATGCTATTTTAATAAGAATATAATTTTTTAAATGTAAGAAATCATTTTTCAAGGATTCAAAATATGCTTATGGATCTCTTAATTTTCGAATGAGTTTTACATGCATTTATACATACATGCATATGTATATATAATAGTTCATGTGTTTAGAGTTATGATTTATAAAAGCACTTTACAGACATTGTGTTTTTGATGTTAATGACAATTCTATAAGATATGTAATTGAGGTATTTTATTTCCATTTTACAGATGAGGACAATGAATCTCAGAAAATTTAGTTATGTCCTATGTCACAAATTATGAGTGTCATTCTTAAATTTGTTATAAATTAGTACAAATCTAGAAAAAATTAAAAAATTAAAGAGCTTTCAGTTGAAACAATTCTCTCCTTAAACAGCATGATGATAATCAAAAATGGGTAAAAGACAGGACAAATACACAGAAAATTTTTACACAGATATTTAACTAATGTAAAGCAAGTGACATAATTGGAACACTAAGAGTCTAAAAAGTGCCTCAATCAGCAAACCGTGAATTTAAATAGTAGAGGTAGGGGCAGCTAGGTGGCTTAGCGAATAGAGTACTGGATTTGGAGTCAGAAAGACTCCTCTTCTTAAGTTCAAATCAAAACTCAGATACTCACTAGCTGTGTGATCCTGGGAAAGTCACTTAATCATGTTTGCTTCAATTTCCTCATCTGTAAAACTAGCTACAGAAGAAAATGGCAAGTCACTCAAGTATCTTTGTTGAGAAAACCCCAAACGGGGTCATGGAGAATCAGACATGAATGAAATGAACAAACAACAAGAAACATACTCAAAAGCTGCTGACCATAAGCCCCAAAATTATTCCCTGAGATGTGGTCAAAAGATTAACAAAAAATTCTCAAAAGAAGAAATGTACACTCTTAAAATCCACATGAAAGGATGCTCTAAATCACTAATAATATAAGAAATACAAATCCAAAACACCCTAAGGTTTCATTTCACATTCAGAAAACTGACAAAGATAACAAAATACCAAAATGTTGGAAGGGATGTGCAAAGATTAGCATGCTAATGTATTATTGGTAGAGTTGTGAATTAGTACAAGCATTTATAGAAATTAATATGAAATTACTTTAAAAAGTGATTAAAATGCCAATATCCTTTGCTCCTTGGATCCTACTACTACAAATATACCCCAAAGAGATCACTGACAAAAAAAGACTCATGTATCTCAAAACATTAATAACAGCACTTTTGTGGGAGCAAACAACTGAAAACAAAGTTGATGCTAGGAAATATCCAAAATTGTGGTACGTAAATAGAACTGAATATTACTATGCTGCAAGAAATGACAAACTTGATGAACATAGGGAATCATGGGAAGACTTTTACAAAGTGATGCAGCATGAAATAAACAGAACTAAGAAAAGAATTAATGCACTAAAACAAAATAAATGTAAAGATGAACCATAAAACAATAAAAAATGACACAAAATTACAGAGAACAGATGTGCTACCCCCAAAAAAATATAAAAGACACTTCCTCCTACTATGCTGCAAAAACAGGGAGTGGTCAATGGGTGTGGAACATGGCACATATTTTCCAATTGCTTTCATCATCTGGTCAGTTTTGCTAATTATTTTGTTCTTTTTCATCTTTTTCTTTTAAAACTGTTTTTGATATGGGATGGTTCTCTGGGAAGGGAGAATGGGATGGATACAGGGGAAATTTTAGGTAACATGAAAAATAAAATATATTTATAACATTTATTTTTTAAAAGAAGTGAACCTTTAAGAAGTTACTTGATATGAATTTTACTAAAATGAAAGTTACTACTAGAGATGCTGTAAATACTAGAGAAATCCTTGTGGTTGGAGTAACATGAAAATAACAAGCATTAAAGTTACCTAAAATCAGGCTGTATATTCCAAGATAAATATTTTCTTTGAAATCCTTAAGCTACGTGCTAGCCCTTAGTTCTAAGCATCTTCCTTGTTCCCTACTTGCATTTTAATTGTTTAATAGCCCTCTTCAGACAGCAAAGGGATATTTGTTGTTTGATGGCTTAAAAAAAAAACCCACCAAACCAACAAATTTTCAGTGAATGGTATTTTTCTGTATAATGGGTATTGAATGCCAAATCAAAATAATTATATAAATGGTTTGCATACATGGTAATTTCTCTATTTACTACATTTCCTTTGAGTGAGAATATCCACAATGTTCTCAATTATTTTATACATGTAATTTATGATAAGAGTTTTAAATAATGTGCTCCCTATGGCCAATTTACTCAATATATTCCCATGGTTGATAATGTAATTTTGTGGTTTGTTACTGGGAATAAATATAAATGAAGACAGGGATTTGGATAACTGTCTAAATACAAAATATAATTTCAGAAAGTTAAGATTTTTTAAAAAAAACTTCATAAATTAATACAGTACATTTGTTCTGGTCAATTCCATTCAAACTAAAGTACCACAAATTTAAAAAATATGTTGATTCACATGGCTTAAATCAAACTAGAGAAGATGCCAAATAAATGAATGAACAAATAAATAAATAAATGAATAGATGAATGAATTCTACCTCGATTAGGCTGTGAAAAGAACAATTTTTCTAATTATATGAATATAGAATAGGCTTTACAAAAAAGCTCTATTGCATCATATGCATTACACAGATTCTCCCTACTACAAGCTCTAGCCTACACAAAGCTGTACTAGATTAGGTTGTTTTTCTGATGTGTTGCTTTGCAATTTTTAAACTATTCTCCATATATGTATTCTTCTCTTCCCCATCCCTCCCCCACCTCCAAGCAGATTCTAAGGTCTTCAGAAAGCAGGAGCTATTTCTTCTATTTGTTTTGCCCCATAACACCAACTTCTGTATATAGTACGTACTCAATAACTATTGCTGATTGGGAATAAAAAGAAGAAACAATACAGGCCACATAAAACAGAAACTGGATGTGGGAGAGTGCTTGGTAGTCTTTATTTTAAACTGGAGAAAGCCAGTCTTATCAGCGCCATGACAAGGATAAGGACTTGAATGTACACAATAAGAAACATAAAACTATGTAAAATAATATGTATTATCCTAAGCTTTACATGACTGTTAGGATCAGGGTAATACGATGTCATATTCTTTCCTCAGGCACAAAATTAGTTGGGTATGGTGCTGCCATGTGAAAGGTATGATTCAGTGGATATTATCCCATACCTTCTTCAGAAAGAAATGTGTCTGCCAGAAGTGGCAGGCCATTCTTTGCTGGAACATTTGCTATAACCAGACATAAGCTGTCTTTACTGCAATACAATAACTACCTTCTTCTCCCCTGCACACATGTGTACCTAGTACTCTCCTAGAAACACACAAGAGAATAAAGTTCAATTTTATTTAACTTTTATTAATATGCAATTATTATATTATAATATTATACATTATACACAATTATGATATAGTGTGGTTATCACATAAATTGTAATATAATTACATAATATATCATAATTATAATATATTATAATACAATATATTATAATTATACTATAAAGTATATTATAATATTATAGGTCTTAGAAAATAGAAGAGGCATCACAATTCATTTATCTATGCTTAACAGACTATATATATATTATTTGGTATATATTTATATGATATTCAAGAATATTATAGAACCCATGAAGTATGAGCCTCAAGAAGTCACCTAGGCCATAGTTATCAAACTCCCACAGCCCTAGTTCTGTCTAAACAAGATTAAAATGTTACTGGGAAATGTTTAAACAAAATGTTTTACAAAATGGTTTTCCAAGTCAATATGTGGCAGACAGGGATCTGTTTCCATTTAAGTCTGTCACCAGTGATCTAGGCCATCTCCCATACCTCCCTGCTGAACCACAATCTAAGTAAGAATTGGGACTCCTACTAGTCAAAAAAAAAAAAAACAACCCAAAACAAACCAAAAAACTCTAGTAAAAGGAATTCCACAGAACATAACATAATAAATAGATAGGAGTGGTTCACTATCAGGAAATTCTTCCATAAATCCAACAAGTATAGAGAGTTATGGGGCTAGATGATAGGAGCAATAGGAACAAAAAGAAGATTCTGTAATGATCTGAAGTCATCCTGATAAAGGATCTTCAGTAGAGTGACTGAGGGATATGTGCTTTGCTTATTTAGAATTTTATTAGTTACTTAAAGCCATAGATGAATTTGCAGGTGCCACAAAGCTGGGAAGGATAATCCACATACTGGAAGGCAGAATCAGAATTCAGAAATATCCTAACAGGCTATAGTGAGTGTTAAATCAATTAAGATAAAAACTTAATCAAGAAAAGATAGCAGAGGCAAAGCTAGAAAAGAGTTTGACTACCCAAAGAACTGGAGTTTCAGTGGATGACAAGCTCAATAGAAATCAAAATATAAAATGTCCGTCAAACAACAATACCACCCCAAATCTATTCTTAGGTGCAAAAGAGGCATGTATCAAAATAAGCAGAACCTCTAGGAACAGTGAGGCCACCATGCTTGGTTTATCATTCTGCTGTAGTTCTTTGTTAGGTTCCTGAAAATATTTTAGGTAGAAGAGACCAATAGACCAAAGAGTGTCCAAATGAGAGCCACAAAGTTGGTGAAAGGTCTTGAGTTCATGCCAAGTGAAAAGTGGTGAAAGAAACTGGAGATATTTAGAGAAAATAAAACTCAGTGCAGATCTGAGAGACTGTCAAGAGGCAGGATTTGACAGACTTTCCCATGTAGCTCTAGGGCTGAAAGAAACCTCTTAGGCTACCTAGTCCAATCCCCTTATTTTACAAATGAGGCAAACCAGTCTCAGGGGAAGGTTGTGACTCGCCCAAGGAAATACAGGTGGTAATTACCAGAAGTGAGATTTGAACCCTCTAACTCCAGTCAGTGTTGGCTTGTGTTTTCCTCCCCTGCCACCCCTCCAATTGTACTATACTACATCAGAAGGCACAGCTAGAAGCAATGCGTGGAAGTTACAAAGGGGCAGCTTTAAGTTTGATGTAATTAAAAACTGCCTAAATAACTCTTCAAAAATTGAAGGTGTTATTTCAGAAGGCCCTCTCCCTGAGGGTCTTTAAGGAAAGGCCAGAGGACACCTTGTTGGTATCCTGTAGGGAAAATTCATTTTTTAGGTTTAGGATGGACTAGATGCCTGGGGAGGTTCCTTCCTACTGTAAGACTGTTAACTGTCTTTGGCTGTGATAAAGTCACTCTGTTCCTGTTCTGCAACATTTGAAGATAGAGCATTAAGTCCTTAAACATTAGACTAATACTTTAGTATTTTCTAAAAAACCGTACAATCCTTTTATTTTTCTTTATTATACTTCTTTCCTGACCTTAAATCAGGTATTTTTTTCCTCCTCCTTCATAATTTCCAGTTTTTCATACCCTCAGAATATCAAAACCAAGGGATCAAATGATTAAAATAGAGAATGTGAGAATTACTTCATAGGCTTATCAGTAATATTCCTTTATGGATACAGCCTACTTTTTACATTTTAGCACCAAATTGCTGAGTTTCATTGAATGTTGGTCTGAATAATCCCCATATGCTTTTCTGCTATTATTCTCATGAACAAACTTTGGATTACATTTGTTTTACACATATGCATCACTCTTTTACTTGCCAAACTTCTTCTTAACAATATCTATAATATACTGACATAATTCTGCATTTTATTTCTTTGGTTCTATAGTTTAATCATGTCCCCCTAAGTGGTAACTTCTGCATAATATGGTTATATTATTTATATTCCATCTTTTAACTCACTGACTAAAATAAGTAACAGCAGATTAACTATGAGATTCTAAACACAAAACTTAATAATACCTTCTACATCCTGAACAAAGTCAAAGCCAAATGATTCCTTATTGATAAATAAATGAGGATGTTATAGCCAGTCATTTGCCCCTGTTATAGAATAGGCTAAACAAGCTGGTGACTGTGCCATATAAGGCATCTGGTATATCCTGAACAAGTTCTATTTCACACACTAGTGGCTTCCGAGGCCCAAAGGGCAAGGCCAAAATAAAGGAGACCTTAGAAAACATTTTAAAAAAATTCTTCTTGAAGCATCAGGAACATAAGGAAAATAGGTGTATTTATATGCATCAAAGAATCCCAATTCTCCTAGCACTGCTGCTTTTCACCAAGGTGAAGAGATGGAGCTGGTCTTCCACTCTGCTTTGCATAATTCCAGCTTTCTTAGCGTCAGAGACAATTTCATTACTGTGATGTTTAAAAGAATACCTTGTGTTGGCAAAAGTTTATCTATTTCATACTCATCCAATTCTGAGAACCAACAAAGGCTCTAAAAACCAAAACATGAGCTAACATTGCTTGCAATGTTCTTAAGTCTCTGGAGCAGAGGACTCTCAAATTAAACATATATTTGGGCTTCTCTCAGACACTAAAGATCTCTGCTCTAGATATGGTTATAATTGAAGTAACAGCAGAATAACCACATCCCCAAAAAGCCCCCTACTGGACTAAATTATATATTTCCTTAGCTTGTTGATAGGACAGCTTGTCAACTTGGAGCAGATTCAAGACTAAAAAAAATTTTGATGGAGTTTAATAATAACGCTACCAATTGTACATTATAACAAATAAGGATTGTGAGAGATTTACTAGAACTTCACTTTATTTCACATAGAAAATGACGACAGCCAATATAGGCTAATATAAAAAAAAATATACAGGTTGTCTATAAACATAAAATTAAACCCTAATTAAAAAAGAAAGCCCAGATTTTTCATTTTCCTATGAATCAAATATCTTTTCCTTGCATGAAGCATCCAGCGAAGTTGACAGGAACTGTGTAAACTGAAGATATACAAAGGGGTCGATGGGAAGAACAATCTGGCCATCAGTTCCTATCATAATATGGGGGAAAACGGAAGGGGGAAAGCACTGTCATTGTTGCTCTTCTAACCTTTATTTCTAATTGTAGTCTTGTCTCTGGTTGGAGGGAAATTTAATTTGGTGATCTAACACTTGCCCTATTTAGTATACATGCACACACACACACATCACAAAAATCTCATTTTCACTATACCTCAATGACATTCAGCTTTCATCCTTCCTACTTTTAAAATACGAACAAGAATTCATATTATCTGGAAAATTAATAGAGTAATAGTGCAAAAAATTGTAGCCAAATTTGCAGTGTGAAAAGTTTTTTTTTTTTTCCTTGATAAACAAAATGAAAGGAAAACAAACATTTATTATGTATTCTGGTATTGATGTTTCAGTTATATGTCCAACTTTTAAAAGTCAAATGTAAATCTGTCTCCTGTGTGCAGATGGAAACCACGGAGAGTACCTTTTTGGTCTCACAGCCAGAAGGTCGGGTCATGGCTGAAAGACCAAAGAACAAATGCGATTTGCCATTCCAAACTATTCAGAAACAAGACACCACTATCTGTCCTTTTAAAAAGTCTGTTCAATGAATGCTGTTGACAACAAGTACCTAGGAGATTTCTTCACATTCTGTTAAAGATACAGGACAATGCACACTCATTACTGTATGAGGAGGGTTTTTATATTCAATGCCATGGCCTCTTAGAAAGTAGAATTTCTATCTAAAGTCTTTTAAAAATAATTTTAAGAGTTAAGAATGTACTACAAGATAGAAAAATCTGAAAATTATATTTTTAAATTCTGAAGTCCCATCCTCAAAAAATGTGATTTATGTAACAGTTACAACATGATGCTAGATTGCTACAGGGGAAATGGCTATTAATAATATAGAGTCATGTTACAATTAATTTTATAACAGGTAGAGGAGAAGAGACAAGGTATTAATAATATGCAAGGTAACAGAGAATTTTCTTTGTTAACATTTTCCTGGGTAGATTAAAATACTATGCCTGGGGTCGGCTATAAAGACAAACAATGGTAATATAACATATAAAACACTCTACTTTCAATTTTCCAGTTAATAAGCACACCAAGATGATACAACTCTTTTTTTTCCAATGTCAGAAGACAAGAATTCCCTGTGTTTATTTCTCACTAGGCCTTAAGAACCTAGTAAAAGAATTCTCCGATCTGCTGAACTAAATAACATATCTTCCACTGAATCCACTAAAAATATATTTAAAGACATCTTATAGAGAATTATCGAATTTTAAAGTTTAAGAAAAAATCTTATTGATGATCTTTTCTATCTTTTACATTTGACAGATAAAGAAACTGAGTCCCAGAGAAGGCATGTGACCTTAAAAGGTCACACATTAATGTATTTCTTTCATGTCTACTGCTCTTTCTAAAATAATTTTCACTACTTTAGGGTATCCCTAAAAAAAATTTATTGATTTAAGTAAAAATGTGGACTATTTTTTTTTTGGACTATCTATAGTTCAGTAGCAGAGATTTCATATAAATTCTCAATTAAGACCTGCTAGATATTTCATGTCCAATTTCTTCCCTTAATTGTCATATTTTCCAGTTTATTTTATTAAAAGGATAAAAAGTCAAAGATATCAAAATTGTTGATATAGTTATGCTTTTATATCTCCATGTATAGATCTGGAAAATTTTTACTGGGGTTCACCTCTTCTAATACCTATAATATGTAATGATGACTCGAACAGTTGTACTCAAAATATAAAACTAATTATACAAATAATAATTATTTATACTGCTTTTCTCTACGAAGACTAAATGATATTATGTAAATATTCACATGATTACATTATATGTAAAGAGAAGTGTGCACCTAAAATACTCCATATTGAAACATAAAAACTAATAATCAGAAGTCAGCCAATGAGATGTCTCCCCGAAAACTTCATTCTCTCTCTTATGAATTAAAATTGGTATAGACATCCATTCAATAAAAGATACAACAACAAAATATCTGTTTAAATGGGAATTTCAGTAACAGTTCCCTCTCATATTTACAGTATTTCAAAGCTTCTTAAACTAAACTATTATGTGATTATCTAATGCACAAAATTGGTTCCCACACTGTCAGCAATCAATTTGACTGACATATTTACATATCACCTCCTCTCGTCTTACAAATTTTAAACTTTTCAATTAACCTAAAAATTCACTTGAGTTGCTTTTCAGAAGAAATTGGTATAGGAATATTTCTTATACTCAAAATATACTAACATATCCTTTTATTTTAGATGTATACATAACCAAATGTACATTTATGACTGAGAACGTGTTTAACAGATAGATGAAGGAGTTGTGTTCACAGCACTTCATGTGAAAGGTAATAAATAATATTTTGCTATGACGAATGAATCTTTAATCACATTAGCTGGCTTGTTGCCATTGAGAGACAGTCTTATAATGAACCACCGTAAACATGAATAATTCTAACTTTAGAAATAATTCTAGTAACGTCTTTAATAACTGCAAAGTTATGCCAGTATCATGTCTTACCTGGTCTTTAATTTCAAGCTCCCTTAGAGTTTTTGTTCTGTACTCTCTGTGCTCCTTTTCTGCCTCATCCTTCTTCATTTTGGTTTGATTCAACTGATAGCGCATTTCTCCACACACCTGTTAGATTACAGAGACAACATGGTATTTAACATGTAATCTATTGGGGATGCCTTCAATTAGATCTTTTGGTGCCCCCTAGAGGCTATTTAAAATAAGTACAATTCTACCTCAATATTTCAGAACAACATGGAGCATTTTACTGCAAGAGGCCTTGGACTTCCCCTGGGAACACGCCCCACCTTTTGCAAATGCAAAATTAGGACTTGAAGTTGGTGCTTTCCCAAGATTCATTTTGTAAGTTTTTCATAATGATAATAAATCATAAAATAAATCCATATATTATTTTCCCAATATTCACCATCATCTACTTTCAACTTGAATCAAGGTGTTAACAACAATGTTTTGAAATTTGTTTTGATAATTAATGTTTTGATAATTGCACATTATAGCATCACTCAAATACTTGAGTATTTAAAAGTTGTTTTTTAAAAATTATTTCGTTATAACTTTCAAAAACATTAAAAGTACAAAACTGTAAAGCAAAAGGTTTAATATTTTTTAATCTACATTTTTCTGCTACGTCAGAGTACAATGCCAGGATGTAGTTATCTACTCTTATCATTGATAACTTAAAATTCACTATGGCATTATGTTTTATAAATTAAAATTTAATTGCTGGGAACCTAGCTAATGAACAATCTTCCGCAACAGAAATAGAACATAATTAAGAGAATGGAGTATTAATATACTTGTTATGAAAATATTTTGAATAGCATTCAAGAAAGGCATTTTTTTCAAGCAATAGGTTTTTATCATATTAAACAGAAAATATATCACCTTAAAGGTGCATTTTATATTTTTCTCTATATTTTCTGTTTTATTTTTACATTTTAAATTCCCTGTGGCCTTTAAAGAGATTTGCTATACTAAGATATGTGGGTGGTTAAAAGGCAAAATGCAAATTAAGAAATGCCAGGGATACAATGATGGTATAATACAATACATTAATAATTATATTTTAAATTTATTGCATTTACAACTATCATGACTATTTCTAATCACATCATTTCCACTTAATAATTACTTTTGATGCAAACCTTGAGTTTAATATTTCCACAAAAGAGGAATTCTATGAATACTACTATGATCTGATGACATCAGAAAAATCTTCATGTTTTTCTGTCAAATAAATGTTGAAGAAAAAGCACTATAAACCATTCTGCCTTTTGAAATATGAAGATGAATAACAAGACAGGGGCAAGAAACAATAATAGATTCTTAACTATTGGCCCATGGAAACCAAAGGCAAGAATTAAGTTATTACAAGTATTATTTTCAATTCAATAAATGTCTTTAATATATGAGAGTTGAAAATGTTCACCACAAAAGTTTTGGATTTTACAGAAAGTTTTCAATCTCAAAAGTTAAACAGGAAACTAAGAGTACCAAGTTTTGGGAAAAAACCTAAAAGTGCAGAAAATCTGAATATTTGAAAGCCATTACTTGCTAAGATCTTAGCATTTAAGTAAAAACTTTTAAACAACAAATTATACAATTTAAGTGATCATAACTATATTAAAATGACTTAATCTTAACCTCTCTGGACAGAATTTGTTCAGCTTTCTCCTTCATCCTTACACACCCACATTATAAACATTTATAAAAGCCTCAATTAGGATGTGACAAGAACTCTTTAAAACCAAAGAAAATAGAACAAAAACGATTACTTTTACCTAATATATAAAGAATTATTTATAAAGCATTAGTGACATACAAATGTGTCAGTATTTAAAGAAACAAAGGATAGATGGTGAAGAATATTGACTTTTCAAACACCTTTGGATTTGTACTATGAAAAAGGAATTTTAGATCTTATTTTTACATATGAATAAAGCCACCTAGATTTACAACAACTAGATATCAACCACTAGATTTAACAACTAGATATCAAGATACACAGCTTGTATTTCAAAAAATAATCTCAAGAGTGTGATGGTGACTCATAGCCCTTTTTCTTCAAGAATAGTAATCCCCTCTATAACATCCACAACAATTAGGCCTCAAAATAGGCCCTAAAGACCTCCAGTGATGAGATACCCACCATACTCTGAGGCAGTCCATTCTACTTTTCATTATCATAAATTATTAGATAATTTTTTATTATATTAAGGAAAAATTAGATCCAAATTTCTACTCATGGGATCCTCATTTTGCCCTGTGGAACTAGTCAGAACAAGTCTAAACCATCCTTCACTTTTTAAAAATAAATTTTCTTCAAACATTTGAAGATATTTATCAGGTCCCACCTATCTACCTTTCTCTAATCCAGACAAAACATTTTTTCAATTAATCATAGTATGGTATAATCTATCATTCTCTCACTATAATAATAATGCTCCCTATTGGCATATTTCAGTTGTCAATCAATATCCTTCCTAAAAAAGTGGCACCCACTACTGAACACAGTAGCTTAGACATGGTACACATGTGAAAGAATATGACAGGACTATCATCTGTTACCAGAGGTCTAACTTGCAGTTTTGGTGCCTAAGGCAAGCAGCAGGAAATTGAGGGAAGAGGAAGTAATGTACTAGCACACCACTTGGTTTTAAATGCTCTGGCTGCTTCTGGGGAGGAACAAGGCATAGCTGCCAGTAAATTTACCACCCTGGGAACAAGACCAAATGACTCCATTCTAGTCATAACTCTGCCTCTCTCTTTCTGGATATTAAATTTATATTAATTCAGACTAAAACCAATTAGCTTTTTTGGCTGCTGTTTCATCCTGTTAACATACACTGAGCTTGCAGAATACTATAAACTGTTGGCTGACTTGCTCCCCACCCCTTGCCCATCCTTTACTAATAATGATGCTTTTTTAAACCTAAATATAAGAAATTTAAGCTTCTCTTGATTAAATTTCATTTTATTTGAGTATATCATTACACTCTACAGAGATCTTTTTGGATCTCAAAGTCATCATCTATTTAATGGTTTGTGTCATCTGCAATTTTGATAAACATATCATCTTTAACTTCATTTAAGACACCAACACAAATATTGAAGAATTCAGGACCCAAATCAAACAATGGGACAGAATGTAGTGTGTGTGAAGAACAGTAAGGTCAGTATGGTTGGAACATGAAGAGCATGAGGAAGAGAAACATATAATAATATAAGAAAAGTAGACTGAGATCAAGTTGTGATGTATTTAAATGCTCAAAAGAGGAATTCATATTTGATCCTCAGGGTGACAGGGAGCCATTGGAGTTTCATTGAGATGGGGAATGATTTGGTCAGACCGGTACATCAGGAACTTGGATAGTTGTATGGAAGATGGATTGGAGAAGGGAAAAATTTGAGGCAGGGAGAGCAATAGAGTTCACATGAGAAATGATAAGAATCCAAACTATGGTGGTAGCTGCAGAGGTGAAGGCTGAGAGAGATGTGTAGACCTATATGATTAGACTTGGAAATGACTTCAATATGTGGGGAAACTGAAAATGAGGAATCAAGAAGCATATGACAATGGGGTGTCAATTTAAACCTAGGAGACTAGAAACATGTTGTGCCCTTGAAAGAAATAGGGAATTTAGGAATAATGTGGGATTGGTATAAAAGAGAATGAGCTCTATCTTGTACAGGTTCAGTTTAAGACACTTAAAAGACATTCAATTCAAAATGTTTAGGCACTTGGAGATGTGGGACTGGAGCTAAGACTAGGACAATATATTTAGATCAGGAAGCCATTTACATGGAAACGATTAAATGCATGGAAGCTATGACCTTATTTATATACAGAAAAGGATGCAGAAGAAAACTTTGGGCTACATCCACAATTAGGAGGTAAGATATATGGATGATTTAGAAACAGAAAGTGAGAAGTAGTAGTCAGGCATATAGAAAAACTAAGAAAGAGCAGTGTCAAAAAAAAAACAGAATGAGGAACAACCATTCATATTGGAAATTAAAAGATCACTGGTAACTTTTATGAGAGCTGTTTCAGTTCAATTATGAGGTTGGAAGCAAGACTACAAAGGTTTGAAATGCAAGGAAAAGAAAGTAAAGTCAGGTGTAGATAATTTTTTCTATGAGTTTACTATAACAGGGAGGAAAGAAATAGAGGCATAGCTTGAGGGGATAGTAATGTCTAATGAGGCTGTTTTTAAGTATGGAAGTGATCTAGGTGTTTTTATAAGCAATATCCTTTGCATAGGTATAAAACTAAACATTATAACACTACCACCAACTAGAAACTAGTGAAAAGGTCTGTAGGGAAAAGAAGAGGAAGGAGAGAAAGTCATTTTTCCAGTATGTAATTCAGAGTTTGGAAGTAAAAATATTAAGTACACTTCCAAAATTGTAAGCAGAAAATTACTAAAAGTACTGAGAAAGCTGACTGAAAACCAGTGTTATCTCTGACAAAATAATCCTTCTGGTTCATTTTTAAATGTTTTACCAAAAATAGTAGCTATTAATGATTTCTGATGTCAATGAGATATAGTCACTTAGTTTAATTTTATAGCTATAAATGCATTTATTTCAGTAACTGTCCCCCCAACAATCTCTTTTTACCTCTGTGAGGTCCACATCATGACAAGCCAGTTGTTTTTGAGCTTCTTCTAATTGATTAGAGATTGAGAGCTTCTCTCTTGTAACTTTCTCCACCTGAGCTTCTAGTTGAGCCATATTCTGAGATAATGCGAGCATCTGCAAGAGGAAAGAAAGTCTGAGTAAAAAGGGACGAACAAAAAAACCCCATATATTTCTTAATAAAATAAAGACTTGGTCCAACTATCTGGGTGTGCCTTTGTGTTATTTTTCAATTACAACTTCGCCTGGAAATAGGTACATTAATTTATCCCCTACTTTTCCGTGATTTACACTGTGTGCTATGATTCTTATTGATTCTTCAGGCCTCTGCCCCTATTTAGGAGCTGGGTTGTTTTCAGTCTAAATCTAGAATAAGGACTTCACATTTCTCCCTCAGAGGTTTTCATAGATGTCAAAGTTCACATACTGTTTCATCAGGGTTAGGAATTACAGAATCTAATTGTTGGAAGAATCCATAAAAGTCATCTTGTTCAACCCTTAAAAATATGGGCATATCTTTATGGTAATTTGCAATTAGGACTTCTCATATAAACAGGTAAACTGGGAATTGCTCATCTCGATCTATGACTTAGAGCTTTTTAAGAAAAGGTTAACACTTATCATAAGTTTGATCTTGTCCTTCAAGTCAAACTGTCCTATATTTACCTGGTAGTATTTCAGAATCTAATTTGTACTATCTATATAAAAGAATCACCTTTTGTCAGAAGAATAAATATAAGGAAAACATTTGTGCAATGAAAGCACTAACTATTGTACTAGTCTAATGAACAAAAAATAAGTCTGCAGAATGACAAATTTTTAATTGCATAATTTTAATCACTCCAAAAGAATATTTAAGCCTGTTTTGCTAAAAATAGTGAAAAATAATAAAAATATTAACAAAATATTAAAAACATTTCCCCTGTAAATAATACAAACATAAATAATGGAGGTATAGTGGCTATATGTATGTTAATTCAGTCATTTAGGAATTATCAATTTTTCTGAGAGAACTTTGGAGAACTTTTATGTGTAAATATTAATTTCATCATCACAATACTTAATCCTCATGAAATCTTTGTGCATCACTGCTTTCACAAACTGCAGCTGACCAGAGCATAACTGAAACAGCATGGTGTGATAGGAAAAAAGACAAAGGACTTGGGAGTGAAGTGTTCTTGGTTTTACTTCTAGATCATCAATTTACCTACTAGGTAACTCTGGGCAAGTCACTTTATTTCACTGGTTTGAAGATCAGTGTCCTCTTAACTGCAAACTGAGGATAATTTTACATGCATGAATGCATGTGTGCACATATGTATACACACAAACATACATATGGGTATCTATTTATATGGCTAATATATAATTTCACATATACACATCTATGTACATGAATATACATACACATGCATGAATGAATCCATGAATTCCCTCAGAGTTGCCACTGGTTGGTATATAGGACTTACTGAGTGAGAAAACTCCATCTACCAATATAGGTCATGCAATTAAATTTATTTATTTATTTATTTATTTTAGTGAGGCAACTGGGGTTAAGTGACTTGCCCAGGGTCACACAGCTAGTAAGTGTTAAGTGTCTGAGACCGGATCTAAACTCGGGTACTCCTGACTCCAGGGCCGGTGTTCCATCCACTGCGCCACCTAGCTGCCCCGATGCAATTAAATTTTAAAAAATATTTTAAGTGTCTGTTATATACTGGGCACTGTGTTCAGTCCTTGAGATACAAGCATAAAGAGTGAAATAATCTCTACTGTCAATGATCTCACATTCTAATAGGAGATCTGAAAATAGTATGAATAAAGATGATCATTAACCTAATAAGGAAGAATGAAAAGGGGAGAAGAGGGAAGCAGGAGTAGGGGTTTTGGAGGCGGAGGTGGACAGAGAGAGAAAAAGGAGAAGGAATATGAATGCTCAAATAAGTAGGAGAACCAGGAAAGAAAACTATCACAAAAACCCAGAGAAGGGAGACTATCTAGGAGGAAAGGATGGTCAGTAATGGCAGATGCAGCAGAGAGGTAAAGAAGGACTTGGCAATTAGGAGACCATTAATAGGGGCAGCTAGGTGGCACAGTGGATAGAGCACCGGCCCTGGAGTCAGGAGTACCTGAGTTCAAATCAGACACTTGTGACCCTGGGCAAGTCATTTAACCCCAATTGCCTCACTAAAAAAAAGAAAAAGAAAAAGAAAAAGAAAAAGAAAAAGAAAAAGAAAAAGAAAAAGAAAAAGAAAAAGAAAAAGAAAGGAGACCATTAATAACTTGGGGAAGTGGAGTTTCAGTTCGGTAATGAAGTAGAAAGGCAGAATCCCAAAGGTTGAAGAGTGAGAGAGGTGGATACAGTGAATGTAATCAGTTTTTTTCAAGGATTATACCTGAAAAAAAAAAAGAGGGAAGATATGGGATGATTTGAGGGGAAGGTTCAGTTTAGTGAAGGTTTTTTACTTTTAGGTATTAACTTTGTCTGAAGGCAGTAGAGAAGGAAGGAATTGTTGGGGGGGTTGAAAATTGGAGGGGAATAGGATGTGTGTGATAGAGGTGGAACTTCTGGTTCTGAAGTCAGCTCTCTATGCACTACAGTATGTCATCTCTCTTTAAGCTATATAGTACAAAAGTTCTAATGATTTCTTTGACATCTTTTCATTTCCTTAAAAAAATTAAGTTCACGATCATTATTATTATAAAGGCATAATTATAGTTTAGCCATTGCTACGTACAGCAGCAAATCTCAATTGCCAACTAATGTAAATTATATCTTCTTCATTTAGGACAATCTGTGGTTAAACACGCGTTGTGTTCTTTTCAAAGACTATTTTACCAATCATATGTGACAGATCAGCCACAAACTAGAGCATATCACTAATTTCTAGTTCCTTGCCTGTGATTCCTC
Organism: Dromiciops gliroides; assembly: GCF_019393635.1. Taxonomy (NCBI): domain Eukaryota; kingdom Metazoa; phylum Chordata; class Mammalia; order Microbiotheria; family Microbiotheriidae; genus Dromiciops; species Dromiciops gliroides. The sequence goes on from NC_057864.1 coordinate 135,150,749, forward strand.
TCCTACCCTCCCACCCTACTGCCCATTCCCCTCTGCCACTCAGGGCCTTTTCCAGTCCACTTCCTGTCTGCTCTCTCCTATCATCCACTTCCTGAGGTCTCCTCTCCTGTTGTCATACCCTCCTTTTCTCCACTTCTACCATCTGGAAACCAACAATGCAGAAGCCACAGGAGGTGCCCCAACTGCATCTGTTGCCAGGACAGAAGTAAAAAACACAGCTGCAGCACTGCTGGATTTCTAGAACACTGACATCAGGTAAGTCCTTTACTTTGACAGGGGCAGAGAGTTCAGACAGAACAATCAGGCTAGGAGAGATTGGTACACGTTTTTAAAGTCTAATTCTTCCTTCTGTTCTGTTCAGAGATTATTGTCAAGATGCACTTCCCTGAAGAAGGGATACAATTACATTCAATAAACATGGATAAAATGCTTACCATGTGCTAGGAAGCATGGTAGAGCAGATAAGGGCCAGGTAAAAAGATCTGGGTTCAGGTCCTTCCTCTGATACATAATAGCTGTGTGACCCTTGATGGATTATTTTTGTGGGCCAAACAAAACAATGACAAAAACTCAAGATGAAGGCCTAGTCATTGTAGATGGCACATAACAGGAAAATAATGTTTATTGATTATTACCTTCACCTATCCAAATTACCAATAGAAAATAAGTAGACAGATTACTAAAAGGCTCAGGGGGAAAATAGAAATAAAAAAGCAGTATATCTAAAACTGAGTTCATTTTCTTTCCTCATATATCTTATTTTCTTCCACAATTCTGTTTCATGAGTAGCCAGATTTTTAAAAAAGCTGTTATCAATAATGTACATGATCAGAAAAGGAGATAGATGTAGCAGCAGTAAAGAATAATAAATGGACAGCCCAAGTGTTTGTACTGCTATCCATAAAATACAGGATGGGCCAAAAGTCACAAAGGGGTTTCAATATTTAATAACTCCTTTATTTTTTGTTTTTAATTTATAATACCATAGCACCATGTACAGAATATACACAGGAAATGAATTTACATTATGTGTGAAAAATCAAATCTTGTAAATGGCAAAAAAATAGAGAAAATTTTTTAAAAAGTTATTAAAACATGGTGGCTTTTGGCCCATCCTGTATTAAAAGAACCAGAGGAAGGCCTCCAGAATGTTAAGCAGATGTCTTGGGAAGAATTTATGTATGGCAAATTAAAAGACATACCCCCAAAGTATACAACCTGAGAAAATATGGAAATGATACACTAGCAGAAAATATGTGATTTGCACTAGCAGAGAGTATTCTGACTCTGATGAGATCATGGTACTGAAACACCATTCAAGTACTGAAACACCTGGTTTTTTTTAACTTTACTATGTGTCAAGCTTTGTGCTAAGTACTAAGGATACAACTAGAAAAGTAAGGCAGCCCCTTCTATCAAGGGGCTCACATTCTAATGGGGGAGAGACAACATATATGGAAGGTTTCAGCTGCAAGTCAGATGGAAAAAATCCTATGATCCTTAGGATACAGTGGCAAAACAGATGTTAAAGCCTCTCCTTTAATTTCATTTCCACTGATTAAATGATATCAGTTTCTTATGTCAAACTATTTAACAGTTCCAAGGACTCTGGAGTTTCTTCTTCATCAGGGGCTGTAATTTCTGCAGACATGATTGCTGGGCTTCATCTCCAGAGCAGCTGCTACATGGCCATTCTCAAAGTTCTTGGGTTCAAGGTTCTGAGAAGACCCCATGAGAGGAAATGGTGGTAAAGGAGGTGGTGGTTGTCTCTCCTTGAAGGTACCCTCCTGCTTCAGCTAGGCTGGCTTGCCTGCCTCATATGTGACAAATGGTTGGCAATTTGTGGAGATGGCTAGTCTTCTTTCTAGGTCCTTCCCCAGACAATGGCTGTGAGGGCTGGGCTGGAAGCAGGACAAATGATCTGGGAGGTGCTGCTACTCCTAAAGCTTGGTGCCTACCACAGCACTTGGCTGCATATCTTACTGTCTACCAGAAAGACCACGTCTGCCGGCTGAGATGATCTTTTTGGCAGTGTGGCAAATGCTTTGTGTTTGTTAAATTTCATTGGGAAATTGTGATGGCTCATGCCAATGTCTGTGCCATTATCTATTTCACATTTCTGGAATTAAGAATTTGTTTAAATAGATCAGGTCAGTCCTTTTGACTGCATGGATACCTTATTTTCATCATTATTTTTTCTCATTTGGTGTTGATTTTTATCAGGCATGTACTAGTTGTTTCATAAATGCTTATGTTTGATTCTTAGTTGATGGTCTGACTAGAGATGGCCAATTCAGAAAAGGCTTGCACATCAACAATCGATTATCTCCTGTATGTCATGACATGGAGTCCATCTCATTTTTGTAATACTTTGTGTTAAATGCTTACAGCTGCTTCTTACTCTTTTCTGGAGTAAAATATTCACCATATGTAAATGTGGGCTTTTCGGTAATGGATATGCCTTTAGCCTCCCATTTTTTGATCCTGCGCCATACTTTCCCAACACATTTTTTGCTATTCTCTCTTCTGCCCACCTTGCTTTGAAGTCACTAAATACTGCAGCATATGTTGACTTCTTATCAATACAATTCTTTGTAGAATTTCTCTAATTCATTCTCAGAAACAGATGCTGCTGTATAAGCTGCAACTATGCTTATGGCAGTCTTTTTGCTTATACATATAATGAGCACCATATAGTGAAACGATCAAGGAAATTATTTTTCTTTTTGCCTTTGAGGGTATGATGAAATTGAATCTTCATTTGCCTCTCTAAGTCTATAAATCATCCTCTATTTAGCTGTGATGCCTTCTTACCTTCTGGTTTCATTATAGGGAGAACATAAATAATGGCACACTTCAGTTCCTCCAATAGTTGACTCATTGGCCCTCAAATAAGGAGGTTACATTGAGATTACACACTCTTCAATTAAATTTCTAGAATGTCTTAGAATAATAAGGTTCTGAACACCCTCTGTTCCACTCTGTGTCACTCTACAAATGTCCTTACACAATTGGAGGGTAGGAAGGAGAATGGAGAGAAATGTCCTATTTTAATTTTTTCTTGATTTTGCAGACTGCTGTGGTCAGCCTCCTCAATAAACTGCTTCTCTTCTCAGGTAGGTGAATCTTCTTACAGCAGATGGAATTTGAAGCCTTTCCAATATAGAATAACTTGCTAGAGCTTTCACCCCTCTGGTATAGCCTACTGAGAACCCATGATCAGGTGTCACTCCAGAATATTACTTTTGTGGAGAATGTAATATTTTATGTAAGATTGAAATTATATAAAGTTCTTAAATAAAGCTCAAGACAAAGAAAAATGGTAATAATACTGTCATAGAGACTTAAAAGAAGACAAGGTTATAACTTCCAAACTTGTTTAATAAGAACTTGCTATATCTAAGGAAGCATGACAAAGGATTTTCAAGAATTATAAATTTAAATATTTAACACCAATTACCGTTGCTCCCAGGTCTTCCCGTTCTTTTTTCATCTCTTGTCTCAAGACTTCCTTTTCACCGAGTCGTTTCTCTTGCTGGACTATGAGTTCTCTTTCAAATCGACTCTTCTGTCTCTCCAGCTCAGTCTTTAACTGTTCACACTGAATTAAAGCCTATCAGATAAAAATTAATTACTGGGTCACAATATGTAAAAATATAAAAGCTTAAATTTTAAGATTTTTTAAACTAATTTGAAGGTTTTTGGGATTCTCATGTGGGAACTATTAAATATAAAAATATTACCAACCTTGACTGTGAAGGAAAACATGGAAAATAAAATCAGAGGCAATTTTTCTATTTTTATATTTTAAGCTAACCTCATGTTTCTACTGGGAGAAAACATAACATGAATGAACTGAGAAGGACACAGATTTGGGCCTTAAATAGGGTCAGTAATATGATACAGGAGTTAGACAAAAAGTTAAAAAAAAGCGCCCCAATTCCCCATTACTCACTCTGAGTATAACTCTAAAAGAAAATATATAAACATTAAACAGTTGATTTTTTCTCTCATGAACATATTTGGATACTATAAAGAATAATTTGATAACCAATTTAGAAATATGGTATTACATTTAAATTATATACAAGGTATTGTTTGAGATTTTATGATAACCAACCCTTCTTAAATGTATTCAAGTCATGTTTTGGTTAAATAATACATTATTAGCATATCTGTTATAAAAACTATATAATAAATTACAAGATAATAAAGTCACAAACCCAGTGACTATATGGTTGTAGAGCTAGGTGGTGCAGTGGATAAAGCACTGGCCCTGGAGTCAGGAGGACATGAGTTCAAATCTTTCCTCAGACCCTTCACAAGTACTAGCTGTGTGACCCTGGGCAAGTCACTTAACCCTCATTACCCCACCAAAAAAAAATGATACAATATCCATTCCTAGTTAATTTTTTTAAACAGGGAAATTCTTACTTTGCTCATTATATGCTTATTCAGGAAAGAAAAGTCTTCTACTTTTTATACATGTTCTATTTCATGAAGCAATTTTCTCCATCTTACATATTTTGTAGAAAGATAATATTAAAATTACATTTTTAAACCATTTTAATCTGATGCAGCCCTTATCTAAAATACTAATATCTCATATCTTTGTTCTTCCTTGAATTCTTAGAGATCCATGTCCCATAACATCAACAAGACAATTTAACAAGAAAGACTCTAGCAAACTTTTTTTTTTTAAGTTTTGGGTAAGGATATGCTTCCCTCTAGTGAAAACTAGAATTAATACACTCAGTCTTTAATCAGGGAACTTTATGAAGCACTGCTTCTCCTGAATGAGAATTTCTCTTTCATTTGAAAAAATTTATAATTATGATTTCCATAAAATTCTTCTGTAAAGTTTCTGTTTTCATGACTTAAGGAATTTAATCCCTAAAAAAATAAGGAACCCTAATCTAGACTCCAATGCAGACTGTGACTGGGTTTACTATTCCCTAGCTAACCTAATCTTTCTTCTGTATTTGTTTTGTTTCTTCCCAGAGCTCCTACTTACCTCTGTTTTCTATGATGCATTGGCCTTGCCACTTCCTTATGGATTTAATTCCATTGCTATTAGCTATTTAGGCTAATTACAATTTGAAATGCACTCTTTGCCTAGTCTAGGTGCTTATCACCATCACCTTGTCCAATGGCTGGCATACCAAAGGTGTTTGCTGAACTCAATTTCTCTTACAGTCAAACCCATCTAGCTCATTAGCTGCCCTGCCTTGCTTACTGGCTCTTGGCCACCCTGGCTGTATAGAAGCCAACTGCACTCCTACTTCCTCCAAGATCAGAGGTTAACCCTTGGTGAGTTTTGGTTGCCCCAAACTCACAAATAACACCCATGACTCAATCAATCACAAATATTTATTAAGCACCTAAAATGCTCCAGGAATTGTGGTAAGTGCTAGGGATAAATATAATGAATGAAACACTATCTACTCCCAAGGAGCTTATTGAAATGAAAGAAGACAAGTACATGTATAAGTATATACAGAATAAATATAAAGAGGAAAAAAGTACAAAGTAGTTCAATACAAATAGTTTGAGTCAGTTAGGTGGCATAGTAGACAAAGCACTGGGGCTGGAGTCAGGAGGTCCTGAGTTCAAATAAGACATCTACTAGGTGTATGACCCTGGGGTCAAGTCACTTCACCTCTGTCTGTCTCAGTTTCTTCAATTATAAAATGGGGACACTCATAGCAACTATCTCTCAGGGTTGTTTTGAGGATCATGAGATAATATTTGTAAAGCACTCAGAACAGTGTCTGGTACAACATTAGTTGCTATATTAATACTAGCTGTGATAGTAGTAGTAGGTTCAAGAAAGGCTTCATTTAAGTGGTGCTTCAGCTATAAGGATTCTGTGAGGTGAAAGTGAAGAGAAGATGCTTTCCAAACACAGCAGACAGTGCATGGAGACTGGAAATGAAATGTTACTGTGTACGTGTCTGGATCATAGAGCTCCAGAGTGAAAATAATGTACTATGAGGCTGAATAAATAGGTTACAGTAAGACTGTGAAGGGCTCTATAAACTAAAAGGTTTATACTGTATTAGATCCTAGAGGCAACAGGGAGCCACTAAAGTTTATTGAGTAAAGGAGTGACAGTGTCAGAGCAATGATTAAGGAAAATTGCTTTGATGACAATGAGAAAAATAGAGTGATAAGAGTTATTCCACAAGTCAACCAGTATTCATTACTACATACCAATAAATTTTTACATACCAGGCATTTTGCTAATCATGAGTAACACAAATGGAAGTAGAAAGATAGTGCATGTTTTGAGGAGTCTCAAAGAGTTTATAGTCTAATGGAGGAGAGGGAAGGGACAAAACACATATAAGAGGTGGGAGATTGGACAACTAAGGTGGATGGAAGGGGCTTAGTAGAGACAAGTCTGAAATGTATTAAACCAATTAGGAAGGTAATTCAATAATTAAGGAGAAAAGTGAGGAGAGCTTGACCTAAGGTAGCAGCTGTGTAAATAGATAACAGGGTAGAATGCTGTGGAGGTAGAAATGCCAAGATCTGGCAACTTAATTGTATATGGGTGGTAAGCAATGATGTCCAGAGTCTAGGATAATGCTAAGGTTGGGAATGTGAGAGACTAAAAAATTGTGGTGGTTTTAACAAAAATGTAAAAGTTTAAGGCAGGATTTTTTGGACATGTTAAATCTAAAATGTCTCTGGGATATTCGGTTTGAAACGTCTAATAGTTAATTGATAATAGAAAACTAGAACTCAGGGCAGAAACTGGGCTAGAAATAAAGATCTGTGAGTCAGTGGTATAATGCACTTGAACCCATGTGAGTTTATGAGGTTACCAAGAGGGAGTATAGAGAGAGAAGAATATAAGACCATGGACAGGGCTATAGGAAAAACAGTAAAGGGTTGTTATATAAAGAAAATGGGATTAGACAGGCAGAAGAAAAACCAAGAGAAGGTCACAAAAGCCTAGAGAGAAAAGATCATCCACTAGGCAAAGGTAGACAAGGATCAAATGCAGCAGAGAGGTCAAGAAGGATAAAAAACGAAAAAATACTATGAGATTTAGTAATTGACTCCACCACACCTCAGGCTCTAAATCTGCCTTCATAAAAGTCTGAGAGCCAAGTCCTGAGCCTTCAAGCTCAACAGACATTCATTAAATACCATGTAAAGATGACAGTGCCAGGTATTTTGTACTTTTTACTTTGTAAAAATCACATGATCCTGCCTGCCCTCGTTCAACTTAAAGTTTGTTGGCACCCACACTACATCCCCTTTCCCATTTGAAGGTAATAGGAAAGAAACTAGTAGATCAGAAAAGGCTAAAGATTAAAGATAGGGTGATTGGGGTTACAATCTTCTGAAAAAAGAGTGGACAGACTTGATGAAGGACACTTAGAGAAAGTTATGCCTTGGCAAAGCAGTGCCTCCCTCCATTGTTAGAGGCTAGAGGAAAGAAATCAAGAATGGGAGATAATGTTAAGGTATTTTAAGATAAAGAGAAAGGAAGAAAAGGGAACTCAATTATCTCAGTAAAGTAAGAGGCAAGATCCTTAGCTGAGACAGAAGGAGGCATGGCAGGCTTAAGAAGATATGAAATGTAATGGAGAGTAAGACAAGTGTTCAACTAGGGAGACTGCCTTAATGCGAAGTTGCAGGGAAAGTTGTGTAACCGATATTTATAATGTGCAACATTCAATACTGCTGTGTAACTGCCTCCTCTTCTTTTTAGCAAGAGTGGAGGAAGCAGATGGTAGAAGTAATCCAGAGGTGAGGCTGAAAAGGGTGGAGTGACAATAAGACAATGAAACAAGAGATCTGAAAACAGTAGATAAAGTAGAGTTGAATTAGCTAACTACAGGGTCAAGACTGGAAAGGAAAGTGAAATCAGAGTAGGGATAATGTCATGACACAGTACTAAGGGGTAGAAGATGTTGAAGATCTCAATGAAGGCAAATAAAAGGTTTAGGTTTAGGGTAGGATAGAAGAATGTAAGAGTTATTTAATTGGGGGAGCTTCAGACTTAGAGGTGATATAATTTATTCTATTCTATTCTCTAGGGGCAGCTAGGTGGCACTGCAGATAAAGCACTGGCCATGGAGTCACCTGAGTTCAAATCTCACCTCAGATATTTATTAGCTGTGTGACCCTGGGCAAGTCACTTAACTCCAATTGCCTTAAACATCTAGGGCCATCTCCTGCCATTCTGATGTAAATCTTGCCACTGGACCCAGATGGCTACTGGAGGAGAGAGTGAGGTTGGTGACCTTACACAACTCTCCCTCACTTAAATCCAGTTCAGTGCAAGTCATGATATCACCCTGATGTCATGGTCCTCTTCAAGAATGAACTAACCAGAACAACAACTGTATTCTCCAATATATGATTAATCTATGTGTGATTGAGATGGAGTGAAGGGTTAAGTCATGGGATTTAAGAAGTCTGAAGAACTGGACAATTAGGGAGTTTTGAGGGAGCATCAACATGAATGCTGAAGCACCCTAATATAAGGAAAAGAATTGGGAAGGAGAAGAAAATGGTGAATCAGGTGCTGTAGTCTTTCAGAAAGGAGAAATTTCTAATACTGGGCTAATACTAGTGAATTACTATCAACTAATCAATCATCAAGACCAACCAAGTCAGGAATATCACAAGATCATCATTTTAGACCAGGAAAGGAATCTAAACATCTAGTACAACCATTGCATTCCACAAATGAGAGATTGAGTAGAAGAGAAATAAGTGCCCAAAGTCACCCAAGTGGTTGTTAGTAAAACTAGAATTTGAACCCAGGTCCTGTTCTGTAGAAAATTATGAAGGGGATAGTTCCAGAGAAACCAGGGAAGAGCTTTAAGAACTGATGCAAAGTGAGTGAGCCAAACTAGGAAAATTTATACAATATAACAATATTGCAGAGATAATTAACTTTTTAAGACTATGGGGCAGAGGCAAAATGGCAGTGGAAAGGCAGTAAGTGCTTGGAGCTCCTGACACAATCACTCAAAAAAATTCCAAATAATGCTCTAAGACAATTCCTGGAGCAGCAGAACCCACAAAAGGATGGGCTGAGACCATTTTCCAGCCAAAGACATCTTAGAAGCTCAGCAGGAGGGGTCTACTGTACCAGGGTAAGAGTGGAGCCCAATTCTGCAGTCCTGCTGGCATAGATCCAGCCCCAAGCCACGCCAGAAAAAGAAATGCCTGGAGCCTCTGAATCGGTTGCAGCTGTGACTAACTCAGCTCAAAGTCTGGCAAAAGGGCCAAGTGATTGGACGGTGGGGGGTGGGGGGGTGGGGTGGCGGCAGGGAGATTATAGGGGTCTCTGATGGCACTGAGGTAGAACTCTGACATTTTACCCAGGGCTTGTATACAGGACACAGTCTTGGGTGGTGGTCCCAGGTCAGGGAGGGGCACAGGCACACCCGATTTTGCAACCAAAGTGAACCAGATTTGTCTCCAGGTTAAAGAACAAGAATCCTGTATTTACTTACATACCAGAGCACAGGCCAGGTGAGCTGAGAATGTGCCTCTCTTTAAATCTTACCACCTTGGACGCCCTGAAGCTTGGTACAGTGCATCCAGGAAGCAGTGCTCCACTTTAAGGAGTCAAGGGGGCAGCTAGGTGGTGTAGTGTTTTCACTGGCCCTGGATTCAGGAGGACCTGAGTTCAAATCTGGCCTTAGACACCTGACACTTACTAGCTGTGTGACCCTGGGCAAGTCACTTAACCCTCATCCACCCCCGCAAAAGGAGTCAAAAGTTAAGAAATAAGCTGGCAAGATGAGCAGGCAGAAAAAGGTGGGGACCATAGAAAGTTTCTTTGGTGACAAGGAAGATTGAGGTACACTCTCAGAAGAAGATAGCAATGTCAGGGCTCCTACATCCAAAGCTTCCAAGAAAAATATAAATTAGTCTCAAGCCATAAAAGTGCTCAAAAATGCCTTTGAAGATAAAATAAGAAAGGTAGAGGGAAAAATGAGAGTAATGCAGGAAAGTCATGAAAAAAAGTCAACAGCTTGAAAAGCCAAATGGAAAAGCTCTCTGAAGAAAATAATTGTGTAAGAATTAGGGTTGGACAAATGGAAGCTAGTGGTGTTATGAGAAACCAAGATACAATAAAGCAAATCCAAATGAATAAAAAAAAAAAAAACACAGGGCAATGTGAAATATCTTCTTGGAAAATCAGCTGACCTGGATAATAGATCCAGGAGAGATCATTTGAAATTTATTGGAGTACCTGAAAACCATGATCAAGGAACGAGCTTAGACATCATCTTCCAAGACATTCTCAGGGAAAATTGCCCTGATATTCTAGAAACAGAAGGTAAAATAGAAATTGAAAGAATCCACTGATCACCTCCTGAAAGAGATCCCAAAATGAAAACATCCAGGAATATTTTAACCAAATTCCAGAGCTTCCAGGTCAAGGAGAAAATATTCTAAGCAGCCAGAAACAAACAATTCAAGTACTGTGGAGCCACAGTCAGAATAGCACAAGATCTAACAGCTTCTACATTAAAGGAGTGGAGGGCATGGAATATGATATTCCAGAGGGCAAAGGAATTGGGATTACAACCAAGAATCAACTCCCCAGCAAAAATGAGTATAATCTTTCAGAGGAAAAAATGGGACTTCAATGAAAAAGAGGGTTTTCAGGTATTTGTGATGAAAAGACCTAAACTGAATAGAAAATTTGACTTTCAAATACAAGACCCTAGAGAAGAATAACAAGGTAAACAGGAAAAAGAAATCATGAGAGATGCTAAAAGGTTAAACTGTTTACATTTCTACATGGGAAGATGATACATCTAACATATAAGAACTTTCTCAGTATTAAGGCAGATGATAGGAATAAATTTAGGTGGAGGGCACAGGTAGGAATTGCTTATGAAGGGATGATATTTGTAAAGCATTTATTTTTTATCTTTTTTTTTGTGAGGTGACAAGAATTGGGTGGCATGCCTGGAGTAGCTAAGTTGGTGAGTGTCTTGTGTCTGAGGCCAGATTTGGACGCTAGTCTTCCTGGGTGTAGGGTGGGATCTTTGTCCACTGTGTTACCTAGCTGCCCCATGATGACATCTTTAGGGTAAAATTGAGGAGGGAGAGGATTATACTAGGGGAGGGGGAAGGGGAGAGGTAGAATGGGGTGAAATCTCACATGAAAGAAGCAGGAAAGGGCTTATGGAGTGGGGGGAGAAATGGGGAAAGAGTGGGGCAGTGAATGAGCCTTACACTCAATCAGAATTGTCTCAAAGACCTTACTCTCATCAGAGTTGGCTCAAGGAGGGAATAACATACACACTCAATTGGGTGCAGTAATCTAACCCCGCAGGAAAGTAGGAGGGGAAGGAGATAAAGAGGGAGGGGTGAAAGAAGGGAGGGCAGAGTGGGGGAGGGGGCAGTCAGAAGCAGAATACTTTTGAGGAGGGATAGGGTAAAAGAAGATAGAAAATAGAGTAAATATCATGGGGAGAGAATAGGATGGAGGGAAAAAGTTAACAATAGTAACTAAAAAAATTCTTAAGCAGAGGCAAGAGTAACATAAGATGAGGATGAGGATGGATGAATTGATGATGATTGAAGGAAGATAAGGCTTGACTGATGAGTACTTATGATGAGGAGGTCTGATTGATGATGAGGAGTACTGAATGATGAAGATGAGGAGGATTGAGGATAATGATGAGGATTGATGGAGGATAAGTGATTGATGATTATGACAAAACTTATGGCACTTTGCTGAGTTAATGTGAAGAAAATTCTTTGTCAGGTATAAGGTCCTACATGAATGTTATCTATTACTGTTGTTGCAATAATCAACTTCATGGGTTTATTGTAAGGAAATCTCTCTTTAAAGTACTATATAAATGTAGTTTACTATAAAAAAATGATGAGCAGGATGCTATCAAAAAGACCTGGAAGGACCCGCAAGAGTTGATGAAAAGTAAAATGTACTGTATACAAAATAACAGTAATATTGTGAGATGATCTACTGTGAATGACTTGATTATTTTCAGCAATGCAATGATCCAAGACAACTCTGAAGGTTTTATGAAAAATGCAATCTGTCTACAGAGAGAGAACTGATGGTATCTGAATACAGATTGAAGCATAAAAAAGACTTAATTGATCAACAGTGACCCATAATAATTCCAAAGGACATGTATTAAAACATACTATCAACCTCTAAATAAAGGACTGATGGACTCAGTGTGAGGACCGAAGCATGTCTTTTTTCTTTCCTTTCTCTTTGAACATGGTCAATATGGAAATTTGTTTGGCTTATAATGTGTCTTGTTTTCCTTTTGTTTTTGATGGTTGAGGGAGGGGGAGGAAGGAAGGAAAGAATTAGAAACTGAAGATAAAATTAATTTAAAATAACAAAGTATTGGGGGCAGCTAGGTGGCTCAGTGGATAAAGCACTGGCACTGAATTCAGGAGGACCTGAGTTCAAATCTGATCTCAGACACTTGACACTAGTTGTGTGACCCTGGGCAAGTCCCTTAAACCTCATTGCCTTGCAAAACAAACGAACCAAAAAAAAATGAACAAAGTACTACATGGCACATGTATGAAGAAGAGTGTTAGGAAATAAAGAGTAATGGAATTCCAAAAAGGTTAGGAATCATGATCTACACAAATCTTCCTTTTTTTCTTTAAAGCAACAAGTTTGCCACCCTGTGAATTTATATGACTTTTTCTTATAAACTTGAAGATGAAAAGTTATCTTGAAAACCTGCCAATTTCACAGTGGAAATATTTTATTTTTTTAATCTGGCAGAACTAGAAGGAATATATTGACATATTCCCTTAAAGCTAGGAATACTAATAGGATAGTAAAACTCATCCTACTAAATATAACAAAGTAGCAACCTTTATTATTTTAGTACAACATGCAATCACAAAGTAATATAAACACATTAAAGTAATTTTCAGTCTCATAGAAATTGCTATATTTAATCATATCTGTAGTTCAGTTTATGACAAATTCTGTTTCAACAATGATTCTAAGTCAAAGCAATAACTAAGGTAGGGCAACTGGGTCCTTAACCCTGCATGAGAAATTGCTACAGGGTGAAATTTAAAGATTTTCTAATATTTATTTTACTCCTTTAGGGGAAAAAAAGGTAAGGCAGATGATGATGAGTAAAAATGATCTTTACCGATGCCGCCAGGAGGAAAATGTGACAGGATAATAAAAGATCAAATCTAGTCTGAGAATTCTGCTCCCCGAGGGCAAGAACTGTTTCATTTCTATATTCGTACCTTCAGACCTAGTTCAGTGCCTGGCACAAAGTAATCACTTATTGATTTATTGAGTGGTTGAGAAAAAAAACAACCAGTAGCCAGTCAAGAAGTCCTCATACAGAAGCAGAGGGTAGTAGGACCCTGTTCTGGCCCAGTGAGGTAGTCCCTTCAGTGCCAGCAGCAGTGGCCCTACAGGGGCTGGCTACCTTGCAGCATTTCACCCAGGCAGATCTGCTGAAAAGACAGAATCCCACTAACCCCCTGAGTCATAAGACCAGGAGCCATATGCAAGAGAGACCAAATGTCAACAATCTGGCCCAAGGAGTTCTGACCCGGGAGCAGGGATTACTGGCTTCTAGTCCTTGTCCTGACATGACCTCTGGGTCTGTTTGTTGTCTGTGAAATGGAGAGTTTGGATAGAGTAGTGGCTAAGGTCCATTCCAGGTCCAACAGTCTGTGAGTTTATGTGATTTGGTTGTTATCTGCCTCCACCTCAGCTCAGTTTCAATAAGACTTCAATGAGTCGTCCTCTCAGACCTCGGGAAAGTCACTTCATTTCTCTCGGCCTCTGTTTCTTCTCCTATGAGGATGAAAGTATCCTTAAGTTCCCTTCCAGTTTTAAGATGATACTTTTAAGAATGGGAACTGGGGGAAGGGCATATTCTTTCAGTTCCTTCTTCAAAAAGCTCCAATTTGGGAGATTTCCATTTCCTGATTCAACTCCCAAGAATCAGGGTCCTCGGATGCCATGAGGAAGACAAATCATCTCGGCACTTTGTGATCAAAAATAGCTCCAATAGGAGAAGGTCCCAAATGGCCTGCTTCCTCTAAAGAGGATGGGATGAACAGCCTCCTTCCTAATAGCAGCCTCTTGGTACACTGGGGTTTCTGCCTCCTGTCAGGCAAAGTATTTGCACCCTTGCTCCAAGAAGCCTTTTAAGCTGTTTGCCCATGGTACAAAGCTCCCTGGTTATGGCTCAGCAGTTGGGAAAATAGGTGACCCCAGTTATCCTTAATGGTGACAACCTCAAAAAAAATAGCAATATTTCCAAATATTCTAAGCTTCTTCTAATTTTAAAAAATGACCTCATCTAGGTGGTACAGTGGATAGAGTGAGGGCCTTGGAGTCAGGAGGCCCTGAGTTCAAATCGAGCCTCTGACACACTTACTAGCTGTGTGACCCTAGGCAAGTCACTTAACTCTGATTGCCTCCTCCCCAAAAAAAGAAAAGGAAAAAAGAAAGATAGACAACCAAACTGATTAGAATTGTGTACAAAGTAAAATGCTAATAAGTCCTGAGGGGCTCTCTTATGAGAATGGTAGTTGATTTAAGTATACAAACTCTCCTTAACCCTAATTATTTTTCAGCCTGTATCATCTCTTGGAGTAGGGATTTTGTTGATATATTAAATATAGTATTTCTGTGGAAAAGTAGTATTCCCTTTTTCTAATCCTCAAATTAGACAAGTTAAGTGACAGTTTGCGGTGTGGGGCGGGGAGCCAAGCTTGAAATCAAGAAGACCTGGGTTCAAGTTCGGCTCTGTCCATGCTGGCTGGGTAACCATGAACAAATGACTTCTTGGTGCTTGGGTACCTCTCTAAGATTCTGTTACAGACAGTGTTGATTTGCACCAGTGAAGGGAACTTCCATAACAGGAGATCCTCACCGCAATGAAATCATAGGTATGGGTCCCATCCCCCTCAAAAAATCATCAAACTGTGCTCTCTCCAATCTTGATCAACATCACAACCACTTGGATTGTGACTAGTACCACTGTGTTCAAGTCAAACTCTCTGTGCCTTGGCCCCCTCACTCACAGAACACGGAAATCAAACACAATCCCATCCATCTTTAAAGCTCAATCTATGTTATCAATAGGATTCCATAAAGTAGGGCATTAGAGAGAAATTACTAATCTATAAGCTTTGCATGTCTGCCATGAAAACAGAGTAGAAGCACTATGTGAAATGGTCAGTCATCAAAGTAAAGCAAGTCCATGGGAATGCACATCATTTTAGAGCTGGAAGGAACCATGAAACAAGAAAGTGAGCTGCAATGTAAGCAGGGTACAGGGTACAGAAGAGACTTTAAAAAAGAACCATTTTAAAGAGAACTAGAGGGTACTTGTAACAACTGTACCCAAGGAGTAATTAAATGACTATGACTTTCAGAAATCAAATCTCAAAATTACTGAAAACAAAATTTATTTCAGGAAAGAAGAAGAAATAGGTTTTAAGTTATCTTAAGTTAAATGTGTTTTTTAACACTCTCCCACTAGAAGAACATTTTGCTATACAAATGATGATGTCAGTTTTTTTTGATGTTCCCTTCCTCCCCACCCCCACGAAAAAGGCACACTATGGTGTATCGCAGAGAATACCTTACTTAGAATCAGAAGGTCTAGCTTTGAGGCTTGCAGGATTCTGCTATTTACTATCTCTTTGACATTCCACAAGTCATATTAGCCTTACTGAACCTGTTTCCAAACCTGTAAAAATGAAGAGGTTAGACTAGATGACCTCCGACATCCTTTCCAACTCTAATTCCATGACCTGATGTTCTGCAGATAAGAAAATTTCAAATTCATGTTGTGATTAGCCTGTAATACACTAATGGAACACTAGATGGTACCACATAACAAGATACTAAATGATAGAATGCAACTCATTTCATGGAACAATTAGTGATTTGCTTCAGAATTAAATTTAATTTTATGTAATTTGACATACATACATTGTAACAAAGCATATTCCTTTTCTATAAACATTATTATAAATCTCTTCAGAACGTGGCCTGAAGCGTCCATATATTCTAAAAAGGAAAGAGAACATCACACAATATATACAAGACATAAGCTCTGTGTACCTCTTTGAAATAACTTTTCAATGTTGCATCTTTGAGTGGTGATTTACCAGTGGATTTTTTAAGAAATGAGAAAATTCTCCAAAGGTTAAAATTAAATAGACAACAAAAAATAGAAATCCGTTGTGTGAATATTGGCCATAGAGAATGCAGTTACAAAAGGATCTTAGAAGAAAACATCTAAATGGAAAAAACAACAACAACAACAACAAAACAACCCAAGACACCAGGCTGCCACTTAGACCCTGCTCTACTCACCTTTGTTTTTTCAAAGTTGGATTCTTCTGTCATCAGCACAGCCTGTTTCACTTGCTCATAGGCACTGGATTCCATTTGCTGCATCTCTGACAAAGTCTTCCTGACTGTAACTAGTGCAGACATTAATTCATCTCTTTCCCTATCAGCAAATGGAAAAATCCAGAGCAAGAAATAATGAGACATGAATATACTCTAAACATCAGAATAAAGAGGATGTGAGCAGTTAGATGAATTAAAAGGACAACATGGGGAATGGCACATCCTTAAATGTCCCTAAGGAAAGGCCCTCTGCCCTAACAAAAGAGAGGTCAACTAAATTTTTGAAAAAGGCTGCAGACTTTCATTGCAAAACTGTATGTGAGTGTGCCAATACTCTGTTGCATAGTAAGACTAGGATGAGGCTGAACACTGATGATCCTTGACGAAATAGACATTCATCCAATGTGAAAGAGGCTGATGAGTAGGGAGGGAAATGGGGATGGAAGTAAAATACTGGGAAAAAAGAGGCAATAGATAGTAAAGAAAGGCAAGTAAATGGGAGGAAGTAAGACTGGTTTGATGTGCTTTGCTTTTTCATTTGCTTGAAAGGCATACATCATTTCCTTTTCACAAAACACAATTCTCTTTCCCATAAAGCCATATATGTCACATTTCCTACTCAAAGACCCTCTTCCTCAAAAGGTAGCAATACAGAATTATTAAGGTCACTTTAAGATCACTCAGGTATCATTCACTGGTACAAGGTTAGGGACGTTAAAGAAAATGAAATGCCTATAACAACCACCACCCCTCTCTGCTGTGCCCTCTAGAATGCCTATTCCAGAGGCAACAAGCTTGCTTTCATCTTTTTTTTTTTTTTTTTTTTTTTTTTTTTTTAGTGAGGCAATTGGGGTTAAGTGACTTGCCCAGGGTCACACAGCTAGTAAGTGTTAAGTGTCTAAGGCCAGATTTGAACTCAGGTACTCCTGACTCCAGGGCCGGTGCTCTATCCACTGCGCCACCTAGCTGCCCTTGCTTTCATCTTAAACCTTTTCCTTTTTCACTCTTTCCATGTTCTGACTCTCAACAAAACTGGTTTCCTCCTAATGACATAGCCTTCTTGGCCATGCTTTCTAGCATGGGCTGCATTTTCACTCCCTCCCTCTGACTCCCTGGTTGATGTGGAAGAATAGAGAAAAGCCTTTGCTCCCACTGCCACTTCCAGTTGTCCTATCATCATCACTCAGTAACCTCTCCTCCTCTGAGGTTCACTCCATCTCTATCAACCCCACCCCCCCGATCAAAATCCTGGTAACTATTGTCTAGTGATCTCTAGCACATTTTCCTCCTTTCTTCAATGACATTAGTGCCTGGCTCACAATCACTCTCCATCCCCCCAAACCCTGCCTTCATATTAAAAGACTTGAATATACATATTTATATTACCTAATATACCTTAATCTCACAGTTCCTCACTTTATTCATTTCACATGATCTACTCTCCACTCCATCTCAGCCACACACAAAGATGGTCATACCCTTGATCTTCCCATTAGCCACAAATGTATGACTCTTATGTTTATGAACTCTGACAATTCATTTTTCTTAGTATAATCTATTGTCATTCCCCCTCTCCCTCTGCCTTGCAACCCCCAAACCTGATCTTCATCCATTGACCTCCAATCCCTCTGCCTTGCCATTTTTTCACAGGGGTGATACCCCTACACTACTTAGACTCTCCTCCCTTCCCCATCTTGACCTCTTGCTCCAACTCCACATTGTCCTTTTCTCGAGAGTTTCTTGCCCAAAGATTGAAGATCTTATCCTGCCAACCCTCAGACTTGACTTACTCCCAACATCTGCTACCTTTGCTCCCATCCATGTGCTGCTGAATGCAGCTAGAGAAAATCCACAGAACACTGCTGAGATTCCAACAAATTCATGTTATATAACCTCCACTGGGGGCTCACCATGGGAAGGCAACCATTTTACACCCACCTAATGAATTCACGATCCCAACTCACCATAGTAGATCTTCCAAACCTCCTCATCTCTCCTCAAACCTTCCATGGCTCCCTTCCCATGGCTGAGCTGAGGGCCTGTCTTATATTTTACTGAAAAGATCTAGACCCTTTCCAGAGAACTTCCTCTTCCCATCTCCTCCTCATTTCACAATACCTAGATTCCTACTGCCCCGCCTCCTCCTTCACTCCTTTGTAGCATGAAGAAATGACCCTTTTCCTTCCCAAAACAAAATTCCTCTGTGTACAAGTGATCCTATTCCAATCTGTCTTCTCCAGTAAATTGCTGTCTCTCTCCCCATCCCATCATCCTCACTCTCACTTATCTTCAATCTCCCCATCTACTACTTGATTTCTTACTTCCCAGCAACATTTCATGTGACCCCACCCTAAAAACAAACAAATAAATAGATAGATAGATAAATAAATAGATAAATGAATGAATGAATGAATGAATGAATGAATGAATGGCTCATTTGATCCATCTATTTCTATAGCTATCATCTCATCTCTTCTGCCTTTTGTGGTTAAAATCCTTGAGAGGGTACCTACAACAGTCAGTTGTCAGTGAACATTTATTAAGTGCCTACTATGTGCTATACAAAGGCAACAGACAGTCCCTACTCTCCAGGAACTCTAACAGGGAGAGACAACATGCAAACAAATACATATACAAACAAGATACATATAGAGCAAAAAGGAAATGATTAACACAGGGAAGAAAGTAGAATTCAGAGAGATTAGAAAAAACTTCCTGTAGAAAATGGAATCTTAGTTGGGACTTGAGAGGGAGCCAGGAAAGCCAGAAGGTGAAATTAGGATAAGAGTACTCTAGGCCTGGGGGACAGTTAGTGAAAATACCCTAATTTTAGAAAAAAAGCAAGGAAGCCAGTGTTACTGCATCTTAGTGTACATGTTGAGAGTGTAAAGTGTAAGAATTCTGTAATGGTTGTTGGGGAATGGGCAGTTATGAAAGGCTTCAAACACCAAACAAAAGATGTTACGTTTGATCTCAGAGGTGACAAGGAGTGACTGGAGGTTACTGAGTGGAGAGTAGAGTGTGTGTGTGGGGGGGTGACATAGCCAGACTTGTGTTTCAGGAAAATCTAAATTTTGTTAGCTGAGTGGAAGATAGACTGGAGAGGGAAGAGACCTTAGGCAGCGAGACCAAACTGTTTTAATGGTCCAAATATGAGGTGATGAGGGCCCTTACAAAGGTGGTAGCAGTGTTGGGAGAGAAGGGGTCATATATGAGAGATGTTAGAAAAGTAAAAACAAGAGGCCTCAGCAAGATATTGGATATGAGGGGTGAGAGTGACGCTGTTCCATGTACTCTGAGATGCAATGATACTGAGATGCAGAGCTCAGGATAGAATTCTGTGGGTCATTCATGGTTAGTAGACATGATGGAGATGAAGATCCAGGAAAGGAAACTGACGAGGAGTCAGAAGTAAGAAGGAAACCAGGAGAGTAATATCATGAAAACACAGAGAGAAAAGAGTATGAGAGACAAGTAGGTGACTGATGGTATCAAAGGCTAGAGAAAGGTCAACAATAGAGAGGACAGAGAAAAAGCCATTAAATAAGAAATCATTAGTAACTTTGGAGAGAAGTTTCAGTTAAGTGATGAGGTTGGAAGTCAGCCTAGAGGGTTAAGAAGAAAATTAAGGAGAAGGAAGTAAAAGCACCCATTACACACAGCATTCTCAAAGTGTTTATCCACAAAAGGGAGGAGAAGTATAGCATGAGAGCAGTAATTTCCTTCACTTCCTTTCTTGCCACTCTATGGCTTCTGATCTCATCATTTACCTCCCTGAGTTAATGATTTCTTAATTGCCAAATCTAATGGCAGTCAATCCTCATTCTTTTTTGTCTTCTCTTCAGCCTTTGCCACTGTTGGTCACCTATGTCTCCCTGATACTATTTTAGTTTTCATGGCACTACTCTCTCCTGGTTTTTTTTTTTTTAGCAGACCTCCTCAGTCTCCTTTCCTGAATCTTCATCCTGCTAACTGTGGGGGTCTTGCAAGGTTCTCTTCTGGGTTTCATTCTCTTCTTCCTCTATACTATTTCACTTGATTATCCTATCAGCTCCCATGGATTCAATTTATATTCTTAATTCTACTGAATCTTATCTAGCCCCAACCTCTCTGCTTATGTCCAGTCTCACATCTCCAGACTGGACAGCTCAAACTGGAAGTCCTGTAGTCACTGTAAAGCAACGTGCCCCAAACTGGCCTCATTGTCTTCCTCACTACCTACTTCCGAATTGAGCTTACTACCATGCTACCAGTCGCTCAGGCTCACATCCTACATATTTCCTTAGACTCTGTACTCTCTCCTTTCACATTCAATCACTTGTTGGAATTGTTGACTTTACCTTCCAAACATCTCTTTTATAAACCCACTTCTCTTCCCGGACTCTGCCACAACCTTTATCACTTCACACCTGGACTACTGAAAGAGAATTCTGGTGGGTCTACTTTTCACAAGTCTCCTGTCACTTCAGTCCATACTCCTCTCAGCTATCAAACTGATTTTATTGAAGCGTAGGCCTGATTATGTGATCCCGCTACTCAATAAACTCCAGTGTCTCCCTATCACCCTGGGGATTAAATACAAAATGATCTGGCTCTTAAATCCCTTCATAACTTAGCCCCACTCTCCCCCCTCACATCTTCTTGATACCTTATAGTAAATCCCTGCCAGTGACACTGGCCTCCTTGTTCTTCCTCAGCCAAAACAATTCTGTCTCCTAGCTCCAGGTATTTTTGCTGTCAGTACCTCATGCCCAGAAAGTTTTTCATTCTCATCTCCACTTTCTGGCTTTCCTGGGCTTCAAGTTCCAGCTAAAACCTCACCTTCTATAGAAAGCCTTTCCCCAAACCTCTTAATTCTAGTGCCTTCCCTTTGCTGATTATTTCTAATTTACCCTGTATTTCCAATTGTATCCTCATACATGTAGTTGTTTACATGTTTTCTTCCCCATTAGACCATGAGCTCCTTGAGCTGAGAGACTGTTTTCATTTTTTGTTTTTTGGATAAGCCCAGTACCTGGTAGATAGTAGGCACACAGTAATGTTTACTCACTGACTGATATAAGGATAAGTTATTAAAACTAATATAACTTGGGGTCGTTGTTCACCCACTCCTAACATAACATTCACAGCTCCACTAAAACAGCTCCTTAAACTGTGGGTTTGCGACCCCATATGGGGTTGCGTAACTGAATGTGGGGGTCATCATTTGGAAATTTCAAAATTTGGAAGTAAATATCTGATTTGTATACTTAATTGTATATACCCATATAACTGGGGTGGAGTAAAAATTTCTTGGGTGAAAAAGGGTTGCGAGTAGAAAAAGTTTAAGAAGCCCTGCACTAAAATGAAAACTGTCAAAAGTAGAATGAGCTGTATCAGGAGGCAGTGGAAAGTCTTTCATGAGAAGATAGATAGCTAATTTTCAGGATGTTGTAAAGGGGATTTCGATTCTGTTATCTATTACTCTAAATGACTTTTAAGCTCCCTTTCAACTCTTCAGACTGTAAGACGTTTATCAAGAGTTTGATTGAATTAAATGTCAAAAAGTCTCAGTACAAAAACTAGGCAGGGTACAATCTCAGAGCTTGAAATGAACTCTACATTCTCTGAATAAAAACATTCCAAGATAATGTGCTAATGTACGCAAGTGGCTATCGGGCAAATAGAGCTGCAAAGTTTAGGCAATCAGTACAAATGAATAAGAACACATCTTAAAGAGTTAAGGAATTACTGACAAAGGGAAAAACTATAATTGCATAGAAGTTCTCAATGCAGAAAGTATTTTGAAAGTCATTTAGAAGCAGAATAAGGAATGGGGTTATAAATTCAATGTGTGTTTCTCTCTATATAGTTTTTAAATCATTGTGAGAGCTCCAGTTTTAAAACTGTGGCTTCAAATTCAGTTGGGATAACTGTTTGCAGTTTAAAATTTGGCAATAAAAAGATAAATGCCTGCCAAGAAGCAACTTTATTTTTTTCAAATTTTAGCTGGCTTTAAAGAGAAAACTAAAGTCTGAATTTAGTTGGGTTTTTTAAATTCAAAGATAGCACTAAAATTTTTTTGAACATCAAATTGTTTTAACTATTTATGTTCTTTGGAAAATGTTCAAGTTTTAAGAAATGTGTAATTATGAAACTATAGTATTATCTGTAGTTTCACAGAAGTTTAACTGCAAGTTCTATGATACATGTGGGAACTTTTCCTAAGAGTAAAAATGTGATAAAGCTGATTTAAACAAAGAGTCATTTGTGATGTTAACATACTAAATTACACTGCCTTTCTTGTGTCCAAGTTTAGAGTATTTCCCATTGGAATTTCCTCATGTGAGTGAGTTTCAAATGAAATTTACTTTAGTTAAATTTCAGAGAGAGAGATAGAGAGACAGAATGAGATAAGTGTTGTAGTCTGAGTCAGGAAAGCTAGATTTAATTCTTAGCCCTGACATTTAGGGCAAGTCACTTACTTAACACATTTGTGCCTCAATTTCCTCATCTCTAAAATGAGTAGATTAGTATTTCATTACTTACAAACAATAAAGTACTAGAAAAATGTGAGCTATTACTATTATTAAAAGAAACAAATTAAAAATGAGCTATTAGGGGCAGCTAGATGGCACAGTGGATAAAGCACTGGCCCTGGAGTCAGGAGTACCTGAGTTCAAATCCGGCCTCAGACACTTAACACTTACTAGCTGTGTGACCCTGGGCAAGTCACTTAACCCCAATTGCCTCACTAAAAAAAAAAAAAAAGAGCTATTAGTTCAAATTAAATTTCATCAATTAATAATGCAATTAAAATTATATCTGCATCTCCAAGTGAGTCCTATAACCTGAAACAATGCTGGGTTACATTTCAGGCATCCAGTTAAGAAATTAACAACTTCACTGAAGAAAATCAAACTATAATACTATCTGATGTCAAAACTGATACCCTGAAACAAATGTCAAGTCCTTCAATGTTTGAATAGTTCAGGCTGAAAGTTCCAAAATCTATTGAGAGGTATTAATGACTATGCAATCACCCTATTATTTAGTCCTTAAGCATAACAGATTGTAGCAGTGTCAGCATCATTGGACAAGATGCTCTCTACTAGAGAGTCAACCATGTAAAGAAGGTGCATGCTGACAAGTGAAAAAATTTCTAATCAACTGAAATCGCAAAACTTGGTTTCTTATTCCGTTTGCAAAAAACCCTTTCACCTCTGGAGAGGCAGTTATAGTCTAGTACAAAGAATACAACACTTGGAACCAAAATTCCTGGGCTTTGGTCCCAGCTCTTCTACTCACTAGCTGGGCTCAAATCACTTCACCTCTTTGAGGCTCAATTTTCCCATCTGTCAAATGGGAATGTCACCTGTTCTATGTAGCACACATGGTTTTTTCTGTGGGTCAAATGAGACCATGTGTATGAAAATGTCCTGTAAAAAATAAAGCACTATTGTAGCTTAAGGAATTATTTTTATTGGTTAATAGCAGAAAAAATATCAGAGATGTACCCAAGATAAAGGAATTGGCTATAAAAGTATATTTGTTAAAACCTTGTTCATCAATGAAATTAAGAAGATGTTTGACTAAAGACCAATTTAAATCACACCAAGAACTGACCTTATTAGAGCCTATAAAACTAAAATTTTCATTAATAACAGAAATAATATTCTACAAGGGGTCCACCTAAAACATCTCAAGAGCTCCATACAAAGTCCCTTGGGAAAGCACATACCAGGAGGAGGCTTCAATAGAACATTTCAGCCTTAACCTTAGTTAATCACTGGGGACACACCAATGGGAGCAGTGAATTGATGTTTCTGCAAAAAACTATATGCTTGGTGCCTATAAACTCTAAGAGTTCTACAAAATATCATTTCTAGGAATGACTGTATAAGACTTAGAAAAGAGTTTCTTGTGGCAAAACAAGTAATGCCCTATCGACACTTCATTACTCCTTGTGATCCAGAAAAAATGGCATAAGCATCAGACACTGAGGTGAAAAAGCTACGTAGGGAACCATAGTCATAATGACAAACATATATGACCCCATAGACATTGATATACAGCATCTTTAGAAAACAAAAATGGTCCCATCATTATTGTTAGGAAGGAAATCCTAAGGTGACAACAATAGCATTTCAATGATTTTCTAAGTGTGACTTCTAGCACCATGGCATGAGACCCTAGAATAATAATAGCTCACATTTATGTCATTTTTCAGCTTACAAAACTTTCCCCTCAAAATAACTCCATGAGGTAGAGAGTGTTCTCACTGTACAAATGGAGTAGCTGAGGTTTAGAGGACAAAGGACTTGCCTTTGGTCACAAGCCAATAAATGGTAGGGCTAGAGCACAAACTTAGGCTTATGACACCAAATCCAACATTCTTTCCCACTAGACCATGTTGTTCAGAACCCACCAAGAACAGACAATATGGACTTCAGGCTGATATTCGAAGGAAGCCGGTTCTATAGTCAGAGCCAAGAAGATTAATGAAGTTCCTGAACTAGAGGATATACATACCAAAAATTTCAAGAAAAAAAGAACTGTTTTGGTGCATGCCTAAACTTTTGCTGCAAACAGAATGAATAGAAAACAGCTCATAATTACTAAAACATTCAACTCAGCAACTAAGTGCCTCTGATATACAAGCTATTGGCCTAGGTGCTACAGTTAATGAAAAGATGGATAAGCCATAATTCCTTCATTTAAGAAGGTTGCATGATAGTAGTATGACAGGAGTGAAACCCCATCAAAGCAACAAGCCATAGATTAATGTACTTTGTGTTGAAAAAGAAAATAAAACTACTTAACTAGTTATTTAAATCAGGGCTTCTTAAACTTTTTCTACTCACAACCCCTTTTTTGCCTGAGAAATTTTTACACGACCCCTGGGTATATAGGTAAATAAAATAGATATACATAATCTTTTACTGTTGCCAAATTTTTCATGACTTCCCATATTCAGTTACACAACCCCATATGGAGTTACTACCCACAGTTTAAGAAGCTTTGATTTAAATCATATTCACTGTGGGTTTAGGGGATGTGATTTTTGCTTGATTGGGGTTGAAATCACGTTTTTCCCCAAATAAAACTATATACAGCAACATGATGTATGGTTAATTCTGTATTTAATACAATCCAACAATGAACCAGAAACTTTGATCCATCCACTGAGGGAAAGAAAAAGAGTTTTTAATTAAAGGCTTTTCTTCATACAAATCCTTGTGGTATAGTGAGAAGAGTGCGGGATTTGGATTAAAATGACCTGATTTCAAACTCTGTTTTTCCCACTTATTATTTAATTGACCTTGGGCAAGTCATTTACCCTCTCCAAGCCTCAGTTTCATGATCTGGAAAACAAGGTTATTACACTAGATGGTCTCTCAAGTCCTATGGTCCTATAATTCACTTCTGTACTATAGAAAAAGACAGATGAGAACAGTTCCTGTGTCCTCAGGGAGCTTATATTACAGGAAATAACATGTACATGAGACTAAATACAGAATATATGCAGAGTAAAAAAAAGAAAAGATTGCCAGAGAGTCTAAGAGGTGAAAGGGAGGGAGAGATCTTTCAGGCATATGACACGATAGCCTTTGCAAATGCATAGAAGCAGAAGAAGGAATACTGTGTAAGAGGCATGGCAATGTATAACTAGAACAGAGTTTGTGAGGGGATGTATCATATTATGTAATAAGCCTGGAAAGGCAGGCTGAAATAAGGTGGTGAAGGGCTTCAAATGACAAACAGGGTTGTTGGTTTTTTTGCTTTTTAATCCTAGAGGCAGACAATTCATGGACACAAGCAGGAGAACAAAATGGTCAGACTTGTACTTTACAAAACAATTTTGGCAGGTATGTGGACAATGGAGTGAAGAGAAAGAAGACAGGAGGAAACAGGGCAAAGGATTCAGAAACTATTAGAATGGTACAGATGTCAAGGGCCCAAACTAAGGGTGTCATGTTGTGAGCAGATAAAAGACAGAAGTGGACTCGAGGGAGAATCAACACGACTTAACAACTGGTTAGATGTTGGGGGGGGGGGTCAGAAGGCTGGTGATGACATAGATTTTGAAGCTGAGGGACTGGAATAATGGTAGTACTCCTAATAGAAACAGGGATGTTAAGAAAAGAGACAGGTTTGGAAAGGAAAGAATTGGTTATGTTTGAGACATGTTCATTTTGAGATCCCTACCTGACATCCATTGGGAAATGTCCAGGAGGCAGTTGGTGATGTGGGACTAGAGCTCAGAAGAAAGCTTAGATTTGTGTATTTTCATTTATTATATGTCATTTGTAGAGTGATGAAAACTGAATTCATGTAAACATATGAGATCACCCACAAAGAGAGAACAGAGAGAAGAGCCCAATACGCAGTTTTATGGTGTGCCCAAAGTCAAGGGACAGAACAAATGGATGATGTCCCAGGAAAGGAAAATAAGGAGTGACTAGAAAGGAAGAAAGAGAACCAAGAGATCAATGTTACAAAAGTGCAAAAAGGAGAAAGGGGTCAATTTTGTTAAATGCTGTAAGGAAAATCAAGAATCAAAACTCAATCAGTAGTATGTCATCAAGCATTCACTATTCACCCTGTGGAATATGATAAAAAAATATGGAAACAAAACTATAATAAACATTTTGATTTAGATTAAGATCCAGACATAAAATATCTAGTTTTTAATTTAATTTTAGATTATTCTCAAATAATAAATGCCTTGGATTGCTATAGCACTTTCCCATAAAGTGATTTGCTTGGATATTGATCTTCATAATCACTAAGAGGAAAATAAAAATTATATCAAATTAAATCTTTTTTTAAATGGGTGAAATTATAATAGAAGGAAATTAAGGGATCTTCTGAGATGGTTATAATTACGGAGGACAAATACTGAGATTATCAAGCAGGTCTTTTGTCTTTCAGTCACAGTTCTCATCTTGAACCTTCTATTGAAGAATCGCTATTTTGGTTGAGGTTACTACTATCCTCCCACTCACTCAAGTTTATAATCTCAAAACCCTGGTTCTTCCTCTTGCTCCTTCTCCATATCCAATCAGGTGCCAAATCCTGTCTATACTTCCATAACATCTTTTAGCTATTCCTTTCTCTCTGCCCCTCCTCTAGTTCAAATCCTCATCACCCCTTATCTGGATTACTGTACCATCCCAATTTGGCACACTACCTCTAATCTCTCCCTATCCAAACAAACCTAATCCAAGCACCCAAAATAATCCCAAGGAATAAGTATAACCAGGTCTTTTTCAATTAAAAAATCTGAAGTTTTTAAAACCCCATTATCTGTATACAGGTTATCTTCCCAAAGTAGAATGTAAATTCCATGACAGAAGGGATTGATTCACTTTCATCTTTGTGTTTCTGGTGCCTGACACACAGAAAGTGCTCAGTAAAAGCTTTCTGGATTTAGTTGATCTTTTGTCTGTATCCCAAGAACCTAACACTCAGTAGACACTTAATATATGTTTGAGTTTTTTCCAACAGTTCTCTTCAAATGCCTCTTTTCACTAGATAACCAAAACAGAGGCGTTCTTCCAATAATAATAATAATAGCTATTTATATAGGGCCTTGAGGATTGCAAAGCACTTGGCACAAAGTATTTCATAAGAGCCTCACAACTACCCTTTGGAGTAGCAGTACAGATAATCACGTCCTCATTTTTAGGTAAAGAATGTGAGGCTTGAATGTGAGTCTTAGAAAGGGTTAAGTGACCTCTACATGGTCACAGCTAAATATCAGAGGCAGGATTTGAATTTTTGTCCTATAAACTCCAAGTATAATACTTTAGCCACTACCCCACACTGCTTCTCTAAAAGTAATTACACTTTGATTTACCCATTTTATAGTCAGTGAAAGGAATTAGCATTTATATAGTGCCTACTATGTGCCAGAAACCATGCTAAGTGCTCTTTACAAGTATTATCTCATTTGATCTTCACAACAACCCTGGGAGGTACTATTATCCCCATTTTAAAGTTGAGAAAAGTAGACCAAAGAGAAGTTAAGTGATTTGCACAAGGTCACTGAGCTACTAAATTTCTGAGGCCACATTTGAACAGAAATTTTCCTGATGAGCTACAGAATGAAATGGCAAACCACTCCAGTATCTGTGCCAAGAAAACCCCAAATGGGGCCACAGTATGGACACAACTGAAAAAAAATGGAGTAGAAAGCATTACTTCTGTATATTGAAGAAAAGAAAAATGCCAATAAGGAGTTGCATGCAAGTGTAATTTCCACCTGACTTATTTAAGTAATCTTTTGAGGCTGAAAAGAGGGAAACAAATAAAGAGCCACCATCAACAAAAATTATGACCATTTTCTGAAGTAAATTTAAGAAGTGTAAATCAATTACCATAAAAATCTAATACTGCCTTAGCCAGCCAAAACTTCATCAAGGGCAAGTGGGGTGGAATACATTTATCATTCTATGATGAAAAGTGATTGAGGGGAAAGGGGTTCATAAAAAACTCAGCAAGATGAAACTGGAGAGAAGTCCAGAAAAAAGGAACAAGTTTGTCAAGATTATGTGAACACCCTTCTTTCCATCAACGGCATGGAACCCATCAAATTTGGAGTAATTACTGATGTGCTGTGAGAAGAGATCACTATATCCTTTTAAAATCACAGTTTTCAAAGTTAAAAAAAATGTTAATATGTATACATGTATACTTACTTGGTCAGTCTTTCAATGGTCTGTACATGAACATTAGTATGGGTTTGAGCGAGAACAGCTTCATGTTGAGAACATTTTATACAAAGACCACCAACACGGTTAGAAGTTGCGTGGAGAGCTTCTTGATGCCTTAGTCTCCCCTTGAGGTCTTCACAATTTTTCTGAGATTCAGACAAGTCTTTGCTAAAGGGAAGAAAAAAAAAAGATAAATCATATAAATGAACCAAACTCAATATTTTCAACTTCAATTTTAGGGAAGTTTCCAAATACAAATGCTAATTTCTTTACTTTTTAAGTGGAGACACTTTGCATGAAGGAAATCCTTTTAAACAATAATCTAGCCAACATTAACTTTTTAAAAAGCCTTAAACTATTGTATGAAGCAAAGCTTTCAATTTAGTCAATTTCCTTTTAGTGTTCTGGGACAAAATATGATCTTAATACTATGCTCAGAAAGTTGATTAATGCAGGTTGGAGCACTTTGGGAACACAATGCAAAGAACAAGCAACTTTGGACACTGAGGAAGAAGAGGTAGGTTTTTAAAACAAAACAAAAACAAAAAACCCAAAGGCCGACCTCATCTAACAAAATGATTTATGAGGAAAAAATGTAACCAAAATCAACAAAACAGATGAATTTCTATAATAAAAGGAATGCTCCACTGAGAGAAAATTAAGATTAAAAAAAAATACAACAGTTCAAAAAAGCCCAAAATGAAAGCTTTATATAGAGGGCAGTAATCGAATTGATGACAGCAGGTTTGAATTCTGCTTGCATTAAAAACAATGCTAACCATTGTATTTTTATATGAAATAATATAGAAATACCATACTTGTAGTATTAAGTCATTTTTAAATTAATATAAATAAATAGGATATATAGAAGCCTAAGCAAAAAGTAGTGATTTTTGTATTTGTATTTTATATTTTTATGTTATGAAGTATTATTATATCTGTATTTTATGCTTCAACATGAAAAAGAAAAAAATTGAATGGACCAATTTAAAATTATGTACGAAAAGATATGTAGCAATTACACATTAAATGTTCCAAACTATGCCAAATAAAACAAAAGCTTGTGAGTTCCATGTCTTTCTATATCAGATCATTGAAGGTACAGAATTATGCATACTTTGAAAACTGTCCAAGTTAATTTCAAAACCTCAAGTGATAATATGCTCAACTTTGAAAATTTTCATTTTTTTCACTATTTAAAATAATCATTTTAAACAATAAAAAAGCAATCCTGGTTTCTTTCCCTACTTCACATACAAATGTAGTCTAATAAATAATAAGCAATGATTGTTTTATTTAACTTGTTGAAAAAGAAAAAGATTTGCTTCATGGAAAACTATATTTTAAAATTCACACCAATTTTCTGAGTTACAAAAGCAAACTACCTAATAAGCTGCCTCAATTGTTAAAAATTGTTAAAATTGTTAAAAAAAGTCCAAATACTTAAGTTAATATACTAATGGAGTTATTACAATGATACATAAAAAATCTTAAAAGGAAAAAACCCTGCATTAAAAATGGCAATGTGATTTTAAACACATTTTTAACCAAGTGTTCTACTTTTAAAATCGTAACACTGAATTTCTATAAAAGCAAATTATTTTCATTTTTCCTGGGGAAAAAAAAATCATCCCTTAAAAATGGCAAAGAGGGAGTAAAATGCAGGATTCTTAGCTTACAAGCTTTTTTTGCTTTATTTTTTAATAGCTGGCTACCAACCATGTTTTATTCCATTTAGTATTATCTAAAATCTAAAATATTTTGTTTGACAATATAATATGGATAAGTATATTATTTGAAAACAGAAAATAAAAAAATCATTTTTCCTTCCCATGTACTAATTTCAATTTCATGAAAACAATACAAAATATACAGAAGCTAAACAAAAAAACCCTTATGTATGTTTATAAAAATTAATCTGTACTCTTGTTTTTTATATGTAAAAATTTTTAGCCTACAAGTTTTTAAACTGAAATTTGAAAAATATAAGGAGATTTGATAGTTTAGAACCTCTAAAATTATAAAGTTTACTGCATTATTATTATTATTTTGGTGAGACAATTGGGGTTAAGTGACTTGCCCAAGGTCACACAGCTAGTAAGTGTCAAGTGTCTGAGCTGGATTTTAACTCAGGTCCTCCTGAATCCAGGACCAGTGCTCTATCCACTGTGCCACCTAGCTGCCCCTTAAAATCCTCTATTTGGTTTTTCTTTTTTGATTTGGGGCAATGAGGGTTAAGTGACTTGCCCAGGGCCATACAGCTACTAAGTGTCAAGTGCCTGAGGCCACATTTAAACTCAGATCCTCCTGAATCCAGGGCCAGTGCTCTATCCACTGTGCCACCTAGCTGCCCCTTTACTGCATTATTTTGAGAAATTTCCTTTTTAAAAACATGAAATTTCACCAGCAAACACTTTAATATATTAAAATTTGGTGTTTTTGTTATTACTGAAGTTCGGTTAGATCTTTAGGTTTTTATAAATACTTTAAACATATTGTTTCACTTTACCTCAGTGTCTTGACTTGAGATTCTAATATTTCATTCTTTTCTTCATAAATAAGTTTTAATCTTTCCTTTGGAAAAATAAAGGAATACGCATGAATATTTTTCCACGATTATATATCCTCACAGTGTTGTATACCTCAAATTCAGTTATGAAAAGTGAATACAGTTAATCCCAGCCTTCCCAAAAAACCTAAAATGTGTCCTTTTAGGTGAGGAAATCCTTCCTTCTTAAACCTTTTATTATTTTCTAAGGCAAGTGTTTTAAAAAAAAATGGATGAGTGGCTGCCATTCCCATTTCCCAAATGTTGCAGTAATGAAGAACCACTCCCCTTTATCCCAATTTCTGACAAGAAAGGACCGAGGGCTCTTCTAAATATGCCTCTCCAGAGACAGCATGGGAGGAGTATTACATCAGATTTTCCAGAGCAACAAGCTTCCTTCCAGTTTCTGTTTCTCCCCACACCCAAGGCAAGCTGCTCCCAGAAGTAGTGTGACCTTGACAAAAGGGTCACTCTTTAAGACAAAAAGCTGCTTTGAACTTGAACTAGAGCAAAGAAAGTTTTCACTTAAAGATCCTTGAATGCCCAACAGTGGCTACCATAATAGTTTGAACAATAAAGGTACTGGACATGTGTATCAAAAGAATTATGAATGAAAAAGTCTTGGCCACAAATGACATGCATGAATATTAACTAATCCATAATTCTCTACTGGAATTAATATTCCATATCGAACACTGAAAATATTATTTCATCATTAACAAATATATGTCAATATTTCTCACTTCACTTAATTCCACTCATTACAACAAACCAAGTTTTTCTATAATTAGTTTTATGTCTTGTTAATTTTAAATCATATTTTTATCATTTCTAATCAATTCTGTTATATCTAGATCTAGATACAGATATATATAAAGAGCCAAGAAACTTTCCTTTTCAGTTAACAAAAAGTAAATAAATAGTCCATTATACTACTCAGCATGAAAGACATGAGTTTGAGTACTGGCTTTACCATGAACAAGTTGTAAAACCTGGGACTAATTGATTATGTGAAGCCTGTTTCCCCATCTGTAAGATAATATTTGTATTCCAAACTATACAAGGTTCTAGTGAAGATCATATCAAATGATAGAAAAGTGCTTTGTAAATCCAGTGTGATTAAAATGTTAAATAGCAGTCATTATAGCTACCAGACATCTGACAAGTCTCATAAAGGGGAAGAAGAATTAGAATATTAGAGTTCTTTTAAGTACAATCAAGCTTAGCTTAACAGACTTTGTGATTAGGTAAAAATGTTTGTATAAGAAATTGGAATATCTCAGCATAATTTAAATAATCTTTTTTGTTGGAGAGCACTAATAAGCCCAATAAAGGTAGAAGGTTTTATTTCAATCAAATGATTATACTTGATGAAGGAAGTGTTAGTAAACAAAGACATCTAATGAGATATGCCCAGACTATGGAAACTGTGGGAGTTATTAACCATTTTTGTGTCATGTCATCTGGGGGCTGTCTAATGACACCTAGAGATCTCTTCTCACAATAATATACATTGAGTATATTCATAATTGAAGGAAATAGCAAATTTTATTTAGAGGTTAGTGAAAATAAGAATAAGGAATTATTTGGAAGTCATCAACAAAATGTAATGGATACATCTCATCAGATAATCAGATTCCATCTTATGTTCTTATGTCTAGAAGTAAATTTAACCTTTCTCCTACTTATCCAGTTAAATTTAGAGAAAATTAAGTTTGGGACAAGGGCCATATAAAGGCATTAAATGCCAAATAAAGGAATTTACATTTGATTCTCAAAAAAAAAAGGGCAGTCATCAGAGTTTTTTGAGAAGGGAAATGACACCCAACAGATACTTTAGCAACTGTGTTAATGAACTGGAGAAAGGAGAGACTTAAGGCAGGGAGACCAATGAAGAAGCTACTGCAGATAGCCAGGTGGCAAGTGATAAGAGCCTGAAAAAGAGGTGGTATCCAACTGAGAATTAAGTAGGGGACAAATTTGAGAGATGCTGTAGAGGTAGCAACAAGACTTGGCAATTAATTGGGTAGATGTGGAGAGTTGAGGATGACATCATTGGTCGAGATGGGACACAGGACAGGAACATCTCTCTGAAAGATATACATTATGCAAAACAAACAAAACAGATTAAAGCAGGGAGAGATGGAAAAGTATCATATAATAAAAATATATATTCATGCAAGGATGGGAACTCAAAGGTCAAAAATATTGTGGAAATCATTTGGTTAAGTATCGGCAAAGAGAGAAAGAAGGATGGAACTGTTATAAAGAAATACAACAGGGCTCATGGACAAAAGGATGAATAGATAAATAGTTGAGCAACAAGTCGCAAAAGCCCAGGAAAGTAAGAGGCCAATGGCAAATGAATGATACTGTGAATAATAAAGGAGAGTTTTGTTTAAAAAGACAGGTTCTTGGGGTGGAGATAACAATGTATAATACAAAGAGGGAAAAGTGATTTTCTTTTTAGCTGCATAGTAGAGCTGAAAGAATAATATACTTCTGGTCAGGTAACCTGGGTTCAATTCTTGCCTCTTATTATTCCTAGCTATATGACCCTAGGGGCAGATAGGTGGTGCAGTAGATAGAGCAGTGGTCAGGAAAACCCAAGGTCAAATCTGGCCTCAGACACTTGACACTACCAACTGTGTGACCCTGGACAAGTCACTTAACCCTGACTGCCATAAATATCCAGGGCCACCTCTAGTCGTCCTGATGTATATCTTGCCACTGGACCCAGATGGCTCTGGAGGAGTGAGGCTGGTGACTTTGCACAGCCCCACCTCACTTAAATCCAATTTACTGCAAGTCATGACATCATCTCCCAATGTCATGGTCTCTTCAAGAACTAAGGACAAACAACAATATGACCCTGGCCAAGTTACTAGGGGAATGTAAATTGCTATCATGCTTCTTCTAAGTAAAAACATTTTTGAATTGAGGATAGAAAAAGAGTAGATAACAGGAAATGGAAACCCAAGATAATGGTGGAAAAAGGCAGATAGACATATCTGCCTGAAATGAATGCACATTCCCAAGTCTGACTGACTGACTTTGTAAGATGTAGGGAGAAAACTTCTAGGTATAATTGTGGAGCTACTCACAGACATCTTTTGAAAAAAATCTTAGGAAATAAAACCACATGACTGTGGAAAGACAAATGTCCTAATTTTCAAAGAAAAGATGATAGACTATGAAGGCCGGTTGGTACACTTGATTCCCATTTTTGTAAAATTCTAAGACTAAATGGTTTGTGAGTTCTAATAATGGACTTATAAATGATTTGTGAGCTCTTGAAAATGAAAGCAGAGATCACTTAATTCAATCAGGCTTCCTCTAACCTTTCCTGGCCTGACCTGAATATCTATGGAAAGAAATGTCTTTCTGTCACTCCCTCCACTAATATCCTAACCTGGCCTGCCTCCCCTGAAAGGCAGGAAACAGCATTCCACCATGCAGCTTGTCCCTCTTGGGGTAACTATCCCTACTCCCAGCTATAAACTCACTGATGCCTAATGACCTGAGAGGGCTCCATGCTGAGGCCAAATCCCTAGAGTTGTTGAAAACTCACCAAAACTCATTCCATGATCAACAATCCTACACTATATCATCTTAGTAATTCTCATCTCCCTGCCGTCATTATTCAAACCCTTGTCACCATCCTTCCACTGAGCTCACTGGAATGTTAAATTTATTTTCATTTAAAATCTTTTCTTTTCCAACTCCTTCCATCTTCTGGCTTTCCCTGAGATCTTAGTCCTCTTTTTAGCACTGGTTTCACTTTCACTCATAGACCCTAATACACTGGGTCAGGGGGCACAGTTGGAATACTCACTGCTCCACTGTTACTTCCAGGCTCTTTCTCTACCACCATCACTGAGTAATGTCTTCTCCTTTTAGGTCCATCTATTGACCTCCAGGACATTCTTCTTTCCTCAATAATTCCAAAGACTGACTCACAGTCTCTCTCTCCTCCCCAATTGCTGCCTTCATGTTAAGGAACTTCAACATGAGATCTCATCAGCTCTCATGTATTCATTTATCTCTGTTGATGATTCTCAAATCTACTTCTCCAGAGTCAGCCTCTCTGCTGACCTCCAGACATCCCAAACCAAATGCCCCATAGGCATCTTAAACTCAGCATGTCCAAAATGGAATTCATTAACTTGGCCCAATTCTACTCTATTTTTATCAGTGGTATAGATAAAGGAATAGAGAACATGCTATTCAGATTTGTAGATGGCGTGAAGCTAAGAGAGAAAAATAATGTTGGATAAGAGACTCAAGATCTTTTTGAATCACAACAGGTTAGAATGAGAAGCTGAATCACATGAAATTTAGTCATTATAAAGGTCCAAACAGACTAAAAAAAATAAAATTTTATAACTGAAGAGTGTCCTTAATAAATACTAAAGCAGAGGTGAATGGAAACTGAAAAAATATTTGGCAAGATAATAAAGCTCATATAATGGATACAAACTCAATATTAGTTAATTGCATGGTGGTAGCCAAATTAAAAAAAAAAGTTTATCCCTGGGGCAGCTAGGTGGTGCAGTGGATAGAGCACTGGCCCTGGATTCAGGAGGACCTGAGTTCAAATCCGGCCTCAGACCCTTGACACTTACTAGCTGTGTGACCCTGGGCAAGTCACTTAACCCCCATTGCCCTGAAAAACAAACAAACAAAAAACCCCAACTCTGGGCAGCTAGGTGGCACGGTGGATAAAGCACTGGTCCTGGATTCAGGAGGACCTAAGTTCAAATCTGGCCTCAGACACTTAACACTTACTAGCTGTGTGACCCTGGGCAAGTCACTTAACCCTCATTGTCCTGCCCCCCCCCCAAAAAAAAGAAAAGAAAAGGAGAATACTAAGTCATGAACAAAGAGAAAGAAATTTTAAAAAATAAGACATGAAAATCAAAAGTATTCGATTACTCACAAGTTCTAGTTGCCATTTTTCCAGATCAGAAGTGGTTGATTTGACCTGTTCAAGATCAGTTAAAATAACATGTGACTTGCTAGTTTGACACATTCTGAAATCATCAACTGGCTTAATCCAAGAATTCTGAGGATTTTCCTGCATAAAAATGTAGTCATTTATTACAATTAAAATTCAAAGTCAAACTGATGTTGTGACATTAGGCTTCTTTTCTAAGAAGAAAAATATGTATTATATGTATGCCGGTAAGTCATAATTTTAGGTATGTACACTAGGAGATTTATGGGCTCAATCTTTTTAAATTTAATTTTTAAAATTTTAATTAACACTTTTATTTGAAGTTTTGCATTTCAAATTCTATCCCTCCATTAAATTTCTTCCCCTTTTGTAGAGCAAGCTAGGAAATTGAGAGGGGCTGGCATTTTTGTGGAAGGAGATGATGGAATGCGAAGAGGTAGCAAGAAATGGGGTTTTTCAACTGTTCACAGTCAGACTCAATTATGGGAAGTAGTATTTTGTTAGCATTGAACTGGGAAGTGGTAACATTTGACTAAGTCTCCTACCCTCAAAGGCCCTGAAATAACAAAGGACAATGGCAATTGAGTTGTTCTTAAGCACCAAAGAAGAAGGAAAATTGAGTTGGGCATTTGGGTCTCTAGATACCTGGTGTTTGGGTCCTCAGGGATCTGAATGAACTCACACTCGGCACCAGTTCATGTGCCCAATCCCAAGGTGGCAGGGCATGATGCTTAAATAGATGATTTCCTGCAAATGGAGCATGTCCTGGGCTTCTAGTTGGGTCTAGTGTCAGAGACCCTACTCCTGGATGAGGTGCTGGTGGCAAGAAGTCTTTTATCTGAGGCACTGGTCCTGGATGGTGGGGTCCAGCATGTATGAAGTCTAGTGGGAGAGGCTCTGGGGACTGGGCATTCCATGGTTATGGAGAGATGAGGCACTGGTGCTTTTCTTATATAAACTGGTGAAGTAGGGCAGAGGATTTAGGAGCTAGGCTTGAATGTTGATTCAGTAACTCAAGTCAACATGTTGGGGGCTGGAAGAGTAGACATCCAAAGCCAGTCCCTGAGAAGGAGGCCACTAGATCATGTCCCAGCTTGGTACCAAAGGATGGCATTCATTCAGGGTAGAGAAGTAAAACAAGGTGGGTTTGTTGTTGTTGTTGTTGTTGTTTTGTGGTTGCTGGGATATGGGGAAAGGGCAGAAAATAGAATAGTAGAATAGAGAAGGCATTTAAACCCAGTACCAGAGAGGGGCTAGGGCACCGTGCTGGCTCTGGTTCCCATGATGTTAACTCACAGGCTCCTGCTTCATGGTCATTCTCCCACTTCCCGATGGTTCAACCTTCTACCTGCCTTACAGAATATTAATACTCATAGGAGAGTCTGTGGGTATTTAAGGTATCATTTGTTAAGAGGTATAAATCAAGAATGAGTGACCTTTTACAATTGCATGTACCAAGGCCCAAACCCCAATACTCTGAAATGCTGGTAATTGGAGGCAGCATCAATTCTTAAAAGCTGGGGACAAAAAAACCTCTTTGGCTTCACTGCTATTGGTTGCAGATCTCTGGTACAAACTCTGAGGTGACTCCTGGGAAAGTATAGACTTCAAGGCAGCCATAGCTTAGTCTATCCTTTCTACTAAAAAAATTACACACACTCATATTTTCAGAAGAACTAGTTTTTCTGACTAAGTAGATAAATATAATGAAGTCAGAGTGACTACTGAAGACCTTTTTAGGGTCTACTTAAAAAAATACACATTTAAATGATCAGATTGGTATGTATACAATTATTCCAAATATATAAGCAATGCTTACAATAAAGTCTAGTAAAGGGGGCAGCCAGGTGGCGCAGTGGATAAAGCACTGGCCCTGGATTCAGGAGTACCTGAGTTCAAATCAGGCCTTAGACACATGCCACTTACCAGCTGTGTGACCCTGGGCAAGTCACTTAACTCCCATAGCCCCACCAAAAAAAAAAAAATACATATAAAGTCTAGTAAAGTTGTACTTTGTTCCATCATCATGGGATAGAGGAAAACCTGTATTTTCAAAAGCTCTATTAGTGGAGCCCAAACTCTAGTTGGTCCTACCAGCCTGTAATTCATCCTACCGTTTTCAGGTTAACTTCTTTTAAAATAATCTGTCAGATTCAGCTATAGCTAAAAAACCAGGATAATAATTTATCATAATGAAATAAGGAACTGGAAATCCTTTAAGTCATGTGCTTTTAATTAACATAAACTCAAGTTAAGGCCTAAATCTTAGAGGGAACAGAAAAGCAGCTACTTTCAGTCAGAGGGAGATAAACTCAGTACTGCTTTATCATATCTATGCTATTTTGTAAAAAGTCATTATCAAAGACTATGTATTCATAATGACAATTTTGTCAATGCATAAAAACTAAAATGTTAAACTATTAATAGAGGTAAAAAGATAATAGTTATTGACCCATTTAAATGAGATGAATTCTGCGTGGTTTTATTTTGCTTTGCTTTAAAAATAAAAACACTGGGGCAGCTAGGTGGCGCAGTGGATAGAGCATGGCCCTGGAGTCAGGAGTACCTGAGTTCAAATCCGACCTCAGACACTTAATGCTTACTACCTGTGTGACCCTGGGCAAGTCACTTAACCCTAATTGCCTCACTAAAAAAAAAAATAATAATAAAAATAAAAACACCAAGTATAGTGCCATATACAGACATACTATATATATATATATATATATATATATATATATATATATGTATATATACACACACCCATATATATATGCAGTAAACACCTAGAAAATCTACTCAATTATCATAACTAATAGAGAAATAGAAAAGAGAGAAACAAAGAAATTAGATAGAAAAAAGAAGGGTTAATGACATACCTAGTATAATTTTAAAACTATATATACCATATGTTAAATCCTTTTTAAAAAGACCACTAGTATACCAAATAGATAGAAAGACATGTATCTATCTTTCTGAAACTACACCCATATATACATTTTTGAAAAACCAATATTCCTTTGTCCATGTGAAAAGACATGTGGGCTTATTCACCACTTCCTTCCCCTTTTGCCTTGCTTACTTCTCCCTCTGATTCATTTATCTGCCTCATTTCCTTTCTCATCTTGCTTCCTAAATGTCCTCACTTGCCAACTTTAACTGTTATGGTACTGCATGGCTGTTGAAACTATGAGTAATTCAGCGATGTTTAGATGAGTGCATATTTAGAAAGGAAAAAGGGGGGGGGAAGTTCCTTTTAAAATAAGCTTGTTTTAAATGTATTTTATGTGATTTTTTTTCAAATTTGGCATTCAAAATCTAAAACTACTGAAATTTTATCTATCAATGGCATAGAGATATATGTGTGTGTACTCAAGAAAGAAAAATATAAGTAACAAAAATAATTTAACAATTGATCATACCTTTT
This sequence comes from Dromiciops gliroides, assembly GCF_019393635.1. Taxonomy (NCBI): domain Eukaryota; kingdom Metazoa; phylum Chordata; class Mammalia; order Microbiotheria; family Microbiotheriidae; genus Dromiciops; species Dromiciops gliroides. The sequence goes on from NC_057864.1 coordinate 135,190,778, forward strand.
AAATGACTGCTCAGGAGAAGCAACTGAAAAAAAAATCATCTGTTTACTTTACAATTAGGAGTGACCACTGCCAGTTCCTTCTTGTGAATGGCAGATTCAAACAATATACCTTCAGGATTATAAATCATATCTTCAGGAATCATTCAAATAGAAGAATAGTTCCAGACCTCAAAACTAGAAGAAAAGCCTAAATAAAGTTATATCCTCTAAGTCACTGATTTCTTTAAACTAATTAAATTAGCTAATGACCATAACATTTAATTTTAAAGCAAAGGTATCAAAGATATGCACAACTAAAGTATTCCAGAATCATCACATGGAATGTTTCCACAAAAATTGAGAAAGCCAATATCTTACAGTCAACAAGGGGAAAAGTAGTGTTTTGCCCGAAGGCTGGAACTATAATACTGATTTTAAAAAAATTTTTAAGGTTATCTGCTTTTTCAAAGTTCACCTAGAAACTCCACATCATAGTCATAAATTTGTAGAACTGAAAGTGAATTAGGAAATTGTTTAGGCTCACCACCACCACCACCATTTGACAGATGAAGAAACTCAGGTCTAGAGCTATTGAAGGATTTATACAGCATTACAGAGGGAGTCAGTGAAAGGTCTAGGAAAGAACTCAGGCCTGTTACTTTTTTTTTTCCCCCAGGGCAGTGAGGGTTAAGTGACTTGCCTAGGGTCACACAGCTAATAAGTATCAAGTGTCTGAGGTCAAATTTGAACTCAGGTCCTCCTGAATCCAGGGCTGGTGCTTTATCCACCGTGCCACCTAGCTGCTCCCCCAGACCTGTTACTTCTGGGCCAATATTATATTTGTTGGGCTATGCGCTAGTATTTTCTAAATTAACAAAGGTTTACTTTCTCGAACTGTCAAAGTTAATTCTAAATCTTAGTATAACTTGAAGCAATGGAATGAGATCTATCTAGAACAGGGTTCCTTCCTAATGCTTCAGCTATCCAATTGCCATTCTTCTTTCCCTAAAAGGAAAAGTAACAGGCATGCTGATGGATTGATTTTGAACAGAGGTGTCAAACTCACCCCCAAGCCTGGTATGTAAAACTCTAGGTACTGTCAAAACCAGATTAAAATGTGGCAGCTAGGTGGCACAGTGGATATAACACCAGCCATGGATTCAGGAAGACCTGAGTTCAAATCTGGACTCAGACACTTGATACTTCCTAGCTGTGTGACCCTGGGCAAGTCACTTAACCCTAATTGCTGCACCCTCCACCAAAAAAAAAAAAAAAAAGGTAATTCAGAAATGTTTAACAAAACAAATAAAAATACAATAGAACAATGAAAATGTTAATTTGTGGCTTTCTAAGTCAATATTACTATCTGTAGGGATTATTTCTATTTGAGTTTGATACCAGGGATTCAGAGCTAATGAGGTGGTATGCCATCTGTTAAGAGTTTGCCTTTCAGCCATCTTTAGCAAAATCTTGAATTAGCAACTGACAACCCGTTACCTTCTGAGTAATTGGCAGCAGGACGGGGATTGCTAATAACTGTTCTACTCTCACTCAGTTTCAACTAATATAGGAGGTCTCATGGAATGAGGGTAGTCTCCAACACAGACTAAGGTGGCAGATTTCTTTTATGAATAGGACAAGAATCCTTGATTTACAACTGACTCCTTCCTTGCCAAGAGGAGGTAAAGTATGGGAAAAGATGCTAGATTTGGAATCAAAGGGCCAAGGTTACGATTCTCGTTGTGCCATCTGTGTGAGTTTAAATGGGTCACTTGACAGTTTCAAGTTTCCTCATCTGCAAAATGAGGAGGTTGGAATTAAATGACCTCTAATCAGAGAATCCAAGAATCTTAGCAGAAGCCATTTAATATAAGACCTACCCAAAATGAATCCCTCCTATAACATTCTAGGTAATTTAGCCTCTGCTTCAAGACCTCAAATGAGGAAGAACCAACGCACTCCAGAGCCAGCCCACTCTACTTTATTAGGGAGCTTTTCTTAACATCAAACCTGAGTATAAATCCTGGCAGCTTCCACTCACAGCTGAGTGCTGTCTCCTGTGGCCAAAGAGAACAAATGTATCTTCTCTATCACGTGAAAGCCCTTCAGATCTTTGAAAACAATTAGTTTATCCCTTGAATCTTCTCTTCTCCCAGCTAAGCCCTCCTAGTTCCTTCAATTTATCTCTACATGACTTGTTCTCAAGGCTCCTGAAGCGCCTGACTGCCCTTTTCTTGACACTTCAGTTCACCAACGTTCTTCCTGAACTGTAGCATCCAGATCTGAATACAACACTGCAGATGTGGCCCTAGTCCCGCTAAAGCCTAGAATGACATTGTTTTTTTCTTTAACGTCATACTAACAATGATCTTGCAAATCCATGAAACCCTATCTGCTAGCTGATCCTTCTATACTTGTGAAGTTGTTTTCTAACACAAGTGTAAAACTTGACCTTTAGCCCTACTGAATTTCATCTTACTATATTCAGCCCATCATAATTTGTCACAATCTTTTTGCACCCTAAGTCACCCAGCCTGTCAGGTGTTACTTAGTTTTATGTCATCTGAAAAATCTTATAAGCATGCCATCTATGCCTTTATCCCCATCATTGATAAAAATATGAAGCAATGTAGGACCAAATACAGATCCCAGAGGCACTCCATTGGAGACCTAACTCCTCCCAAATTGAGGTTGGTCAACAAGTTCCAAGTCTAATTATATTATTGTCTAGTTCACACCCCTATTTTCTTCACAAGAATGGTATGAAATATTTTATCAAATGTTTTGCTAAAATCTATCAAATATATCTACAACATTCCCCTGATCTGAGTTTACTAATCTTGTCCAATAAAAGAAAAAAATGAAAGATCATATGTCATAGTAAAGAGACAGAACTGTCCTAGAAGTCAGGAAGACCTAGGGTAGTTCAAGTGCTACCTCTGACACATTGGGAGAGGCACTCAGTGACCCAGCAACTCTCCAAATATATAGGTTACAGAGCAAATGCCAACCTGCCCTGGTTTCTTTCTTCTTAGAGTTCCCTAGACCAATAAGATCACAGGTCTGGTTCAAAAAAAAAGAAAAGAAAAGAAAAGTTTGTTTGGCATGAGTAGCCCTTGATAAAGCCATGGTGGCACTGCTTTGATAGTTACTTATTAGCCATTTCTTTAATGGTCCATTCTAAAATTTTCCCAGGAATCAAAGTCAAGCTAACTGGCCTATAGTTTGTCATCTCCTTTCTTCCCTTTTTTGAACATCAAGACATTTGCCCTTCTCTAATCCTACAGTGCCCCTCCTACCTTCCATGATCTTTTAAATATCACAAATAATGAGTAACAATCCCATTTGCAAATTCCTTCTGTATCCCAGGGATCTAGTTCATCTGGACCAGATGACTTGAATTAATCAAGGACACCTTATCATATCCTAACTTATTTTCAGTAAAAAACTCCTCATTAACCATCTTTGTTCTATCATTTCCACTGTAAATGATTTATTGTTCTTGGCAATGGAAGAAGCAGCAAAATAAGACCTGAGCAGCACTTTCTTTTCACCATTATGAGTCAAAGACATCTCCATTCACCTCAAGTAGGAATCCAATGCTCTTCCTCTTCCCAGCAATCCAGCCAAAACAATGTTTCTTGTTGTCTTTGACTTTTCACATCAGCCTAATTTCCATTTTCTGTATGTCTTTTTTTTTTTTTGGTGGGGCAATGAGGGTTAAGTGACTTGCCCAGAGTCACACAGCTAGTGTCAAGTGTCTGAGGCTGGATTTGAACTCAGGTCCTCCTGAATCCAAGGCCAGTGTTTTATCCACTGCGCCATCTAGCTGCCCCTTCTGTATAAGTCTTATAAAAATCTAAGCTGGTTGATGACTTCTCTGTATATCCACATTGGTTTCTTCAAATAATTCTTCTTTTTCCTCTTTACTGGAATTGTCTTCTTCTGTGTCAACAGAATTTCTTTCTTGAGTTTCTCATTTTTCCAAGATTAAACTTCCCCAGGAGAATTTTAGTACATTAGAATATTCCTATCCTTCCTCTCCAAATTCTGAAATCTACTTCCAATCTGGGTTCAGATCAGACTATGCCTGGCTTTTTACTCCTTTTAGAAAGTCCTTTCCAGGCTTAAATTCATGGCAAAGCTTGAAATGCAGGAGCTAAGATATCACCCCATTCTCAAGGGAAGGATTCCTACAATCTAGCAAGAAGGGACATGACTGGAAGCATAAGATCTGATTTAATTGGTATTAGTAGACAGGTTATCAAGCCACAAATCTCCTGGGGTCTCACTCTCTTTTGACCTTCCTCTTTATCTTCCTTTCTAGTTTTCTACAAAGGAAGAAGGTTGCCTCTCCTCAATATCAATTCTCTTTCCCCTACCTGGCGTCAAGGCAAGTGGAAGCTTGTGGGGCCCAGCTTCCTTGTAGAAGGGAAGCCATTCCTTGTACCTTCCACAACCCTCCCCCAGTTCCCCTGAATATTCATACAGCCTCCCAAGCTTATAATAGTGCAGGGGACTCCTCCAAAAGTAATCTGACACTTAGAGTTGTTAGAGAGGCAGTCTCCTTCTCTTTAGTTTTATAAAGTCCAGATAACTCAATAGTAAATGAGGACTGGGTTTTGCTCTCCCAAATTGTGGATCAGTCACTGTTTGATCCTCCAGTTCCAGAGATACTATCTTCTTCACTCCAAACAGTTGGAGCCAGGAGCTCTCACCACCCTTTCACTGCCACATCCACAAGGCCATGTTGTTTCTTTCCCTCCTGGGGTTGTGTGATTGATTCACAATATGAGGAACTACTTGGCTGCTATGCCACTACCTCTCAGGGCTGTTATCTCTCAGGCTAAGGGCTGGGAACAGTCAATAAAGAGCAGTGTAGATACAGAGGCTGCACCTCCCACCAAGGACCAAAGTTTCCTTTCAGGTGTCTCCTCTCTGGTGTGTGCTCAGTTCTATACAGATTTCTCACCTTCTGAGAGATCTTTCTGCCCATGTACAAGCTCATCCCAGGACAGCATAGATCTGTAGCTGCCTGACCCAATCACACCATTCCCAATTAAAGCCAGAATTTAACTAAGTAGATAGAATCAAAGTTCCAGGAAACAGTTCCATTATTCAACTCTGAAAAATTATTCACATCCCTTCTTGGTTACCCCTTTACATTAAAAAAAATACTCACAGAGGAATCCATAAAGATTTGCCCAATTTTCTGCTCTGCTGATCTGGATTTCAACTCTTCCTGAAGTTTTGCATTTTCAAGCACAATTACATGTATTCTATCCTTCATTCCAGATAGTTCTTCCTACAGAATGCAACAAAAGCATACATATGTTTAAACTACCGAACAGACTGCTTTTCCTAACAGATTCCTAGATTCCTAGCAGAATGCCAGGGTACTTAATCTCTTAGGTCTTTATCCAGATAAGCTGTTGTTTGTCCTTTGTCATAACTTGCACTGAATTGGATTTAAGTGAGGCAGGGCTGTGCAAGGTCACTAACCTCACTCTCTCCTCCAGAGGCATCTGGGTCCAGTGGCAAGATATATATCAAGATGACTGGAGATGGCCCCAGGTGTTTTTTTAAGGCAACTGATGTTAACTGACTTGCCCAGGGTCACACAGCTAGTGTCTGAGGTGAGATTTGAACTCAGGTCAACTAGGTGGTGCAGTGGATAGAACCCTGGCCCTGAAGTTGGGAGGACCAATTCACTGAAAGTCATGACATCACCCTGATGTCATGGTCCTCTTCAAGAATGAAAGACAATGTACACAGTATCATCAACATTATGTGTTGATCAACTGTGATACACTTGATTCTTCTCAACAATACAATGATACTAGATAGTTCCAAAGGACTCATGACAGAAAATGCTCTCCAAATCCAGAAAAAAAAGAACTGTGGAATATGGATGTAGATTGAATCATACTATTTCTTTTTGTTTTTCTTTTTTGAGGGTTTTCCCTTTTGTTCTGATTCTTCTTTCATAAGATACCTAATGCAGAAATATGTTTAATGTGATTGTACATATATAACCTTTATCAGATTACTTGCTGTCTTGGAGATGGGAAGAGGGAGGGAGAAAAATTTGAAACTAGAAATCTTATAAAAACAAATGTTGAGAACTATCTCTATGTGTAACTGGAAAATAATAAAATACTTTTATAATAATAATAAAAATGAAAGACAAACAACAACAAGCATTATGTGACAGATAAAAAGCTAGAGATAGCAAATAATGTTGAGATTAATGTATCCTTTTTTTAGCTATTTGTGGACTTGATTCAATCCCACCTTACTAAAGAACAAGTATGAGGAAGCAGAACAAAAGGATTTATCATCAGAGAATAGGAAAAAAGATTATTAAAATAAAAGAAGGTTTAATTTTCTGAAGAAAAAAGCCAGGCTTATTAACAAGGTATAACTGACCAATTTCAATTTGTTAAAAAAAAAAATCAACAAGGAGACAAAAATGGGGAGATTGAAGGTATGGAGGAGTGGAACAGGTACACACAAAATGTAAATGGAGAAGATTCAATGGAGAGTTGTTCAAGGGGGGACAAACGATAAAGGTTAGTGCTTTCCTTTGGACTACAGAGTAGGAATAATACAATACAATTTAGAATTTAGAGTTGCTAGTTTAGTCAATAAATGTTTATTAACCACTAAACAGAGTACACTGTTTGGTTCTAGAGGAAAAGAAAAAATGAATGAATGTTTTCCACCCTGAAGAAGTTTTTATATTCAATGGGATGCTAAAATAAAAAGAAATGATACAATTTTGAATATGATAAATACTTAAGCAAAGTTTAAAGTTCTATGACTTAGAGTTACTTTACTTATGTAAACTATACAGTTTGGAATGAATCCTGATCCAGAGTTGATGGTTACTCTTTATCATAAAGAGAAATACTCAAAGGCACATTAAAGGAACCTGAAGTTTATCCTAGAACATTTTCTGTATTTAGTATACAGTATGGGAAAGAGATTAGCTAAACAATGTTCTATATTCCCATCCACACCCTTATTGCACCCCCCCCCAAAAAAAGCCCTTTGGATCTTAGTTGTCTACAAGTCCCATGTGGACCAATATTATAGCACTTCTCTCCACATATTTGTACATATGTATATCTATGGACAGTAGGGAGGGGGAAAAGGGGTAGAGGAGAAACAGTGAGTGGGGGGCCATATAATTGTCAGTCTAAATAGACTAAAGATGGCTTCTGGAAATGACTGACCGAAGATAAAGAAAATAAAACATTTAAGGGAAGACATTAGATAAATGCATATGCAAGAAGGATTTAACCCTAAGAGCAAGGAATAAAAACACCAAAAGGTAGACCTGGGCTCAATTAGGGAAAAGTTTACTAACAAAAAGCTGTCTCAAAGATGAATGGACTGGGGTCAGCTAGGTGGCGCAGTGGATAAAGCACTTGCCATGGATTCAGGAGGACCTGAATCAGGCCTCAGACACTTGACACTTACTAGCTGTGTGAACTTGGGCTAGTCACTTAATCCTCACTGCCCCACCAAAAAAATGAAAGGATGAATGGACTGCCTTGAGAAATATACTGGGTTCATCATTATGGGAGATCTTTACATAGAAACTGGATATTCTATCAGAGATGTTCAAGGACATCTCTATGTATTAGTTCAAGTACACATTGGAATAGATGGTCACAGGGGTTCATTCCAACTCAAATCTTGCGATTAGTATTTAACAAATACCACCTTTGTGACTTCATACTCCTGCTACAAATGGCCATTTCCTGTTATTATTTCTGAGCTAGCCCTACTCTGTTCAATCTTATTTCCTATTTCTTCATATCAACACCCTTTGTCTACTTCTGTGAGAACTACTACTTCAGGTAAGAGGCAATCACAGTGGTACAAGTAAGAAGTAATGAGGGCCTGAACTAAAGTAATGCAGTGGGACTAGCAAGGGAGAAACAGATGAAATTTTGCAGAAGTTGGAATGAAAGGTCTTGGCAACTGACTGGATATGGTAGTGTTAATCAAAAACAGTATAATTAGTTCATAAAACAATGGTAGGGAAGGGAGCAGAAAGGATCAAAGGCTAAAAATCTATATGATTGAGAGAAAAATGTCCCATCAATAAAGATAGAAGTTAGAGGTAAGGACAGGTTTTAGGGAAAAGGTAATAAATTCAATGAAACAATTTGGTATAAGTTCATATTGTTTTTTTTTAAATCAACTTGACTTTATTAAGTTTTAAAATTTAAAAAAATACCTTACCTTACAAAACTTCACTTCTGCCTCTAAATGATGAATATATTGGGATTGATCATTAATGACGGGAACAAGATCAAATAGGGCAGGCACACTGCTATTTTCATTTTCTGATGTTTTCTAAGGTAAAAATTACATGGGTTAGCTATATTTGCATTGAGTAAAATATCAGCTATCATCATTCTCATTCAGGACTGGGTATACTGGACAAAAATTACTACATTTTTTGTGATTTCTATATATTTATTCTAAAAACCCTGTGAATGGACAAAACTTGGGGATATTGCTATAAATTTAAAGCAGCTATAAAATTGTTTAGACTAGTGCTATAAAAATGGTAGGATAATGTACGAATGTTATCAATTTCTGCCAAGACTATGTAGCACAAATTTCTCCTGGAAACTACCATAGAACTTGATTGATAGGACATTCTCCAGTAACATAATTTCAGTTGAATTCAACATTTAGTAAGTTCCTTTCCTCAAGGAGCATATTTTTCTAGAAGGGTGCATCCCTATGGTCTCTTAGAACAATGTTCTCTTTACACAAGGGGCAGAGCCCACTGGCCAATGCCATAAAGTAATTATTTCACAAGGCATATTACTGAATGGCTGAGCCTCTAAGCACTCTAATTATGTGTATACCCCATCTAAATCTGATATTTGACTAATCAGTGTTAGAAGAGATCAGAAAAAGAGAAGTCAAGGGAATTTATCTGTGCAGCCTCCCACTTCTAGGTACCAGAGATCTCCACCTTGAAAGTAGTGACTACACACCACAGAAGTGAACATGACTCTATTCTCTGGTATCTCTGAGAATTGGTGACCAAAGTAAATAAATATTTGTGGTGACTATCATATAGCAATTAAATACTATAATCCCAAATCAATGGAAAGACATGATGTATAGTCCTCCACACCAAGATAGAAACTTGTTAAGGAAATGGACTGTTTGTTTTTTGCTCTGTGTCCTAGAACTTAGCACATGTCTGACATTTCATTGTTTGTTTTATTGAACTGTAGTTGGAGGATATGGAATTGAATTCTTTTTTCTGCTACCTAAGGAACTTTGGCAAAGTTACAAATTGTCTAATTTTCCTCACCTATAAACTGAGAGTGATAATAGATTATTTCAAAGGTCTTAGGAAGTTCTATACTCTTAATAATTTAGTGAAAACCAACATGAACTGACTCAGTGAGAATATGCAGTCTAAGTCAATGGAAAAAATTATAACTTTTAAGTGCATATTGCTGAGGTCACATAAAAAAATCTACATCTTCTCTGAAATGCCAACTACACTGTGAATACTTCAATTTTTAATGATAACTGGATTATAGATGAGAAAAGCAATGTTCTTCAGCTTATTTCATCACATCTATGTCTTTTATAATCATTACAAAACTGTCAACATCTGCTTTTGAATAACATCCTCTTATTTATGCATAAGTAGGGATATAGCTATAATATATTATCAAAATTATTATGCTTTCCTTTGGGAATAACTTATGTTTTAACTATGTAATATCAGTGTTCAGACTTTATCTTGGAAAAATGCTGGCAGATATGTTTAGTTATTTCAGCAAATAGAGTAATAGCAAATTGATCCATAAAATTAATAATTTCACCTATCATTGGTTTAAATATATTACTGAAAGTATTTCACAATCAAATTCTTAGTGATAGCAATAAGTCACCTGAATGACAAAAATGTTATTTAAATTATTTTATTGAATTATGCAGTTATATTTATATAATTAAGATAATCTCATCAATGAAGCACAAATCTTTAAAGTAGATATTAAATATATATAATTGTAAGATTACAATGAAATGTTACTACAGGTTTCTATCATAAACCTTTCATCCCTTAAAAACAGAAATTAACATGTCACTGGGTCTCAAAATAATAATTCAAGGGATCAAAATGTTTGATGAAAAGGTGTTCTAAACTATGCCCAATGGAATATTTTATATTTATATTGAATGTCATACCTTCCTGAAGTGCTTTCATATCAATTATTTAATCCTTAAAACAACTCTATAAGGAAGGCATGGAAGATATCATCACCATTTTTCAGATGATGAAATCGAGGCCCTGCAATATGAAGAGTGATGTGCTAAAAGTTAAATAGCAAGTAAATGATATATTCAGGACTCAAGCTTCAGAAAGCCCTCCTATTTCTAATTTCATGTTCTTTCTACTGTAAAGCTCTTCCTATTGACAAGAATTAAAATATACTGGTAGGCAATTTGAAAACATTTTTAAAAAGACAGGAGATGAACAATCTCATCAATAAATTCTGTATATGCTTCAGTTTCATTTTACCTAGTAATGAAATTAAAAATTGGAGGTGGGTTAACTTTTTTTTTTTTGGTGGGGCAATGGGGGTTAAGTGACTTGCCCAGGGTCACACAGCTAGTATGTGTCAAGTGTCTTGAGGCCAGATTTGAACTCAGGTACTCCTGAATCCAGGGCTGGTGCTTTTATCCATTGCGCCACCTAGCTGCCCCGGGTTAACTTTTTTTAAATTAAAAAAAGAAGAAAAACCAAAAGTAAAAGGCCAGGAGAAGGGTATTTTGTCTCTGAAGTTATTATCTCCCTACATAAGACTTGAACATCCCCATTGATAGCACCTGTGAGATTGTGATCATATTTCTTGGACAAAATTAGTTCTCCACTTGACTTGGGAACTTTCTCACAAAGATAACTGACACCACATTAGGAATGAATGATAGACTAATAGTATTTGAGGATGACTGAATAACAGCTGACAAATTCTAGGAATCTGACAGATTTGGAGAAGGGTAGTCAGAGATCAGAAATGAGGACCTGTTATCTTTCTGTAGAAATCTAAATACAACTTATACCCTGAGGTTTCCAAGGGGCAAGGATATACCAAAGAGAGACTGAAGGGCACACAATGATTGAATTCATGAGCTGGGGTTCTGGAACCCAGACTACCTATAGTTTAATTATAGCCTTTCATTCTCACTCACTTTCTTATTAGAATTCTAGCAGGCAAAACTACAGAAATTCAAAGCACTGAAAGTCCCTCCTTTAAGCAAATATAGAGAGGCTTCCTTCGGTCAAATATGTTGGAAGACATGAAGTGGCTTTTAAAAATACAAGTTATTGTGCAGTTTGTGTAAGAATGTTAGGCTCAGAGTTAGCAGTCAACCTAGGTTACTGACAAAGTGATTATTTAAAAATACAACTCTATGTCAAAACAGAATGCTGATTTTAATTAAGTTTTCGAAAGGAATACATACCAAAGGTGATATTTTCCTTTTTGGTGAGAATACTTCACTTTCCTTGCTGCTCTGCTGATTTAATAAGGCTTTAAGTTGGTTAACTAGAGGGAAAAAAAACCTCATTAGCTCAACCCAAGAATAATAACTTATCTCAATCATTATAGCATCATAATTCCTTAAATTCAAGAATCAAATTTCAACACCAAAAACACACCTGCATGGCTATGCTGTAGTTCATGCCAAGTGGCCCCACTGTCCTCAGTGCCAGTTTCACTACAGGATTCTTCATGTTCAAATTCATCTTCCCCAACTATGATATCACTTTCCTGAAGGGCACATTTCAGTTGGTGAATGCTTCTGTTGGCACGTTCTGCAACAACAAATATGCTTTTATCCAGGGCCTACACAAGCTACAAGGGTTGCATAGCTTATACACCCATAAGAATAAATTTCAAAGGGGGCAGCTAGGTGGCATAGTGGATAGAGCACCGGTCCTGGAGTCAGGAGTACCTGAGTTCAAATTCAGCCTCAGACACTTAACACTAGCTGTGTGACCCTGGGCAAGTCACTTAACCCCAACTGCCTCACTTTAAAAAAAAAAAAAAGAATAAATTTCAAACAGGTGGTGAGTTAATAGAAACGAAGCCAGCTCTTCGAATTAGCTGAGCTGGAATCAAGTTTGAGGATTGTGTCAGTCTTTGCTAGAGCCAGGGTGTTTATCCATTTTTCTCTTCCCCTATTCCCTTGTCACTGGCTTTATTAACTTCACCTTTGATGTATATTTTATTCCCATTAATAAAACCTGATTTGTTTGTGGAAAAGAGGCTGTTAATCGCCTTTCTTATTGGCCTGGGAGAAATTACTAAAAAAGGCAGTTTGGAAGGGAGGAAACTTTGGACCTAGAGGTCCCTCATTATTTTCTGAATCCCAATATTACAGCAAACCACCCAATTAACTCTTCCCATATTAAATTTGGCCCTTACAACCATGAAGGGAAAATTGCTAGGACTTAGTAGATGACTAGATAAAATGGTCAAGAGTGTTTGATTAACTCAAGAGTTAAGGATGACAACTAGGTTGTCACCTGGGAAGATGGTGGTAACCTTTAGTGATAGGGAAGGTAGTGGAAGGCAGGAGAGTTTGAGAACAAAAATAATGAGTTAATGAGGTCAGTCTAAAAGACATCAAATTTAAGATGTCCAGGTAGGGAATGGAGATATGAGACTAAAGGTCAAGAGAAAGGTTAAGGCTGGATAAAAAGAGTTGAGAATCTTCTAAATAAAGATAATTGAACACATAGAATTTGAAGTGATCATCAGACATAACACAAAGAAAGAAGAGGGTCCAAAATAGAACCTAAGGAGATATCTATAGTTAGTTCTTGCAACCTGAATGAAGATCCAGCAAAAATCAAATAGATCTGGTCCAAATGTTAAGAAGCACAGAAGAAAAATGTCAAGAAACCTTGCAAAGAAGAGTGTCAAGGAGAAGATGGTTGACTGACACTGTCAAAGGCTGAATAGAAAAAATAACAAGGTGCCTGTGAAACCTGAAATGATGAATTTAATGAAATATTATATGGTAGGAAATAACAAAAGAAATGGTTTCAGAGAATCCTGGGTAGTATGAACTGATATGAAGTGAGCAGAACCAGTAGAACAATTTATAGAAACTGGAGTAGCAATTATAATGCCAAAAACCAACAAAACTCCACCCCAAAGACCGAGTCATTGAAAAAAAAACCAACAATGCACAGGAAAAAAAAAAGGAGTTAAGAAGGAAGCACAAAGCAGAGCAGTTTTATTTTCAGTCTGTGGCATTTATTAAATATATGTGTTTATTATACATACAATGAATGAAATATACGTTAAGAACAAGAGTTGTGAACAGGAGACTGGCAATTTCATATTTCATCCTATTGTTTTCTTCTGTGTATCTGGAAATGTTCATTTTTTTTTGTTGGCATTTAAATTCAGGAAAAAAAATCTTAAAAACAAAAAAGATCACATTAGCTGTTCTGGCAACCCCTAATGACTGTTAATAAGTAAAACCCATAGGTCTTTTAAAACATGGCCTAGGGAGCAGCTAGGTGGTGCAGTGAATGGAGCACCGGCCCTGGAATCAGGAGTACCTGAGTTCAAATCCGGCCTCAGACACTTAACACTTACTAGCTGTGTGACCCTGGGCAAGTCACTTAACCCCAATTGCCTCACTTAAAAAAAAAACAAAAACAAAAACCATGAGCTGCTTTTTCTGGCCAAGCCTTCTGATCATACAATTGTACACTAACTTTCTGAAGGCAAATATATTTGTCCTTGTTTGCATGATTGCCCAATCCTGGTTTGACAAGAGCTTTTTGGAACCTGATTCTGTCATTTAATGTGGCAGCTGAGAGAAAATATTACTTGGTAGATACGGTATAGCCACCAATAAAGGATATGATATAGGAATATTTTAAATATTTTAATCTGTAACTTTATGTCCAAAGCACCTCACATGCAGAAAAATGCAGAGGTGACAGATAAGACAGCACAAGTAATAAGCAGCAGTCACTAAAAATTCATTGATTTGGTAAAATTAATCTTTTTTTTAACATCCAGTTACAATTTAGATCATCTAAAGAAATAATGAAAAACTACAGGATAATGAAACAGAACTAATGACGCTAGATGGGGGGTGGGGTGGGGAATTAAATTAATACCTTTCCTTCAAACCAAAAAACTCTTTGAATTAACTGAGCAGACTACACAATGAATACAGCAATACTACAATACTGTAATTTGCATGACAATATATGCCCTAGTTTATTTTAAAAGCTTTCATTTAAACTACTCTTAAAGAAAAAAAAACCCTCACACAAAATCTCCTGACTTCTTAATTTACATATTCGTATGAATGTATAAACACACAGAGAAAATAATAGTAAAGAAAAATAAAGGTAGCCTACCAGTCAGTAAGAAGCATTTGTTAACTGGCAGCTGAATTAATAATTATTTTCTCACAGATGCTACCTATACCAAAGTATAATGGGGGAAAAATAACCTGAACAACCCACTTTGTATTTTGTTTTCCAGGTTATTTCAAGGTACACCAGAGGTCAGTTTATACACTGGTAGCGCAAAACCAAATTATAGTCAACTGATCAATATCTACTACCTTAGTTAATCCTTTAAAATGTGACTAAAGATGGAAACTAAGAGAATGCCCATAAATGGGGAAGAATTCAACAAAAAAAGTACATTCGTCAGGTTCACATTTTAAAAAAACAAATCAGTTAACACAATAAATGTACATATTTTATATTATGTATTACTGTCCCTTTGCAAGAGACAATACACATGATTTTTATAAGTATGCAGAAATCATTCTTATGCTTGCTAAAAAAAAGGTATTCTCAGTTAATATGATGATGAAATAACAATTCTCCGCAAGACAAAAGGTCTCTCAAGCTAACAAGTGATTATCACTTTTAATACACTATAACAATTCCCTACATAACAATATTAGCCCAATCTCAGGTCTATGACTAGAAGTCTATCAAATCAATTAAAAGATTGAGTGATAGGGGTCTAGCTTACATTTTTATTTTCTAGTCTAATTCTTAGAAAGCGATCTATGCCTTAATTAAAGCCATTAGCAAATAGTAATATTTACATCATTTCTCATATTATTGTAGTAATTTCTAGTTACATGTATTCAAAATATGGGGTCCATGAAAAAATAATTATTAATAATGGATTTCTTGGGGGAGGAAGAGATCACTTTCTCTTTGAGAAATTGCATCAATCTCATCAGGGACAAAAGAAATGGTCTAGATCCCTGAAGGACAGATGGAATAAAACCACACCTAGATAATTGATTTTGCCTTGAGCAACTTCAGTGAGGGTCTCTTGCATTCTTTTCCCGGATGTCAAGTGTAGAGTTTATTTTAATATAGACTGCCTTAAAGTCATGTGAACCAATGGAATTAAATGATGTTGGTTAGCATTTGTTAATTAGCTTAGATCAATGTGTAATGACCTGCCTCAATCAAAAGAGGATTAAACCCTTGGGACAAAAAGGTCTCTCAACACTTTTAGGACAGTATGGGTCTCCTCAGGGTCTTCTAGGTCCCCAGGGTCTTCTGGGTATTTTGGGGCTTTTCTAACTGGCATGCTGAAGCTCTCTCCCTGCTTTCTCTACCATGAGGCCTGAGACCATGAGAAGTTAGGGAGACACATGGTCAATCCTTTACTGATATAATATTAATAAATAAATAATATACTCACCACCAAAATTGATATCTATAGTAACAGCAAAATTAATTTTAAAAACACAGGCCTTAATATAATGATATTTCTCTTTTACTGGTGTAGCTTTCAGAACCCCCTTTACTCTGCATCCCCCAGGTAGTCACCTCAAGTTAGAGACATTTGGGGGGGGGGCAATGAGGGTTAAGTGATTTGCCCAGGGTCACACAGCTAGTAAGTGTCAAGTGACTGAGGCCAGATTTGAACTCAGGTACTCCTGGATCCAGTGCAGGTGTTTTATCCACTGCGCCACCTAGCTGCCCCCTGATATATCTCTTTTACAATAGAGGGTCTAAACAGGGTCTTAATTAAGCAAAACTAGAATTTAATTCTTATACTGTAACTTCTTACATACAAATCTAAGAATACTCAATCATTGAGGCAGGGAGGCAAACATTCACACAGCAAACACCTATCAACAAATTTTAAAACTGACCTTTATGAATTATTCTTGTTTCCAAAATAGAGCTCTTAACTCCAGACATTTGTGATACTCCACAATTTGCCTTTCTCTTTAAAAACTTCAGAAACACATTACTTCCCTCAGGAATATAAGATCTATAAATTTAAAGTTCTATCCTGTCTGCTCTATATCCCTTCTTTAATATTTTTTTATTACTCTTTTCCTTGGGGATATTATCAGCTCCCATTCATCGAATTATTGTTTCTATACAGAAGATCCTAGGTAAGGCCTAACCTGTCTCCTGCTTCCAGTGGCATATGATCAAATAACTCCCTCTTGGACATCTCAAAATGGATGTCCCCCAGGCTCACAGCTTTGGTGTCATCCTTAACTTCTTGCTTGCATTCACCCTATATGTCTGATTTGTTGTCAAGTTTTGTCATTTCTACCATCACAATGTTTCTCCCTGTGCATCACCTTCTTTCCAGTCATAGAGTTGCTGCCCTGGTACCTTCATCACCTTATACCTGGAATAGCTTTCTGGTCAATCTCCCTATTACTTACAAAAACAAAAAATTCTATTTGGTTTTTAAAACCAAAACTGCCCCTTCTTCATGTTGCAGGCTTGTTGTTGCCTTTCTTTTTATTCCCAGTGCATAGTAGCACAGTGCTTGGAACAGAGTAAGCACTTGATACTTGTTGACTGACTAAAGGAAATATATAACAGCTTACTTAAACTATTTGTACAATATTTAAAATGTTACTGATGTATATCGGCATAAGTATATGTGATACAAATACTTCAAAGCGTATATAAAATATAATCTATATCAAAATTTCTGACCATTTTAGAAAGGGGAGAGGGAGAAAAACTTGGAACTCAAAATTTGTTAAAAGTGAATGTTGGGGGCAGCTAGGTGGCTCTCAGTGGATAAAACACTGGCCCTGGATTCAGGAGGAACTGAGTTCAAATCTGTGACCTCAGACACTTGACACTAATTAGCTGTGTGACCCTGGGCAAGTCACTTAGCCTTCATTGCCCCGCAAAAAAAAAAAAGAAAGAAAGAAAAAAATGGAAAAAAAAAGAATGTTAAAAATTGTCTTTACATGTAATTAAGAAAAATACTATATACACTTTTATATGTGCAAATATATTTATTTTTATCTACACACACATTCTAAAGGACTACAATAATTAGATTCATTTTCTCTAAACTCATTCAGATTAAAAACATAAAAGTCACCATTTACAAAATTCTTTTTGACATGGAAATCCCAATCAAATATAATTCTGTTACCGTTCATTTTCTGCCCTGAACTAAATGAAAAAAATTCAGTTCTCTCCAACTGTGCTAATAACGTCCGCACAACAATATATATATGATTATATTCCTACCATATCAATTATTGAACCCTAGCTCTTTTCCTGCATTAGAGAAAGCCAGGAGTTTGGGCCTTTCCCTTAACCCAGAAAAGTATTATCTCACTAACAATAATAAACATGATTCAATCATTGACTGATTTACTATGTCAGCTTGGGAAAGAGCAATACAGTTTCAAAAATAAATAATTTTTAAAAAAATCAATTCTAATCCATTCTGAAATCCATCAACCCTCCAGCCCCACTCAAATATATGTTCCTCCAAAATAAATGAGACCTTTCCCCCCCAAAAAAAATTCTACTGGACAGAATGATGACCAAGGCAGAAATGAAAATTTTTTACTTACTGAATGCTTTCTAAAGTGACAATAGAAAAAGAAATGAAGTTTAACAAATGAACAATTTAGGCAACAGGGTTTAAGACCTAGCTATCAAAATTTTATGAATAAAGCAATATCCCATTGTAGCTCTCTCCTTGTAGGCCCAAAGCCTGGCTAACAGCAAATTTGTGTGTGGTGGAGCTATCAAGTGATGTAAGTTATAACAATGGAAAATTATTTATTTATGCCTAAATGGGCTAAGCAAAGAAGGAACCTATTTACCTTTGAGAGAGGCAGGAGGAAAACTTGAAAAACAAAAACAAAAACTCTACCATGGAAAATGTCTATGGTTATTCTCCTTAACAAGAAACACAAAGTTATACATCCTTATATTTGAGCAAAACACCCTCCCCCAAGTCACCATTCTCCTAGAAAAGTAGTCTTTTCCATCAGGATGTAAACTAGATGGCACAGTGGATAGAGTACTGGCCCTGAATTTGGATCTGAATTCAAATTTCACTTCAGATACCTATTAGCTGTATGACCTTGGGCAAGTCACTTAACTCCAATTGCCTTAAACAACTGGGGCCATCTCCAGTCATCCTGATATATATTGCCACTGGGCCCAGATGGCTCTGGAAGAGAGAGTGATATTGGTGACATTGCACAGCCCTCCTTCACTTAAATCCCATTCACTGCAAGTCATGACATCTCCCTGATGTCATGCAACTCTTCAAGACAGGACAAACAACAAAGATAACAACAAACCACTTGAGGGCAAGGACTATCTTGCTTTTTGTATTCGAATTTCAAATACAATCAGTCACATAAATACATTTTCATTCGCACAATTATCTTTATATACCAATAACCATTTAAATTTAGAGTCACTCAAAGATTGCATGCCACATTTTCAGTGAAAATATCAGATTACCTGAGAGAGAAAGGGAGGACATTTCCAAATGCAGAAAACAATCAGTATAAAGATTGACACAGCTATTATTTTCAGTCAATGAGATGGAAAATGAATGAAACTGAAAAAAATAACTGAATCCTTTAATAACAAAGAAACGTCTTTAAAATATTGAAAGAGCACATGTAAAACACTCCTCCTTCTTCCTAGAAATTTAGAATTATCCCTGAAGGAACATAAAGTCCTTTTAAGAGGTAGGGGATGGAGAAAGCATGGGCTGAATCAGGTGACTTATATTGAGACATCAACCAGCTGTAAATGACTTTCTATTAAATGGAAAGGTCTGGAGATTGTACTTTTTGAAGGGGGGATGGGGAAGCTGCCTCCATTGGAGAAGAATGAAATTTAGTTTACAAATAGAATTGTAACTACTTAAAGTCACAGTGTTTAAATATTTAAGATGTGACATCTAAAAATGCTCTGAATAACCTTCATAAATAATATGCAAGCAGCTCCAGGATAAACTACTTACTACTGCAAGAATAGAAAATACTACCCAGTCACTCATTTTGAAACATTTAGATATGCCTTTTCTTTTTGTTCTTTCTTTGGCTGCTCTTTCTGTCACCCGCACAATATGTACCTTTTTGCCTCTAAGTTATTCAAACATGCTTTTTCCTTCTCTTCCTTTAATTAACATGCAAAGCATAATGTGCTGCAATAGTTTAGTACTATGAGATCTAGAGTAATTCTATACTATTGAGTAGGAAAAAAACCTTTCAATTATGGTGATCAACACTCTAGTTCCTCTTAGCTGCCCTCTTCCTAATGCCAGCTGCTGCATGGTCTTTGGATGACTAACACAGATAAAGTAGCTGACCTACAGGAAAAACAAAAGAAGATACCAGTTACAGATATATCTCAAAACACAAATTCTACTTTTAAAAATACATTTGTGCTTTGTTGTTCAGTCGTGCCTGCCTCTTTATGACCTCATTTGGGGTTTTCTTGGCAAAGGTACTGCAATGTTTTGCCATTTCCTTCTCCAGCTCATTTTACAGATGAGGAAACTGAGGCTAATAGGCTTAAGTGACTTGCCCAGGGTCACACAGGATATTTCTGAGGCAGATTTGAACTCAGGAAGATGAGTCTTCCTAACCTCAGGCCCAGTACGATATCTGCTTTACCACTTAGTTGCCCCAGAATTTGTGCTAGCAAAGGCTTAATTAAATGCTTGTTGACTGTCCTTTTGACACAAACCCTAACAATATACACCAAAAGTAGTTAACCCAGTGTGAATGATTAACCAGATAATTGTAAATCAACTAAAAAAAAAAGTTCTTTGCTAAATCCTCTTGTTCTTTAGAAGCCCCATAACTTTCACTACCCTCCCAACTCCTTGATAGCCTTAACTGGAGATTGATATTAGCACTTCATTTAGCATTTGAGCTCCACACCCTAAATTAGCTTCCCTAAGACATTTTTGTCTGGAGCAGTAGTAGTTCTTACTCTCTTGTGCCTAGAGAACTGGACCTGAAGTCGAGAATACCTGAGTTCAAATACAACTTCAAGGGGCGGCTAGGTGGCGCAGTGGATAAAGCACCGACCCTGGATTCAGGAGTACCTGAGTTCAAATCTGGCCTCAGACACTTGACACTTACTAGCTATGTGACCTTGGGCAAGTCACTTAACCCCCATTGCCCCACAAAAAATTAAAAAAAAAACAAATACAGCTTCAGACCCTTAACTAGCTGTGAGACTCTGGATAGGTCACTTAACTGCTGTCTGCCTCAGTTTCATCATTTGTAAAATAGGGATAGTAATAACACCTACCTCATAGGGTTGCAGTGAGGATCAAATCAAATATACTTGAAGAGAGCTTTGCAAACTTTAAAATGCTATATAAATGTCAGCTGTTATTATCATCACCCTTATTAATATCCTATAAAGAGAAAGAAACATTGTCTTCTCCAAAGCATCCTGTTTCCTTTTGCCCTTCACTTTAAGAATTTTATAAATACTACTATGAATGTGATCTTAAAGCCCTAGAAAATCCAAAGGAAATGCACAAAAGAGAATTTTTAACATCCTACTCACCAAATTTTCACCAGTTTGGACAATATGGAAAAGGATCATGAGCTCCTACTTATTCTGTCAATCTTAACTGCTCCTTTTCCTAACTCTGCTATTCTTCTACCTTCTGATTTCAAATAGATCATTAAATATTCTTCTCTTTAGGCAGGGAGCTTTGAAGAGCCTAACCTTTCCTACTTAGGAAAGAGTCTATTTATTCACTGAACATATACTGCAAATTACTCACTTATGCTGTCTCCAGCTGAACATGTGGTTCTTAAGAGAAGGGGTAAAAGAAAAAGGGAAGAAGCATAAAACTGTTGAACTCTTGTTTCTGGGCTGGGATAATAATAAACACCTTTCTATTCTGGGATTCATGAGTGAAATATGATATTCAACAAGGTTCGTTACAGTATATATGTAGGATGAGGAAGATAAGCAGAGAAACTAAACAATAGCAAGATAAAAGACAGAAAAGCATACTCTGCCCACATTTGTCTTGGCCTCAGTCTAATCCAGTGAGAAAAAAACTGGCAATACTTATTATGGGGACCTATAGGTGGGTGTAATGAATAGAGCCAAAAGAAAAAAAAAAAACATGTTTTAACTTGAGACAAGGAAAAAGCTTTATCTGTGCCAGTTACATCAGACAAAAGAGATTGAGAGCATTTTAAAGAAAATGAAAACACATAGCAAATACCTGTATATTGTGTAACAACTCAAATGGCTAGCAGAAGAATTGAAGGGTAATCTGAATAAGAATGTAAATATTTTGGAAAGCAGTCTCTGGAAGGTCATTAATGATGTATAGATGTTGGCAAATCAAGGGGATTTGGGATATGTATTATGAGATCCACACCTGGTATCTCTTTGGCACCAACTGAGAGGACTTATGCACCTGTCACTTTCTATTGGTAAAGAAGTAATATTATGTAGGTTGGCATTGAATTCTAAGATCATGAATTAAGCAAAATCACTAAGGCCATTAAACTCTATCCTTAATTCAAATACTCCCAAGGCCCTTCTGTGTGGCATCAGGCTATCAGCAGAAGCCTAACCAGTCCTAGTTCAGAAGAACAAAGGAAACATCTTGTTAGCACACCTCACCCCACTGAATCAACCATGTTGATGTTATAAATATAATTTCCTCCTGCTGAAGGTTGGGCCATGAGCCAAAATGCTCTGCCATAGCAATAATGATGGGGGATTGGGGAGAACATTCTCCCTAGTCATCTCTGCCATGGTGGGGCTGGAGTATCTCTGTACAAGCTGTCAAGAAAGGGCACTATGCCCACCATGTTCAGTTGCTAATTCACTTTTTCACTTTTTTCAGATCCACCAGATGAAACAATAGTTGCCACTTTAAAAATATATATTGGCAGAGCCTTTATTTAACTTGAATGTCCTAATAAATTTCTAACTCTTTGATATAGATAGCTCCATTTTAAAGTCACTTCTGTGAGTGAACAAGAAAATTTCAAGCAATTCTATCTTTTGACCAAATAGACAGATTCTAATTTAAAGAAAGGAAACTATGACAGACTTACAATCAGTAGAGTATTATCAATATCACTGGTTTCAGAGTAAAGAATGAAAATGACCTTCTATTATTATTATTATTGTATCCTGTTTTGATTCTAATCTATTCAAAGACAGTGCCAGAGGCAGCTAGATGGCACAGTGGATAGAACATGGCCCAGAGTCAGGAAGACTCATCTTCCTAAGTTCAAATCTGACCTTAGACACTTACTAGATGTGTGACCTTGGGCAACTCACTTAACAACCCTGTTTGCCTCAGTTTCTTCATCTGTAAAATAAGCTGTAGAAGGATATGGAAAAACATTGGAGTATGTTTGCCAAGAACACCCCAAATGGGGTTGCAAAGAGTCAGACACAACTGAACAACAACAATGTGCCAGGCTCTTTGCTAAACACTTTATAAATATTATCTTCACAATAACTCTGTGAAAAAGATGCTGTTATCCTAATTTTATGGCTAAGGAAACTGGCAGTCAGTGATTAAATGAACTGCCCAGGGTCAGGCAAGTAATATTTTAAGTTAAGTTTGAACTTATGTCTTTCTGACTCCCAGTCCAGTCGTCTTAACTACTATACCACCTAGCTGCCTCTAATAACTAAGAACATTTAAAATATTTAAAAGATTCTAATATAGTAAGAATAACTAAGAATATTTCAAATTTATAACTGATATTTCATGTTGCAATTTAAAGAATTTTTGGTGGTGGATTTTATTTCTTTGACATTTTAGGTGTCTCTTCTATGACATTTATATTTTGGTATTATTAAAGATTTTACTGTTAAAGAATCAAAAAATTAAGAGTTGAAAGGGAACTCAACAGCCACATTGCCTAGAGTCATACCTAAAAAGAATCCTCATTATAATAAGACCTCCAATGAGGGGCACACCATCACCTCTATCTATTTATGGAAAGCTGTAGATTTTAGGAAGTTTTTCCTGATCTCAAGTCTAAATTTGACTTTTTACAAATTCTACCCTTTGCTTCTTACACAGCGAAAATTAAATCCTTCTTCCACCTTACAACTTTTACCACCTGAAGACATCATGTCTTCCAGTGAGTCTAAACATTCTTGGCTCCTTCATTTAACCTCACAGGTTTCCTCTGGACAACCTACCATCTTATCTACGTCTTTCTAAAACACTGGTACCCAGAACTGAATACAATGCTCCAACTACAGTCTGACCCAGGGCAGAGTAGAGCAGGTTTATCACTCACTACCTTATGACTCTCTAAATGTACACCAAGTTAGTATTAGCATTTTTGGATGCCACATCACACTTCTAACTACTAATGGGCCTGCAGTCCACAAAACCTTCAGACCTTTTCCTGACAAATTAAGGGAATAAAATCTGCAAACAAAAAATAGAGGTGAATATCTGTTATATATTTCTCTTCCCAACCAGATGATATAAGAAGCACTGTAAACAGATATTTTAATTATTTTTATTCAACTCTAAACAATTAAAATATTTTTATGAGCTACTTGTCAGGCTATCATAGATTTACAGACTTCGAAGTAGAAGCAACCTTTAAAGGTCATATACAAATAGAAATCAAATCATGCACAAATAGATGAGGTATTCATCATTGTTATTGAGAAGTATATGACCTTCAAACCAATATTTTATTTAATTAGAGTGATAACAAATTCTTTAACTTCCATAAAGTTATATGTGTTGAGGAAGAGGTCATCTCTAGCAAGATGCTGTTAATAAGTCATAAAGCCACAGGTAGAACAAAAAAAAATAGGGCCTATATGACTAGCCAATTTCAGTTTCCTATTCTTTACCCTTCTTTGAGCTCCTTTGTACCATTTGATGACCTCCCCCAGCCCTTCCTCCTAGACACCCTTTCCACCCTGAGTTTTCATTACACTGTCCCCTTGTTGGTTCTTTTCCTATTTTTCTGGGTGATGTTTCCCAGTTTTCTTTGCAAGATCATAATCCGTGTCGCATCACTTTGCATGGCTATATTCTAAAGCTCTTCCCTAGGTCCTCTCCTTTCTCTCTAGATTGGATCATCAGTTCCCATAGGTCTATCATCTCTAAACAAAAAGCTACTGGAGCTATATATTCTTCTCTAATCGGTCTTGAATTCCAGGCCTCTACTACCAATTATCGGACATCTCCAATTGGATGACCCACTAGCATGTCAAATTTAGCATTTAAAGAAGGAACACATATTTCCCCCTCATATTAATCCCTTTTCCTAATTTCCCTATTTCTGGGAAGAGCAGCCACCATTTCTTTCAGGTTTACAAGCTTGCAGTCATCCTTTCTCTCTCTCCTTCAATTCTCCTATCCAACCATCTGCCAAGGTTTGTTTGTTCTCTCACATCTGTCCCTTCCCTCCACTTAGAATGACTACCAATTTTAGTCCCCTAATCGCCTTTCATCTGTACTGCTGTAGGCTCCTAACTGGTCTCCTTGCTTTAAATCTCTCACCTCTCTGATCCATCCACCTTACAACTGTCAAAGTGATAGCCATAAATCACCTATCTTAGCATGCCATTCCATTTCTTTAAGATACTCTAGTGATTGCCTCTTCCTAATTTATTTGGTTTTCTAGCTCCAGTTTATTTTTTCCAAACGAATTGTACATTACTCTTTCAGGTTCTCTACATTTTAGCTAAACTAGCCTATGTATTGTTTTTCATTTACAGCATCCTAGCTGCCTCCTTCCCTTCAAAGATTGGCGTGAATGCCTCATCCAAAAGAAGTATATCTCAATTATCCAATTGTTAGTGAGCTTTCCCTAGAAATTACTTTTTACCTACATTGTAAATATTTTGAATTTACTTTTCTGTGTACAAGTTGTTTTCCTCCAACAAAATATAAGTACCTTAAGGGTGAGGGCTTTTGTTTTGGTTTTTATATCCTCATCACATTGCAGTAATTGACAATAATATACATTTAAATGTTTGCTGAATGAATGAGAAAATTATTTTGAAAATGTATTTGGATAGGTGGTAAAAGTTTCAGGGTTTTGATATAAAGATGGTCATAACTGACATTTAAGTTGATATTCTGGAATGACTTTTAATTATAACTAAGTATTCTGACACCTATGGAACTTAAAGTCTTTTTTTTGCTGCTATTGTAGCTGGGACAGGTGTGACCATTAGTGAATATATTTCATACTCCATGGTCTTGCAGAATAACCACTCTAAATTGTGCTAGCATAAAAGATCTGCTGCGGTGGGACTGAAATGATTAAGACTGATTCTGTATAATTTTTTGATTGATCATATTTACATTTAATTGATTTTGTCCTGTTACTGCTTAAGTCATGGTTCTTCATCTCTGAATTTAGTTCAGAAATTCAGCAGTGTTGTGACGAGTTAAGTTTAGAAATCCAGTTCCCCCTGCCACTCACTGTTCTATTCTTGTCTCAAGGAAATCTGCTTTCCTTGAAGGATGCAGGTATGATAACAGGGAGTCTTGTCCAGCATCTATACAATACCAAGTTATCCTTCAAAGATTTCTGGCCCACTATCTATGACCTTGAAGGTGTACTCAAACAATGAGTTGAAGGAGAGGGTTATTGCTAGTCTCTCATTCCCCATCTCCAACCAATCATACTGATCTTACCATTCATGATATTCAACTCTTGCAACCAATCATAACTTGTTCCCTCCATGAAGTGCTGTTCTTTGTTTTGTACTCCCCAAAACTTATAAAAAATAACTGCCCCCCCTCATTAGGGGGGTCTTAATTTTGCTGAGGAAGCCGAGATCCCATTTATTGGTAAATTTGCACTTTACTAATAAATTGATCATGCTCAGAACTTTGTGCCTCTCTTTACCTTAATTTTGACTGTTACAGGATCACTCTACTAACTGACAATTCTATTTTTAAATTTATGATTATTCTCCCCACCCTGACTCCCTTCATCTAGCAACTGGTAATTATATTAGAAGCTAAGTAATGGAATCAGCCAGCAATTATCAGTAATATGGAAACACTTTTGAGATACATCCAGAGATTACTCCTACACTATGAGATAGGCCAGTTCTCAAGCCCTACTACCATTTAGCTAGGTCCTTGCCATCCTCTATAAATTCCAGTACATTAAAGCAAGCATAAAATGGGATAGTCCATTGGGGAAAGTTGGCAAGATTGAGGAACAGCAAGTGAGGTAAAAGTTTATTTCAAATTTCTGCTCTAGGAAAGTCAAGGTAAAGCAAAAATTAGGTTTATATGAAGATATAAACTTTGATTTAGTCTTTTAGTTCAATCACTTCTTAATTTCATGATTTCATGTTATGAATAAATCAGTGCACTAAGAAGAGAGCAGTACATTATTAGCAGAGATCTTCAAATGAAACTGTCCCCTTTTTAAGTGAGAAAGCTTTTCAAAGCCAAAGCTATTAAAAAATGTAGAGAACACTGTAGGAAGACTGTGAGAACACCTCACATTTTGATCTGTTATTTCTTGCCTAAATATAAAAGGTCATGGTGATGATAACTATATTTATACTTCTTTGGTAAGTTAAAAAAAATTGTAACGGAATGATAGACATTTGATGTCTTCCATTAAGTACACATTAGGCCCAATCTCAGGTTTAAGTAAGAGGTTTTGAAGGAATCATTATTAATTAAAAACAAAAGACAAGACTGCATTAGTACATTTTAACTGATCATATATTTATACAATGATAAAATTCTCAGACATGGACATTCAAAACAAATAAATACAGCAAAATAACTCCACAATATTTTGAAACATTTATTCGGGAACACATGTTTTTACTTCAAGCATCTTTATTCCTCTCTAAAGAGGTAGTTCTAACTTTGTGTGAAGTCAGTATAATTTTAAGTTCTTCCCTTGTAAGAACAATATGGGAGCTTCTAAATAAAATTTAGCAAATAATTGGACAAATATGGAATTTTCTGAAAAACCTAGAAATATTCCTTTGTTACATTTCTAGATCTACTGATAAACTGAGGTCAAATCATTTAACTTGTTTCTACACTTTACTTTTGCTATTTGCAAAAAGAAAAAAAATCCTACCATATACATTTCATAACATTAAGATCATAATTAAATAACTGATATTTTGAAAGTAAATATAGAAATATTAAGAACAGCACCATTATTAAATTTGTTATTACTACAAAGTGGATGGAGCAATGGAGTTAGGTGCTTTTTGCTTAAGTGAGGAGCCGACCCCTTTATTGCATCAGCTGATCTACACTGCTCTTTAATTGTCCCAATTGGCAAAATAATACATTTACTTATGGTATTTTCTAGGGGGAACGGACAGAAGAAGCAGATGAGTGGGAGGAGGAGGGAATGCTAACATATGCAAGGAAAGAAACCCTCAAAGAGCAAAATTTAGTTAGAAAACTGGAAAGATTACTTTTATTAAACAGTGTCTTGCTTTCAAATTAAATAGGTCTAATTTCACTCATCATGTTCAGGAGGGTATTCATTAAACTTTACTTATTTTTAAATGCCTGCAATTTCAGTAGACACAACACTCACTGGCTGTTTCTTATTTAAGATCTTGTCAAATGTTATCATTAATTAAAACCAGAAAGAGTCACCCAGTGACTCACCTATGATGACAACAAATAGAGTTATCCATTTCCTACAGAAACCTCGAAATTTGGTTGCTGGGCACCAAACAACACTGCCCCAGTCATTATCCTATTCCCTTATGTACCTATCCTGGGGCAATGACATTTTCCAAGAGAAGATCATTTAAATTAATAAAACGTGCTTTACTAATGTTGTTCTTTTCTTAATGGTTCTCGATTTATTCTAACCCAATAGTGCCTATGAAAGGCGGGTTTAGAAGAATCCAGGAAGCATTACAGGGGACATCAAGAAATAATGGAATAAGAAGCAATGTGGCCTGAGGAAAAGATGAGAGCAATGAAAAATGGTGCGGGAGGGACGAGGGGACCATCCCAAGAAGAGGAGAGAAAGGAGATACCTTACAGTAACTGATGTTCATCTTTAGAAATTAAGCAAAGCGCCAGATCCCAACCCTACTCAAACACCAGGCTCACCAAGCCTTTCTAGGTATCAGCCTAACCGCGTGGCGTGGAGGAACTCACACAAGTGTAGGAAAATACACTAGGCAGAAGCTACCAGAGGAGAAATCCAGGAGCGCCCGCCCGGACCGTCTAAAGAACCCTGGGGAGGCCAGGGGCTGGGGCTGCAAAAGATTCGGAGCCTGAGGGCAGGAAACGACCGTAACTCACCCCTGAGACTCCGTTGATAGTGCCCCAGAGCCTCCTCCAGGGCAGAGTCCCCCAGAGCCTCCTCCAGGGCAGGCTCCCTCAGGGGCTCCTTCAGGGCAGGCTTTGGGGGCTCCTCCAGGGCAGGTTCCCCCAGGGCCTTCGCCATGCAGGGACCCTGGGCCCACAGATGCCCCAGGTATGGGGAAGGCTCTAGCAGAACCTCGGCGGTAAGCAACGGGCCGACAGTCTCCCAGCTTCCAGACGTCGCTGTCAGAGGGGCGCAGGAATAGTGGAAACCAGCTCGTGGGGGCGCTGTCCACCCACGGAGCCCCATGATGGATAATGGAAGTTGTAGTCCGTCACGTTCACGAACTGCTGGTTTCTAGCCCCGAAAGAGGCCCCCGATACACTACAATTCCCAGAAAGCACCGCGCAAAGGCAAGCGGCCGTTTGGCCTACAAGCTCCCGTTGCCTAGAGACAGCTTGGCGGCTCCGCCCTCCTTTTCCCTCAGACTGCGACTCTTCCCCTCCCCCATCTCATTTCTTAGGCAATCTGTACCACCTAACTACCAAAACAAGCTTGTGAAAGCCTTTGCTCTATAGAGTTGGAAAAATGCTCTTGATCCATGGGCTCCCGCAGTTAAGCGAATGAGAAGATATGACTTCTTTTTTACGGCTCCATCTTCGATCACTACTACCAGAGATAGCCTTGGCTGGAGAAAAAACCCTCAATCTCAACTGTCAAAGGTGTGGAGTTCATGGAGACTACAAATCCTAGAATGCCAAGCGAACAGTCCGCTGTGGATGAGTTTACGCACAGGCCCCTGGGATGTGTAGTCCGTGTTGGTTGCAGTCTGAGCTAATGACAGTACTTTCTTCATTGTTCCTGCTGGACCTAGGGGTACGCTTGCGCAGTGGGCAGCTGCGAAATCGTGTGGGTGGGACAACGACCCTCCAGGCAACTCCTTTTCATTGTCTGGCCTTGGCGCCTGCGCAGTAAGAGATAGCTGGGCGAGGAGGAGGGGCAGGGCCCCCTCCCCGGCCTCTCCCGACGCGCCTGCGCAGTGGGCGGCCGCTCTCTGTCGTTACCGCTATGTGTGGGGCGTGTGTGGAATAACGTTATTGCCGAGCACGGTGAAGGGAACTGGGAGTCCGGGGGCGACGGCAGCGACGACGACTACGACGACGGCGACGGGTTGGCGGGGGGGACGGCGTGCGAGAGACTCACGGGACGCGACGCGCCCCGCCTCCCCCGTCCGGTCCCTCTCGCTATGGTGAGGGGTAAGTGATGCGCTCTGCTCAGCCGCCTGGCTTAGTGATGGTGATGCACCCGCCGCCGCCGCCCCTTCTCCAGATCCTCTTTTCTGGAGAGCTCCTGGTGTGCGGCCGGGTTTTCGGGGTGGGGGGGAGTGCAGCTGGGAGAGGAAAAGGGGGGGTGCTGCTTTCCGGATGCTCCTCGCGCCGCGCCCCCCCCCGCCCCGCCCCGGGGGATTCGGCAGCCCCGCCTCCCTCCCCCCCTTTTCCCCTATTCCCTCCGGGCTTCGCTGGGCATTGCTACCCCGGGCCGCCTCCGCGGCTGCAGGCTGACTCCTCCTCTAAAAGTGCATTTATTCATTTTCTATTCCCTGGCTTTGTGCCGCTCCTCCTACCGCCTTGGCGGAGGGGAGCGAGGGGACAAATTGGCGGGCGAGAGGGAAAGAGCTGCTAAAGGCGGTGAAAAGAGAAGAGAACGAGATTGGTGCCCGGATTGGATCTTTGAAAGAAATTGCGATGTGTGTGTGTGTGTGTGTGTGTGTGTGTGTGTGTGTGTGTGTTGGGCGGGGCGGCGTGGGGTGGGGGGTGTTTCTGTAGGTAAAAGAAGGGGTATGGGAGCCCTTCTGTCAAGCACACACTTGACTGTGTTTGCCAATATTCTTACCCATTCCTAAACCGGAGGGGGAGGAGGCAGTCTTCCTTGTCAGTTTCATTGTCCTCAAGATGCTCCTGTTGGGTTTTAGTATGGTTCCTTCCATATTATGCCCAGTATAGAACTGGAGGTTATGGGACTTGTTTCTATATTACATAAGCATTTTACTACGTTGTGTCTTGTCTTTATTCTGGATTTCTTTTGTTTGCTTGTTTTTTTCTAAAGCTTGTAAACCTCAGGAGGGCAGGGACTGATTATTCGGGTATCTGAAAGTGTTGTAATGCCTAATCTAAAAGCTGTCTGATGAAATTAGGCACCACAGCAGGCCCAACCCATAGTTTATATATGGGGAATGAACAGAATTGTTTTCTTTTGTTTTCCTGTTGTGTGGATAATATACCGGTATTCCTTTTCTGGAAGAATTCTTTTGTCTCATTCTTAAATCAGTCATGCCAGAGGAATACACCTGACTAAAAATATTACTATTTCTCTCGTTGCCGTTTGTTTTAATGAAAAATCACCGGGTGACAGGGAAACATATCTAGATGAAGTTTTTCATGATTTCATTCCTATTGTTTATAATTGAATACAGGTCAGATATCAAACAGAGGGAAAGGAGGAAAGGATAAAGCAGAATGAGGAACTGTTACAGGAAGAAACCAAGAGAAAGGGGGAAATGATATTTTGAATACCCTATCTAGGGTTGTCACTCAATTATGAAAGTACCAAATGGATGAATATATTTCAGCCATTACATGAAAACCAAGTTTGCAGTCATTGCTTTCCAACCTGGAAGATAATTGCTATGTACTAGAATAATAGACTCATAGCATGTTAGGAAGGGACCTTAAACATGTACACAGTCTCTCCGTTTTGCAGATGAGGAAACAGGCTCAGGTGTATATAGTGTCTTGTCTAAGATTCTTTGAGAAATTAGTGGCAGACTCCAGACTGGCATTTAGGGGGATTCTTTTTCTAAGTTCTTGTTCTTTTTTTAACCCCTTTATCATAGTACTGTATTTATACAAGTTGAACTGAATTTTTTGATTTAATACAGAAAGGAATTCTTCACGTGCATTTTTAATCAAAGTACAGTGTATATTCTTTGGATTATCTTTCATAATCAGACTAATTGATAATGATTTTACATTTAAACTTTCTTATATAAAACCAAAATTCTAGACAAATGAAATTAGGTAAATAAGACTTTTGTATGGGCACCATTAACTTGTAGAAAAATGTGTTCTAGTCCTAAAATAGACTTTTATCTGATACATGCTCAACTCCACTGTAAGTGAACTGATCTTGATCATATTATCTTTTTCCCCCAAATAGATAATGTTATTAGTATGGGGAACTCCATTTAGGGGAAATTCCCTCTACCAATTGCAGATTAGCAATTGTTCTGTAACTAATAGTCTTAGAGCATTGCCCGAGATACTGAGAAATTAAATTATTTGGTTATAACACTGAACACAGGTCTAGAATCCTTGCTTCTCTATGGTAATATAATGTTTGCAATTTTAGCAACCATAATGAAAACACAAGAATCAAAAATAAGTTTTAAAAGATACTTAATTTATCTCTAATAAAGAGCTAGTATTTATGTAGAGTTCAAGTTTGCAAAGCACTTTACATGTTATTCAGTTCTCTCAACAGTTATGAAACAGGTAACATTACAATCCCCATTTTAATATATGGAAATTGAGACTGAGAGACTTCAGTGACTTGCTCAGTGCCAGACAGGTAAATAAGCTTCTGAAGGAGGAAGGAGAAGGAAAAGTACAGAGTGAGAAATAGATTGGGGAATGGAATGAGTTTAGCAGGAGTTCTTCCCTGAACATCTGAGCCAGGCACTTACCAATCAGAAGAGAGGAATGATGAATCATTCACAATTTGTACTTAGTAATTTGTTGAAAAAGCATAGTAGGGCATTTCACTCTGTACACTTAAGCATTTTACTGAGTGTTGTTAATGTTACATTAGGATTTCCCTATCTCTAAATGTGTACCCGTTTGTAGCTTATGATTTTCCCTAAGTAAATTGCCTAAGATTTTACTTTAAGAAATTTCTGTATATTCCATTATTCACAGTTTTATCACTTGGGAATTTTATGTTTTATTATTTCCTTGAAATTTGATAATTATTTCTTGGTTCCACTTTTATCTTATCCTGATGAAAGGTACAACATCTTTGCAGTATTTCATGTGTCTTAAATATAAATGTTAATGTTAAAATTTTAAAAAAGAATACTATACTTATTGCTTTGCTATATTTTGTGTGACTACTGCTGACTTGGAGTGGTGGCTAAGAGTAAATGGACTGAGTCAAGAAACTTGGTTTTGATTACTGACTGGGACTTTACCAGCTGTGTGATTTTGAGCAAGGAAATTGGAGATAATAACACTTGAACTACCTACTTAATAGGGTGGCAGTAAAGAAAGTGTTAGACCTCAAAGCATTATATAAGTGAGTTATTAATATTCTTTTCCGTTTATCTTTCAGAATTAGAATTAATATAATTGAAATATCACATGGAGATAAAATATTGCCACTTTAATCAAGTTATATACTGGGAATTTAAAACTGACACAGGTCCCTTTTAATAGAATTATTTTAGTAAAAAATATTTCTTGAAATTATGATTTCACCCAAATTTTCTTTTCTTTTTTAGTTTTTGGATGATAATAACTGTTTA
This sequence comes from Dromiciops gliroides, assembly GCF_019393635.1. Lineage (NCBI taxonomy): Eukaryota > Metazoa > Chordata > Mammalia > Microbiotheria > Microbiotheriidae > Dromiciops > Dromiciops gliroides. The sequence continues at coordinate 135,223,974 of NC_057864.1, forward strand.
TAACTTAGCATTTGCAAACTTTCTGGTTAACACGTATAATATAAATATTTAATTTCTGAATTTTACTGTTTATCAGGAAAGGTATATTTCACCACAATTTGCAAAAAAGAAATTGACAGAAGACTGTAAGTGGTACATGGCTACTGCTCGATGGGGAGGGGAGATAAATAGGTTACGTGGTACAATATTACAGATATTGTCACCAACCCTGAAATGAGAGCTCTTTAAAGGTTAAAAAAAGATAAATGCTTGGATGGAACTGTGATTTCAGATATGAGTGGTCCATCAAGCAGCACAGATTGCAACATATTCAGGTTTTCTCATACTGTGCAGGTCTTGTTGGAGACTGTACCAACAGCTTGTCCATGAGCCCACCCTCTTTTCCAGACATACATTTCTTTTATCATTTCCTTTGATCCACTTCTCTTGTGCAGTTCTTTGTTGGCAATATGCTGAAGGCTACTTGGGTCCATCTCCTGTATCTCCACTACTCTCTTAAATAACCCCAAACTGTTGTTCTTGAAAATGGCCATCTTTGAAGACTCTCAAGACTTCAGAATCACCTGAAGAATATGGATGCTAAAAGTGGACCTTTTGTTTCAGACAGAAATTTGTGTTATTAAAAGTACTGTGCAAAAGGCAATCTCTAGTCCACCAACAAACATTTTATAGAGCATTTATTTTGTATTAAGGACTGGGTGTTCAAAGAAAAAGCAAAAACATTTTCTGTACTCTAGGAGCTTATAGTCTAGTGGGAAAGAGGCATGTATATAAATATACTTACAGAATAGGTAGAAGGTAACTTTAAAAGAGAAGGCTGGGGCAGCTAGGTGGTGCAGTGGATAAAGCACTAACCCTGGATTCAGGAGTACCTGAGTTCAAATCCAGCCTCAGACACTTGACACTAGCTGTGTGATCCTGGGCAAGTCACTTAATCCCCATTGCCCCTTGGGGGGGGACGGGGGTGGGGTGGGGGGAGAGGGAGAGGGCGGAAGGGAGGGGGGAGGGAAAAGGCAAATAGTATTTTCAAGAGACTGGAAAGGGCTTTTTGTAGAAGGCAATATTTGTTGAGTCTTGAAGGAAATCACAATTGTAAGAGGAAAGGATGAAGAGGGAGAACATTCTAGGCCAGTGAAAAGTCCTGGAGATGGGAGATGGAATGTCATATGTGATAAATGACAAAAGGACAGTATCCTTGGACAGTAGTGGATGTGAGGGGGGAAGAATAAGAAGACTGGAAAGTCAGAAAAGAGGGCACTTGTGAATGATAACTCTGGCTAGTTCATTGTCCATCTACTGTGTCTCCCAAAGCTATCTACCCTGGTGGGGCAAGGTCTTTGGGTTTTCAGTATCAGGATATCATAGTATGAAAATAGGCATTCCAAGTTGAGTTTTTTTTCCTGTGTGGATAGTTAGAACAAATGCTTTTGAGTAATTATAGATTTCATTTAGGGGACTACAGTGTTTTATGATATAATCAGTATAATGTCACCTGTAAACAGAAGCATAGAGAGGAACTCCCCTTCTATGGGAATTCCATCTTCCATTTTGGAATCTTTGTAGAATATCATCCATGACTCTAGCAAACACCTTAGGTAAGCATATCATTCTCCCTTGATGGATATTAATAATCAGAGGTTGTTAAACAAAGTTATTTCTCTTATAACTTGTATGATTTTGACATCATAAATATTAAGAATCACTGAAAAATAATTACATAAAATTGCCATTTTAAATATATTGACTATAAAATGTTACATTTGTTTTAATTCAGAGAAATATGCTTTATTCATGTTTTATCTTAGTTGCTCTCTTTATCTTTCACTTGTACTTTTCCATAATACTGAAAAGTATTATAAGTGACATTTAAAAGATAGCATTTCTAAAAGCTGTGGATGATTCAAGAGATATTATTGCTCATGTGTTATGAAAACTAGCAGAGTATATTGAGGTTCTGCATGGTTATTAAATTCTCACCTTAAATCATGACTTCTCTAGCTATGGTATTAAAAACATCATTATACAGCTAATATGATAATTTTTTACATAAATACACGTGTATAACCTGTATCTGATTGCTTACTGCCTCAGGGAGGGGTGAAGGGAGGGAGGGAGGGAAGGAGGAATAGAATCTGGAACCCCAAACTTTAAATAAAAATTATTATTAAAATGAAAAAACACCATAATTATAGAGTCTGTGTAAGTTTTATATGAGGCATTCTAAAGGGGAAAAGCATTACCTATATTTATAGATCAGCATGTTCATTTTAATAGGAAATGCTATTCTAAGCTGAATTGAGAGGAGTGATATTTGGAAAATAGTGGGGAAAGTAGAAGTTGTTCTACTCTGCAGGGATCAAACGACATCTGATTAAATTTTAGGGAAGATAAAGACAAGCTGGATGGCATCCTTGAGTGAATGACAAGGATGGTGAAGGAACTGGAGAATATGGCTTTAAAAGATTGAAAGAACTGGAACTACTTAGCTTGGAGAAGAGAATATTTAGAACTTTCTGCTTGTCTTCAAGTATTAAAGTGCCATCGTGTGCAATAATGATTGAATTTATATTTTTTGGCCCCAGAGGACAGAAAGAAGTAGGAGTAGTAAGTAAAAGTTGTTGGGGTTTTTTAGGTTATACATGTGCGATTATGTAAAATGTTGCCATATTTGTCATTTTGTACAAGAAAACTTGAATAAAAGAAAGTGAAAAATAGCATGTTTCAGTCTGTGTTCCATCTATATCAGTTCTTTCTTTGAAGGTGGATTGTATGCTTCATCATTAATCCTTTGGGATTGTCTTGGATCAATGTATTGCTAAGAATAGTTAAGTCTTTCACAGTTCTTCATCAAACAGTTATTGCTGTCTCTGTGCACAATGTTCTCTTGGTTCTGCTCACTTCACTATACATCAGTTCATACAAGTCTTTCCAGGCCTTTCTGAAATCATCTTGCTTGTCATTCTTAAGAGCGCAAAAATATTCCATCACCATCACAGCTTGTTTAGTCATTCCCCAATTGATGGGTATTCCTTTGATTTCCAATTCTTAGCCATTACAAAAAGAGCTGCTATAAATATTTTTGTACAAATAGGTCTTTTTCTCTTTTTTGGGGATATCTTTGGGATATAAACTTAGCGTTGGTATTGTTGGATCAAAGGGTATTGTTCTCCAGAATGGTTGGTTCTTTTCACAACTTCACCAACAGTGGATTAGTGTCCCAATTTTCCCATATTCCCTCCATTAACCAGTATTTTACTTTTTTGTTATATTTGCCACTCTGATAGGTATGAGATACCTCAGAGTTGTTGCATTTCTCTGATTAATAATGATCTAGAGCATTTTTTCATCTAGCTTTGATTTCTTTGAAAACTGCCTGTTCAGATCCTTTAAAGTAGGTAGAAGTTTTAAAGAGATTTAGGCTTGATATAAAGATGAATTACCCAGTGAAGAGAGCTGTCTATAAGTGGAAATATAAGTGGAAAATGCCTCAGGAAATAGTAGGTCCTCCCTAGAAAATAGGTAATTGATCAGATGATGTTAGTGACACACCCATTCAATGACCCCATTTGGGTTTTTTTGTCAAATATACTAGTTCTCGAGCTCATTTTACAAATGAGGAAACAGACAAACAAGGTTAACTGAATTGCTCAGGATCACACAGTTAACAAGTGTCTGTAAATAGCAATTGTTTCTTTTCTGGCTAGAAACTCTGAGGGTCTTCCCCTCCCAGATTGATTCTTTTTATTTATTTATTTATTTGTTTGTTTGCAGGGCAATGAGGGTTAAGTGACTTACTCAGGGTCACATAGCTAGTAAGTGTCAAGTGTCTGAGGCCGGATTTTGAACTCAGGTCCTTCTGAATCCACAGCCAGTACTTTATCCACTGTGCCACCTAGCTGCCCTTTCCCAGATTGATTCTTTTGGGAAGCCAAAGTAGAGTGTCTTTTGCCTCAATTCTTACCTATCCTTTAATCACTGAATGGGTGTTGTCTCAGACAAACTGAGATCTGGGAGAGACCTTAGCCTTAAAAGGCCAAGGTCTGGGGCAGCTAGGTGGCACAGTGGATAGAGCACTGGCCCTGGAGTCAGGAGTACCTGAGTTCAAATCCGGACTCAGACACTTAACACTTAACTAGCTGTGTGACCCTGGGCAAGTCACTTAACCCCAATTGCCTCACTAAAAAAAAAAAAAAAAAAGAATTTAAAAGGCCAAGGTCTTCCACTACATCTGGGGCCATCTTCAGTTGTCCTGATTTATATTTTTCTACTGGATCCAGATGACTTCAGAGGAGAAAGTGAGACTGGTGACTTTGTACAGCCCTGTCTCACTTAAATTCTTTGAGAATGAAGGACAGGGCAGCTAGGTGGCACAGTGGATAAAGCACTGGCCCTGGATTCAGAAGGACCTAAGTTCAAATCCGGGCCTCAGACACTTGACACCTACTAGCTGTGTGACCCTGGGCAAGTTATTTAACCCTCATTGCCCCACCAAAAAAAAAAAAAAAAGAGAGAGAGAGACTGAAGGACAAACAAGTCAGTGACAGTTATCATTGTCCTTTGGCTACTACTTTTCATTATTTTCTATGCCCGAGATCCCAGGAAACTAGCAGCATATAAAGTTACAAGACTGTTTCAGGACCAGATATGTGCTGGAAAAGACACCTAAGAACGACAGACCCCAGAATCCAAGCTGCTTTGACCCAAAGGTTTCACCTAACACATGATTTCTTCTTTTTTCTAAGAGAATCAGTTCTGCAACAGTAGAATGAACTAATTTTACCAATACCAACTTGAAAGTTCTGCTTCTCTAAGTTTTTAATGTTCTGGCTAAAATCAGCTATTACAACGGTAGCATAGTTTGGTACAATTCTAAGGACTTTAGACATTTGTTCTTGATGCTTCAGACTTTAGTGAAATAAGTATGTAAAGTGAAATGTTTCCCCATTTCTTAGAGCTGAACAAGAGCATAAAGCTAAATTAGTAATAACATTTAAACTTCATCTTTATAGTTAAAGAATGTTAAGAGTTGAGACTTCAGTAGTCATCTCATCTCACCTTTCATTCACTGCAAGAATCTCTTGTAGTCCAAGAGCTGATCTATCATCAGCTTCTACTTGAAGACTTATGCAGTTGAGGATCTCACTAGAAAGACAATGTAGTATAAGAGCATTTCATAGGATCTTAAACTTATAGCTAAAAAGGGATCTTAGAAATTTAAAATCCTCATTTTAAAACTAAAGAAATTGTTTGGTTTTGGACAGTTTACTTACAATCTCTGTACTTTTCCTCATCTATAAAATGAGGTGGTGGGACTTAGAGTGGAAGAAGCTCTGAATATGGGATCAGACTTGGTTTGGAATCTCAGTTTTGCTAGTTGACTACCTATGTAATCTTGGGCAAGTCATTTAACATTTGGGGCCTCAGTTTGCTTATCTATAAAGTTGAAGGATTTGACTAAATGGCCTCCAGTGTCTCTTTCTGTTTGACTTTCCTGTGATGCTAACAAAGCAGAGATCATTTAAACCAAGGTGGCACAATGGATATTGTTGGATCTAGAATCAGTAACACCAGGGTTCAATTCCAACCTTAGAAACTTTGGGCAAGTTACTCAACCTCTATTTAAAAATAGATATAACGACACCTGTCTCCCCAGGGTATTGTAAGGATCAAATGAGATAATATTTGTAAAACCCTTAGCACAGTGTCTAGCCCATTGCAGATAATATATTTCCTTCTCCTTCCTTACAGTTCTCCCCTTATCCTGTACCCATTAAAGACTACAATAGGAATGGGACCTTTAAAAAGTTCACTTGGTTCATCTCATCAGGAATCTATAAAGCTCTGTAAAATTTCATCTTGGTAGTTTGGATGCATCCTATAAACTTGCTGAGATCTTTAAAATGGTCATTTTTTTCATCCTATCATTTATGATGTTAGCTCACTGAGAAAGACAGCTCAACACAACTACAACTTCAGGAATAGAACAGATAAAACTTTGCATATGGAGAATGCAGTTGTGTTCCCACCCATAATGGAGCTGTGGCAGGAAGAAGAAATTCCTTTACTGGTGTATTCAAACGTGGATTTCACCACACTGCTGTTGAGGAACAAGCAAGTTTGAATAGAGGGAGAAAGAGTCTGGAAAGATCATGATTGCAGTAAAGTTGTGGTGGCTTCGGGTCCCTGGCAACTATCTGATGCAATGAATAGACTACTGGGCCTGGAATCAAGACGAGCTGAATTAATATTCAAGCTCAAACACTTACTAGTTATGCCTCCCTGGACAAATCCTTTAAACTCTCTCTGTCACAGTTTCCTCAACTATAAAGTGGGGATAACTTCATCTACCTCCTAGGACAACTTTGAGGATCAAATCAGATAGTATTTGTAAAGTACTTATCATAGTGCCTGCTGCATAGTAGGTATTTAGTAAATAATCGCTTCTCTGAGTCTTTCACACTCTTATGCTATTCTGATTTATTGTCCATTCCTAGGAGGCACCCAAAAGATCATGTTTCTATGTGTTTTCATAAGGATGTCTTATGAGTCTGGTTATGTTCTTAAACTGTCATGAGCTCTGATGATAGCTAGCACTGAAGGTTAACTATCATCTGTTTTTTCAGATTCTGTGAAAGCTGATAAATGACTTATGAAGCCACCTCCAATCTTTGCATGTTGTGTGTAAGGACTGGTCATGTGATACCCATTAGCTATCTATCCTAGCTTTGTTATCTAAAGAATGAACATAACTTTATCTCTTTATTTAAATCACTGATTAAACCATTGAACAGCATGAGGCCCTGAAAAGTTTATAATTAAACCAATGAAATATATTTCCTAAGCAAAATTAACTGGGTTTAGAAATGATAACAGGCAAGACACAGCATGAAGTAAATGAAAACCCATTAAAAAATTGTTTTTAATTCTGACATTCTGCAATACTAAAGAAACAATGACATTTAAAGGATAGTTAATTTTTTTTTTTGGTGGGGCAATGAGGGTTTAAGTGACTTGCCCAGGGTCACACAGCTAGCAAGTGTCAAGTGTCTGAGGCCAGATTTGAACTCAGGTCCTCCTGAATCCAGGGCCAGTGCTTTATCTACTGTGCCACCTAGCTGCCCAGGATAGTTAATTTTTGAGTTTCTGGGGTTTTTTTGGTTTTTTTTTGGGGGGGTGAGGCAATTGGGGTTAAGTGACTTGCCCAGGGTCACACAGCTAGTAAGGGTTAAGTGTCTGAGGCCAGATTTAAACTCAGGTACTCCTGACTGCAGGGGCGGTGCTCTGTCCACTGTGCCACCTAGCTGCCCCTGAGTTTCTGTTAATCCGAAATGCCTCAGGATTGCTGAAGGACCGGTAGAGATATTGTTAATAATTTTTAAAGGGACATATAATACTTCCTTTTCTATCTTTTCCCCCTGCAAAGGAGATTAGCTTTTGCACTGGAAATTAAAGAACAAAAAAGGTTTAAAGGGAGTGGATAGCTAAGGGAATATTGAGACAGCACTTTGTTGCCTTTGATGATTTCAACTCACCTAATCTGATGAACTATACATATAGCCTTCCATTCTAAAAGAATTGACATATGTGATTGCTAAGCTTCTATTTGCAATACTATATTACATATTTGAATTATCATGAAAAACCACGAAGGTGCTACAAGACTGAAGGGCACTTGTCCCAATTTTCAGAAAAAGGGAAGAACATAGTCTTCAAATTAAAGGCCTATGAGCTTAACTTGGATTCCAGAGGAAATCATAAAATAGGTCCCCAGAGATGATTAATGAATATAAAGGATAGGTCATGCCAGACTGAGTTTATTTAAATTTTTTTTTAAAACAAAACAACTAAATAGGCATATCAGAGGATTGTTCTAGGTATAGTTTGTCTAGATTTTATCAAAACTTTTGATAAAAAATTTCATACAATTCTTGTGTAAAAGATGGAGATATGTGGACTAGGTCATAATAAAATTAGGTAAATTTAGAACTGGTTGAATGGCTAGATTCAAAGTAGTTGGTAGTGATCCAGTGTCAGCTTGACAGGATGTCTCCAGTAGGGTGTCCTAGGGATCTATACTTGCCCCCATAGTGTTTAGCTTTTTTAGTAGTGGTAAAGCTATAGATGATCTTATCAGATTTGAGGATAAATTGAGGCTAGATAGTTAATACAATGACAAAATTGGAATGCAAAAAGATCAAAAAGGTTAAAGTGCTGGACTGAAGCTTAATAAAAGGAAATTCAAAATGTAAAGTTTTACATAAGTACAAAAAATCAATTTCCTAAAGTCAGAAGAAGGGAAGGCATGGTCAGATGGGAGTTTGAAAAAGATCTGAATGTTTTGAAGAATTGCAAGCTCAACATGAGTCACCATTGTCATGTGATAGCCAAAAAAACCTCTTGAGATCTTTAGCTTTAAAAAGAAAGATTTTACTTCCAGGAAAAAGGAGGTGATAACCCTTCTAGACTCTGGCTGAGTGAGGACATATCTGGAACTTTGTGTTGAATTCTGGATGTCACAGTTTAAGAACTTTGATAAACTGGAGTAGTATATGAAGGAAATGGCATCCAGGCCTTAAGTACATTCTACTTAAGGATAGGTTGAAAGAAATGGGGACATTGAGGTAGGGGAGAAGATTCAGAAGCAACATAATAGCCTTCCTCAAGTTCTTTGAAAAGATGTTATGTAAAAGAGGAAATAGATGTGTTCTGTTTGATCCTAGAGGGAAGCACACATACAAGTTGTAAAGATTTAAATTTAGACATAATGTCAGGGGAAACTTTTTCACAATTGAACTTTCCAAAAGTGGAATGGATGATTACAGGAGGTGATAATATGTCCTTAATTGGAGGGCTTCAAGTAGACCTTGAATGACTACATGTAGGGTATGTTACAATAGTAGTATCTTTTTGGGTATAGGTTGAACAAAGTAGCTTCTGAAGTTCAGGACCCTTCCAACTCTAAAACTGTGATTCTGAACTCAGTGAATTAAAGAAATGAGACCATCATTACTGAACATCCTGTAAAAAGCCTTTCCTGATATAGGTGTTATATATATATATATACACACACACACACACACACACACACACACATAATAACATTAATCCTATTTCTGCATTAGTCAAGAGAAAAAAAATCAGAGCAATGATGGAAAACCTCAAAATAGAAAAAAACCAACAGCATCAAAGACAAAAGAAATAGTATGGTTCATTTAGCATCTATACTCCGCAGTTCTTTTTTTTTTTTTTCCTGGATTTGGAGATCCTCTTCCATCATGAATTCCCTGGAACTCTTCTTTGCCATTGCATTGGTGAGAAGAATATAGTCCATCACAGTAGGTCAACACTCAATGTTGATGTTACTGTGTATAATGTTCTTCTAGTTCTGCTCATCTCACTCATCATCAGCCCACGCAAGACCCTCCAGGTTTCTCTGAACTCCTCCTGCTCATCGTTTCTTATAGCACAATAGTATTCTATTGTATTCACATACCACAACTTGTCCAGCCATTCCCCAATTGATGGGCACCCCCTCAACTTCCAATTCTTTGCCACCACGTAAAGAGCAGCTATAAATATTTTTGTACATGTGGGTCCCTTTCCCCCTTCCATGATCTCTTTGGGAAAAAGACCCAAAAGTGGTATTGCTGGGTCAAAGTCCAGGGGAGGGGGGAGGGAGGGAGAAATATCTGAAATTGTAAAGCTTGTATAAACAAAGGTTGAGAACTATCTTTACATATAACGGAAAAAAAATAAAATACTTTATTAATTCAAAAAAAAAAGCCTTTCCTGGATGTCCCAAATGTTAGTGCCTTCCCTCTGATTTTATTTCTTTTCTTTTTTTCTTTTTTCTTTTCTTTTTTGGTGAGGCAATTGGGATTAAGTGACTTGCCCAGGGTCACACAGCTAGTAAGTGTTAAGTGTCTGAGGCCAGATTTGAACTCAGGTCCTCCTGACTTCAGGGCTGGTGCTCTATCCACTGCGCCACCTCGCTTCCTCCTCTGATATTATTTCTAATGCATCTTGTGTATATCATATCTGCATATAGTTGTTACGTGTTATCTGGATACTTCATTAAACTGTGAGCTCCTTTAGAACAAAACTTCTTAAACTGTGAGTTGCAACCCCATATGGAGTTTTGTAACTGAATGTGGGGGTTGAGGAAAATTTGGCAACAGTAAAAGGTTATGTATAACTATTTTATATAACTATATATCCAGGATCTCACAAAAATTTCTTGGTCAAAAATAGGTCACCGGTGGAAAAAGTTTTAAGAAGCCCTGCTTTAGAGCAGGGATTTATTTTTTTGCCTTTGTATTTTCAGTGTTTGGCAGAGTGCATGGCATATTGTAGATGCTGCTTAATAGATGTTTATTGACTTGTTAAGTATACCATGGAAAATCTTACAAGAATTATTATAAATTAGTTTAAAATACTTAGAACAAATTCATGACAACCAGTATGACTTATAAAGAGCAGAGTTTTGTAGATTGAAGGGAAGTTGATGAATGTTATCAATTATCAATTTATTACAAGGTGCTGTTTTCTATTCATATGTTTATGAATTAATGATAGTCAGATCTAGAAGTAAGATTACCTTCAAATGGTAGATGATCCCCAAATCTCTTTGATTTGTCTTTGGAATATGTTTATGTATGTAGGTTTTTCTGACCAGAGGATTCCTGATATAATAAAATCTCAACCAAATGGAACCCAACCATAACTTTTTTTGTTGTTTAGGGATTTTGTTTTTTGTTTTTGTTTTTTTCTGTAGTGTCTGACTCTTTGTGACCTCATGTAGTGTTTTCTTGGAAAAGATACTGCAGTAGTTTGCCATTTCCTTCTTTGGGTCATTTTACACATGAGGCAACAGAGACAAACAGGGTTAAGTGACTTGACCAGGGTCACACAGCTAGTGTCTGAGGCCAGATTTGAACTCAGAGAGATGAGTCTTTCTGACTTGAGGCCCAGCACTCTATCCACTGTGTCACCTAGTTGCTCAATAACTAGAGCTCTCAATTAAATACAATTCTTTTTCTGTCCTTTAGGAGAAAGAAGCAAATGATAAGCCAATTTAACGTTGGGGATATAGGAAAACTTCCAGCATGGTATTCTGGATTCAGGACAAGTTCAGTACATTATCTTATACCTTTCATATTTGCTGTACTATAGTACATAATTGCCTTTCAAAATGATAATGGGATCACAGTGTTAGAGCTGAAAGTGACCTTATTAACTATCTAATTCAATCCCCTAATTTTACAGGTGAAGACACAGCCCAAGAAGGGGGGAAATGACTTGTCCAAAGTCACACAGACTATAAATGATAGAGCTGAGATTAGAATCTGGCATCTTCAAATCTCAAACAATTCAACATCCCAAATAATTTTCATATGTGTGAAAGAATACTGTATTTGGAGTTAGATAATTTGATTTCTAGGCTTAGTATGCTATTACAGCTACATCACAATTAGTATTAGTTTAAATAATGGGAAACTTGATTGTTTAAATCTTAAGTGATACCAGTTTGGATTAATGTGAGCCACAATTCAATTAATGTGACAGCATGTAATGTAGTCAAGGACTTTAAACTTCCTGTTTGTTATCATTCTGCACTTGACTGTTGTATGGATATAATGTACTGCTACATAACTATTAAACAATAGGTGCATTGTTTTTTAAAAAATATCCCTTAACAAAATAGAAAAAAAAGAAGAACACTTCATATAAAAACACTGACCATGAAAAAAAGAAGAGGTTTGTTATTACATTAGAATAAAAATTTGATGTAATTGAATGACATGAATTTGGTCATAGTAACTCTAAAATAGGATGGGATTATGAAAGGCCTGAATGTACAATAATGCTATTATCAACATGAGAAATAAAAGAGAAAGGAAAGTTGCATTACTTTTTTTTGTGGTTTGCAAATGAACAAAAATGTTACCATGATAGAAAGGGAGAGCATTAGCTACATGGATTGAAAAATTATAATAAAAAAGTATTATTCTTAGCAGAGTAGCCATTCATATAAGAGCTTCATGTTTGTTTAAGGCAGCTCTAAAAAACTAGAAATGAAGTGAATAGTGAAACAATTTACTGCAAGTCTTAGTTGGTTTGATCACTTTAAAAATCAAGTTCATTTGCATAATGTTACAATCTATGGAGAAGAGATCAGTGCAGATTATAAGGATGTGGAAGCTCCTGATGTTTTGAAGAAAATAATCAAAGAAAATGGATATATAGATGAACAAATTTGCTATGTGAATGAGATAGGTTTAGTCTGGAAAGGGATGCCTTCCAGAATTTATATTACTAAGACAGAAAAAATAAACCTCCATTTGCCTAACACTTTATTTGAAAAGTAATGCAGAAGGGAATTTTAAATTAAAACCAGTGCAAGTTTATCAGTCTAAAATGTTGCCCTTGGAGAGTCTACAGCCATTAATTCATCCCAATTCTTTGACAGTCAAATAAGAAGCATGGGTGACTAAACCTGTTTTTGAAGCTTGTTTTTGTTTTTTAACTCAGCAGTTAAAAAATATGGCAAGGACAACAATATTGTGTTTTAAAACTTTATTGATTTTAGATAATGCTGTAGTTCATCAAACTACAGCTGACTCGTGTGAGAATGGGACTATGCAAATTAATCAAGATCAGGATAAAGCTTTCTATACCTACCAGCATACATACACACACATACATACATATGAAGATTTGAAGAGAGGACCATTTAGTCAAGAGTGCTAAAATATTTTAAACAATAATGTCATATAATTGCAGTAGGCTTATCTTTAGCTATTATTGTTCATTAATTTAAAAAATTATAATATTTTAATCTGCTTTCCATAAGTACTCTATTACTTTGTTTATAATAAACTTGAATCAGACATTTTTCTTTATATGTGCTGTCAAAATGAATTTGGAATACGTTTTTCTAATCCTTTGCTGTTAATCAATTTTTAAAACTTATTTAAGAAAAGTTTGTTTTTAGGCTGGAACCAATGACCGTATTTTACATATAATTTCGGATAGTATGAATTTGAATAATTCTACCACTTCATGGGATTTTTGCACTAATCAGGACCTAGCTATTATTAATGGAAATTGTAAATTATTGTAACTTGTTGTATGGACTTTGGCAAATCACTGAACTTCTCTTAATAAAAGGAAATTCAAAATGTAAAGTCTTACATAAGTACAAAAAATCAATTTCCTCTTAGAATCAGTGACATCTTCTATAGAAATTAAAAAGTGAGGGTGTTAGATTAGATTTATCAATAAAAAGCATTTATTAAGCACATAATGTATGCCAGGCACTGTGCCAGGGAGTAGAGATATAAAAAGTGAGACAGTCCTTGCCAGTTTCTTCCATCAAGGACTATAGTTTTCCAAGATGATGATACTGTGCATGAATCTGTGACCTCCTCAACCTGACTATGTCTTCCAGCTGTGCAGATCACAATCATTCTGTGAATGTGGCTTTTTATCTATGTATTCATGTAAATCTTCTACAAGGGATCCATCCAGCATACTTGGATCTCTCCTTTTAGAGGTCTTGACTTTGCATGTATACCACTGGAGCAAATAGGCTCTTCACTGGCTCTCTTATACTTTTGCTACATGACTAGTCTGCTTTCTTTTATGCTAATGTATCTCTCATCATATTGTTCTCCTATGCAATTTAGTGATAGTAGATAGAGCATTGGATGCAGAGTCGGAATTCTTCCTCAGACACATAATAGCTGTGTGACCCTGAACAAAACCCTCAACTGCTGTGTGCTTCAGGTTCCTCATATGTAAAAGGGCAAGAATAATAACATCTACTTCACAGAATTGTTGTGAAGCTCAAATGAGATGATCTATATAATGAGCTACATCCTATTTCTTCGGGATTTATAGTATTCAATAACTTAAAGCCATATAGAATTATGGAAAGAATATTGACATTCTTATGCAACAAATATTTATTAAGTATCTACTTGGTGCCATGGTGCTACTAGGTTCTGGGAATCCAGAATGGTTTAGTTATAAAGAGCTTTCATATATGTATTATCCAGTTGGATCCCATAACAGTCAGTGTGAGTTAAATAGTTCTAAGTATTATCATCCAAATTGTACAGATGAGGAAACATGTTTAGAGACCTGGATCTAGCATTTAAACATAGGTCATTGTGTAACAGAAAGTCTATCACACCTGGAGTGAAAATACTTGCTTATATTCTGTGATTATTCCATAGATGCTTATTTACTGAATCAATGAAAACATAACCTAGATCTGTGGTTCTTAAAGAATAGTTTGGAAAGAAATAATTGTTTGAGTAAGCACCGTACAAATGACCCAGAGGCTTAAGTATAAAAAACCCCATGAAATTTTTTTGTCTATTTATGATCTAAATAAATACTTATTATGCTTTAATAAAAGACAAAGATAGCTTAATGACATTCCACCAAAAGCACCATCAATGTGCTTGTTAATTCTGGTATAGTCTTTCTTTTTTTGGCTTAAAGTGGGATAGAGATATACTAGGTTATCTGTTCGGTTCTTGTTTTCTCTCCCCTCTCCTCACCCCCCCTTTAAGTGATATCTTTAAGGTATATTCTCAATCATCTTGAATGATACTGGGGAGACACTTTTCTTGATGAGTGAGGACAGAGTCCATTAAAATTTTTTATTTTTCAAAGCCACTAAAACTCCAAAACACACCAAAACTGTGAATCTGAACTCATAGCACCCAGTGATTGAAAAGGTCAAACTCATGGGTTAAAATGACATATACTTCTGGGAAAGCATTACTGTAGTTAGTTTTCATTTGGTATGAAGACTCTTATGTACTGTCCAATCTGTGTATGATGTTTTTTGTGTTTGGGTCTTGAACAGAAGGTGGGGATAAACTAAATGCAGGACAGCTACAAGCCTGTGTGGACAGTCCCTTGTTAAAAGAGATTGCAGGTGGGCTAGCTTCAGGTATGAGAGATGGACTTTATATGGCCACATTGCTAGTTGAGTGTGGTAGAAAAAGTGATTATTTCCACACAGTGGAAGTTAATTCAGTGTAGCTAGGCCTAGTCAGTCCTTCTAACAATTTAAAATAAACTTTGAAAACAAGCTATACATAGAGATTCCAGTTGCATACAGAATTCTCTTTTTCTATTCTTTGTATATGGAAAAGTTCATGTTTATTGAAGTCTGTCAAGTTCATAATAAAAAGAAAATTGAAAAAAAAAGGTCAGTTTTAGAAGACTAATTTTGAAATAAGCATGAATATAAGCAGCCAGAATTTTTTTTTAGTATAGAGACAACTCATATGAGTTTGGAACAAGTATCTTGGTATGGATCCAGACAGCACAGCTGTGGGCTTTTATTTATTTATTTATTTGTTTTTTGTTTATTGGCTATGCAGGGTTTCAGTTCTTTCCACAAAGGAGGGTGGGAATAAAGTAATTATTATTTTTGGTAAGTGTACCAATTCTTCCTCTTAGTTTTGGATATGCTGACACTTAATAGTGTTGTACTTTGAATCTTTTGGGTTTTTTAATTTTTTGAGGCTTTTTATTTTTAAATGAATTATAATTTTTATTTAAAGTTTTGAGTTCCAAATTTTCTCTCTCCTTCCCTCCCTCCCCTTCCCCTTCCCCAAGGCAGTAAGCAGATATAGGTTATACATGTGCAATTATATAAAACATTACCATATTAGTCATTTTGTATAAGAAAACTTGAATAAAAGAAAGTGAAAAATAGCATGCTTCAGTCTTTGTTCAATCAATATTAGTTCTTTGGAGGTGGATAGTATGCTTCATCCTTAGTCCTTTGGGGTTGTCTTGGATCATTGTATTGCTGAGAATAGTTAAATCATTCACAGATCTTCATCAAACAATATTGCTGTCACTGTGCACAACATTCTCCTGGTTCTGCTCTCTTCACTATACATCAGTTCATACAAGTCTTTCCAGCCCTTTCTGAAGTCATTCCTCGTCATTTTTATAGCACAATAATATTCCATCACAATCATATACCACAGATGTTTAGCCATTCTTGTAGTGTTTTTTTAAAACAAAGTAAGGAATGGTATGCTTGTTGCAAATGTTTTGGTGCTTTGGGCATATCTCTTTTCTATCACCTTCTCCTATGAGATTACCTTCCAGCTACTCTGTATATCTTACATGTACTTAGTTATTTGCATTTTGTCTGTCCCATTAGAATATGATCTCTTTGAAGTGATTGTTTTTGCCTTTCTTTGTATTCCCCAGAACTCAGCAATGAGTGCCTGACGTGTAGTAAGTGCATAAAAAGTGCTTGTTAATTTACTTACTAACTTCTCATTCTCACTACGTGACCATCTCACCTTTTTTCTATTCATGCATGTCCTTGATTAAATCTTTTGCATGAGTTTTATACTACATGCTCCATCCTACTGATCTTCATCATACATCTTTCTGTTGTTCTTTGCGTTGCCTATGTTTATAATTCTTGTTTATGATGGGACAATGAGTTAGGAGTTGCTTCTTGTTATTGAAGGGAAAATCTAGGTCTCAGGGTCCAGATTGGAAGCTGTGGAAGAGGCAGGAAAGACCAGGGACTGACTCTGTTATCTAGGAAGGTAAGAGTTTGAAAAGGAAGAAGGAAAAGGAAAGTTTATATTATTATATTTATATTATTTCTCATTCCCACTGGGCTGGACAACATGAGTTCCTTTTCCCTACTCAAGGTTGACCATGTGTACGAAAAATTTAAGTAAAGAGAGCTTCTTTGAACAAAATTATTCCCCAGCAGGGCCCAAACATTGAGAAAGCTGAGGAAGCTCTCTACCAGCTGTTTGTATTTCAGTGTGGTTTAGTCCAAATCAGCTTACTAGTCTAAAACTAATGAGAATTGGGGTTCAGTTTAGGTAGACTTGAGAAAGGAGTAATTGTAGGTCATTTTGGAGCATCAGGCATTCTAGAACAAAGCTTCTTAAATTGTGGTCATGACTCCATGTGGAGTTGTGTAACTGAATGTGGGGGTTGTGAAAAATTTGGCAACAGTAAAAGGCTATGTATGCCTGTTTTCTATTCCTGTGTACCCTGGGTCACGTAAAAATTTCTCAGGCAAGGGGCAGCTAGGTGGTGCAGTGGATAAAGCACTGGCCTTGGATTCAGGAGGATCTGAGCTCAAATCCGACCTCAGACACTTGACACTTGCTAGCTGTGTGACCCTGGGCAAGTCACTTAACCCTCATTGCCCCGCCCCCCCCCAACCCAAACAAACAACCCCCCCCCCCCAAAACCAAAACCTTTCTTTGGGGCAGCTAGGTGGTGCTGTGGATAGGGCACTAGCCCTGGATTCAGGAGAACCTGAGTTCAAATTTGACCTCAAACACTTGATACTAGCTGTGTAACACTAGGCAAGTCACTTAACTCCTATTGCCCTGCAAAAACTGAATGAACGAATGAATGAATTAATAAATGAATGAATAAATGAATAAAGATTTCTCAGGCAAAAGAGTCATGAGTAGAAAAAGTTTAAGAAGCCTTGTTCTAGAGGAAAGCAGGAAAGGTTTTTACAACACAGTAGGGGGACTTTTCAGTAGCTTTCAGATGGCATGATAGTACTGGGTTCAGTAGAGGTAAAGGAAGGCACAGAAACAGAAGGGAGAGAGGATCACAGACATACTGAGATTTTATACAAACAAAATTTTTATTTTTAAAGGGCCAGATGAGCCTCCCATAAACACAGGGAATTTTGTTTTCATACATGGGTGTGTCTATGAAGGGACAGATGAAGCCTGCTAAATTGGAGCCCTCTTCCTCTTGTCAGTTTTACTGTCAAATGTTTAAGTAAAATTTAATTTCTCAAAAATGAAGGGGAAGATGTTTCAAACTTTTAATAAAGGCTAGATTCATATAGGTGGTCGCTGCTTCGAATTTCTTTGCAGTTCAGCCTTCCAGACATTTCATGTTGCCAAATGTCATCTTATATTTCATTTTTTGACCATTCGAACTCACTTTGGGCATTTTATTGATGCACGTTACCTCGAACTGAACTGCAAACTATTTTTTTTTTCAAAAAGAGTGATTCCCGGAATATTTAGAAGTCAAGGGGACTTTGGAGATCTTGTGGTCCAACTCTCTCCTCTTTTTTGCAGATGGGGAAGGAAACGGTAGCCCAGAGAAGCGATATGATTTGTCAAAGGTCCCACTTAGGAGCCAGGATTTAAATTCATATCCTTGAATCTGGTATTCTTCACACTGATGCTTTCTATGAGCCCAGCCCCAGGCTTAGGTACTGTGGGGCTTACAAAGGAAGAAGTTTCCGGTGAAAATAAGACTCAAAAGTATGAAGTAGCCCTAAGATGACAGCATCAAGACATAATGGGAAAAGTATTGCATTTAGAGTCAGAGGTCCTGGGTTTCAGTTTTGGCTCTTGCTTACTGCCTGTGTATCTCGAAAGGGTTCCTTTACCTCTCTTAGGTTTAGTTTCCTTTTCTATGAAATAGGGAGGTTGGACTAAGAGGCTTCTGTCTTCTTGGCTCTTATTACATCTATGAACAATAATAAACAGTATATAATTTCACCTCCATTGGCTTTGAGTATACTTTGTGAATTTTTTTTTTTTTTTAGTGAGGCAATTGGGGTTAAGTGACTTGCCTAGGGTCACACAGCTAGTAAGTGTTAAGTGTCTGAGGCTGGATCCGAACTCAGGTACTCCTGACTCCAGGGCCAGTGCTCTATCCAACTGCGCCACCTAGCTGCCCCTACTTTGTGAATTTTAATAATCTAAAGTTGAAGGATCCAAACTTGACACATTTCTACATAAAGTGTTTGCAATGGGGAAATTTATCTCATGCCAAAAGGAGAAAGCCATTCAACCTTCAATGAACCCCTTTTTTGTTTGTTTGAGAAACTTTGGCATATAGTCCTCCCTTTCTAAATTTAAAGAAAGTAAAAAAGGTATGGTTTTTGTTAGTTATGCATTTGATACTCTGTACCTACCAAATTAATGTCTTCTTATACGGCTCTATTTTCAGTGTGTTGTGTTTATATGCATATTTAGTAGCACCTGGAGGTTTTTGTATAATCAATGTATATGAAACATTTATGTTCATGTTGTAAGACTTGTAACAGTTTCAATATGTTGTATTACTGTAAAGGTTTGTGGTAGGTAAGGCTTGGCTTTTATGGTCTAGGGATGATACAAACATATGATATATTATCTGATACTGAATCTTTCATAAGCATAAATCTCAATCGTGCCTTTTTTTCCTCAAGGGAAAATATAGTCCACTTTATGAGCCACTTCACTTATATAACTTCCAAGATCACATTATATTGAACTGCTTATGTGATATGGACTCTATAGCTTAGTCAGCAAGGAAGAGGAACTCGACTACATTAATTTTAAATGTTTGTTGGAAGCAAGGATTACAATAGGGGGAAGAGATGATTCATGAGCAAGTTAAAGAAGCATATCTGACAATTGACTACAGTGGCTCAATGAATATGCTTGGGCCTTGTAAGCTAAAATCTAGGTTCAAGGAAGTGATTTTCTTTATTACTCTGAGTATCATAAATCATCTTTCCTTTACCTCCTATAGCTGTCACCCCCTCCATGCTTATAAACACTAGGAAGAGAGATGGCTGCCTGGATGGGTAAAGCATTTAAATGATGTTAAAGTTACATCCTCCACTCAGTTCCTATTCCATGTTACATTATGACATTGAAGTGACTCTGAATTCTCAAAGGCTTTGTTAGTAAGGTACAAGTTCAAGCAGGTCCTACCAAACTAGAAAGGCCATGAATAGGGTTGAGGTGATGCATTTGTCTTTGGTGTAACCAAGTTCAGAGAGGCCATACACAGCCTGTTTTAAATCCATGTAATTGTATTATCATGTAATACATATGTCTCCATCTTCTCCACAAGAATAGCATGAGGTACCTTATCAAAAGATTTCCTGAAATATATTAAACTATACAAAATTCCCCCTTTCTGCTACTAGTTCAGTAATCCTATCAAAAAAGGAAATGGAATTAGTTTGGCCTCATCTGTTCTTGATGAAGCCAGGCTGGCCCTCATTGGTCACCACTTTCCTTTTGAGATGTTTACCAACTATATCCTTAATGTTTCTTTGTAGAATTTTCTCAGGAATAGAAGTCCAGCCCACTGGCCTAGGTTTTCAGATTCTGTTCCCCCCTTTTTTTTTTTTTGAAAATTAGAACATTTTCATTTCTCTCATCTTATACCTCTCTTATTTTCCATAAGCTTTCATATTTCTCTGACAGTGGCTCAGCAATCTGACAGTGGCTCAGTTCTTTTGTGATCTGAAGGTGTAATTTATCTAAGCCTTACTTGCCTGTCTCCTTTGTTAGTCATTTTTCCCTCCTTCCTTCTGTCTATCGTCATCAACCCCAGTTTTCTCTTCTTGGATATCATTTGGGACATTTGCATATTTTCCTCCATGTGATGTATTGTAAAAAAAAAAATTCTCAGCGATTTCAAGCCAGTGTTACTTACAAAGTATAGCCAAGGTAGTTGAGCAGGAAAAGTACAGTTAAGCTCCCAAACAACTCCTCTAACACAGATTTAGGCAAAGCTCCAGAAGAGGTTCTGATGGACAAATCCAATAAAAAAAAATCACAATGAATTATTTTTCCAGCCCAGAGCAGTGAGAGAGGAACTATGCATCAAGGCAGTAATACACTCCAAATAGAGGAGCCTGACAAGGTGGTCAATTCAGTTTCCTTACTCTTTACCAAGTTCTAGGTCTCAGATCCCAGGCCACCTAAGGAGAGGACTAGTGCCTAAGAATGACATTCCAGAGTGAGAAGTGAGTAAGTTCAAAATGCATGCAGCAACTATATGGCTCTTGACTTCAGAAGAGGAATGAGCCCAGTCTAGAGTCTGCTCTGGACTAACCAGGTGTGACGATTGGAGCATCGCCACCTGCTGGAGAGTTATTGTAGGAAAGCTCTGCTATGCGTCTGAGGACAAGACATGTGGCTTGGAAGGTCAGTTCCTTGGCATCAGGAAGTGACGTTTGCTCGTGGGTACTGTCTGTCAAAGCTACCAACCAATTAGCTTGGAGCTGTGTGTACTTGTGGATGGCATGTTCCCAGTTTCACAGGAGGCTTGTGGCACGAAGAAGGGGCAAGACACGTTCTCTCTCTTTTGTGAGGACCTCAGGGGAGTGGAGCAGGAGATGCTGTCTCCCTGAGATAGATAGCTGAATCTAGGCCTTTTTCTCTCTTCACCAGATTCTTATGCTCCTTAATAAATGCTTAAAAAGTCTAAACTCTTGCTAAAGCTTCTAATTTATTGGCGACCACTCATTAGATTTTTAGACAGTATAGATAGAATCTTAGCCACACAGGGCAGGAGTTCCAGACCAAAGGAGGTACAATAGTTGCTGTTAATGGCTGAGACCAGCAGCAGTCTACTGGAATAAAACTTTTTTTTTTAAATCATAAAAACATTTTATTATTTTTAGTTACATGTAAAATAGTTTTCAACATTTGTTTTTATAAGATTTTGAGTTCCAAATTTTTCTCCCTCCCTTCCCTTCCCCTCCCCAAGACAGAAAGCATTCTGATATAGGTTATATATGTACAATCACATTAAACGTATTTCTGCATTAGTCATGTTGTGAAAGAAGAATCAGAACAAAAGGGAAAAACCTCAAAAAACAAACAAACAAAAAGTAGAAACAGTTTGATTCAATCTGCATTCAGATTCCACAGTTCTTTTTTCTGGATGTGGAGAGCATTTTCTATCATGAGTCCTTTGGAATTTTCTTGGATCATTGTATTGCTAAGAAGAACCATTTGTCTAACACAAATGATCACAAGGGTACATTGTTGCTGTTACTGTTTACAGTGTTCTCCTGGTTCTGCTCACTTCACTCAGCATTAGTCCACTTAAGTCTTTCCAGGTTTTTCTGAAATCTGCCTGTGGAATAAAGCTTTTTAAACTCTGGGTTGCAAACCCATATTGGGTCATGTAACTGAATGTGGGGGGGAGGGTCACGAAAAATTTGGCAACAGTAAAAGGTTATGTATACCTATTTTATATAACTAGGGTCGCATAAAAATGTCTCAGGTGAAAAGGGGTTGTGAGTGGAAAAAGTTTAAGAAACCCTGTACTAGAACTCCAACTGGCACAACCCCACTGACCTGTTAATCAGACTCAAACACAGGTAAAAAACTTGAAGAGCTCAGACAAGGAGAGCAGTGATAGTCTGCCCTGCATCAGAAAGCTTGGAGGAGGTTCTCAGCTTGAGCTATCCCTTGAGATTCTAGAATAATACAGCACTCAATACTTTCAAGAAAAGCAGTAGCAGGACCAGCCTAAATATTCCCTTCAGAAGGGTGAAGAGTTACCCAACCCTAACATAAATATTGAAGTCAGGAAGTGGGCTGTAGAAGAATAAATGAAGAAAGTGTCATGGGGAAAATGGTTGGGGGTCCTTAGGAATTCCTCTGTAAAAAATTACACTCTAGCACACAGTCCAGTTAGAATTAAAATTGTCTTTTATTTGGTGCTAGAGAAAGTGACCAAGTGGGAAGTCAAAGACTTTACCCCTGGGAAGAAGGTGGATTTGAAACATCTTTCTCCCAGAACAGAAGGCAAAAGCTTTTATAGAGGATAGATAGGGTGACCACTTGAAAATGGAAAGTTTCTTTTTGGGGTGGGGAAAGCTTGGATGCTTGTCATATTCCTGAGAGTCAGGGGAATTCCCCCCCCCCAAAGTGATGATCCTGACCTCTGGGGTCATTTGTCTCCTAGTTGCAGTGAAATAGTAGCCATACTTAGGTGACTTTCCTACTATAGAATTTTATCTCCCTTTACTTCTTAGGTGTGTCTGTCCTGATATCTAGTTGTTCAATCTTAACTTTAATAGTCCCTTCCCTTGATTCCTCAGTATGTCTGCCCTGTTATCTGATCTTCTTTGGTTTTGCTTCGCACAGGAAAAACTTCTTCTGAGTTATCCTAAGCCCCATATCAAAAGAATCCCACCATAATGAGGTATTATGTTGACACAAACATTTAACACATGAATCCAGGAGAGAATTACTCCAAAATACAACTGTGGCCAAATTTAACTAAAATTCCTGGAAGAGATGAAGCAAGAGTTATTGTGGGTTTAAAAAAAATTTTTTTTTAATGAGAGTGCTAGAAAAAAAACTGGGAAAGAAATGAGAGCTTTGGAGGAAAGAATTAGAAAGAAATTAACAGCTTGGCACAAGACATATAAAATTTTGTCTAAGGAACAAATGCCTTGAAAATTAGAATGAACCAAACCAAATTTAATAATCCCAAGATACAATAAAGAAATATAAAATTAAAGGGAAAAGACAAATAACAAAAGAAAATGTTAGGTATATAATGGCAAAAACAGCTGACCTGAAAAATAGCATAAGAAGCGATCACTTAAAAGTCACTGAGATACCAGAAAGCTATGACCAAAATTTAAGAGGATACCATATTTCAAGAACTCTTAATAGAAAACTTCCCAGATCTCTCAGAATCATAGGGCAAAGTAGATATAGAAAGAATTCATTAGGCACTGCCTGGAAGAAACTCCAAGATGAAAACTTTGAGCTTTCTGGTGAAAAAAAAAATACTGCAAGCTACAAGAAGGAATGAATTCAGATACTATTAGCAGCTACTACTATAAAGGAGAAGGGGAGAGACAAGTGTAAAGTCTAAAATTCTAGCTGTGATGTTTAAAATCTAATGAGTGGTTGCCTTAAATTAGAAGCTTTAGCAACAGTTTTGGCTTTTAAGTATTAAAGTGTATTAGAAGTTAGTGAAGAGAATGAGAGAGGAAAACCCTTGTTTAGATCTATTTGATATAGTCAGAGAGAAAAACTTGCCTTTCCCTAACAGCCCACATGAAGTTTTCTGCCACCACCCCAAAGTCCAGACCCAAAAGACCTTGCTTCTCCCAGAAGCCCCCTGTCAAGCAGGAAGCAGGGCTGTCCTTGCACACAGCTCCAAGCTAATTGGGTGGTAGCACCAATAGACATGACCCACAGGCAGCAGACATCACTTCTGGACACCAGTCCGACCTTTGACACCCCAGAAAGGTCACCTTATGCTTTCTCCTCATGGCAGAGCCTCGCTGCAATATCATTCTCAGCAGGTTGGTAGCGCTCTGATTCTCACCCACAGATACTATATATTCCAGAAGGCAAAAAATATAGGCTTACTCATATGAGCTGAGTATTATCCTAAACAGGGAGAAATGAACCATTAAAGAGAACTTCCAAGCATTCCAGATAAAAAGACTAGAGCTAAAATAGGAACTTTGAAATAAAAACACAGGAGTTTGGGGCAGCTAGGTGGCACAGTGGATAAAGCACCGACCCTGGATTCAGGAAGACCTGAGTTCAAATTCAGCCTCAGACACTTGACACTTACTAGCTGTGTGACCCTGGGCAAGTCACTTAACCTTCTTTGCCCTGCAAAAAACAAAAACAAAAACAAACAAACAAACAAAAACCACAGGAGTCAAGAGAAATACTTTTTTAAAAAGTGAACATGAATGGGGAAGCTAGGTGATGCAGTGGATAGAGCACTGGCCCTGGAGTCAGGAGTTCAAATCTGGCCTTAGACACTTGACACTTACTAGCTGTGTGACCCTGGGTAAGTCACTTAACCCCAATTGCCTCACAAAAAAACCAAATAAGCCCCCCAAAACAAAAAAATGAACATGAACAAACAACATGGTAGAATATTGTATATTTTTTCCTCTTCAATTAGTTGAGTCTGTATTTTGGTAAAGAGTGTTTTATGGTTTTAAACATATAATTCCTATGTTGCTTAATAAATAGATTCCCAGATATTTTACACATTCTGTAGTAATTTTAAATTGAATCTTTCTATCTTTCTCTTCTGAGTTTTGTTGATAATGTACAAAATAGATGATGATTTTTGCAGATTAATTTACATCATGCTAATTTACTTAGGTTATTGTTTCTACTAATTGAGTCACTGGGGTTCTGTAAAGCAACATAGCTTTAGAAATAATTTATTCTCTCTTTGTTCTTATTACCTAATTCTTTCATGTCTTTATTGCTGTACCTAACATACTTCTAGAAGGATATCAACATGGTCTTTAGGATATAATGATTTTAATATGTTGCTATAACCTTTTGACTAACATTTTATTTAATATTTTGCATCCCTATTCATTAGAAATGTTGGTCTATAATTTTCTTTTTCTCACTTCTCTATCTTTGGTTTAATTACCAAGATTTCGTAGTTTGGTAGGCTGGTATATTTCCCTATTCTTGCAAACAATTTATGTAAAATTGAAATTAATTGTCCTTTGAATATGTGATAAAATTCAAAAGTAAATCAATCTACATTTTCATTTAAAAAATTAGTGACTGATAATTTTTCTATATTTCTTTTGGTTTTGTTGTATTTCATTTTTTTCATTTTCTTTTCTGTTGATTTTCTTTTCATTTTTAGTAAAGGTTTATTTAATTTGTTATATTAACTTTTTCCAAAGAATCAACTTTTAGTTTTCTTTATCATTTCTGTATTCTTAGATTTCCTGTTTATTTTTTTCTACTTTAATTTTCATTATATCCTCTTTTATACTTATTTTGGGTTTGTTAACTTTGTAGTATTAAAAAAATGCACATTCAGTTTACTTATTCTCTACTTTTCTATTTTGCTAATGTATATATTAAGGTATTTTCGCCCTGGGGACTGCATTAGCTGCATTCCAGAAATTTTGATATATTCCACCATTATTATTTTTTCACAATTATTGTTTCTAGGATTTGTTCTTCGATCCACTCATTATTTAGTATTTAATTGTTAAGTCTTCATTTTGGTCTGTGCTTTTTGTTTGTGCTCCCTTAATGATATTTCTTTCTTTCTTAATTTATTTTGTTGGGGCAGTGAGGGTTAAGTGACTTGCCCAGGGTCACACAGCTAGTAAGTGTCAAGTGTCTGAGGCTGGATTTGAACTCAGGTCCTCCTGAATCCAGGGCCGGTGCTTTATCCACTGCGCCATCTAGCTGCCCCCTAACGATAATTCTTAACATGACCAGTAGGAATTTAATAAATACTTGTTGAGGGGTAGCTAGGTGGCGCAGTGGATAAAGCACCGGCCCTGGATTCAGGAAGACCTGAGTTCAGATCCAGCCTCAGACACTTGACACTTACTAGCTGTGTGACCCTGGGCAAGTCACTTAACCCCAATTGCCTCACCCCCCTCCAAAAAAAATACTTGTTGACTGACTTAGTACTATTATATTATTACCTAAAAAGGATGTGTTTACAGTTTCTTCCTTTTTACATAATTAAAAAATCTTCCACCCTTTTAAAAGCATTTTGTCCTTTTCCAATTTACATGTAAAAAGTTTAACTTTTGTTTTTTAAAATTTTGAGTTGAAAATTCTTTCCCTTTCTTCTACCCCTACCCCCTCATTGAGAAGGCAAGCAGTTTGGTATAGATTTTACATGTAAAATTATGCAAAACATATTTATTAGTCATATTGTGATAGAAAACAGACAAAAGAATTTTTAAAATATGTTTTGAGCATTCAGACTCCATCAGTTTTTTTCTCTGGAGGTGGATAGCATTTTTCATTGTGAGTTCTTTGGAATTGTCTTAGATCACTGTATGCTAAGAACAACTAATTAATTCACAGTTGATCTGTGTGTGTGTGTGTGTGTGTGTATATATAAATACATATTGCAGTTACCATGTACAATGTTCTCATGGTTCTGCTCATTTGACTTTGTATCAGTTCTTGTAAGTCTTTGCAGGTTTTCTGAAACTATTCTGCTTGTTGTCATTTCTTATAGCACAATAGTATTTCATCACAATCATATACCAGAACTTGTTCAGCCATTCCCCAGCTGATGGGCATTCCCCTGCTAAACTGCTTTCTAATTTTCCCAACAGTTTTTGTCAGATAGTGAATACTTGCCCATTCTTCTCTAATCTCTCTCCTTTCTAAGAGACTTCATTTTATTTCTCTTCATTGCGTACCATTGACTTGACTGGATTATTATCACTTTCCCTTTATCTTCTTGTTCCTTTCTCCCTTTTTATGTGCCCTCCCATTCTACTCTGCCCCATGCCTCCCCAAAATTGATAATTCTATAGTCAAGATGTTGTGGGATTTAGACCGTGGTGTTTCAGGCTTGTTCCTTTATGATCACTTCTATTTAAGTTCCACTTTTGTTTCTTATAATGTAATGGAATAAAAATGGAATAGCCATCTGGCAAAAATTAGTTTTTTATTAATACTTCACCTCATATACCAATATATCTTCTAAATGGACATGAACTGGAATTAAAAGGTCACGTCATTAACAAATTAGAGGAACAAAGAAAAAATTACCCTTGAGATTTTTGGGTAGGAGGAGTGTTTGTGACCAAACAACTTATAGGATCATACACAAAAATGGACAATTTTGACTATATAAAATTGTATATTTAGCATAAACATAGGAAGACTTTCAAGCTATCTACAACCATAAGAAAAGATGCTCTAAGCCACTAATAATTAATGCAAATTAAATGCATTTTAGAGATTTTACCTCACACCCATTAGCCTGGCAAAGATGATAGTAGAAAACGATAAATGTTGCAGGAGCTACATAAAAAAACCAGACACACTAGCAACTGCCATTCTGGAAAGCAGTTTGGAACTGTGCCTCAAAAGTTACTAAACCGTGCATATCCTTTGACCTAAAAATATCACGACTAGACCTATTCCCCATAGAGATCAAAGTAAGAGAAAAAAGGACCTTTATGCACAAATATTTATAGAGCTCTTTTTTTTGATAACCATAATTTGAAAACTTAAGGGTTTTGCCAATCTATTGGAGAATGGCTAAACAAATTGTGTTATATGATTGTATATTATTTTGCCATAAGTTATGATGAAATGAACAATTTCAGAGGCAACTGGGAAGACCTCAGTATATTGTTGCAATTACATGAAAATTAGGATAATAGGATAATTTAGTAAAATTAGGTATAGAGAAAACCAATTTTGAATAACTTTAGAATTCTGATCAGTGCCATGTTGATAGACAAGTACAAAAGACCACTCACCTTTCCTCAGAGTGGCCATCAAGTTAAAATGCAGAAAGTGACATAAATTTTCAGAAATGGCCATTGTGGGAATTTGTTTTGCTCAACTGTGCATGTTTGTGATGAGGGGTTGTTTTTTTAAGGGGGAGTTATTTGTTGTGGGGAGAGGGAAAGAATATAAGTGCATGTAAAAATAAATTTATTTAAAAAATAATGTTATTTGAAGCTGTCTTCCTTTATTAGTTTATAGTTGACAGATCTTGTGTAAACCTGACCTGGGTCCTTGATACTTGAATTTTTTATTGCTGCTTGTGGTATTTTCAGATAAGTTTGAAGCTCTGGATTTGGACTGTGACATTCCTGAATTTTCATTTTAGGGTTTCTTGTAGGAAAGTGGGATGTGGAATCTTTCTTTTCATTCATGATTGCTTGAAATACAATATTCACGCTTTTCTTATGGTCACATTTTTTAGGTAGATTGATTCTTAGATCCTTTTCCCCTTGACTTTTTTCCTAGATCAGTTGTTTACAAAGTCACCTAATATTTTCTTGCATACTTTTTTCAGTTTTCTAACTTTGTATTAACATCCTGTTGTTTCATAAAGCAATTAACTTCTGTTACATTCTGATTTTCGAACAGTCTGCTCCTTGGGTTAAGTTTTATACCTTACACTGAACTATGAATTCTCCTTGGAAGTGCTCTCATTTGTTTTCCAATTTTTTGCTTAAGATATTTCTTTAATTTATGGTTTTAAATTTGTCCTTTATTTCTTTCAGGAATCCTGGTTGATCTTATGACCAGATTATGTTTTTCTTTGAGTCTTTTGCTTGTAGGTGTTCTTGAGATATTTCCTTCTGTGTTTGTCTTGTGTATCCCTGACTCCATAACAGTTCTTTATCATGGATGTCTCTTTTCTTTTTCCCTTTTATTTCCTGAATTGGGACTTTGTGTTTGAGCCATGCTCTGTGAGGGATTGCCAGTGCCACATTTGGCCCTGATCTTTCCTTGAATCCCTTGAATTCCCTTGACTTTCTCTGAATCAAGTCCTGTGTCATTGGGTGACTCAAGCTAGGGACCTGCAAAGTTTGGATTCACCTTCAGTGGTCAGATCTAAGAGGAAGTCTAATCACTGTCTTCCTAACCTGAGCTTTTATAAGTTCCAGACTCTGTTTTGGGACTAGACAACACAGTTATATATTTGTTTTCCAATTGGAGCACCAGGGAACTGTTGCTGGTTCCGGCTACTGTTAGCTAATTGAAATCACTGTAGGTTCAAAGGGACATTAATGCATGTTCCCCTTTGGTCCAGTCAGCTCATCTGCAGGTCCCTGACCAAATCTGTGAGTTGAATCCACAAATCTCAGATGGAAAAGTGAGTTGCCACTCACATTCTTATTGCTTTTCCCTTAGTTTCAAGCTTGTTCTCTCAAGGATTACTGAGTTCATGCTGGGTCCTGACCCAAGTCAGAAGTCAGACTGACCTATATTCAGACTGCCTCTGATCGTTGCTTTTTGTCCTGGCACAGATGCAGGATGGACATAACCTTATTGGCTCCATCCCATTCACAGTGCCAGAATCCTCTGCATGACACTTCTTTTTTCTTCTGAAGCAGAATTTCTACAAGTGCTTTTGTTTTTGCCAAATGTTAATTTCCCCCCAATTACATGTAAAGATAGCTTTCAACATTCACTTTTGTAAGATTCTGAGTTCCAAATTTTTCTCTCATCCTCCTTTCCCTTCCTCCTTCCAAATCTAGCAAGCAATAGGTTATACATTACAATCATGTTAAAACATATTTCCATATTAGTCATGTTTTAAGAGAATAATCATAACAAAAGGAGGAAAAACACAAAAAAGAAACAGCAAAAAAGCAACAACAAAAGTAAAAATAGTATGCTTCAATCTTCATTCAGACTCCATAGTTCTTTTTCTGTATGTGAAGAACATTTTCCATCATGGATCTTTTGGAATCATCCTGGATCATTGTATTGCTGAGAAGAGCTAAGTTTATCACAGTTGATTATCAAAGTGTTGTTGATACTGTGTTCAATGTTTTAGGTCTTTTGCCCAAAGAAATCATGGAAGGGGGAAAGGGACCCACATGTACAAAAATATTTATAGCTGCTCTTTACGTGGTAGCAAGGAATTGGAAGTTGAGGGGGTGCCCATCAATTGGGGAATGGCTGGACAAGTTGTGGTATATGAATACAATGGAATACTATTGTGCTGTAAGAAATGATGAGCAGGAAGAGTTCAGAGAAACCTGGAGGGTCTTACGTGAGCTGATGATGAGTGAGATGAGCAGAACCAGAAGAACATTGTACACAGTATCATCAACATTGAGTGTTGACCTACTGTGATGGACTATATTCTTCTCACCAATGCAATGGTACAGAGGAGTTCCAGGGAACTCATGATGGAAGAGGATCTCCAAATCCAAGAAAAAAAAAGAAAGAAAGAACTGTGGAGTATGGATGCTGACTGAACCATATTATTTCTTTTGTTTTGGGTGCTGTTGTTTTTTTTTTCTATTTTGAGGTTTTGCATCACTGCTCTGATTCTTTCTCTTGTAACAGGATTAATGCAGAAATAGGATTAATGTTATTATGTGTATATATATATCTATATGTATATGTATAGAGATATATAGATATAACCTATATCAGATTACCTGCTGTCTAGGGGAGGGGGGAGGGAGGGGAGGGAGGGAGAAAAATCTGAAATTGTAAAGCATGTATAAACAAAAGTTGAGAACTATCTTTACATGTAACGGAAAAAATAAAATATCTCATAAAACAAAAAAGATACTGTGTTCAATGTTCTCTTGGTTTTGTTCTTTTCACCCAGCATCAATTCATGTAAGGCTTTCCAGGTATTTCTGAAATCTGCCTGCTTATTTCTTACAGTACAGTAGTATTCCATTACATCCATATACCACAACTTCATTAGCCATTTCCCAGTTGATGGGCATCCCCTCAATTTTAATTCTTTGCCACCACAAAAAGAGCAGCTATAAATATTTTTGTGCATGTGAGTCCTTTTCCCTTTTTTATGATCTCTGGGATATAGACCTAGTAGTAGTATTTACTGGGTCAAAGGGTATATACAGTTTTGGGTTTGTTTGTTTTTTTTTTTTTTAGTGAGGCAATTGGGGTTAAGTGACTTGCCCAGGATCACACAGCTAGTAAGTGTTAAGTGTCTGAGGCCGATTTGAACTCAGGTACTCCTGACTCCAGGGCTGGTGCTCTATCCACTGCGCCACCTAGCTGCCCTGGTATATACAGTTTTAAGGCTTTTTGGACATGGTTCCAAATTGCTCTCCAGAATGGTTAGACCAGTTCAAAACACCACCAACAGTGTATTAGAGTTCCAATTTTCCCATATCTCCACCATTTATAATTTTCCTTTTTTGTCATATTAGCCAATTGGATAGGTGTGAGGTGGTTACCTCAGCAGGGTTTTTTTTTTTTTTTTCAGGGCAATGGGGGTTAAGTGACTTGCCCAGGGTCACACAGCTAGTAAGTGTCACCTGTCTGAGATTTGAACTCAGGTACTCCTGAATCCAGGGCCGGTGCTTTGGTGCTTTATCTACTGCGCTATCTAGCTTCCCCCTCAGAGTAGTTTTAATTTGCATTTCTCTAATTAGTAGTGATTGAGAACATTCTTTTTTTCATATGGCTATAGATAGCTTTGATTTCTTCATCTGAAAATTGCTTGTTCATATCCTTTGACCATTTCTCAATATTTGATTCAGTTCTCTATATATTTTTAGATATGTGGCCTTTATCAGAAACACTGGCTGTAAAAAATGTTTCCCAGCTTTCTGCTTTCCTTCTAATCTTGTTGGCATTGGTTTTGTTTGTGTAAAACCTTTTAATTCATTATTTTCTTTATCTCATCTTTGATCATATGTTCTTCCCCTCTCCATAGATCTGAAAAATAAACTATTCCTTCCTTTTCTAATTTGCCTATATCACCATTTATGTCTACATCCACATATCCATTTTGACTTTGCTTTGTTGTACAGTGTAAGATGTTGGTCTATGCCTAGTTTCTTCCAAACTATTTTCCAGTTTTTGTCAAATAATGAGTTCTTATCCTGGAGACTAGGGTCTTTGGGTTTATCAGAAAGGAGATTGCTATATTCATATTATGTCTATTTTTGCTTTGTTTTGTCTGAGATAAGGATTTCTACCCCTGCTCTTTTTACTTCTGCAGAAGCATTATAGATTCTGCTCCAGCCTTTTACCTTTACTCTGTGTGTATCCTACTGCTTCAGATGTGTTTCTTGTAAACACCATATTTTAGGATTCTGTTTTTTAATCCACTTTGCTATCTGCTTCTGCTTTATTGGAGAGCTCATCTCATTCACATTCACAGTTATAATTACTATGTATTTCCTTGTATCCTATTTTCCCCCTTGTTTATACTTTTCTCTTTTCTTTTCCCCATTCCTTCTCACCAGTGTTTTGCTTCTGACCATCACCTCCCTCATTTTATCCTCCCTTATATCAACCCCACCTCCCTTTTGCCTCCCAGTTTTGATCTCCCTTCTATCAGCACCCCACCCTTTTCTTTCCCTTTCCCCTCTTACTTCCCTATAGGATAAAATAAAATTCTATACCCAACTGAGCATGTATGTTATTCCCTCTTTGAGCTAAATTAGATTAAGGTAAAAAAAAATCTCACCCATACTTTCTAGGGGGAACTCTTTTGTAATAGGTCTGTTGTGCCTCTTCATGTGATGTGATTTACCCCATTCTGCCCTTCCCTTTCCTCTTCTAGCAGTATAATCCTTTTTGTCACCCCTTAAGGTTTTTTTTTAATATTATCATATCAAAATCAACTTATACCCACACCCTCTGTATGTGTACTTCTATCTGTCCCAATAATGATACAATTCTCAAGAGTTACAAGTATCTTCTTCCTGTGTAGGAATGTAAACATTTAAACTTTATTTAATAACATGGTTTCCCCCTACACACACACACACACACACACACACACACACACGCACACGCACACGCACACGCACACGCACACGCACACGCACACACACCCCCTGGTTTTACCTTTTTATGCTTCTCTTGAGTTTTGTATTTATGTAGATTGAATTTTCTATTCTGTTATGGGTTTTTCATTAGGAAAGTTTTAACATCTCCTATTTTGTTGAATGCCCATCTTTTTCCCTGAAAGATTATGCTTAATTTTGCTGGGTAGTACATTCTTCATTATAATCCCAGTTCCTTTGCTCTTCAGAATATCATATTCCAAGTCCTATGATCCTTTAATGTTGAAGCTGCCAGATCCTGTGTCATCCTGATTATTGCTCCTTGATAATTTAAATTGTTTCTTTCTGGATTCTTGCAGTATTTTTTCCTTTACCTGATAATTCTGGATATTCCTAGGAGTTTTCTTTTTGGGGTCTCTCTTAGGAGATGATCGGTGTATTATTTCAATGACTGTTTTTTTCTCTGGTTCTAAGACATTGGGGCAGTCTCCTTGATAATGTCATGAAATATGCTGTAGGCATTTTGACATTATTCTCCTCTGAGTTTGTTTTGATCCTCCCTGTCGCCATAGTAATTTTCTATTGTGAGGGGTTTTCTCTGTTCATTATTCATATTTTAGCTTATTTTGTGCCTTTTAAAGTTGAATTCTGTACCTGGGGTACAGTGTGCACTGTCCCAAGCTTCTTTTGCTGGGGGCCAGGGGTCCAGTCACTGGCTTTCTGCTCTGCAGCCTCAGCTGCTTGCAGCTTGCAGCTTTCTCACTGCACTGGTGTGGCCCAGCCTAGTTAGGCATTTTGGGTAACAGATACTCCAGGTGTCAGATTGCCTTCTGCACTGGGGCTGGGGGGCTCACAACTGGCCTGTGTGCCACTAGCTTGCTGAGCTGGGACCAGGGGTCCTTAGCTGCTGATCTGTGCTGTGATTAAGAGCCTTTTGTTGGCTTGCCTAGACACCCTCTGCACTGAGCTGTTGCTCTCCTTTTACCCAGGTGAGACAGACCTTTCCTGAAAACCTTCCAGGTTATCTTAAGCCAGGAGATTGTTTCACTACATCTTTTCATAGGTTTTGCAGCTCTAGAATCCATTGAGAGACTTAACTTGTTGTTTCTGAGAGAAATTTGGGAGAGCTCAGGCACCTTCCTGGCTTCACTCCCTTATCTTGGTGCCACCTCCAGAACTTTGCAAGCACTTGAGCTTTGTGTCCATAGTACCAAAAATTTGCTTACTGTGGAAATTTATTTCCACAATAGGCTTCCATAGTGTGATCTTTCTTCCAGACTCCAATGGCTTCTGGCCATCTGTTTGCATAATTTCGACTGGATAGAGAAACTTATTTCTATTTCTCTTTAGTTTTCTTTGTCATTGCTTTATCAGGAATCCTTTTCAGATACTCACTTGGGTGTATGTGGGAGACGTGAGCTCCTTAATAACTTTTCATATCTTAAGTGGAAGTACATATGATATATACAGAATAAATATAGAAAATAAATATAAATAAATACAGTTTGTAGTTTTACTTTACCATCTGCAGATTGGCAATGATGACTCAACAAAACTGAGAGCAGCCAGTGTTGAAGGGGTTACATGTTCATATGTATACTAATTCCTTATTGGAGGAGCTGCGAGTTCATCTCTTATGGAAGACAGTTTGGAATTATGCAAGAAAAGTGACTAAATGGTAATATAATTTGACCTAGAGATTTCATCTTGGGACATATATCCTAAGGAAGTTGAGATAAAAATAATGGTCCAGTTTATGAAGTGTCCAAAAAGTTTTAGTGCAATTTAAAGCCATTATAGTTTTAAAGCTACTAAAGCTTTTACTTTCAAGTTTAGTAGCTTAAAACTGGACTAAGACTCTTAGGATTGGTCTGTATAACAACACATTCATAGTAGCACTCTCTGAAGTAGTAAAGATCTAGAAACAAAATTAGTACCTATATATTAAGGGTTTTCTGGAAAAATTAAGATATATGAATGTAATAGAATATAATTGTACAGTAAATGTAGAATGAGGTATTCTGGAAGGCCTGGGAAGAATTGTATGAAATTACGTAGAGTGAAATAAATAGAAGTAAAAACCAAAATAAAACCCAAAAAAACCCAATACAGTGACTACAACAACATAAATAAAAAGATCCCTAAAAAGAAGCTGACATTTTAGTAACTGAAAAACCAGTGACGGCCCCAGAGATCAAATGATGAAATATCTATCTCCTTTTGGTAGATTAATGAGGTACTATCAGGACAGAATGTTTTCTACATTGTCAGATGCCATCACTGCCTGAATTTAGCTATGAATAAAGAGGTAAAATGTTTTAGTTTTTTTCAATTGTTTTAGTTGATTCAGGACCTGTGATTTCATTGCTGTGTATAGGGAGTTCAGTGTAGAAACTCTCTCTCCCTATGTAGTTTTTGCAAAGCTTCCCAGTTTACAATGCTGAAGGATAGCTGAATATAAAAAAAGGTTAAGCATTTTGTTTTTGGGACATAATATGGGTCAGTAAGATGGTAGTGTTTGAAAAAGGGTCTTCCTCATTTTAAGGCTGCCCTCTATTATCCACTATGTCTGTCTACTATATATATATATATATATTTTTTTAATTTTTAAATTTAAATTTATTTATTTATTTATTTATTTTTGTGGGGCAATGAGGGTTAAGTGGTTTGCCCAGGGTCACACATCTAGTAAGTGTCAAGTGTTTGAGGCCAGATTTGAACTCAGGTCTCCTGAATCTAGGGCTGGTGCTTTATCCACTGTGCCATCTAGCTACCCCCGAAATATTTTTTTTGTCCACTATTCTTATACCTTACTTAGGTTGAAAGCTTTAATTTTTATCATCTTGATATCATTATTTGCAGTTTTCCCTAACAAATGTCAGTGTGGGTCCTCTTTACCTAAATCCTAATATAGCTGTATTCAGTGATTTTTTTTCATAATATTCAGATGTGCACATTCTAAACTATTTAAATTGACTTTTTTCTCATGTGAAATTTGTCATGATTCTCCACTATTCTCCCTATGTTATGTATATCAAATGGATCGAGGATTTGCTAACAGCCCAATATAACAGAAAAGACAGATGGAAAACTACTGAGCAGCTGCAGTAAGGAGTTTGTTGAATGAGAGACTTAGAATTCATAGATTGTCACTAATAAGTTATATTGTTTGACAGTTAAGATCATAGATTAGCTTATTGTGCTTTTCTTAAATTTAGTGACCTATTGTTTCAGTTGAATGAATTCTTTATTATGCATGAGTTAAACCAATTCTTTGCCATATATAAATAATGCTTAATATTGTTCAGTTTTTTGCTTAACTGTAGAATATTTTGTTATATTTTACCATTTTACAGTATTTAATTATTTTGCAAATTCAAATAGAATCTAATATTTTCATGGAAAATGTATTGAGGGTCTTGGGGCTTTCTTTGTCTTTGCAAAGACTAAGTGCCATTGTTATACTCACCAATCCTTCACTAAGCAAGTAGAATTTCATTTATTTTTGTTTAATATATCACCTTTTCTTGTTTTCTTTGTAGCCAAATATGAATAAAATGATTACCTTCCATTTATCCAATAAAATTTCTAAATGACACTAGTATCATCTTGACATTCACATGACAATTATGAATTGTTTTGAGACAAAAAGCTTTTCCTTGTGTCAAGTATTTATTAATTGAATGCCTACCTATTTGTTTTTAATGTATTTTTGAATTGAGTTTCTCAAAAAAAATTTTGGTTTAATCTAATAGCTTGTTTCATTTCCTCTGGACACAATCCACTTAAAGAAGTATACATGCTACTGAGTACCACTTATTTGAATTCTATATCTACTCACAGTGTTTTTTTGAGTAGGCACTATAGCTAAAAATATCTGAAAGTGTTTTTCTTTGTTTCTCTCTGCAGGATGACGTAGCCTTGCCAGAGACTTAGAAGCTGAGCAGAAAATGAGCTTAACATCCTGGTTTTTGGTGAGCAGTGGAGGCACCCGCCACAGGCTGCCACGAGAAATGATTTTTGTTGGAAGAGATGACTGTGAACTTATGTTGCAGGTAATTGCATCAGCTTTCATTCCATATGGGTCTACTTAAAGTTTAGATTTTTTATACAAGGTTATTCTATACTGCTTTTGAGAGTTATAGTACTTTCAAGAAGTTATTTTGTGTTTTTACATATATAGAGTTTTCCAAAATCCTAGTGCTGTTTTAAGCTTTAAAAGTTTAAAATTGCACTGAAACTTTTGGGATACCCCATATGTGTATATAAGAATGTATATACATATACTCAAATATACATATGTACACACATGTTTTTTAACTTTAGCTATTCAGTTTTAGGTAAATTGCTTTTAGTTCTACTCATCATCATAGTAAAAGAAACACTTGGTTCTGGTGCTGCTAAGGAAAAAGTATTGAATAAGAAGTAATAGTTAATTTTTTTTTTTAGTAAAATAAGCTAAATTGGATTTTTAAGAGCAGGGAACATTATTTTGTAATAAGGCGACAATTCAAAGCAGCATTTTGAAATTAAGAGATCACTAAGTAAAAAACCAAGTTC
Organism: Dromiciops gliroides; assembly: GCF_019393635.1. Taxonomy (NCBI): domain Eukaryota; kingdom Metazoa; phylum Chordata; class Mammalia; order Microbiotheria; family Microbiotheriidae; genus Dromiciops; species Dromiciops gliroides. Next base: position 135,261,592 of record NC_057864.1, read on the forward strand.
TGATCTTTTCTCTTTTGCTAACTCATTTTGTTCCTAGGTTCCCAGGTAAAGGGGCATTTTATTTATTTATTTATTTATTTATTTATTTATTTATTTATTTATTTATTCATTCATTCATTTATTTATTTTTAAATTTTTAGTGAGGCAATTGGGGTCAAGTGACTTGCCCAGGGTCACATAGCTAGTAAGTGTCAAGCGTCTGAGGCCGGATTTGAACTCAGGTACTCCTGACTCCAGGGCCGGTGCTCTATCCACTGCACCACCTAGCTGCCCCCTAAAGGGGCATTTTAAAAAACTATGTAGGGTGGTTAAACTACTGCATTTTGTGTTTTTCATTATGGTTCTTCCCAGTAGCTTGATGAACAAAACTTTAACTAAAGTACTCTGAGTATAATCACAGGTTAAGATTCCTTATGTTAAGTTCTTTTACATATGAAGGGAGTAATCTTTGAAGTATCTTTGAACATAACTGTGGATAAGATATTTAGCCACAGTGAAATGCAAACCTACATTTTTCAGTCAGTTTTCAACTTCACTTTATGTTAAATTATAATGAATCACAGAATATAAAAGATGAAAGGGATCTCAGAGCTTAACTAGTCAGTCTTAAGGTACATATAGGAATCCCTACTGCAACATTCCTGAGAAGTCATAACCAAGCCTTCTCTTGAAACCTTTGGGGATAGGATATCTGCTATTTTCCAGGAAAACCCATTCTACTTTCCGCTCAACATTTGGTAATTTTTTTTTGGCATATTTGAAGGAGTCACTGACTTTTTAGTCAGAGGATCCAGGTTCAGACAATATCTTGGTTCTTATTGTGTGACTTTAGGTAAATCATTTCACTTCTCTATGCATAGTTTCATTATATGTAAAAATAAGGAGTTCAGATTAAATGAATTTGAGGGCAGTATAGTAAAGTTTCCACTTTCCACAAGAGTGCTGGATTTAGAGTAAGATGATCTGAAATAAGGTTCTGCTTTTTCTACTTACTTGGACATATCATTTAACCTTTCTCTGATCCTCAGTTTTTTTAATCTGGAAAATGAAAGGGCTGTGATGGAATTTGAATTTGAAATCTATTATTCTACGATCTTTCAATTCATGGTTTCTTAAAACCTGGGGTCTTTGAACTTGTTTGCTTGTATTTTGATAGTTGTAATTCACAGTAATTCATTTAGTAATCCTATATAATTTATGTATTTAAAAGCATTATTCAGAAAAGGGTGCCATATGTTTCATGACACAAAAAAATGTTAACCCCGATTTGGATGCTATCCAGCTGTAGTTTTAAAATATAACATTCAGAAGTAAGCATCTTACTCCAGTTGGGGAGGGAAGAGAACAGTAGAACTGTTACCTCCCAAGTCCTAACTGCTATGCTTTGCTTTATGTAGCCTCAGATCACATTGATTCTTCTGGTAGCCATAATCTTACTGTTGATAGATATTGAGCTTGGAATCCACTAAAACCTACAGGTCCTTCTCAGATCAACTGCTTTCTTTTACTACTTTCACCTCATTAAATTGGCATTTTTTTTAGCCCAGATGTAAGAATAGATTTTTCTCACTGTTGTTGCCTGTAAAGATCTTTTGTGTTAACTATCCTTTCCATTTTTTTGTCATCTGCAAATTTAATAAGCCTCCTATCCATCCTTTTGTCCAAGTCATTAGTAAAATAGTTAAGCAATTCAAGGCATGCGCCAATCCTGAAGGCATTTATTTGGAGAATCCTCCTAAGACGACATTGGACCATTTATTAACTGCTCTTTAGTACCTTTCATAGTTGAAAGGGGACCTCAGAAGTGAATCCAGTCTAACCTATGCCCAAATGAAGGGAAGGACTTATAAATCAGCTCCTATTTTGCACTTTTATCTATAGTGTATTCGTGAATTTGCCCTCACTTTTTAAGGTTTGAATTTGAATCTAAATGATTACCGACATTTACTTTCTTCATTTTCTTTTTTTCAATCCATTTGCAAATACCTAGACCAGTGGACCCTATTATTAATTTCTTGACTCCCCCAGTCAGCCATTTAGGGTCCTGTGAGCTTCCTAGTTGTAAAGGACATATGTGTTATGTTGTCCTTGCCACATGACTTACTTGGTATATTTTTGCATTTTAGACAGCCTCCATAAAATATTATCTGTGACCTTCAGATTCCTTATTTTTCATACCATCCCAGAGAGAAGCTTTATATGTCATTCTTTCCATTGCACACTAGATGCATTTAAAATAGAATTCGGTTTTTCAAAATGTAATGTAGGGGCAGCTAGGTGGCGCGGTGGATAAAGTACCGGCCCTGGATTCAAGAGGACCTGAGTTCAAATCCGGCCTAAGACACTTGACATTTACTAGCTGTGTGACCCTGGGCAAGTCACTTAACCCTCATTGCCCTGCAAAACAAACAAACAAACCAAAAAAACCCAAACCTAATGTATGCTGTATTTAACCCTTTAGGAACATATTTATTCAGATGATTATTTGTTCCTTAAAATGAGGTATATATTAATTGAAGAGAATATGCCATTATTCCTTATTTTCTCTGCTTTTAGTTTTGAGGATAAGATATTTTCCTCTCTTTTAGAGATGCCTCTTAGCAGCAGCAAGAGTAGTCCTAAAGACCTTTAAAGTGATTTATTTTCTCTGAACCTCAGTGTTGTTTTTTAAATCTGTAAAATGGGGGGCAGCTAGGTGGTGCAGTGGATAGAAAGCCGACCCTGGAGTCAGGAGGACTTGAGTTCAAATCTGGCCTCAAACACTTAACAATTACTAGCTGTGTGATCCTAGGCAAGGCACTTAACCCCAATTGCCTCACCAAAAAAAAAAAAAAAAATCTGTCATGAAGGTTTAGACCAGATCAGAGTTAGCAACTGAAGTTTAACCTACCTCCAGGTATCTAAGTAATTATCTGAAATTCTTTGGAAGGAATAAAAGAAGTCATCTGTACCTGTGCATTGACTCATCTAAATAATCTCCACTTTTAGAGATGAGTTGTCCTTAGAACTACACCCTTTCAACTGTCCAAAGCACAGAAAAACCTGTGTTGTGTCCATGTTTGTACTGTTTCTACTCAGTGGTTTTCTCCTTACCCCTTCTTAAAGAATTGATACTGTCATCTTTTCTGACTCTTATCTTGGATTCTTCCATTCTATATCATAGCACATCCTTCCAAGGCTAGGCTCTTTTAGATTTCTAAGGTGACCACTAATACAAGTACAAGTGAAGTTGTAATAGCTTTCTTGCCTAATGTAAAAGGTAAAGTGATCATAATCTTTAACAAAGGGTATGTATCTAGAATTTCAGTTTGGAGTTTTGGAAAAGCATTTTCCCCTAAAACATCATTATAGATAGTGACTAGATTCTATAATATTGGACTTTGGGTAAACTAAGGGTTAAATAAATTGGGTTTTGTGGTCTACTTTAGATATTTACTATTTTACATTCTTTACTATTTCACATTCCACTGTGTTCACCTCTGTTCATTTGAAATCTGCTTCCATATATTTTCTATCCTTATTTTCTTCTGCTTTTTGGAAAGAGTAAGTCCTCTTTCAAATAAAAATCTTTTAGATATTTGAGAATAATAATCAAACCTTCAAAAGTCTTCTATTTCTACATTAAACCTCAGTTTACAAATTTCTTTTTTCTTTTGAACTTCAAAGGCACGTTCTAGTTTAACTTTCTTTTTTTTATAAAGTTATAGATATGCAGTCATACAAAGCATCTCCACATTAATTAGGTTGTGAAAGAAAACAGACAAAATTACTTTAGAAAGAGGAACTAACAAAAAAAATTATACTTCAATCTGTATTCAGATACTATCAGTTCTTTCTCTGTAGATGGATTGCATTTTTCATAAGTCCTTCTGATAGCATCCTCCTCATCATTTCTTTCACAGTTACTATTGCAAACTATATTACCCTCCATCCTATTCCCTCACCTTGATATTTACTCTATTTTCTATCTTCTTTCACCCTATCCCTTCTCAAAAGTGCTTTGCTTTTTACTGCCCTCTCCGCTAATCTGCCCACCCTTCCTTCACCTCTCCCTCCTTATCCCTTTCCCCTCCCACTTTTCCACATGGCAAGATATATTACTGTACCCACTTGAGTGTGTATGTTATTCCCTCTTTGAGCCAATTCTGATGAGAGTAAGGCTCACTCACTCCCCTGCTCCTTCCCCATCTTCCCCTCCACTCCATAAGGTTTTTCTTGTTTCTTTTATGTGAGCTATTTTACCCCATGCCACCTCTCCCCTTTTCTTCCAGTGCATTCTTCTCACCCATTAATTTTATTTTAAAGATGTCATCATGAGTCAGCTAGGTGACGCAATGGATAAAGCACCAGCCTTAGACCCAGGAGGCCCTGAGCCCAAATCCAGCCCCACACATAAGCCACCCCATCTTGACTGCCCCACAAAAAAAAGGATAAACAAAAAATATATGCTTTACAGATATCATACCTTCATATTCAATTCATATCTCTGCTCTCTGTCTAATTATATTCCTTTCAGCTGCCCTAATACTGAGAAAGTTCTTATGAGTTAGAAGTATCATCTTCCTTTGTTGGATTGTAAACAGTTTAACCTTTTAACATCCCTCATCATTTCTTTTTCCTATTTGCCTTCTCTAGGATCTTGTATTTGAAATCTAACTTTTCTGTTCAGTTCAGGTCTTTTCAAATGCCTGAAAGCCCTCTTTTTCATTGAAGTCCCATTTTTTTCTCCTGAAAGATTATACCCAGTTTTGCTGGGTAGGTGATTCTTGATTGTAATCCCAGTTCCTTTGCCTTCTGGAATATCATGTACCATGCCCTCTGATCCTTTAATGTAGAAGCTGCTAGATCTTGTGCTATCCTGACTGTGGCTCCACAGTACTTGAATTGTTTCTTTTTGGCTGCTTGCAATATTTTCTCCTTGACCTGGGAGCTCTGGAATTTGGCTATAATATTCCTGGACGTTTTCATTTTGGGATCTCTTTTGGGAGGAGATTGGTGGATTCTTTTAATTTCTATTTTACCTTCTGCTTCTACAATATCAGGGCAATTTCCCCAGGCAATTTCTTGGAAGATGATGTCTAAGCTCTTTTTTTGATCATAGTTTTCATTTAGTCCAGTAATTTTCAAATTATCTCTCCTAGATCTATTTTCCAGGTCAGCTGTTTTTCCAGGAAGATATTTCACATTGCCCTCTATTTTTTCATTCATTTGGATTTGCTTTCTCATAAATTCATTAGCTTCTGTTTGCTCAGTCATAATTTTTTCTTTCTTTTTTTTCCTTCTTTTTTTTGGGGGGAGGGACAGGGCAATGAGGGTTAAGTGACTTGCGCAGGGTCACACAGCTAGTAAGTGTCAAGTGTCTGAGGCCGGATTTGAACTCAGGTCGTCCTGAATCCAAGGCGGGTGCTTTATCCACTGCTGCCCTTTCATAATTTTTAAGCATTAAATTTCATCTTATTTTCAGTTCCCTTTCTTTTGTCATCCTCCTTTCTTGGTTAAAAAAAATACAAAGAATGTTTCATGTTAAAGAATGTAAGTCTCCTCAGTGTTCTCAGGCCTTGTTGAATTTTAATATTAGGGTTACTATAAGTCATTTGTGTATTCCTTTTTTCTGTGTACTGTTTAAGAACCTCACCTTGATACAAATCAATCCTAAACAAACATTTTGAATTTTTATTATACCATAGTATTTTTTTTTATGAGGCAATTGGGGTTAAGTGACTTGTCCAGGGTCACACAGCTAGTAAGTGTTAAGTGTCTGAGGCTGGATTTGAACTCAGGTCCTCCTGAATCCAGGACCGGTGCTTTTACCCACTGTGCCACCTAGCTTCCCCTTATACCATAGTATTCTTGTGGTCTCCAGTAGCCATTTTGAGAATCACTACTATACAACTACATTCTTTCAGGTGATGATCATACTATTTGCTGCTTTGCAGATATTAAGTGATATCCTAATGGTAGTTTTCCAACCTTCCCCATCAGATAATTTCCTAAATCGGCTAAGTCAAAAATAATTGGTGTACATATGATTTTATATTTGTCTTATTTTGTGCTGGCTATCTAAATCCAGTCCAATAAACAATTATTAAGTGCTTACTATGGTCCAAGCACTTTGCTAAGCAAGGCGGATACAATTAATAAAAAGAAAGTTAGTCCCTGCCCTCAAGGAGTCTAATGTGGAGGTGGGTGTGTATGTGTGTGGGGGAAAGACTATGCAAAAAAGGAGACAGAAGGAAGTTGGAGGGAGGAAGCATACCAGGGAATAACAGGGACCATCTTGTTCCATGGAACCGACATCAGGAAGAGCAGTAGATGCAGAGTGGAATAAGCCAAAAAGTCCAGTTTCTGTCCTCTATAAAGGAAGGAAGGCTTTGGGAAGTGTTTGGTACTCCATCCTTCAGGCCTCCAATTACAGGGGAGAGGAGGCAAAGGGAAAGGTGGTATCAGTCAAAGCTGGTGTTCCCAGGATAGTTATGAGCTTAACATGGGAGGGGCATATTGTTTCCTGAAGTTGAAACCAGGCAGTGCAGCAGAGGCAGACTGTAGTTTGAACTCAAGAACATGAAAAGGAATTGAAGGTAAGGAGAATCCACATTAATGCTGTCCAAGAGCATAGTGCATTCTGTATTATAGTTGCTTAATAAATGTTTATTGAAATAATGAATATTGTTTTTGCTTTCAGAATAACTGGAAGTTTAGCACTTCACATTAATTCCTGTCAGTTATGGTCTTCACATATGCCATTGGCTGCCATTATCAATCCATTTGGCAGCATAGAGAGTCTGCATTGTTACTGTGAAAGGGGCCATTACCACTCTATTTAGAGAAATTTATAAAGTCTCTTCAGACAAAATTTGCATCCAGCTTTAGCCCAGTGATGATTAAAAAGTGTTAAGTACAGGTTTCAAAGCAAAATGTTTTCTTTCTGGGTGAGTAATGCACTGAATCAAAGATTGTTTCAAACTGGTAAGGACCTTGGAGGTCATATAAAACAATCTCTTATTATATAGCTTAAATGGCATTCTTAGGGCATTTCTTCATAACATGCTTTTAGAGGGGTTTTTGAAACCAATGAAATCACTAGTTCAGCCTTGAGCCCTATCCAGTTTTAATTTAAAGTATGTATCTTCCATCCACCCCACTAGATGTTTAAGTGCCCTTGTACAAGTGCTTTCATCCTTTCAACTCAGTGGCACAGTTGAAGCTATAACCAAGTTTCCTGACTTAACTGTCTAGTGCTATGTCCATTAAATATTATTCAATTAGTTTTAATAATTTATCTTGAAATATTTTTGTGGTCTAAGACCATAAAAGAAATCCAGTTCTGAAATCAACTATAAAAGAAATGAATGAAAACAAAACCATTTATTAGGGCTTACTGTAATTACCAAGTACTATGCTGAGTAAGCACTAGTGATAGTTATATAAGTTAGGACAATCCCTACCATCAACAAACTTACATTCATTTGGGACAGATAGTACATATAAGTGGACAAGAATAGGCATTTCAGTTTGGAAAGTTAGGATGTTAATGAATGGAACCAAAGAGGGGTTAGACTGACATGCCCTTTATGGCAGCAATGGTAGGATTGATTTGATTGTTGTGCAGTTGTTTCTGTCATGTCTGACTCTTTGTGACACCATTTGGGTTTTTCTTGGCAAAGATAGTGGATTGATTTGCCCTTCCTTCTCCAGCTCATTTTATAAATGAAGAACCAGGTAAACAGGGTTAAGTGACTTGCTCAGGTTCACACAGCTAATAAGTGTTTGAGGCTAGATTTGAACCCAGGTGTTTGGAACTCTGGGCCTGGAGCTCTATCCTCTGTGCCATGTAACTGGCTGATTTTATTTTATTTTTTTGTTTTTGTGGGGCAATGGGGGTTAAGTGACTTGCCCACGGTCACACAGCTAATAAGTGTCAAGTGTCTGAGGCTGGATTTGAACTCAGTTACTCCCGAATCCAGGGCTGGTGCTCTATCCACTGCGCCACCTAGCCGCCCCCTGGCTGATTTGATTTTGGTTCAAGAATTAAAAAGGAGAGTGTGTGAGAGGGAATAGCAGCAAGACATATGACAATAAGATCCCTGAAGAGTAAAATGAAGTATAGCCAGAGCCAGCTGAATTGTGATGGGACAGGAAAATGGTTAGCCCTTCACCAGAAGATCCAGAGCTGAAAGGCTTAAACCTTTCAGTGCTTTAATTTTGAGGTTGGTAGAATACAAATTGTAAACAGAAATACAAGTGTATTCTTAAGTAATTTCATTTGCCTCTCATGCTCTAATTTTTTCAATGGATCTGTGATCTTGTTGATGCAAGAATTGCTTGACATAGCCCATTCATTCATTCATTCATGCCCTTCCTTTGCAACTCCCCAAAGTTTCCTGCTAGAGAGTGTCCTTAAGTTCTTAAAATCACAAGGATACCAGTGAAGTATGTTGGCTGAACAAATGTTATACCTTGTTCTCACTGCCTAACTAGCCTATATTCTTTTTTTTTTTTATCATATAATGGATCATATATTTCTTTGATGACATTCTTCTTCATGATGCCTCTCCTCTCAAATTCTTTGTATTGCTGCCTACTCACACCTGCTAGGTGCCTCTCTATTGCCCTGTGGGTGATATTCATATTCATTTATTCAGAAAATACAGCTTTCTATTACTCAGAGCTATATGGTATCAGTATAAGAATATTGGTGTTAAAAAGATAAATTTTCATTTCAGGGGGAAATTGGAACTTTATAATATCCCCAAGAAAATCCAGCCCGCTTTCTTAGGTAAAGGTTCCATAAAGTCATATTTCATGTTGCCTTTGGATCAACTTTTACAGTTTGTTTATAATGTTTCTCCAAAGAGAAACTATGATCCATTCCTTTAGCTGCAATTTCCTTTTGTCTTTTGGTTTCTTTTTATAGTAAGAATGTCCATATCAATATGATTCATTTCTTCCACTGTCATGCTAATTCTTTGGTCTTTGCATTAGGACCTGACATTTAGATTACGAGTAGGTATTAGTGTGTAGACTATTTAAAATTATTTTTGCTTTAAGTTAAAATTAGCAAACATTTTTTCTACCTCTATCCCCAGTGGAAGAAAGAAGAACCAAACCTTTGTAACATACATGTGCAGTCAAGCAAAATAAATTTCCACATTTGCAATGTTCAAAAATATATATATCATTCTGCAGCTTGAATCCATTATCGTCCTATTATAAAGAGTATAACAAGCTTCATCACCAGTTGTTCAGAGTTATGATTGGATATTGTAAATGGGATTATTTTAGAACGGAGCCAGCACTAACAAAGAGGATCAGGAAAAGATTCCTGGTGGAAATCTTTTTCTTCTTCAGAATCTCTAAGATAGCTGATAATAAAGAAATGCCTTCCAGGCATGAGGAAAGCTTGTACGAAGCCTGTAATGCAGAAAATGGTTAAATTCAGGAACACCAAGTAGGCTGCCTTGGCTGGATAATAGAATCTATGAAGGGGAGTTAATATGCATTAAATTTGGGAAAAGTCTGAAGCCAGATTGTGAAGGATTTCTAAATGTTAAACTAAGTAGTTTGTGTTTTTCCTAGAGGCAATAGGAATACATTAAAGTTCTTTAAGCACTGGAGTAATGTAGTTAGACTTTTAAAAATATGTATTTTTGAATGAATAGAAATCAATAGTACTATCTTTTTTTTCTATGAAATTACATAGTGACAAATACTCACTTACCATTCCTTTATTTGCACTGTTTTGGAAGTTCCTAATATAAAAAGTATCTTTTCCTGTGTATTGTAACAGTTAAAAAAATTGACTATATAAGGTTCCAAAACAGGAGTTCTCAACATCAATTAAATCACATATCTAGACCCTCCTTCCCATCCAAAAAAATTATGCGCACTTGCATGATTCCGCAGGAGTTAACTAATTTGGCTTGGTTACTTAGACTCCACCCCCAAAAGCTTCTTGGCCTTTTCCTGATAGCAGCAGGCTGCTTTTAGCCCTGCATTAGATACCAGTGTATTCTCTGAAAAGATCCATAATTAGATTGGCATGTTGGTCATCTGGTAGTCTAAATTGATGCTAAATATTAGGATAGTTCTACTTAGGACTGAAGGATTGGTCTGGCATAATAAGCAAGTAAGAGAAAATTTTACATTAATAGTATTTTCAGTTTGTTTTTTCCTAGTATTTTTATTTTTTTGTCTTTTACTCTGTTATATAGTATTGTGTGTTAGTTGATCCTGTTTTTCTGAGTCATTTTATGTTGTCATTTCTCCACAATTGCTTTGGCTTTTTAGTTTCACGGTGATTGTAAAGAATTTTGCAAATATTGTAAATGATGAATACATGTGCATTTATGTAATAAGATTTGATGGATTTTAATTATTTTTAGACTTTCAAAAATATTTAAATTTCTTATAGCTTATCTGTACTTTAATGAGATAAAGTTCATCAGAAGGAAATGTGATTAATGTATACATTTCCATTATTATCTGACAATTTCCTTCTGAAGTTTTGCCAGACTGATTTGCATTTGTGTTTGAATTGTCTTACTTGTAATGTGTTGAAAACCAGTTGGTAGCTATATCTAAATCTCTGTATATAAATATTTTTTAGTACAACTAAATGGCATTTTTTATCCATATGGATTTTAATTTGTCTTCTCTGCTTGTTTTTCATCATGTATCTCAGCCTTAATCTGGCATGTACACCATTGCAGCAGAGAGACATGTGATCCATGTGATCTCTGTGCTCACATAATAGTCTGGTTATAGAATTTAACTGTTATTTAATAAACCCAATGATTAAACTTAAATTTACATCTGAATTTTTATTTTCTCCTTCCAAATAAGTCTTGTTTAATATGGAATATGTTGTAATTGGAAGGCAACAGTACAGAAAGGTTGAAAAGAGAATGACTAAGTGGAGATTTATGAATTTGATTTCCACATTTGCAAATTGTTAGGTGGCCTTGGATATATTAATTAGTTTCATTGTGCCTGTTTACTTATCTATAGAAAAAGGTTAATAACACTGTACTTCATAGGACACATTATACATAAATAAGTCTTTTGAGACTTTTTGAGATCCTCAAATGAAAAGTATTTTGTGACTGAAGAGCATAATTGCTAAGTGAGAATTATTTTAGAATTCCTATAATTTTAAATCACACTCTTAATATGAAAATGATACTTCACAAGACCTCCCTGTGATTAAGGGTTCAGTGGATAGAGTGTCGGGCCAGGAGTCAGGAAGACTTATCTTTCTGAATTCAAATCTGGCCTCAGATGCTTACTAGCTGTGTCACCCAGGGCAAGTCACTTATCCCAGTATGCTTTAGTTTCCTCATCTGTAAAATGAGCTGGAGAAGGAAGTGGCAAACTACTCCAGTATCTTTGCCAAGAAAACCTCAAATGGGGCACATAGGTGGCTCAGTGGATAGAGTACTGGCTCTGGAGTCAGGAGTACCTGAGTTCAGGTCCAGCCTTAGACACTTGATACTTGCTAGCCATGTTACCCTGGGCAAGGCACTTAACCCTGATTGCCTCACCAAAATTAAAAAAAAAAGAAAAAGAAAAAAAACCCTCAAATGGGGTCATGGAGAGTCAGCCAGGACTGAAATGACTGAGAACAACACAGATTAGTAGAGCTTTTCATATTGATAAGAGGTCAAGGGTTGGACCAGTTGCCCTCATAACTCTTGTCCAACAGTAAGATTCTGTGATTCTATGAAAGTTAACCATTTGATAATGTATGGTAGATTCCTATTTTTCATAAGTAAATTTAGTAGAATTATATTATAAAAGCAAATAATATTCAAACTATTAAGATTTTCTTTTTCTCGTTTTAAAATTAGGATAAGTGCTAATGTGTTTTTAATTCTGTTTCCTAATGTAGAGAACTAGCATCCTAATACTATGCTAATTAGAAAACATATATAATTAACTTTTTTCACATATACCATTGATAGTATAATATTTTAATTATTTTAGTTTTGTTAAGTGTCTATAAGGAATGCAGCAGTTGATTGTCTGGGGAAAGTAGGGTAGATGCCATTAGCTCCTACAGTTCCACCCATCCCTTTTCAATCTTATTACTAAAATAATCTGCTTGGACACAGTGTAGACCAGTCTCCAGAGCTGATTTACAGTAATCTAAGCCAACTTGTAGAAGTTAAAAAGAATTTTCTGACCCATACTCAAGAATTCAAACTGAAAGTCTTTATGAACAGCAGAGTCCTTAAATTCAAAAGGGAGCTTTAAATTAGCCTAGAGACTTCTTTAACTAGTTGCCTAGGTGGGCCTGACCAGGGTGTATAATCACAAAATAGTGGTAAAAGACCTGAGGTTATAACTAAAAGAGCAGCTTATAGCCAAGTAAGCAACTACAGTTGTGATGTAGTGAAGACACCAGTGAAGTATATAGCTCAGGATGATGCCAAAATGAGCAGTAGCCTCACTTCAGTGGAGAAGGCAAGCTCAGAGCCTAATGGTGTTACCAGAGGATTTCAATGGCTAATGGGGGAGCAAATAGCAACATTAAACACAGAGGAAGAGTTCTATCCGGCACACTATCTTAGGAGTGTGGTGTGTTCTGGATTCTCTACCCCTGGTGGTACAGTAACTTTTGTATACCCATATGTATAATGTAACTTTCTTGATCTATTCTGCAATGCTACTTAGTGAAATGTTTTCCCGTGTATGAATATGTCTATTATTTCATTGGAAACACAAACATCCTGTAAACCCATATGCTGTGGGTCTGAGTAAATGGCAAACTACAGTTAATCAGCAAGTATTTATTTAGCACTTACTATGTGCTAGACATTGTGCTGAGCTCTGGGAATACAAAGGAAAAGCAAAAACAGTGCCTCCCTTCAAGGAGCTTAAATTCAATGGTCTTGAAAGTGTTTTAAATTATAACATGTAAGACACAGAGTAGTTGGAAGGTAACCATTGAATGTATAGAACTTGCATCTGGGTGGTAGAGCATTCCAGCCTCAGTGAACAGCCAAGGTAAAGGCATGGAGACAGGAGGATGGAGTGTTTTATGCAAGGAACAGCATATTGGACAGTATGGTTAGATCTTATAGTACAGGGAGGGGAACAGAATGTAAGAAGATTGGAAGAAGTAGATTGGGGCCAAGTTATGAAGAGCTTTAAATGCCCAACAGAGAAGTTTATATTTGATTGTGGAGGTATCAAAGGCTACTAGAGTTCCTTGGGTGGAAGGTAGGGAGGAGGGAAATGTTCAGATCTGCACCTTAGAAAAATGAATTTCACAGCTTTGTGGAGGATGTATTGGAATGAGAAGAGGCTTGAAGAAGGAAGGCAAAAAAAAAATGGCTATGGCAGTAGTATAGGCAAGAGCTGACAAAGGCCTATAATAGCTGCTGAAAACTTTCCAAGTAAGAAAGCATAGAAGAGGACCCAAGATGAGATCTGGGGGACACTCACAGTTTTAAGGGCTTCTTACCTGGATGAACATCCATCAAAAGAGACTGAGAAGCAGTGGTCAGACAGACTGGGAGAGTCCCAAGAGAGAGTAAAGTTAAGAAAATTAATAGGAGAAAATATTCTAAAGTGAGCAATGTCAAATGCCCCAGAGAGATCACTGAAGGCAATTATCAAGCAGAGGACCATTAGATTTGGCTATTAAGAAATCGTTGGTAACTTGGAATGAGCAATTTCCATTGAATGATAAGGTCAGAAGCCAGATTACAAAACACAAAACAGTTCTTGCTCTCAAGCTCACAGTGTAATTGAAAGACAACATGCAAATAACTATGTGTAAAGAATCCATATACATGAATTCAGAATAGTCTCATAGGGAAGGCACTAAAATTAAGGAAGACTAGGAAAGACATCTTGTAGAAGGTGAGACTTTATCAGAGACTTGAAGTAAGCCAGAGAAATTCAGAGGTGGAGGTAAGGGGAGAGAGCATTTGGGGCATGGAGGACTGCCTGTGAAAATACAAGGAGTCAGTTTATGGTATGTTGTATGCAAGAAATAGAAAGGAGTCTAGTATCACTGAATCCCTGAGTATGTGGAGGGCAGAAGAAGAGTGAAAAGTAGGAAGGGCTAGGTTATAACAGACTTTCAAAGCCAAATGGAGGATTTTCTTTTTTATTCTTTTTTAATCATAGTATTTTATTATCTTCTAGTTACATGAAAAGATTTGTTTTTATAAGATTTCTAGTTTCAAATTTTTCTCCCTCTCCCCTCCCTCAACCCTCCCTAAGACAGCAAGCAATCTGATATAGGTTATATATCTTTTTGATTCTTGAGGTAATAGGAAGCCATTGGAATTTATTGAATAGGTATGATATGCATCTTAGGAAGATCCGTATGACAGCTGAATGTAGTAGTCCAGCATAGGTGATGAGAGCCTGTACCAGTATGGTGATAGAATCAGATGAGAAAAGTTAGAGAATTATGTAAAATTGATAGGCCTTGGCAAGAGATTGGATGATACTAAGCTTTCAAACTTGGATGCCTGAGAGGATGGTGGTACCACTGACAGTGGTAAGGGAGTTAGGCAGAATGGAGGGTTGGGGGGGGTGGCAAGAAAGATAATGAGTACAGTTTGGGACATGTCGATCTCTATATCCATATTGAGATGTACTGTACGCAGTTGGAGACATGAGAATGGAGGTTGGTAGAGATTACAAAGGTAGACAAATAGATCTGAGTCATCTTCATAGAGATGATAATTGAAACGATGAGAGCTGATGAGATCACTAATTGTAATAGCAGAGATGGAGAAGACTCTCATGGTTAACAAGCAGGACCAACAAAGGAGACTGAAAAAGGAGTCAGACAACTAGAAGAAGAACCAGGACAGAACAGTGTAAATGAAAAACTAGAGAGGAGAGTATCAAGAAGAGGATGACTGATAGTTTCAAAGGCTGCAGAGAGGTCAGGAAGGGTAAGGATTGAGGAAAGGACCTAAGATTGGGCAATTAAGAGATCATTAGTAACTTTGGAGAGAGAAGTTTGAGTTGAAGGATGAGATCAGAAGCCAGACTGCAGAGTCTAAAGAAGAGAGTGAAAGAAGGGAAGTAGAGGCATGTATTGTCAATACCCTTCTCAAGAGGTTTAGCCATATATCTGTTAGGGGATGAACAGATCAAGTAAAAAAAAATTGAGGATGGCATGCATAGACATGGGCATATTTGTAGGTAATAGAGAAGCAACTAATAAGCAGGAAGTATTTGAAGATTAGAGAGTGAGGATGATAGAGGAGGCTGTATGCTGAAGAAGACAGGATGGAATGGGATTACCTGTACAAGTAAAGGAGGTTTACCTTAGAATGCGGAAGGGACACCTTTTCATGAAAAAAAAAACAACAACACGGGGATGGAGATAGTTGTAGAAGATATCTGAGTGATGTAAGATGAAGAATGAGAAAAGAAGGAGCTTTGAAAATAGACCCAGTTTTTTCAGTGAGCTATGATGGCCAAGTTCTCATCTCAGAGAGGGAAAGGGAGATGAATGTGTGGGAAGTTTTGAGAAGGGATAGAAAAATTTGGAAAAATTGCTGTGCTGAGGGCCCATTTGAGATTTTGTAACATAAACTCATAGTTGACCCAATCAGCATGGTTTTGTGATTAACAGAAGCTAATGCTAAAAAAAATAACCCAACTGTAAATGCAATATTGTTTTGTATTTTTTTGTTCTATTGTTATAAGGTGTGTCTGACTCTTTGTGACCCATTTGGGGTTTTCTTGGCAAAGATATTGAAGTGGTTTGCTATCCTTCTCCATCTTATTTGACAAATGAGGAAAGAAGGCAAATAGGATAAAGTGACAGGGACACATAGCTAGTAAGTGTCTGAGGCCAGATTTGAACTGAGAAAGATGAGTCTTCCTGATTCTAAGCTGGGTGCTTTGTACACTGGGTCACCGAGCATCTTTTCTCTGAAGCTACACAGCACTTTCAAATACATGGGATAATTTTAATTTTATGAATTAGGAAATGACCAGTAGTATAATTCCTTGGTTGAGAAATAGATCCTTAGTTGAATAATTTAAGCTATTGAATATGTCTGGCATGTTGTAAAGCTTTATTGATTCAAGGAAAGAATGAAAGGAAACAGAATTGGCCAGTTTCAAAAAAATGTTTATCTTATTTCAGTATTTCAGCATGTAAACAGAAAGAATCATTGATCCTCATTTTGAGGAGGGGGATGCTTAGTGGTTTTGTAACTATGCCCAAACATGGCCTAACAGTTGTAATTTTAGGGCTACCATTACATTATATAATTTAAGCAAAAGTACCTTAAATATTCCTTTATTGAGTTCAATAGAATAGCATTCTTACTATGGTATACTTAAAATGATGTAGTAAATTTCATATAAGATGCATATATTAATTGTGAAGATTGCTTTCTACAATAAGTCCTCTGCCACTACTATCTCCCTACTGCTCTAGCAGGGGAATATGAATTTATATATCTGTAAATAAAATAGCTTTAATGCTTTTCAAGATAGGTATAAATAACCCACCCTCCCACTCCCTAATTTTTTCTTGCCCCCTCAATGGAAGTGTGTGTGGGCAGGCATAATCTGTGTTTTAGTTTCCTACTTAGTTCCCACATAGGATGCTTAAGCAAAATGATGCCCCACATGTATTTGTATCAGTAAAATAATTTAAAGTATACATCTCCAGTGTGTGTATGTGTACTGACATAAACTATATATACATTCTGTTATAATAATTAGTTTATGAAACTTACACAAAAGAGAAGTAAACATAAAGATGAAATAATATTTGATCATAGAGTTGATAGGGAATCACTAAAATTTGAGTAGGGGAGTGGTGTGGTCTTAAGAAAAAGACACTTTTAGCAGCTGTGTGGACAAAGGATTTAAGTTAAGAAGACCAATTAAGAGGCTGTTGAAAAATTCCTGGAGAGAAATGATGATGAGGAAAACTCAAAAGAATGTGGGATTAAAGGTAGAGCAGTATTGGGGCAGATCATCTATAAAGGTCTCCCATGAAGTGCCCAACTCATCTTGAGCAACTTACTCTGACCCTCCCAAAATGAAAAGAGGACGGAACTCTCCCTATTTTTAAAAACAATTTTTATTTATTTTGTTAAATATTTTCCAGTTAGAAGTAAAAAGAAAATAATCTCAAGCTTAGGCAGCTGCCTGAACATGGGATAGGGGGGATTTTTCCTAGTGGCACCGGTACAGCTATTACTGTAGGTCCCTCAGTAGCAGTCAGATTATAACTGTTTTCATGGAGTGAGTAGTGGCTATACCAGAATGAGGATATTGAGAACTTGCATAGCAGTGAGAGGAAGCAAAATTGAGAGAACGTTAAGAGATATGAGGAGGTTAAGGATATGAGGCATGGTTGCGATCAATGCCATAACTTGCTATCATGGCAGGGCTGGGATATGATTCATTTCCCCACTCCCACCCCTTATTTATACATCCCTTGGAGTCATGCCACAGACAGACCCCACCTTGGAGACCACTGATTTAGAGTAAAGCAAATGGGAGAGTTTGGGGCCCCAAGTTCTAATGTGGAAAATGTTTACTTCTTTTGAATTCATGAAACCATTCCTTTTGAAAAGGTAAGTTGCCCTTATAAAAATCAGTTTTCCCCATTCTACTATTGCTGTACTAACCCCCCACACACTTTAATTCTAATTTCTGTAGGTGCAGTGATTCTGAAGAAGAAAATCTCAAAATTTATTCTCTATAAGCCTTTTAATAGTATCTGAAAAGATTCACTGATTTTTTTTTTCCATTTTAAAACAAAATGTTTTCTGTGGTCTTTTTAAAGCTGAAAGATGGTCACAAAGCATTCCTTATTTGAA
Source organism: Dromiciops gliroides (assembly GCF_019393635.1). Taxonomy (NCBI): domain Eukaryota; kingdom Metazoa; phylum Chordata; class Mammalia; order Microbiotheria; family Microbiotheriidae; genus Dromiciops; species Dromiciops gliroides. The sequence goes on from NC_057864.1 coordinate 135,279,414, forward strand.
GGCAAAGATGCCTTCATTTTCAATCCTATGTCACTCTTTTCTATGTTAATCTTTTTTTAAAAAAGTGATGCCCATTAACCTTGCTATCATTATTTCTATGTTCTTTATTTTCTCTCATTAAAACTCTTCAAAGACTATGGCCAAAAAAGAATATTTAATTAGATCTTCATACTGAATTTCATTTTCTTGAAAATACATGTAATGGTTGCTAAATCTATCTATAAAACCTAAGACATATTTTGGAAATGTTTTGCTTAATACATTATAACTAGTTTGCATCCTAACACAATAGTCTGCAGGAGAAAATATAAATAAGAAGTTTACTTGTCTTATTTAATATACCATAGAGGTCTATAAATCTAAACTAAAAATTCAGCTTTTATAAACAGACATGTTGAAAGAAGATTCATTCACCAAGCAAAAGTGCTACCTATAACATAATTTTCTACAAAAAAGGTAATTTTGTAATAATATGTCTATAATACAGTACTAGAACCATTTTGTGAAATAACACTTGCTTACTTTTCGAAACTCTTAAGTTATTTTATAGTGTCCAAACATCTTTGTGTAGTCTTAAGTTATTGTACGTTAAATACGAAACCTTTGGGCACAACTCCATACTATGCATTTTGTTATTGAAATGTGTGTCTTTTATGCCCTTACTCATCTCATTGAAGCTTTTCTTCCTAAATTTCAAAATGCTACACAAATATGATTTATAGCCATTATGAAAAAATTTTAATTTAGAAATTACCTCTGCCTCAATTTAGGATATCATTTAGAACAAAATAGCTAATGTATTAATACATTGTGAAAATGATAGCTATGCAGATATCCAGTTATATCTGGCTAAACAGAAAGCATAGAACAATGAATCCATTCAAAGCCAATGAAGCAGTTGGACTTTAAGAACCTGATTTCATGTGACGAATTTGAAAAGTACAACTTAGTACTTATTTTGCCAATTTTTAAGGAATTCTGCTTTTCAGCCTTGGCTGGATTCCATTTATAGCAATATACACAAAACACAACATAACACAAAGCAACACAGGATTCCTCTCCAGAGCTAGCTGGTATAAATAGCCATTGAATTAGCCTTAAACGGTTCTCAGAATGTAAGCCTTTTAACAACTAACAAAATGAGTAGATTTATTAAGCACCTACTATGTGCCCCACATTGTACAGCTTAGTTGCTGAGTATGCAACAGAGATTGAAAGTCTCTACTTGCTCTGCTTGAAATGAGTTTATGTTCTAATGGATCTTCAAGATAACATTTACAACAATCATGAATAATGTTCAAGAATAATATTCATATTTAGATTTTGTGTTTGCTGAGTTTGTATAATGAACATATCCAGGACAAAATCCAAGGTTGTATCTTTAGTGTCTGGGAGCACTGTAAAAAGAGACCTCCTGAAATAGCTCTTTTTAACATGTGAACCTTTACAACTTGATAACTGCTTTCTTACAGACATTATCTCTGATTCAATTCCTGTAGCAAACCTATCAGCCGAGAGGTTGGGGGGTGGGGGGAGTCATATTATCCCCATTTTACAGATCGATATGCTGAGATCTAAAGAATGTTGTGACTTGACCAGTATTAACTAGTAAAATAATGAAGCTAGAACTCAAATATTGTTCTTTTGCCACTTATTCTAGTACTTACTTATGCTTTTCCTCCTTTCTTTACCCTTGCATAGTTTTTTCAGTTTACAAAGTTCTTTCATGTCCCCCCTCCAAAAAAAAAAATGGCCTGACAACAATTCTGTAGCATTTGTTATGATCTCCATTTTAAAGGTGATAAACTGAAACTAAAGGGCAGTTAAAAGTTGCCTGGGTCTTAAGTGACCACATAAATAGCAGAACTGAGATTGAGATTCATTCCTCTTGCTCCAAGTTCTGTTTTTTTGTTTGTTTGTTTTGGGTTTTTTTGGGGGGCAGGGCAGGGTTTGTACTACTGCTCAGTCTCTGACTTCTGTGCTACATTTTGCAATGCGGACCACTTCCTCCTAGAAATTGCTTTGTTTCTTGAAACTACAATATTTTTCTCCTATTTGCAGGCTGCACTTTTTTGGCTTCCTTTGCTGGGTTTGGTTTTTTTTTTTTTTTTTTGATCTTCCTAACTTTCTGAAAGCTCAGTCCTTTTTTAGCTTCTTTTCACCGTATTTCTTAGAGAACCCACCATTCTTCTGATCTCAAGTATCATCACTTCTCTATAGGCTACTTTCAGATTTGTATTTCTAGTCCTTCAGGTTCTACACCATAACAAGCCACCAGGACATTTTCACTTCTATATTCTATATTCTGTATTTGGGTAATACCCAAACTCAACATGTTCAAAATGTAGCTCCCCCATCACTCTCTGCCACTCAAAAATACACATCAGTTCCTTTTTAGATATTCCAGCCTGTTTAGTTTACCATCATTCCTTCTCTCTTTTTTTTTTTAAGTGAGGCAGTTGGGGTTAAGTGACTTTCCCAGGGTCACACAGCTAGTAAGTGTTAAGTGTCTGAGGCCGGATTTGAAGTCAGGTCCTCCTGAATCCAGGGCCAGTGCTCTATCCACTGCGTCACTTCGCTGCCCCCATCATTCCTTCTCTTGTCACTAGACTTCTGAAACCTTTAGTTCTCTTTGATTCTTTCTATTCTATCTTGTAGAATATTGGAATTGGAAAGGACTCTAGATGTTATATATATATTTTTAACTTGGTAAAAGTTATCTTTTTGTAAATAGTATTTTTCCAGTTACATGTAAATTTAGTCTTCAACATTCATTTTTGTAATATTTTGAGTTCCAAATTTCTCTCTCCCTTTTTCTCCTCCCCCCAAGACAGCAAGCAATCTGATATAGGTTATACAGTACAATCATGTTAAACATTTTCCCACACCAGTCATGCTGTGAAAGAAGAATCAGAACAAAAGGGGAAAACCACAAGAATGAAGAAACAAAACAACAACGATGATCAATATGCATTCCTCCATAGTTCTTTTTCTGGATATGGAGAGTATTTTCCATCATGAATCTTTTGGAATTGTCTTGGATCACTGTATTGTTAAGAACAACTAAGTCTATCATGATCGTGACACATTGTTGTTGTTACTGTGACACATTGTTGCTGTTACTGTGCACAATATTCTCTTGGTTCTTCCCACTTCACTCAGTATCAGTTCATGTAAGTCCTTCCAGTTTTTCCCGAAATTTTCCTGCTCATCATTTCTTATAGCACAACAGCATTCCATTACATTCATACACCACAACCTTTTCAGCCATTCCCCATTTGATGGGCATCCCCAATATCATCTATTCTAACCTGTTCTAACCTCCAATTGCTGGAAGCTCCTGGTCCCCTCAGGCAACAAATTCCATATCTGTACATATATGATTGTTAAGAAAGCTTTCTTTATGTTTGAATTGAAATCTATTTATAAGTCTCACGCTTTGATTTGATTTGATTTGATTTGATTTGCTCTCTGGGGCTAAGTAGAGGAAAGATAACCCTCATGACAAACCTTCAAATATTCAAAGACTACTTTCTGTTCTGTGTATGGACATTATACCTCTATTAATAGAGGCAGCTAGTGGCACTGTGCCTGGAGTCATGAAGACCTGAGTGGAAATTTGTCCCCAGACGAATAATTAGCCATGTGACCCCAGTCAAGTCACTTAAAATCTGTTTGCTTCAGTTTCTTTGATGGGGAGAATGATACCACTGCCTACCTATGGGGAATGATGATAATAGCTCCTACCTTGCAGGGTTGTTGTGCAGATAAAATAATGTAATATTGAAAAAAGTGTTTAACTTCAATGTTTAGCACATAGTAAGCACCGTGTAAATACTTAATCATTTCCATTTGCCTTTCCTTTTTTATCATAGATAAATGCCGTATTAGCTCTCTTATCAGACGAGTTATAAAAATTGCCTCATATTGATCTTGTTGTCCACCAGAATTACCTAGATCTTTTACACATGAACTGCTTTCTTGTTATATTTTTACCTTTTTAGTAAATAGTTGATTTAAAAAAATTAAAGACTTTAAACCTATTGAACTTTATCTTACTAGTGAAGATTTTGGGGGAATCCCCCTTCTATTCCTTTCCAAACATTCCCCATCTTCCTGAAATAAAGCACTTAGAACTAAATACAATATGGGAGCAAAGAATCTGAATCAAAAGAAGTTCCCATTGATAGGGTAATGGCTGAACAAACTCTGGCTTGTATGAATGTAATGAAATATAATTGTGCTATAAGAAATGAGTGTGGAGGTGAAGAAGAGATAGGGGCCTTGTATTTTCCCTCTTTTGGCACGAATCAATCTAACTTAATTAAATTTAAACCATTCACATATAAACTGATAAGGCAAGGGGAAAAAAAATCACTTTTGCCAACATTCACACACTCAGTTAATAGACAACAAAAGCAAATTGCAAGTTGGAAGCCTCTCTATGCCAATCAAATAGTGTCCCAATTTTTATTCCTTTAACATTATGCTGCAGGCCTCAATTTTTTTTTCTTTTCTCCTAAAAGCACTATCAAAGATAAAATACTGAATTAATACCAGTTATGCCTTTGTATGAATTGGTTACAGTTAGTGTCTGTTATTTTTTCCATTCATATCATGTCTTTAATGATCAATAACCTATGAACATGATTCAGTTGTTTGAGTTTGTCTAACATGCTTTTTCTCCTTTTTATTCTTCCTTTTAGTTTTGTTCTAATTTTAAGCTCTGACAACTTGATGATCTCATTATATATTAACAACTGACTCGAGCATGACTCCCCTCATCAGCAACGTTCCTGTCATTTTAATATAATAGGCTTCATTTTTTTGTTTTGGATGTATTCACTGTTTGCCTTATTGAGCACCTGTTGATTTTTTCCTAAAAGAAAATATTCATGATATGTAGGCATGAGACTTTTAAGTAATCTGAAAATATTTGGCCTCTATCATTCATTATGTTTCACTGCCCTCGCATGTTCCCACCTTTGCATTGAAGTCACAAAGTCTCAGAGTTTGTGTGGATTTTGGCTGGAGGGTCTTACTGTGTTCTTCATAGAATTTCTCGGCCTTTTTATCCTGACAACACACAATGTTGCATTAGACTTCAATTATTTTCCTAATGGTCTTTCCACCTATTTATCAGACAAAATATTCCACAAAATTATGTTTCTTCTTAACTTTGAATACAATAAAATCAACTCTGGCCAAAAAAAAAAGGTTAGTATACTGTAATACTCCCAGACCTCAGACATATCACCAAGGAAGAGCATAGTCCTTGTTACGAAAAAGTCTTCGGTGAGGTGTGAGCCTTGCGTAGATTCCATTTATAGGAGTATGCCAACACAAAACAAAACAAAACAGGATTCCCCTCAGGAGTTAGCTGGCATAAACAGAACAGGTTACACTTTTAGGAACAAGCTGACCCAAAATAGAGAAATAAACAACAGTAATAAAACCTTTTACTGACCTATTAAAAAAACAAATTGAGTCCAAAAGCTTGATAAAAGTGCAGTGCCCAATGGCTGCCTTTTTCAGTTTCATCCTAAATAGAGATTTAAATAGAATCATCATTACTGTTGTTTTGGTTCAGGAGGGAAGAAAGGAAAGGGAATGGCTTACAGTTTTCCCTCATTTAGCAACTTTTCACAATATACTATCAGGGAAAAACCTCATGACTGACAATACAGTGTAAGATAAAGATAAGAAAGAAGTTCTATTGTTGTTATGAGTCATGCCATGAAGAAGGCCTAGTGGGCTTTCCTTAAAAGCAATTTCTAGCTAGTATATATGGTTAAGAGTGAAAAAGTAAAAGCTGGATCACAAACTGTTAGTAAGTATGAAGTAACAATGTTTCATACAGGGAGAGATAAAGGTAGAATACTAAGTTGCTAAATACAGCTTCTCACTGTGAAAAGCTACTGATAGTGATAAGAACCTATCAGTGGAAGTGGGCCCCAGCAGTGAGACTATTTTCTGCTAGCCACAATGTATTCAGTCACCCAGTATAGAAAATGCTTTGTTTCCTCTGACTTTCCTTCCAGTGTCCCATTTTCTGTATGGACAGGGCCCTTCCTTCTATTCTGACTTCTGCAGAAGGGAAGCCAGAATCCTTGCTCTACTTAGACCCTCAGGCCCACTTTGATCTTCCCTGTGGTGGTGGACCAGGTCTCTTCAGGCCCCCTATTCTGCAGAGAGGACACAGCAATTGTCAAAGCTTAGATGAGCAGGATATTACCAACTACAGCTTCTGGTAAGATGGAGGACTACAGGATTACTATCTACCCTCAGGACCCCTGGGCATTGCTATTTTACCTGTCAATGTACCTCCAAGGATCTTTAGGCTCTTCCATCTCCTTTATTGCTATGCCTTTAGGACTTCTAGGCCTTATCTGCCCATATACTTGATCCCCCTTATATGCAATATATATATGGATGGAGACAGCATGAAGGAAGCAAAATGCAGAAGAAATGGGCCTCCTTTTCATTAGAGAAGGGGAAGTAGAGAACAGAGGAGTGGAATGTTGGATCATGCACTCTTCTATGCCATCTAGGCAAACAGCATGTCTTTTGTTTTTGCTGAACTTATTTTTCATTGTTATATGGTAAGAGTGGAAGAAGTAACATCTGGAAATAACTGTGATTTAAAAACAAAAGGCATCAGGGCAGGTAAGTGGCTCCATGGATAGAGCACTGGCCCTGTACTTAGGAGGACTTGAATTCAAATGTGGCTTCAGACGTTTACTAGCTCTGTGACACTGGTTAAGTCACTTAACCCCAATTGCCTAAAAAAAATAAATAACATAAAAATAAAAGGCAAAAAAAATTTTTTTAAAGAGAAATGAAGAAAAAGAAGTAAACATATGGTTTGACCAGTATAGAATACATATAGCAAAACTAGTACTTAGATTATTTTTCTTTTGTCCATTTTTATATCTCCAATAGATAGCAAAGTGCCTGGAACAGATTAAGTGCTTAATAAATGGTTATTGACCTGCTGTATGCCTTTCTTGATATTGATAATCAGAAGGCCATTGAATAACATTTCTTTCTTTGGCCATACCTGTTATCTTGATTTATGCATGAGAGCTTCTTTGGAAGAGAAACTTTAAGATTGTTTTTCTTCTAATAAGTCAAATACTTTTGTTGTTGTTGTAACTCACAAACAGTAAACAGCACAATTACATTCTTCCAAATTTTTAGTCACTTGTGTGCTTGTGTTCTGATACAGAAAATAATTCATGAAAGCCTGCCCTTTCCCCTCTTAAATATTTATCAGGAATACCTTTTGAATCCTACATGGATCATTTTAAGAATGTATGGAAATTAGAAAGTAAAGTTGGTAGGTGCTAATATCTTAATTACCTTTTTAATTTGTTTTGGTAAGAGCTTTTTAAAAAAAATTGGTATTTCTCTCACTTTGACACCTTAGTGTTTTCAGAAGCAAGTCATTTCCAGATGTCATATCTTTTTATTTTTGATTGGATCTAAAAATTCTTTTCAGTGCCATTTTCAATGCATATTAGCATATTGAAGACTATGCTATTGATTTGGAAAAGGTGGTTCCACTGTAACTAATGATGAAAATAGTTGTTTATAAAGGATAAACACTAGCAAGTCTTTCCATTTTTCATCTGTTTCTTGTCTTCAGTTCAGTTGCAGCTATAAATACTCTCAGGATGATTTGACTTACTGTTGGGTCTCATGCCAAGCTTCCTGTAGAACTGCTTTTCTATTCCCTCATCTTTACTGTTTTGTGAGATGATACTGTTTATAATCTGTTTATTACCTTCCTCTGTAAAATTTTGCAAATGAGCCTATATTTTAAATCAGTGTTAACCTTGTTAGTCACCAGTGTTTTTGAAACATTTTTTGCATGAGAATTTGGATATCTGGTCTTATTTAAAGGTTTTAGAGATGACTGGACTTTTTTTTTTTTTTGGTAGTCTAATTTCAGTATTTCATGTACTGCAAAGGCCGTGTGGTGCTGTGCTTAGCGTACCAACTTCAAAGTCAGGAAAACCTGGGTTGAAGTTCTGCCTCTGACATATTTCTGCTCTGTGACTCTGCATGAGTTACTTTACCTCAAAGTGCTGTAGGCCAGAGGTCTCGAACTCAAGAGCTTGTATAGCTGCTGAGTGTGGCTAAACCAGATTAAAATGTAATTGGGAACTAGCTGTGTGACCCTGGGCAAGTCACTTAACCCTTATTGCCCCGCCCCCAGAAATGTAATTGGGAGATGTTTAATAAAATAAATAAAATTACATTACAACATAGGTAATGTTAATTTTTAGTTTTCAATGTGCAACTTGCAGAGATCTGTTTTCTATTTGAGATACCACTGCTGTTGGCAACTCTGAAAGATTATAAATCACAGAGAAGGGACTGCCTGTATTGTTAAGAGTTTCCTCAACCGAGAAGTCCCCATACAAAATTAAATCATCAGTTTAGCCCTTGTGCGTCTTCCTAATTATATACTGGCTTGTATTTTGTTCACTAGTTTCAGCTAGATTGTAAGCTCCTTGAGGTCATGGACCATACATTATACTTTGTCACATTTAGTAGTGTAGTGCTATTATCTCCTGCCTCACAGAGTTGTTAGAGGAATTTAGTGATTTGTCTTCTGAGCACAAATTGCAAAGAATATACTTCCTGAGTGATTGACATTGACTTTTTTTTTACACTGTTTCATCCTATGGCTTATCATGAAGTCTCTTGTTACTCCTTCCCATACATGACATCATATCTTTAAAACAACAACACACCATTAGCCTGACCTATAAGTGCATCTACTACAAACAAATTTATTTGAGGTTGGATATATCTGGTTTCCTTATTAGCATCCTCTTTTCAATTCTAGGAAAGGAAAATATAGGAGCAGTGCTCAGGAAATAAAAGGAGGCTGTCACTCATTTTGTAAATTATGCCTTATTTGGTATATGATAATTCAAATGATAGTTGGTTCTACAACATTTAATTTCTTTTTGATTTTATATTCTGCTACTTTATTGAAGCTATTGATCAACTCTTCAGGTCTTATCTGAGATTACATACAACATTTATTTTCAAGTTTGATCCCTTCAATCCTTCAGGAATTCCTCTACTAATCCAACTTTGAGAAATTAACTTAAAAGAAGAGTTATTCTGTTTTTTAAATCAGTTTTCTTTTCCCTCAAAATCTGCTAGAATTTTTGCAAAGCCGATTATGTCACAATTGAAGAGAAAATCCAAGGTGGAAAAAAAAAAAAGAAATCCAGAGGGGTTGGTTAATTGACAATAAATGCTTATTGCTAATTTACTCTCAGTAGCAGTTCACAAAAATAGAGAAAAATCATTAAAGATGATTGTTTTCTATGTTCAAAAAATAGCTGACCTTGTAAAATTTTGTCTCTTTTCATTTCATTCTGTAAAGTTAGCTTTGCATATCATTGTGAAATACAGAAACTGATGGTGGTAGAGAGGTACTTGTTAGGATTTGTGTATACTTAAATTTTAATCTTAGTTTTAATACACTTTCAATTTTACTTCATCAAGTTGTATTATACATTTACATGCATTCATATGGTTTAGGAATATTAGTAAAATAATTAAAAATCTTTGTGTTGAGGGTTTTTTTATTTTTTAAATTTCCTTGTTTTTACTAAAATTAGTCTTTAAACCACTTTTTCCCTTTTGTTTTTCAGTCACGCAGCGTGGATAAGCAACATGCTGTAGTCAACTATGATGCCTCTGCAGATGAACACTTAGTAAAGGATTTGGGTAGTCTGAATGGGGTAAGTTAACAATTGGTCACATGTGTCTTTTCATTATTTTATTTTATTTTTTTGTTTTCGTTTTTTTTTTTTTTGCAGGGCTGTGAGGGTTAAGTGACTTGCCCAAGGTCACACAGCTAGTAAGTGTCAAGTGTCTGAGGCCGAATTTGAACTCAGGTCCTCCTGAATCCAGGGTCGGCGCTTTATCCACTGCGCCACCTAGCTGCCCCCTTTTCGTTATTTTATTCACCACTATTCTGAAACTATTTTTAAAAGGTCCCAAATGTCTCTTTTCCTCAAAAATCTAGTGGTTTTTGTTGTTGTTTTTGTTTTGTTGTGTTTTGTTTTGGTGTGGCAATTGGGGTTGAGTGACTTGCCCAGAGTCACACAGCTTGTAAGTGTTAAGTGTCTGAGGCTGGATTTGAACTCAGGTCCTCCTGAATCCAGGGCTGGTGCTCTATCCACTGTGCTACCTAGTTGCCCTCAAAAATCTAGTGTTTTTTGACTTGTTTTTCTCTTACATTAATACTGATGACATCCCTTCTTTTTTATCAGTGTCCTTCCTAAAATGTAGTGCCCAAAACTGAACATAGCACCGTGATTGCAGACTACTAATATACAGAGTATACTAATAACAGGTATAGGACACTGTGTATCCCTTCCTTAGCTTTTTGTTAACCTATTGAGCTTATAGTCCATAAACCCCTGTATCTCTTTCAGATGTTCTGTTCTGTAACTATACCTTTTCATCTTACACTTGTAGGCCTTTTGGAATATTAACTCTGTTATTTAGTGTATTATCTATCTGCAACTGCTTTGTCAGTCAATCCAACATTTATTAAGCATTTAACTGTGTGCCAAGAACTGTTCTAAATGCTAGAAATACAAAGAAATGTAAAAATACGGTTCTTACCATCAAGGAGCTCACATTTTTTTTTTAAATTTTCCCCAGAAAATTTATTTGTACAAAAACTTCTAAAATGTTTTTTTCCATAAAAGTATTTTATTATTTTCCAGTTACATGTAGAGATAGTTTTCAATTTTTTTAAATAAGATTTCCAATTTCTAATTCTCCCCCACCCCAGGACAGGAAGTAATCTGATATAGGTTATATATTTACAATCACATTAAACATATTTGTGCATTAGTCATGTTGTGAAAGAAGAATCAGAGCAAAAAGGAAAAACTTCAAAAAAGAAAAATAACAAAAACAATAGAAACAGTATGGTTCAATCTGCATCTAGATTTCACAGTTCTTTTTTTTTTCCTGGATTTGGAGAGCATTTTCCATCATGAGTCCTTTGGAACTATCTTGGACCATTGTATTGCTGAGAAGAATCAAGTATATCACAGTTGATCAACACATAATTTTGTTGATACTGTGTACAATGTTTAAGGATCTCACATTCTAATGGAAGATAGTTTGTTGTATTAAATTTTAAACACTCGAAAGAATTTAATTTTTAATCTGTTATTTAGGAATGGAATTACTACAGTAAACTAGGTTATTTCATTAGAATGTTTTAAATACATAGAAATAGACTACTATAAAGGATATTACTCAGAGTGAAATGTGTAGTTGCATGGATGGCCTATTGAGTTTTTGCATCAGTGTGGTATCCCTACCAACTGCAGGTGGACAGTGAGTCCGGAGGTGAACATGAAGAGATCCAGCTAGATTTTGTATGGGAAATTATGTAGTATTTTCATTGGTCTCGCCTTCCCAGAAACAAAAACCCATATTCTTAATATCAGTATGTTATATGGCTATAAATTATGGACCACAGTCAATCAATCCAGCATTTAATGAGCATTTCCTATATGCTAGGTACTGGAGATGTACCTACTTACTGGGAGCTCTAATAGAGGTGCAGAGAGGGTAGGAGGACAACATAGATAGATAGATAGATAGATAGATAGATAGATAGATAGATAGATAGATAGATAGATAGATAGATAGATAGATAGAGAGATAGATGATAAATAGATAGATAGATAGATAGAGAGATAGATAGATAGAGAGATAGAGAGATAGAGAGATAGATGATAAATAGATAGATAGATAGATAGATAGATAGATAGATAGATAGATAGATAGATAGATAGATAGATAGACAGACAGATAGACAGACAGACAGACAGACAGACAGACAGACAGACAGACAGACAGACAAATAGGTAGATACTGTGACAGGTAAAACTAAATGTGTGTGGTCACCTTACCTGTCCCCAGTGTGGGGAAAGCTAGCTAGGATTTACTTATAAATTCGAAGCTTCAGCAACAGTTTAGGCATTAAGCATTTATTAAAGTATATTAGAGGTTAGCACAGAGAGAACATGTGTCTCTGAAAGAATAGGAAAACCTATCTACCCTAGAGAAGAGATCAGGGTTCAGCCTGTCCTGGTTCTTCTGCCCCCACCACAAAGTACCAGCAGCCACCTGAAAGACAGAACAGCACTTCCTCTGTCCCTGAGAAGAGGTGGTCCTTACACACTGATTCAAGCTGATTGGTTGAGCGTGGTCTCATGTTTTATGAGGTAACTTCCAGACCTGAATTGACTTTTCTAAGGTCAACCCATGCTCTCTCAGCAGGGGGCCCCTGGTAATAATAGTCTCACAATACATACATATATACATACATATATAAACATACATATACCTACACACTTATACACATATATTATACCATGCATGTATACATGTGTGTATACAAATATACACACATATATACATACATATTGTGTATACACACATATATGCATGAGTGGGTGTAGGTATATGTATCAGCTGGGTGGCTTAGTGGATAAAGTGCTGAGCCTAGAGTCAGGAAGCTCATCTTTCTGATTTTAAATCTGGCCTTAGACACTTAATAGCAAGTCACTTACCCAGATTGCCTCAGTTTCCTCATCTGCAAAATGAGCCAGAGAAGGAAATGGCAAACTATTCTAGTATCTTGGCTAAGCAAATACCCAATGGGGTCACAGAGAGTTGAACATGACTGAACAAATACATATGTGTGTATACACACACACACACACACACAGAGGATAAATACAAAGTAGTTAACTACAAGGTTGTTTAGTAGAATGGGAAAGACTCCATGGAAAAGAGCTATCTTAAAGGAAGAAAGAGGCTGAGGCACAGGAATAAGGAAGGAGAGCATTTGTGCTACCACCTACATAAAACTTTCCCTGATCCTTCTAGCTGCTAATTCCTTTCCCTCTCCCCACCACCATTTACCCTTTACCTTTCATCTAACATATTTATTTAATACCACTAATATAGAGTGAACAAATATAAAGTAGTTAAATGCATAGTAATTTGGAGAAAAGAGGCACTAATAATTGGGGGGTTTCAGGAAAGGTTTCACACAGAAGATACTGTTTGATCCCTCTTAAAGGAAGAGACGGTCTCAATAAACTGGAGGGAGGGTAAAGGCACAAGTGCATTCCATAGTGCATGTCATGTGTGAGGGAGAGAAAACAGGCCAATTTGACTGGATCATAAAATGCAAAAAAGTACGGAGTACGGGGCAGCTAGGTGGCACAGTGGATAAAGCACTGGCCTTGGATTCAGGAGGACCTGAGTTCAAATCCAGCCTCAGACACTTGACACTTAACTAGCTGTGTGACCCTGGGCAAGTCACTTAACCCTCATTGCTCTGCCCCCCAAAAAAACAAACAACAACTTATGGGACAGCTACGTGGCACAGTGGATAGAGCACTGACCCTGCATTCAGGAGGACCTGAGTTCAAATCCAGCCTCAGACCCTTGACACTTACTAGCTGTGTGACCCTGGGCAAGTCACTTAACCCCAATTGCCTCACCAAAAAAAAAAAGGACAGAGTAATATTTAATCATGTTAGAAAGATAAGTTGAAACCAGATCATGTATGGTAGAGCTTTTAAAGCTCAACAGAAAATTTTGAATTTTTTCAGGGGGACAACAGGAATGTAGTGGAGTTGATTGAGTTAGTGGATTCACATGGTCAGATCTTTGCTTGGGGAAAATGACCCTGATAGCAATATGTAGGACTTGAGTAAGGAGAGACTAGAAGTTTGACTTGGGGAAACCACATAGGAAAGTATTGTAATAATCCAGGTGAATTCTGGAAAGCAATTTGGAACTCTGCTGGAAAGTTATTAAACTGCATTATCCTTGACCAGGTATAACTACTACAAGCCCACATCCTAAAGAATTCAGAGAAAGAGGAAAAGGACTTACATATACAAAATTATCTGTAGGAATTTTTATAGGAAACAAAAACTGGAAACTAAGGGGGGAGGGAGAATTCCTAAGCAAATTGTGATATATGAAAATAATGGAATATTATTATCCCATAAGAAATGCCAATTTCAGAGGAAACTGGAAAGACCTCAATAAATTTATGCAAAGTGAAGTAGCAGAATAATTTGTACGATGAAAACAATAGAAAGTAAAACAACTTTGAAAGACGTTAGAAATATGATCCCTGTGGTGATAAACTACTAGTCCAGAAAACTGAAAACGATATATTTCACCTACCTCCTGCTCCATGGGTGAAGGGCTTAAAATGCAGAATAATACATATGTTTTTGCACATGGCTAATGTGGAAATTTGTTTTGCTGGATTGCGCGTATTTTTTTTTTTTTTTTAGTGAGGCAATTGGGGTTAAGTGACTTGCCCAGGGTCACATAGCTAGTAAGTGTTAAGTGTCTGAGGTCAGATTTGAACTCAGGTACTCCTGACTCCAGGGCCTGTGCTCTTTCCACCGCGCCACCTAACTGCCCGATTGTGCGTATTTTTGATGTTTTCTTTTTCTATTTTTTTTTTTCTTCTCTAATTGGTCGACAGAGGGGACAGTGGTTAGGTCGTCTAGGTGACAGTCAATGAGGGTTTGAAGAAAGATGATGTGAGATGTGATCAAGGTACTCTGGTGAAGATAGACACATTAAGTTTTTTGCAACTAATTATGGGGTGGGGTGAGGAGGAGTGAGAAATCTCATGCCACAGGAGAGACCTGGGAAACTAGAAGGACAGTGGTGCCTTTTACAAAAATAGTGAAGTTCCAAAAAGTGGAGGACTTGAGGGGGTCAATATAATGAATTTATTTGGGGACATCTTGAATTTTAGATGTCTCTGGGATATCCAGTTTGAGAGAGAGAGATTTAGCAGTTATTTGAATAAAGATGACAAATAAATCCATAGTAGCTTATGAGATTACCAAGAGAGAAATTATAGAAGACAGACATTTAACAAACATTTGTTATATGTTTAGCAACATGCCAGGAAAC
Source organism: Dromiciops gliroides (assembly GCF_019393635.1). Classification (NCBI taxonomy): domain Eukaryota; kingdom Metazoa; phylum Chordata; class Mammalia; order Microbiotheria; family Microbiotheriidae; genus Dromiciops; species Dromiciops gliroides. The sequence continues at coordinate 135,294,438 of NC_057864.1, forward strand.
ACACCATAAAAATCAAAAGTGAAGGTAACAAAATTATAAAGATCAAGTGAAAGATATGAGGACACCCCCAGCAAACCCCTTCATGGAGGTGGGAGATCCACAGGTTTATACATTGTATGTTTTCACACTTTCTCAGTGTATAAATCAGTTCTGATAATTTTTTTTTCTTTAAAAAACAAAGACCTTTATCATATGAAATAGCAGGGAGGATTCATGCAAGACTGTGGTGATATAAGAAACAAAACATCAATTTAAAATTATTTTTAAAAAACACTGTGCTAATGACATGGGGGTTGGGACATATTCAAGTAATTAAGGGACCATTAAAGTTTAAACCGGCCAACTAGATATCAGGAGGGACACACCTAAGAAGTTAGGGGAACAGAAAAATCAGTCAGGCATGGCTACTACCTGAACTTGGAGACAGAGATAACCCCAGAGGTCATGACTATCATTCCAAAAGAAAAACCCCTGACTCTCAGGAAGCTTTCCCCACCTCACCCCCCAAATGAACTTTCCATTGTCAGGTGGTCACCCCATCCATCCTCTATAAAAGCTTTGGACTTTCTTCCATTCTAGGAGGAAGATATCTCTAAGCCATCTCCTCCCCTCCAGGTGAAGTCTTTGACTTCCCTCTTGGTCACTTTCTCCAGCACCCAAATAAAAGACCATTTTATTGTAATTGGATTGTGTGCTAGAGTTGTAATTCATTACGGACCCCCACCACTTATTTCCCTGTGACACCAGGAACTGATACAAAAGAAAGCAAAAACATGGTCCCTGCAGTGAGAAAGCTCATATTCTAATAGGAAATGGGCAAGACAAAATCCAAAATGATGTACATATAAGATATATACAGAGTAGATGGAATTTAATCTCCTAGTGAAGGCACTTAGCAGCAGGGTACAAGGAAGACGCAAAAAGGCCTCTTAGAGACAGTAGAATATGTAGTACTTTGTAAACATTTAGTGCTATGTAAATATAGGGAAATGGTCATTATGATTTCTGTTTCACAGTCATTGATTTGCCTTAGAATATAAATTCTTACAATGTGATGTATATCTTAGCCTACTTGATACATTTCAGGCACTCCCAATATATACCTACTTTTCTTCATAACTTATTTGGACTTGGTGTTAGAAAGACCTGAATTCAAATTTTGACGGAGATACTTACTAGCTATGTTCCTGGACAAGTAATTTAACCTCTTGCATTTCCAGTTTCATCATCTATAAAATGGGGGTAATAATCATACCTACGTCATAGAGTTGTTGTGAGGATCAAATGAGATATGTGTAAGGTGCTTTGAAAATTTAAAAGAACTATGTAACTATATAACTACTGCTGTTAATTTGCAACTTCTGGAAAAGTTTCCAGGCCCTTTTACTAATGAATTTATTTTGCTTCTTAGGTCATTCCTAATATGGTAATATCATTATGAGGTTTTAGCAATAGCCTCAGCAATTAAGGGAAGGATTTTTTTGTTGACTTAATGTGGAATTCAATATGACTACTGTATCTTTTTCTACTCAGGTTATCAGCTTTTCAGCAGCCATTATTAACTTTAGTACTAGCTTTGTTTTTTTTGTTTTTGTTTTTGTTATTTTTTGGTGAGGCAATTGGGGTTAAGTGACTTGCCTAGGGTCACAGAGCTAGTAAGTGTTAAGTGTCTGAGACCGGATTTGAACTCAGGTCCTCCTGAATCCAGGACCGGTGCTCTATCCACTGCACCACCTAGCTGCCCCAGTACTAGCTTTGTTTCAGCTTTACTAAAAATGAAGGAATTATTTTGAATAAAACATAATATCTATACTCTCTCCTTTTGTTTCCTTTTAGACTTTTGTGAATGATGTAAGGATTCCAGAACAGACTTATATCACCTTGAAACTTGAGGATAAACTAAGATTTGGATATGATATCCTTATAAAATGTGATTCGTACAGTTTTTACAAACTTTTCTTTTTAAGCTTAATTGTGTTTATTTCTTAATTATTAAATTTAAACTTTATGGTTGTAATCGAATATTTGAATATTGACTTTAAGTATATTTACAATGTGTATTAGAAAAACAGTATTGCCTAGTATTCTCCTTCCCACAGTAGAATGTATGATATAAAAACTTTTTTTCACCTTCTGGTTTAATAAAAATGACCCAGGAAGAAACAGTGAAAGCAGCTTTTAATGCTCACTATTTTTATGTCTTTCTAATAGAATATTCTTTTGTAATCCCACTGTTTATGAATGTATGGGGATTCTTCACCTTGCACCTGATTGTGGGATGGGATGAGGAAGAGTGAGGAATCTCAGATAATTCCGAGGGAGAAACCTGGGAGACTGAAAAGACAGTGGTGCCTTTTTATAAAACTAGGGAATAATACTGCCAGATGAATTATGTGTCACTGTCAACCATCAGCTTCTTGGTAGAAAGTTGTGACAAAGAGGACTTCCAGGGCGAAGCCAAGATGGCAGAGGAAAGTCAGTGAGCTCTCGAACTCATGACACGATTCTCCAAAAACCATCCAAATAATGCCATAGGACAATTCCTGGAGCAGCAAAACCCACAGAAGAATGTGCTAAAATCATCTTCCAACGAAGGACAGCTTGGAAGGTTGGAATAAGGGAGCTGCTGTGCTGAGACAGAAGTAGAGCCCAACCCCACAGTCACCCTGACACAGATCCAGTCCCCAGAAGGCCTCACCAGAGAAAGAGACCCCCCCAGAGCCTCTGAATCAGCTGCAGTGCTATTGTCATCTGGAACTAAGCTCACAGTCTGGTGAGAGGGCTGAGCCCTTTGCAGGCGGGTGATTACAGGGGTCTCTGCTGGTGCTGAGGCAGAACTTGGGTTTTTCACCCCTGCTGGGAACCAGGAGGTAGGCTTGAGTAGCAGTAGCCCAGGTGGGGGAGGGGCACAGCCTTATCTTAGCTGATAACGACAACACACAAAGCTGGTTGATTAGCAAGTTGGTCTGGGGTCATCTACAGACCAGGGAACAGGCCAGGTGAGTGAAGAACCTGCTCTTCCTTAAATAATACCACCTGGGACCTTCTGAAGTTTGGGATTGTGCAGCCTGGAAACAGTGCCCTACTTTAAGGAGCTAAAAGTCAAGTAAAAGAAAGGCAAGATGAGCAGACAGAGAAAGGTGAGGACCATAGAAAGTTTCTTTAGTGACAAGGAAGATCAAGGTGCACCCTCAGAGGAAGATGTCAACGAAAGTTGTGACAAAGCACCACCTCTTTATCCTTACCCATGATCTAACTTAGTTTAACTGGGCATTTTCTTCAAACTAATCTACACCCCTGTGTCTCTGGAGTAGGCAGGGGGGTGGGAGAAGAAGCCCATTCAAGTCTGTATCTTTTTTTTAATTAGAAAAGTATTTTATTATTTTCCAGTTACTCAAGTCTGTATCTTGAGATTCTTTTCTTCAGAGTAGAATCTTAAGAATTGAATAGAATGAGTACTGAATTCTGCTATAAAATCTAAATTAAGGAATTGGTGGAGGAAAGGGTACAAACATGATACAAAGTAGTTAACTACAAGGTTGTTTGAGAAAGGAGGGCACTCATTAAATATTAGGCTGAAGAAAAAATGAAATTAAATATTTGGTTGAAGAAGAATGAAAATAACTTTTTCATATGTGGACAAAAATTAATTCTCTTTCCATCTTGAGTGCAGTTATTCCATATTATGCTTAATAATGTTTTACTTCAATATATTTAATTTCCTGAATTATTTCTTTCCTCTTAGTGCAATTATTCAAGTAATATATTATTATATAATTTAATTTGAACATTGTATTAAACTTAATGCATTTGGTAGAATCTCAAGATCTTATAAAAATACTCATTTAAGTGAGATGTAATAGTCAGAAGTGAAAAATAACTGACTAAACATTTTCTGAAAAATGAAATACAACTTTTAGAATGGTTTTTAAATTTAAATTATTTTTTGTATTAAATTGACATTTTAATTTATGATAAAGAATTATACATTTATATTAGTATATCCTTAATAAGACCTTTTATAGTATCATTTCGAATGAATGTAGGAAACGAGATGGAACTATTAAGTGTGAAATTTGAAGCTACATGTTTTAGAATTCTAAAAACAAAAACGTCATATTAATTCATAGGATTCAGAGTAAGCTATAATCCTTGACCAAATAATTTTATACTGGTAGAGTTCAAACCGAGAAAGAAACTACAAGTCCCCTTTCAATTTGTGTAGGTTATACGCAATTGTCTGATGTTTAAGGTATATTAGATAATTTAAAATAGAATGTTTAAAATTTAAATTAGAAATTATTACATGTAATATATATCATGTTTTAAAAGTAAGAAACTAAGAAGTAATTCACATTCCCATTGAAATATGTAAACTTCCTTTTGACATCTTTAGTATATCTTCTTCCCCCTTTACCCTATTATTTCCATCTGTCCTTTTCCATAAAAGTTAGGCAACTTTAATCACCATTTTGTAAATAGATATAGACAATTACAGGATCTTTTCAAGATTATATGGTCAATGGCAAAAGTGGTATTAGAATTCAGAAGCTCTTAAAGGTCAGTCAGTCCTTTTTCTGTGAAATTATGCTATTTATCACTTGAACCATGTTTTGTTATTTGGAGAAAATGCTTTACACTCCCCGACAGGAAAAGAGACTTTTTGGAACAGTATTTATAGACAAATATTTAGGCACTACATAACTTTAATATTATTTACATTTCAGAGGTTTCATTACAGTGGTAAAAATTATTTTTTTTAATAGTGAAGGAAATGTTATTGCTTACATTATTTTAGATAAAAGATGAAGTTATTTTGAAGTTATTAAAATTAACCCTAATAATTAACAATTCTTGCATATATTATAAAATTGACCAGTTGTAGTGATTGTTTTTCCTTCTTGTTCTTTTTCTTAACAAGATGAATGTCATTTGGAAACAAAAGACATCGATTAAAAATAAGTATATGTTTAACCATTTCTGCACATTTCTTGCCCAAAGAATGTATCACAGAACCATAAAGTCTCAAGGTTGAAAAAGGCCTCAGGTCTGGTCATACTCATACTTGGAAAAAGAAAACCCTCTATAAATATTCAACAAGTTGTCCTCATCCTCTGCTCCTTTTGCCTTCTGTCTTTCCCAATATCAAGGTCTTTTCTAATGAGTCTTGTCTTCTCATCATGTGGCCAGAGTATTTAAGCTTCAGCTTCAGTATTTGACCTTCCAGTGAATAGTCTGAATTAGATTCTTTAAGTATTAACTGATTTGATCTTATTTCTGTCCAAAGGACTCTCAAAAGTCTTCTCCAGCACCACAATTCGAAAGTATTGATTCTGTGGCTCTCAACTTTCCTTATAGTCCAACTCTCACTGCCATTCAGTGCTACTGGAAAAACCATAACTTTGACTTTATGGACCTTTTTCAGCAAGGTAATATCTCTGCTTTTTAGTATGCTATCCAGATTTGCCCTAACTTTCCTTCCAAGTAACAAGCCTCTTTTTATTTCAAGGCTGCAGTCTAAACCCAAGAATATAAGATTTGACATTGCTTCCATTTCTTCTCCCTCTGTTTGCAAGGAAGTGATGAAACCAGTTGCCAGGATATTAGTTTTTTGCATGTTAAGCTTCAAGCCAGCTTTTACACTCTTCTTTCACTCTCATCAAGAGGCTCCTTAATTCTTCTTCACTTTCCACCCTTAGAGTGGTATCATCTGCATATCTGATGTTGTTGGTATTTCTCCTGGCATTTCAATTCATTCAGGCTAGTATTTCACAAGATGCAGTCTGCCTATAAGTTAAATAAATAAAATGACAACATAAAGCCTTGTCATGCTCCTTTTCTGATTTTAAGCCAATTAGTTGGTCCACATTCAGTTCTAATGCTTGTTTCTTGGCCCACATACAGGTTCCTCAAGAGACAAGTAAGATGATCTGGTACTCCCGTTTCTTTGAGGACTTGCCACATTTTGCTGTGATTCATATAGTCAGAGGCTTTAGTGTAGTCAGTGAAGCAGAAGTTGATGTATTTTTGGACCTCCCTTTTTTTCTCCACGATACAGAGAATGTTGGCAATTTGATCTCTAGTTCCTCTCTTTCTTCGGAAACCAGCCTGTTGTTTTGGTAATTCTCAGTTTACATGTTGCTGAAGCCTAGCTTGTAGAATCTTAAAGTATGACTTTGCTGGTGTGAAATGAGCACAACAATTGGTAATCTGAACATTCTTTGGCATTGCCCTTCCTTAGGGTTGGGATATAAACTGTTCTTTTCCAATCCATTGGCCACTATTCTAAATTTGCTGGCATATTGAGTATAGTACTTTGATGGTATCATCTTTCAGGATTTTAAATAGTTAAAATTCTATCACTTTCACTACCTTTATTGTTAGCAGTGCTTCCCAAAAGCTTACTTAACTTCATTCTCCAGGATGTCTGGCTCTAGATCAGTAACCATACCATCATGGTTATCAGTGATGTTAAGGTCTTTCTTGCATAGTGCTTCTGTGTATTCTTACCACCTCTTAACCTCTTCTAATTCTGTTAAGTCCCTACTATTTTTGCATATCTCTAATTGATATCTCTATTCAAGTCAGAGTATGCCTGACTTTTCTCTCATGCATCACAAATTTTACAGTGGGTTGTTTACTTGCTCACAGTGGTCAGTCATTTCCATTCCAGCAATAATTTCCCCCTCATCATCAAGATTGAAGTCCTAGAGCAATAATCTCCTTATTGATACCTATACCTTTTGAAGTATAAAATCACCATTAGGCCACCTGAGAAATTATTAGCTGTTCTGCTTTTGACAGAGATCTAGCAGATAGATAATTAAAATCTGTCATGAGTATATGATACCTCAGTGCCTGGCTTGTGATGTTTTCTGAAATGACTCCTCTATTTTCCCTTTCTATCTTGTCTGTATACACTGATGATAGTATCATTTTTATAGCTTCCTCCATTAGATATTACCCAAATGCACTCTACCAAGTATCTACTTGTTCACAATTACATGGCACTGGAAGGAATTTGAGGGAGTTTGTGTCACAGTTAGGTATTTGGCATAGAAACACAAAAACAAAGGTAAGGATAAAAAAGAAGCTTTCTGGATTAAAAAATAATAATAATGATCTTGAAGATGAAGTAGCTGATAGAATTTCCAATCAATTTCTGCTGGATAGTGAAAGACCTGCAAAGATTAGTTTCAGTATGGAAAAATTCAGGGGAAATTATCTAAGCTATATTTGTAGGATGATGAATTCTTAAGCTATGATCCAGTAAATTTAGAACTGTCTGTCAGTTGGAAGGAAGGAATTAACCACTATTTGCCAACAACCCTAGGAGGTAGATGCTATCAATTATCCTCATTTTCTTTTTTTTTAAGTGAGGCAATTGGGGTTAAGTGACTTGCCCAGGGTCACATGGCTAGTAAGTGTTAAGTGTCTGAGGCTGGATTTGAACTCAGGTACTCCTGACTCCAGGGCTGGTGCTCTATTCACTGTGCTACTTAGTTGCCCCATCCTCATTTTCTAACTGAGGAAACTAAGAAAGAGCTTAAGTGACTTCTCCAGAGTCACACAGCTAGTACAAGGCCAAATTTGAATAAAAACTTCCTGACTTCAGGCTCAGTGCTTGATCCACTATGCTACCTAGCCTCGGTTGATTAATATCAACCTGTTACTTGTTCACTCTAAGATAACTATCACATAGCTATAGTCTTTTCTGGGAAGTCCATGGAACATAGGTGGTGGGTGTATGATAGTGGCTACTCTTGAAATGTCCAATGACTCTCATTTCCCTTGTCCCTGAAACTTACTAGCAGGAGTTCCCTGAAAAAACACCTCCCATTCAATGGAGAGCCTTAAATTAAGAGGCAAAGAAGCCCTTGAACACAAAAAGATATGGGACAATGGCAATAAAGAACTGTAAGAGTTTTTCCTTGAAGACATTGGCCCAGTGATAGTAGTCAAAATGGCCAAGCAAACATCTCATATCATTAAGAAAAATGTTAAAAATAAAATGAAATTATCTTATCCTTGTAGAAAATCATGATGCATGTCAATGTTTGGTGCATTGGAATAATCCATTGTGTTTCTATTTGACATTCATTCAACTCACAAGAGATATTTCCATCTAAAGAATAAACAAGAAAACCAAAAATTTAAATGTCAAAGAGCTCTTTTTATCATTTGAAGACTGACAAAAATTTTGACTTTGTTAAGATGAATTGTGAAAAATATGGAAAAATTAACATGTTATTTATATGTCAATTTATCAATGTAGGAAACAGCCTTTGAAACATGAAAGGAAGAAACAGAGCAAAACCAGGAAAAATGACAAAATACATTTATATAACCTTGATTTTTTTTGGTGGAGTAATGGGGGTTAAGTTACTTGCCCAGGGTCACACAGCTAGTAAGTGTCAAGTGTCTGAGGCTGGATTTGAACCCAGGTCCTCCTGAATCCAGGGCTGGTGCTTTATCCACTGCGCCACCTAGCTGCCCCCTAGCCTTGATTTTTTTATCTCAAGAAATAAAGAACAAAAAATAGAAGACATAGGAAAATAGTAAGATGCTAAGTCATAATGAGTTGTAAATAGGAAACTAAAAAGTTTGGAGATACACCCCATATCTTTTGAGATTGACATTATGTAATTTAAACTTAATCACAAATCTTTCCATGATACTACAGAATATTAACAATAATAATGGATTGAATGGACCCTATACGTATTATTTTGTGGCAGTTTTTAATTTCTTATACAAAGGCTATTTCAGTGGAGTACAAGGTTTGGTAGAGTCTATCAGGCTTTAAAATTTTTGAGAATGAGTCTACTAGATTGGCTACAGCATACACAGGTATAACTTTTTCAGCCATAGCAACTCTTGAAGACTTTTATCAAGAAGAGTTATGAACTGGATTTTAGGAGGCAAAGTTACATTTTCTTACTATGTTATCTCATCCCTGTTAGCAAACCAATGACTTGCAGCTTAACATTTCCCTACAGTGATGCAACTGGTTATAATTTATCACCACTTTGTTTTTATTGAACAGGAAGCCAAATAGAACTCCTGGGAATTCTGACCTCTAACCTTGGAGTCTGTGACTGCTTCAAGAATGTACTGAGAGTGTAGGTTAGGATGATTCAGATTAGACCATAAATTTTAGATTACCACAGATATCTGATTTTAAGCCAGACTCTTTTCAAAATTCTTGGGGACACATAAGTGTCTAGTTCCAGCTCTTCCATTTCCTTAATGTGTTCTAAATCTTTCTGAAAGGATGAAGGCTTGGACCCTAGTGATACTTTCTTCTCAAGTTTCCCCTAGCCCATAAAACTTCTCTAGTCTATAGAGTAGGCTTTGTAATTCAGTTAAAAGTTGAAAGCCTCACTACTTGGTACTTCCAGAAGGCAAACAAGATTTGACAAAACCTGTAATCACATCACACACAAAAAATTTACATTTTAAAAATTAAAATTCAGAATATATTTTACAGTGAATGTATTGGAATGTTTTATGGAAATGGGGCTATTTTATTCTTCATTTTATCTTTGCTCTTTAGAGATGGAAGTGATGTTTTTCCATTTATACTTAGTTTTCCCATATATTAACTGAATTTTTATTTTAAAAAATTAGCATTATATGAGGCAGTCTTGTGTAATAAGAAAAGACTACAAGAGCTTTGTTCTATTCCCCTTCCAACTGGCAGTTTGACCTTAGGATAATCTTGTGACTTTAAGAAAGATGACCTAACTGGTATGGGACCCAGTTTCCTCATCCGTAAAATGAGATTTGGAGTATATTATTTCTTTTTCTTTTTTTTTTTTTTTTTTTAGTGAGGCAATTGGGGTTAAGTGACTTGCCCAGGGTCACACAGCTAGTAAGTGTTACGTGTCTGAGGCCGGATTTGAACTCAGGTACTCCTGACTCCAGGGCCGGTGCTCTATCCACTGCACCACCTAGCTGCCCCTGGAGTATTTTATTTCTAAAGTGCACACTTTACAAAAAAACGTGTTTTACAGGGTCACATAAGTAGGGCATATATGACCGAAAAATGGGTCTCTTGTTACCAAAGGTAGTAGAGTCTTTCAAATAGTAGATACAGTTCTTAAACTGGATGCTTAATTTTAATCAATTTATAATCTGATTTTTGATATTGTTTTATGACTTTAGTTTAAATTCTGGGTCAGGGTAGTAGTTGTTGTGAGGACCTTAATTAGAGCATTCCTTATACTCTTGTAATTTGTTTGGTTCGATGATCTTCACTTTTATTAGGACTAGTGAGTAATAGAATTCCATCTGGATGTGCTGTGTAGTAATCACTGATGAGATATTTCCTTTTACATGGACATGATTAGATAGCAGTCTGATTTGAGCCAGATGCTTTGATTTCATTGTTGGCTATCAGTGACTTCAGTGAAGACTGAACATTTTCTCTATGCACTTCTAGAATGATGTAGGTACTTGGGTGAAATCAGATTATGATGGTGAATGTTCAAAAATACTTGTTGCATTCTCAAAGCTCTCTCTTATATTTAAAAAAAAACTCATTGATTTTTATGATGAGAATTTCTATTTTCCCTAAAATATTTGACATTAAAAGGAATGTCTAATGCTTTGTATTATTCCAGAATTTTAAAATTCTATCTTTCCTTAGCCCAATGTACATACCAATCTTTTTACTGTAGTACGAGGTGAAATGAGGGTCCCTGAAGAAGCCCTTAAGGTAAACGTCTTGATTTTTCTTTTCCTTTCTTTTTTAAAAGTACAGTTAGTTGATTTCACTCATAGATGTTTCTCCTCCATGTTTAAATGCTCCGTAGCATGAGAAGTTTTCAAGTCAACTTCAGTTGTCCCAGAAGTCTTCAGAAGGTGAATTACCAAAATCAACAAACTCCAAAAGTGTAGAATCAAAAGCGGCAGATGCTGCAACAGAGGTGCAGCATAAAGCTACAGAAACATTGAAATCTGAGGAAAAATCCATGGGTAAGTTAAGAACTTGGGAAATTATCTTGTTAGTGATCACAGTTTCAAACCAATTGCATTACTCCTTTGAGTAAATTATATTTCAGTCCTGAATATTGGTTTCATGAACAATTTAACATTCATGATTAATTGTTTTATGATATGAGTTATTTCAGTATTTGGTTTTGTCCATGTAGATTTGAGTTTCTTAAACTAATGTTTTCAAAGTCTTTTTACATGCATTGACTTTATCTTTCGAGTTTGGTCACCATTATTAAAAAGGTTTCTATAGCCCCAGGTGGTTATATTAGTATTAGTTCCAGTTCTTCCATTTCCCTAATGTATTTCAACTCTTTTTAAGGTAGAAGTCTTGGACCTTTTGGGCACTTCCCCTTCAGGTTTCCTCTGATCTGAAAAAGTTCCTGGTTCTAAAGAATGTCTCTATTGATTTAGGTGTGGGGGGGAGGTGTTTTGTGTTGTGTTTCTTTTTGTTTTTGTTTTTGTTTTTTGTGGGGGCAGTGAGGGTTAAGTGACTTGCCCAGGGTCACACAGCTAGTAAGTGTCAAGTGTCTGAGGCCCTATTTGAACTCAGGTCCTTCTGAATCCAGAAACAGTGTTTCATTCACTGCACCACCTAGCTGCCCTCCCAAGTGATTTAGAATAAAGGCTGAAAACCACTCTAGTTGGTACTTCCAGGATGCACACAAATCAACAAAATTTGCCACCTACTCAAGTTCCTGTATAGAGAAATGCATATGTAGATGGTTACATAGTAGGTTTAACAAAATTGGGAGTTTAGAGAATATATTTAAAGATAGGCTATTTCATTACCTCTTGCCCCAATATCTTTTTCTTCTAAAATAATAATCACTTTAGTGACTTCTTTATGAAGTCATAATCAAAGATCTTACTCACAGTACCATAATCCAAAGGCTATGTTAGTAAATTGGTGGATATCCCCAGATATTTCCAAAAATCTATAAGTTTTGACTTAGTTGTGCTCAAAATTCATTTACCCGCTAGAGTTTACATTTAGTTCCTTGGTATTGTTCAATTGTTTCAGTTATGTCCGACTCTTTGTGACCCCATTTGGGGTTTTCTTGGCAAAGATAATGGAGTCACTTGCTATTTCCTTCTCCAGCTCATTTTGCAGATGAGGAAACTAAGGTAAACAAAGTTAAGTGACTTGCCCAAGGTTACATTTAATTTAAATAGTTCCCAAGATTCTTTCCAGTTCTAAGTACATTAATCTAAAAAAACATTTGACAGAGAGGGGTTACAGAAAAAAAGAGCAAGGCAGCTTAGCTTAGTGGCTAGAGATATCCTTTTTTACAGACAAAAATACTTAGGTTTAATTCCTGTCTCTGATGTATAATAATTGTGGGCATCACACTTAGCATCTTAGTATCTTCAGCAACTTTTTAAAACTTTGCGCAGAGTTGCTGATCTGCATTGGTAGAAGGATGAAATTATAGAACTTGACAAAATAAAATAAACCAAAGAATCCTAGAATTATAATAATTTTTCTCCTACCTTTGCCTTCTAGTGTTACCTAATAAGCCCTAGAATTGAAATATATAAAAGTTGTTAGCTAGAGACAATTGTATTTTGTTAAGCTCAATGGTATAATCAGTACCATAAGTAGTTTGCCTAAGTTCATTGATCACAAATCATCCACATATTTAGAAACAGAAAGGATCTTAGAGGTCATCTAATCCATCTAGTACCCTCAGTTTACACATGCAAAAGTAGAGCACTTTGTGAAGTTTCCATTCACAACTTTGTTTAGAGATACTCCTTTTTTTTTTTTATGG